>NC_134137.1:51530000-52155000 GCF_033958435.1 Carettochelys insculpta | reverse complement strand
CAGCCGTCCTACTATGTTTTTGCTGATGATCCTCTAATGACTCAGGTAGGCCCGTCTGGGTCATACATGAATTATCTCCATTATATTTGAGAACATCTGTGCTTAAAGTGTGCCCAGCATCTATCAAATTGTTAGCCCTAGCTCGCTTTGAACATGAGTCAATGGGGGAAGCTGTGGGACTGATTTCAAAAATCTTCCTTTTTCTCTGAGTACACACAGTTTGAGGATTTCTTGAGTCAGCCGGAATTATTATGCTGTTTAATGGTTTGCAGCCCAGAGGGTAGATACACTGAAGGGAAAGAAGATGATTAACGTGATGTCTATAAAGTATATCTGGGTGAAAAAATTGGAAATTAACACGAACTATGCAGTTCGAATAGACTCCTGACATTTGTATATTCACGTTACTAAAATCACGCAGAAGTCCAACATATGTATAAGTATGGGAAGTGCCTTTTGTCCGATAGCTCTTTCATAAAGTGATTGTGAACTACTAGAAGGTACCTTGATTTATGTGTAATGCTGAGAGACCCAGGTTGCTAGCACCAGGGATTGAACCTGCGATCATAGGGGCTAAAGCCCTGTGCTCTACCGCACAAGCAAGCTAAAGCCTGGCTGCCTTTCAGACAAGGCTGCAGAGCAGAGACTTTACTCACCCTAGTATAAGGTCTCAGTGCCTCTGGGTACTACACAGGGAAATAGCCAGTATAATACTCTCTATAGCCCTAGTTCTCTTCATTTCATCCATTTCCCCATAGGGCTCACAAAAGTCCCAGAAAAGAATCCCATTTACATATCCCTGCTAATCTGTAAGGAGAACTCTACTCCTGCACATCTTCAATGACTCTCAAGCCCTTTGCCCTTCCAGTCCCATGTTATGACTATTTCAAAAAAAAAAAAAAAAAAAGAAAAAAAAAGGCAGAACTTAGAAATGTAATACAGAATTACATTTCGGGGAATATTCAATTAACTTATGGGCACCCATTCTCACAAGACTACTGTAGCTTGTAAAGAAACAAAAACTCCTCCTCACCCCACAAACAATTCCAAACACACCCAACCATTTTCAAAAAGGGTAATTCAGCTAAACTTAAACCACAAAAATACTCAGAATACAGACATTGTTTACAGTTAAGATTTACCAAATTATTTGCAATCAAACCCCTGTAGATATAAAAGTTCCACCGTCTCTTATTTGTGCTGGAATACTGGAAATGTGGAACACAAAATAGCAGCTTTGTAATTTGCTTCTTACATGATGTCTTTAATATTAAATTGTGATGTCTTGTCTCTCAAACTACCCTTTGCTCTTTTCGTATAACTCCTGTGGTTTCAAATACTGTGCAAATGTGCATAGGCAATTCACAGAGACATCCACATGTGATTAGACAGAGCACAACTGTCTAGCATATAAACTGATGGGGGGCTGATTCTGAGAGCCGTTGGGCTGGGCATCCCTTGTAAGATAGCAAGTGCTCAGAATTAGACAACAGGGTTGCTATAAGATAAAGTTCTATTTTCAGTCCAACAATATGCAAAAATGATGCAATACCTGTGGATTTTCACAAAGGTAAATAGATTCTTGAAAACTAATGCGGTAAGTCCGTAAAGACTGTATCAGGCCCTTCTCTTTGCAGGCTGGGCAGCACTCATCTGGTGTTAGTTCAGCAGAATTACAGTTCTAAAAGATAAAGTGCATGCAATGATATGTTCTTCCCAAAGAATAAGACATAAATGACAACACTGAAAACCAACTGTATTTTTTTTTTCATAATGCAGAAACTATATATTAAAAAGTTAAAACTTGACAGCTTAGGCTTTGATCATAGCAAATAAAATATACATAGGATAGGGACAGTTTTACATTAATTTGTCCCTGGCTACCAATTTAAAAAATTTTGTTTAAAAGGCTTACGTATTGATGTGTTCATTTTATTTGCACTGAACAAAAAGCTATTTGCTGCCAGTAAATATAAACTCAAAGTCTCACAGATAAATCACCAATTTCCAAAGATCTAATGCTTTTGAAAGACCAATAAGAAATTCAAAAGTAAATGTACTGAAACCAGAACAATCTTTCACCATTGCTAAGATTTCCGTGGAAAAATAATTTATAGAAGTTATTTTTGTAAATTTAAGACCAATTTCAAATCTCTCAAAATGAGAATAAAAGTGAACTTTGCACACATGAAAAACAAGTTTCAACTGACTTTTCCCAAATACCCCACCATGTGGAGTGCAGATATCCCTATATCAGTCCCTTGTCCAATCACTTGCAAACCATTTCCAGTCTTCTGGGAATCCATCACTCTGTGCCACTGGCTAATTTATGTCACTTGTAACATTGTCAAGACCACTAAGGATTTTTCAAAGAACTCTGAAAAATAAGAAGTGGACACAAACAGTTAAATGAAATTTGTATTAATCTTAATTTGAAAACTGAATTCAAACTAAAGCACATTTCATATTTTCTTAGAGAAATTATGGTGCTTTCTTGATTAAGATAAATAATTGTTGGTTTAGAATTGAAATGGAAAAAATAAAACAGCACCTAAATGTGATGTTCATATTCATTGCAAAATAGATGAATAATTTTAGGCCCTATTCCTGCAAGCTTTCCCACGTGGCACACCACAAGACTCATCCAGAGCCTTACATACTACGTAAGTGATGTGCTCTGCCCAAGCGTAAGGGTCTGCAGACGGTGAGCAGTTTGCAGGATTAGGTCCTAAGAGGGAAAGGAGGACTATCTTCTAAAGGTGCAAACTGACATCAGAATTAGCAGATGTAAAGAATTCACACTGTCCCTGCTCATAAAGTGAGGAGCATGAAGTATCTGACACAGGCTTCCCAAAAGCTAAATTTAATCTGGGTCCGCAATAAACTATAAGAAGCTGGGTCCTCCATATGGGCCTTGTTGCCTCCCAACTGCAGAAGCCTATTTTGTTTGTATGTTTCCAAGTATCTGAATTTTTTTTGACAATATGAAGTTACATTTTAATAATTCAACAGCACTGCTACAATAATACTATTGCACATCTTACAACAGGGAGTAACTGTTTACTACTAATACAGCATCTTTCACCCTAAATTTTACAGATTTAAGACCAAACTTTGCCTTTCATGCACGTAGATATCTCCTGCAGAAAAAACTGAAATACAGGTTTCTGTGGACAAAATTCACACACACATTTGAAAGCATAATCTAGCCCTTAAACTGATACTTATGCAGAAATCGCTTCATCCAATAGTGAAATGCAGCCATGCCGATGATGAAAGGTGCCTGAACACAAAGCAGACAGCCAGATCTCAGTATTGCACCCACAAAAACTGAAAAAACCTTGAGTTCAGCAGGTGCAGGACTGGACCAAATATAAACAGAATATCATCTCTCTTTAAACTTTCCCTGAAATTTCAGGTAGGTGAAACATTGCTACTTGAGTTGGATCTTGTCCAGGTCATTGAGGTTAACATCCTGTCTTGTTTCAAGGCTATTTTTCTTCCTTAATGTTACTTCTGAAACAAGACATTTCAGCAGCACAGGGGCGTCCTTTCCCTGCCCCACTACCGTGCTGGAGCACTCCTTTATTTCTGATGCAGACTAAAGTACGCAACCTACTAAATGAACTTCCTGCAGCAAATAAGGATTCTTTGGAGTTTCATCTAAACATCAGTCTGCTCAAAATCATTCAGCTTGCAAGGGGAGAGCAGCCTGGACCACCACTTAAAAAGGTACAGTGACATGCCATAAAAACATTTATTCTCTATTTCAGCCCCACAAGTGTCATTCCGAAGCCACAAGCACCAGTTATATGAAATTAAAACATAAGTATGTTGTGGAGAATGTTGGGCTCCAAAAATGCACCATAGTCAGAAAAGTACAAGTAGTAACATATTGCTGGAATCACTCAAGGTAACCTTACTGAATTAAGAAGAGAGCAGCTCTGCTGGATTATGAGCAAGACAAGATTTACAACTCTCCATCCAGTGACATAGCATTGTCAAGGTACAGGATTTCACTCATTGAATAATGAGACGTTGATTATTTTCAACTATTTATCTCCCAAGATAAATATCAAAGTCTGGCAAAATGTTAACCAGAGCATATACACCAATAAAAGCTTCCTGACTGGCTCAGGGATCTATAATTATTTAGTCATGGTCCCCAACCTCTAAGATTCTCTCTCTAGAATTTCAATCGTAAAATAACAATTACAGTAATTGGAAGGTTAAGAAAAAAAGTCGTAAAAATTTCTTCACTAGACTAGGAAATATCTAGCTATTTCTGATGAATATTCAAAAATATGTAGTATCCATTTTTGTTTTATTTTCATCAATATTTAACTTGGTAAATGTTGAATTCTACTTCAGTTGACGTCATTATCCAACAAGTGTTTCAATTTTCTCAAACAAAAATCCATATGCTTTTTTAGGATTGCTACGACAGTGATTCCTGTGTACCTCCTCATCCAATTCCCTGCCTCCCCTTTTTTATTTAAAAAAAAAAAAATCAAAACGTCTTGTAATGTACATCACCCAAAAAACCCACAACAACCTAACTATACCAATGACACACTAGACTCTGTGTGCCCATGGTTTTTACACATTTAGGACTGAACACAATATATTTTAACTTCAACCACCCTTTTAGGATGGGTCAGGCAGAATTAACAGAGCAAGATCTGAATTTGCTCTCTCATCAAAATGTGCTGCACTAAATAAAGCCTAATAACATTACGTGAGTTGCCTAAGCATTTAAACCTATTCAGTGATGTCTGAGTGGCCTTCTCATAAGACACGGGCAACTTCATGAGAGAGGCCGGCTTACTGCATAAAGACGGTCTGCTGATGACATGATACACAGTTGAAAAGACCAATTAGAAATTGTTGTACTGTGTGTTGTACACTGTGTTGTCCCAATCTGGCCACGACTTCAATGTCATAAACACAGAACTAAAGAACACCTACGTGATGCATTTTCAGACTCACAAGACCTCATTTTTAATTCCCTGTTCTCTTTTCTTTCCTGCTCAGCACAGGCATACACCACTTGCCAAACGCAGTACTAGAGCAGTACCTAGCTCTTTCTACACTGACATAAACTGACCCTGTATTTAAATAAAAACGAGGAGAGGAATGCACTTTAAAGACTGGTTTTGGGGAAAAAACGATAATTCATAAATCATAGGTTACATCTCAATATATGTCAAGCATCTAAAAATAGCAAGACAAACATTGTAAAGTGAAATACAGATCTAACAGAAATCTACTGCTTGCTTTTTAAAACTGTTCTCAAAGTTTTTGTTTTAAAAGCAAAATGAGTTTATTCTGCAAAGTAGGATACTGAAGCGTGGTCTGTACTACAGAGTTAAATTCATGTAAGGCAGCTTACGTTACCCCTAAGATGTCGGTGTACCTGCACTATGATGCTGTTTTCACTGAAGTGGTCCATTACTTGGAAATAAGTCCACCTCCATGAGAGGTGTAGCACTTAAGTCACAGAGTTGGTGTACTGCAATATCTCTGCAGAGAATGCAGTACTTACATTGGCTGTTGACGCTAAGGCCTGGGGGGTTGACAGATAGAACCCATCCCTCCACCCACCAGCAATCAGTGGGACACAGGCTCCCTGCTGGCTGCTGACTCTTGGTGAAGGACGTGGGGTGGGGAGGAGGGCAGCCTGAGCCATATAGCAGCCCAGCTCCCCTCCCCGGGAAGTGGACAGACTTGGGACCTCCTCCCACAACAGCAATCCCTTGATTGGAAGGTGGCAACAGGCCCCTCCATTGTCAGCTTCAATGGCAGGAGGTCTCTCCCTGGAACCACAGCCCTGACAGTTTGGAGCCCTGCTGCTGCCTCCTAGTGAAGGCAGGAATACTATAGCCTGGCTACCCTCTGGACTCTTCTCCAACCCTTGTACCCCCCAAAGACTAACTGGGAGGAAGCCAGGCTTAGCCTCTTACTCCCACTGTGAGGTGGCAACAGGGCTCCTGGCTGGAGCTCAATTTCTTAGCAGGAGTCTACAAGCTGTGAAAGAAACAGTCTTGTCAGTTTCACATTTTGGTTCTGGCTCCTGGAGGACTGGGGGGGTGGGGGGAGGGTCAAGGGAGGGACAAGCAGAGGGAGAGCTAGAGTGTGGCTACACTCCAGCTATCAGTCCACCATGGGTCTGACAGCTTGGGATGTCAGCTCTTGGGAAGACGGGAGCTCTTCCTGAGAGTCCAGGCACAAGCTGACAAATGGAGCCAAAATCCAAATGTGTAAACAGCAGCAGACAGGAAATTGACTAAAATGTCAATTTCGCTACTAGTCTGCTCTGCTGTTTGCCTGGGGGCAGTTCACAGCTGCAAGCCCCAGGCCTACAGCTGAGGCTGTCGTCCAATGGGCTGCCTGGCTCCAGCTGTCAGTGTCCCACAATGCCTCACTTCAGTAGAGGAAGTGCTCCTCCTAGGGACATGCACCAGTAACAGAAGAATAAGCATGGACCTGAACCACAGCTTTAATTACAGAGACCGTACATCGATTCAAAGTGATTTAATTTTGTAGTGTAAACAAGTTCTTAGTAGGAAGGCATCGGTCCCAGATCAACAAATTAAAGAGGCCCTTGCAAATAAGGTACAAGTCCTAGGCCAAGAATCCCCATCAAAGATTGCAATGACCAGTTCATCGAATATCTGTAACTTTATCCTTTCTAGTTTCTGAAGGTTAAAAGAACACCAAGAATAAAATTCCTGCAAATCATGTTGTAATTCTTTCATCTTCCACTCCCACTTTCTTTTTAGAGTATTATTAATCAGAAGATATTGGTAAAAGAATAATGTACAGAAAGGTGAAGCTACAATTAAAGTCCCAGTGGAAAAGCTGTGATGCTTAAACTGATCATATTATTAGTCATACATGATTTTTTATGCAAAAGAAAATTAGGCAATTTATTTTTTCCCTTTGCTTGAAACACACAAGAAACCATTCACCAACTAACATTGTTTATGCTTTGAATAACATATTTTAAAACATAGCAAAAGCCAGGCTAACAGAAATTAGCATAACCAGCAAGTTCCATTAATTGGCACCTGCTCCAGCAGAGTGGGACTGGTAGACATAGGACCTGGGCAGCCAGCTGCCCAACCATGCCATCCAGCTGTTGCTGGTGGCTGCAGGGCCAGCTCTCTGGCTTGTGGCTGAGGGGCTGGCTGGCTGATCTGCTAGCTCAGAAAGCAGTGGGACCACCTGGCAGCAGAAGGGCCTCTGCCACTTTTGATTATCCAACACCCCTAGTTCGCTGGAGGTGCCAGGTAATACAGCTTGTACTATACGTTAAGTAGAAAAGGAATGAGACTACCATTGATCTCACATGAGATATAACAGACCTATTCTACCCTCTCTCTGCAACAGTTCAAAATAGCCTGTCAGAATCAAAATTCCTTTTAGAAAAAGAGGGGTAGCCATGTTAGTCTGCACACTCATGCCTCACAATATGAGCACAATTGGTTCCCAACTTTCTGCTTGTAGGTGAAACTTGTAAGAGGGACACACTAAATTACCATTAAATACATGTTAAAGTCTCTGATTGGTTCCTAGTGCTTCTAACTCGGCGAAGGAGTGGCAGCATGCAGCACTGCTTTTGAAAGGTAAGTGAACCTGGGGTTAGGGGGTGGGGGTTGTGGAGGGTTAAAGGCTGGGGGCAGTCTGGGGCCATGAGCGGGAGGGAGGGTTAAAACCTGGTGGCGACTCCAGTGGAGGCTCATTCCTCCAGGCTGCACCAGCAGTACCTCTGGGGGTGGGCGTGTGTGAAGCAGGCCCAGGGGTTCAGGGACTGGGCCGTGGTGGTTGTTGGGAGCAAGGCGGGCCGGGAGGTACACGGGGAGCTGTAGGCTGGGAGAGGGGAAGTGTTGGAAGCAGGCTGGGCTAGACCAGGTGGGCTGGGCCGGGGGAGCTGCAAGCTGGGGGGAAGGTGTTGGGAGCAGGCTGGGTTGGAGAGTGCAGGGAGAGCTGCAGAGCGTGGCTGGAGACGCCTGACCACATGGCTGTGGGCATGCAGCAACCCCACCACATGGTGGGAGCCACTCTGATGTGCGCAGCTGGAGGTACAGGCAGCTCCTCTGGGTGCACCAGCGGTAAGTCAGTCCTTAACTTACCCAGGGGAGTGGGTTAGGGGACGGGGCTGTGGGTGATTCTGGCTGCGTCTGGTTGTGACTACGGAGCCAAATGGGGCATGGGTCAGGCTGCGGCGGGTTGGAGCCATGGGAAGGGGGTGAGGCTTGCATTAGCAGGGGGAGTTCACTCATCTAATGAACAAAGGTAAGTATACATGTCCTGCCTTCAAGTGAGTACTCGTAAGTGAAGCACTCATTTAACGAGGGATGAGTGTACCTGCAAAAACCATGAGAAATCCTGTGGCACACCTTATATACTAACAGATTTTTTTGGATGCATTGTGACTTGCATCTAACAAAGTGGGCCTTTGCCCATGAAATCTTATGCTCCAAAAATCTGTTAGTCTATAAAGGTACCTGTAATATCACAGGGTTTCTGGGCACAGCTAAGGAAATCAATCCAGGGTATTTTTTCTTAAAACTGGGCCACTTACACCCCAGGCTGGGATGTCCTTCTCACTAAGGCAAATCAAACCAGCCTAAAAAGTCCTCTGCCAGCCCTGCTGGCCAGCCACAAGCTACATGAGCAAACCCACAGATTTCCCAGTTGCTATACCAGCCCAGACCAACAGCCCCCTAACTCACACGAGAGGTTCTTAAAACCTGTTTCACCAACACCGCACAGGTTCTTCTGGGCCCCAAAGGGTCCAGCCACAGTCCCAGGACAACATATACTTGGCTCTTACCTAAATCACCATGTGAGCCAATCCTTTAGAATCTTAAAAGCTAAAGGTTTACTACGAAAGGGAAAAGGAAAGGGAAGGAAAGAAAAGAAAAGCCGTCCCATGCTTGGCTCTGGGCCACTACCAACTTTAATCCAATACTAGAAATACCAATGTTTGGATTAGCACAGCTTACAAAAACTTCGTTTTTTCTAACACAAGCTTCGTCAACGCAGACAGTATGGGTGTGTCGACACTTGCATTCCTCTTTCAAAAGAGGTGTGCAAATAAGGTATAAATTTGCATATTCTAATTTCAAAAGAGCTTCTTTCAAAAGAAGAAAGCCAGTGTAGATGCTGCTCTTTCGAAAGTAAACCCATCTTCGAAAAAAATCCTTCTTCCTTTTATTTAATGGGAAGAAGGATTCTTTTGAAAATGGGGTTTACTTTCAAAAGAGCAGCATCTACACTGGCTTTCTTCTTTCGAAAGAAGCTCTTCTGAAATTACAATATGCAAATGATGTGTGGAATATGCAAATGTATGCCTCATTTGAATACCTTTCAAAAGAGGAATGCCAGTGTAGACACACCCTATTAGTGTATCCTGTCACCAACCCAAACCACTGCTTAACCAGAATAATAGTGGAGTGGATTTGCTTTTTCAGCATGGCTTCCACCTACCTTAGGGGCTCATGCCCAGAGCCACACAAAAAAGTGAATTTAGCCATGCAGGCTCTGGCAAATGTTTGGAACTCATCAAGTATGCAGTGCATGTATGTGTAAAGGTCTCTCATACTGCAGGATCCACGCTCTTTAACCATACAAACAAAAATAGTGGTGTGCCTCAGTTTCTCCTGCCATATCACACCATAGGTGGACTGCTCCTCATGTAAGGGTACAGCCTGCTTAGGAAGGACAGACAGGGAAAGAAGGGAGGAGGTGTTGCCTTGTATATTAAAAATGTACACACTTGGACAGAGGTGGAGATGGACGTAGGAGATGGACGGGTTGAGAGTCTCTGGGTTAGACTCAGAGGAGTAAAAAACAAGGATGAGGTCCTACTAGGAGTCTACTACAGGCCCCCTAGCCAGGTGGAAGAGGCTTCCTTTAAACAGCTAACAAAATCATCCAGAGCCCAGAATTTGGTGGTGATGGGGGACTTCAACTATCCAGGTATATGTTGGGAAACTAATACAGCAGAGGGCAGACTGTCCAATAAATTCTTGGATTGCATTGTAGACAACTTTTTATTCCAAAAGGTAGAAAAAGCTACCGCGGGGAAGCTGTTCTAGATTTAATTTTAACAAATAGGGAGGAAATTATTGAGAATTTGAAAGTGGAAGGATGCTTGGGTGAAAGTGATCATGAAATCATAGAATTCACAATTCTAAGGAAGGGTAGAAGGGAAAACAGTACAATAGAGATAATGGATTTCAGGAAGGCAGATTTTGGTAAACTCAGACAGCTGGTAGGTAAGGTCCCATGAGAAGCTAAGCTGAGGGGAAAAACGGCTGAGGAGAGTTGGCAGTTTTTCAAAGGGACATTGTTAAGGGCCCAAAAGCAAGCTATCCCGCTGCATAGGAAAGATAGAAAACATGGCAAAAGTCTGCCTTGACTTAACCAAGAGATCTTGCATGATCTCAAAATAAAAAAGGAATCGTATAAGAAATGGAAACTAGGACAAATTACAAAGGATGAATATAGGCAAACAACATGAGCATGCAGGAGCAAGATTAGAAAGGCTAAGGCACAAAATGAGCTCAAACTAGCTACAAGCATAAAGGGAAACAAGAAGGCTTTTTACAAATACATTGGTAACAAGAGGAAGACCAAGGAGAGGGTAGGGCCATTGGTCAGTGAGGAGGGAGAAACAGTAACAGGGAACTTGGAAATGGCAGAGATGCTTAATGATTTCTTTGTTTCGGTCTTCACTGAGAAATCTGAAGGAATGCCTGACATAGAGAATGCTAGTGAAAAAGGGGTAGCTTTAGAGGTTGAAATAAGGAAAGAACAAATTAAAATTTACTTAGAAAAATTAGATGTCTGCAAATCACCAGGGCCTGATGAAATGCATCCTAGAATCCTCAAGGAGCTGATAGAAGAGGTATCTGAGCCTTTAGCAATCATTTCTGGAAAATCGTGGGAGATGGGAGAGATTCCAGAAGACCGGAAAAGGGCAAATATAGTACCCATTTATAAAAAGGGGAACAAGAATAACCTGGGAAACTACAGGCCAGTCAGCTTAACTTCTGTGCCAGGAAAGATAATGGAGCAGGTAATTAAAGAAATCATCTGCAAGCATTTGGAAGGTGGTAAGGTGATAGGGAACAGTCAGCATGGTTTTGTTAAAAACAGATCATGTCAAACCAATCTAATAGCTTTGTTTGATAGAATAACGAGCCTTGTGGATAAGGGAGAAGCGGTGGATGTGGCATACCTAGACTTCAGTAAAGCATTTGACATGGTCTCACATAATATACTTATCAATAAACTACGCAAATACAACTTAGATGGGGCTACTATAAGGCGGGTGAACAACTGGCTGGATAATCGTACCCAGAGAGTAATTATTAATGGTTTTCAATCCTGCTGGAAAAGTATAACTAGTGGGGTTCTGCAGGGGTCTGTTTTAGGACTGGTTCTGTTCAATATCTTTTGCCCAGAACCCTGGCCCTTCCACAACCTCTCCACTCCTCACAGAGTCAAGCCCAGCTCCCATTCCAGGTTACTGTCCCCAGCCCCTGACCACCCCCAGATTCCTTAGTGTGCCCCATCCCACTGGATGGCATGGCCTCACCCCTGCAGGCTGTCCAGTGTCTTGGACAGATTCAAGCCATGGAGGGACAGGGTTCCTGCTGCTGTTGATTGCTAGTCAGGGCTCTATGTCCCACCTGGCTTCCAGACCCTGGCTCCTCACAGCTAATGCTCCTCCCTCCCTGCCCTGAAACAAGCTGCCCACACAGCTCAGAGCAGCCCATTGGCTCCTGAGGGGAGAAGGAGCAGCACCACCTGCAGCCCATCTCTGGGCACCAGGCAGGGAGTGTGCGGCAGCTCTTCACAAGCAAGTTCTATCAGGAAGGGGAGGAGCTCTCTGCCTGCCCTGCTCTGTATCCCCTCAGCTGTGTCTCCCAGGCAAGTCAGTTGCCTCACCCTTGTTAGGGCCCTGCCATTAGCACACTCACCTCCTGCCCTCCCCTGCTTCCCACATGTCCCCACCACAGACCCCTTCTGCCAGTGAGCCGGGGAGAACCAGACACAGTCCCGCTCCACCCGCCAGCCAATGCAAGCAGTGTGTTGTTGATGTATTGTCTCTTTTTCTATGGAATAACTACCAAGAAAACATATATGAGGGGGTGCAATTTTATATTTTTGCCTCAGGTGCAAAATCTGCTAGTTACAGTACAGGCTATCTTCCCCCTCCCCCAGTTTTTGAATTGCCTTGGGTCCCCAAGTCTTCCTATATTGTCAAAATACGTCCCCATGAGGAAAAGGTTGGGAACCGCTGACCTAGAGAAACTTTTCACAGGTCTGTCCTTGCCCTTAGCAGACAAACTGCTTGTCTCCATAGACAATTGGCTATTTTAAAACACATCACTCTTTTCTGGCCTCTGCCTGGAGAAATTCTTCACAGGCATGTTCTTGCCCCTAGCAGACAATGGGTCAGATTGATTCTTTCCCTCTGCTGGGCCCCCATTAGCCTGAAACTTCTCCCTAACAAAAACTTGACCCCTTTTCATTGCTAGGACTTTAGTTTGATCCTTAACTTCAACCTGTTTCAAAGAAATTTCTTCCTGGTTACTGAAACATTCCAGTCTGGTTTAATTCCACACTCCCTTTTGACACTTTGATTCACATGCAAGAATTTCACTCACAGACACCAAGCTTTTCTGCATGGACAAGCAGCTAACTTTTTCAGGCACACATTCAGAGAAACTTTTCCCTTGGCCACAGCAACACTGGTTAGTTACAGAGAACTGCTTAGAGCCAATATGCTCCCTTTACAAATCTCCCTGTTACTTATAGGCAATACAGACATAGAAGAGTTAGTTATATTAAACCCCAGAGATACGCACAACTTGGGTTAATGCAACAGCCTGACTCTTGCCACCCCTGATAGGAGCAGTCTCCTGCTGGTGTCAGGGGTGGCAGTGAAACTCAGGCTGCTGTCCCTGACAGGAGCAGGGAAACTGCTCCTCTCAATGGCAGCAGCCTGACTCTTAGCTGCCACCCCTGAAATGAGAGGTTTTACGATCCCAGGAATGGTGATGAGCTGGGAACCAGGAGGCAGCTTAGCTCCTGGTTCTCCTCTGCTTGCAGAGCTGGAAAACTGACCAGGGCAGCAGCCCTGATCAGTTTCCTGACTCCAAGGCCTGGAGGGGAGCAGGGAGCCAGGCTGCAGGTGGTTCCAAGCTCCCCTACACTGGCTGGAGCTAGGAAACTGACCAAGCCTGCTGCCCTGGTCAATTTCAGAGACCTGCAAGGGGAGGGGATCTGGGAGCAAGGCTGCTGCCTGGTTCCCAGCTAAGGATGGGGAGCTAGGAACCTGGTCTGGCAAGAACTGGGAAACTGACCGGCCTCAAGCTGCCACTTGGTTCCCATGTCCCAGCACATGACTGGTCAGCTTCCTGGATTGCACATGTGGCAGAAACAGAGGGAAACCAGGCTGCCCCCCCAGGTCCCACTCCCTGCCACTCTGAGAGCCAAGTAACTGACCAGACCCTCTGGCTCCTGCAAGCCCAGGGAAGCTGGGAACTAGGCTGCAGCCTGGCTCCCCTCTGCCCCCCACCTTGCACAAAAATTTGAGTTATGCAAGGGTTGCAGGAATGCAACCCCTGTGTAACTCAAGAGTTTACTTACTTATTCTAGACATACCCAACATCTTATGCTGAGAACCCATACCAGAATAGTTACACACTGGCTTTCCAGGGAACTGCAGCCTTCGCTTCTCTTCCAATAGTTTTATCTGCAATCACATGGATTGAAGTTCAACTTCCAATGCATCCCTCTCTTCCCTTTCCATTCAGCCCTGGTTTCCTAGTTTTTGTCAACAATCCGACTCCAATCTTATTTCTTCCAACCTGATCATACTTCACTGGCCTTTACCTTCGCTGCTTCTGCATGCCACCATGTTGCTGAAGGAGATTTTTCTGTTATTTTTTCTTTCTTTTTCCAGGACTTGTCTTTTAAGACTCCCAAAAAGTTGCAAACTCATCATAGCTGCACTTTAATTAAAAAAAAAACCTCTCAAAACCCAAAACTCAAATTTAGAATAACGTGGGATCCTGATCCCAAGTTCAATTGACCAGGTTCTGTGGATCCAAGCATGATTATGCCACTGTAATATAACAGGGCTTCTGGGCACAGCTAAGGAAATCAATCCAGGGTATCTTTGTTTAAAATCGGGCCACTTACAGCCCTGGGCCGGGACTTCCTTCTCAGTGAGGCAAATCCAACCAGCCTAAAAAGTACCTACTCCTACTGTTAAATCCTGGTTCTGAATGTTTTTAACACAGGTACAGAATCAATATCTATATCTTCATATACAAACATTGCAAAAACATGCAAGTAACAGATTCAGGGCATCACCAGCTTTCAGTAGACACCTCACTTGGGTCACCTGGCACAAGATTCGGTGCCACTATGTACAATAGTGACAAAAATGGCTTCCATATCCAATTTAAAAATCCAGTCACATGACAGTACCACAGGACTTCTCATTTTTACAAATTACTTTGTAAATTCACAGATACCTGGCATGGCCGTGTGTGTGTGAAATGCCGTATAAACTGGTTCACAACACCATGCAATGGTCCAAGGGCTACAATAGACATGGATACATGAAACAATCACTTCACTGGCAGCTGATTTATTGTGTCTGCTTAGACATGATAAACTGATATCCATATACCCTCCTGTTGATTTCAGTACTCCACCAGGATAAAAAGAGTAGCCAGAATGAATGAAAAAGCAGCTCCCGGCAGACTTTACCGCCTGGAAGACACTTCAGCTATGCAAATAGCACAGCTGATGTCAATGTACAAACTGAAGGTACACAGGTTAAATCAACTGGTGTGTGTGTGTAATTTAGTGTAGACCTAGCATAAGTGTGCACAGAAGTTCCATCTACACTGCTAAAATTACTTGCAATGATGGAAAACAATAGGATTCTAGGACAGAGAGAGATTAAGCATCTTATAAAAACCTGATTGAAGCAGGCGTAGTTCACAGTGGTAAAATTACTCCAGTCTATACCAGTGTAGTCAACTGCAGCTGGAAAGAATGAAGGTGAGGGGTTTTGGAAAAAGGCTTAGTGCCAGCATACCCACAGTTTATGACCCCAATCTACAAGGTTAAAGAAGATGGTAAGGACATAATCCTAGCTAGTAGGGTACCTAATATGCTTTACAGCACAACTGTCACAGTAAAGGTACTTTAGACTCTATCCCATCTGCAACAGCCAGTGAGAAAGTTAATTTGTGTCTACACTGCAACCTTTACAGCAGCATCACTGTGGCACATACACATGCTACAGCAACAGAAAGGGCTGTTTTGCTGCTGTCACAAATCTTGAGAGATAATGGGTTGACAAAATAATTCTTCTGTCAATATGGTGGTGTCTATACTGTGGCTTAGGTCAGCTTAAATGTGCCTCTCAGAAGATGCGACTTTTTCATACCCTGAAGCAACACAGATAGGTTGGCATAGATTTAAATGCGGATCAGTTCTTCAAAATTGATTTACTTGTGATTATGCTGGAAAAAGTTCCGAAATTCAGTTTCTAGCCCAGTGTAAACTCGTTCAGAGACAAGAGAATGATTCGAGGGAACAAGCATAAAGGCTGCAGTCAAATGAGACTAAAACTGAGTTTTTACATATTAATGATGGAAACTGCACTAACACCAAGATGCTTCAGCTGACATTTACCCTGTTCAAATTGTAAGACCTTGAATGTGACATGGCTACAGACAAGAAATATGCAGTCGGCATTTGAAAACACACAGAAATCAATAGCCATATTTCAACACTCCCCTATGTAGCACAAGTCTGTCGAAAGCAGGCCTGGTAGCAGCTCTGATAATGAGCCAAAACGAGCTGACTCTTTTCCCAGGACAAAGTAAGCAGTCCCGTAGCACCTTAAAGACTAGATGAGCTGATTACCTAATGAACTGCTAGCCTTGCAGGTACTACAGGACTCCTTGTTATTTGTGAAGCTACAGACTAACACAGCTACCAGGATGCACACTGGAGCCCAAGGCACAGTTCCCACGGCTTCAGCAAGACCCACCCTAGCCGGGGGAAGTTTGACAGCTGAGCTGCACTGGACGCCAGGGGCGTGTGGTGCCGGCACCAGCCTCGCAACTGATCCTCCCCCCAACCACAGGGGAACGTGGAACACAGGGAGGCCCGGAAGCGCCTCCTGCTCACCTGCTCTCGGCAGCCCGGCGGGTCCCGCCATTTCCAATTCAGCGGGCGCGGCGCGGCCCGCCCCGCACTCCGAGTAGCCGTAGGCGCCCCTGGTGTCTGCAAGCAAAGACAACCCTCCCTGAGCCGGGGCCGCTGCTGACGGGCGCGGGGCACGAGCACGAGTACGCGGCAGCACAGAGACAGCGCGCCGATGCCGGCTCACCCCAGGCCACGCCCCCCTCCCCCGCACAGCGGACCCAGGCGCAAGGTGGGCCGGCACAGCAGGCTCGCGGGGCCCAAACGGCTCCTCACCTGAGGGGGGGACCGCTCGCCCCCGTCACTCACCGGTCGCCGCTGCAGAGCTAGGCCTGGGGACCCGCCCCCACCCTCAACGTTCAGTCGCGTCTCTAGGCTAGGCCGGCCCATGCGCGGTGTCCGACGCGTTAGCGCCTCTCGTGCCTAGTTTCCGGCACGGGTGGAACAATGACCAATGGGAAACGAGCAGGCAAGGTCGCGCGCTTACGCCACGGGATTCGCACGGCGCGGTCATGTGCAGCGAGCGGTGTGGCGTCACTAACGTTCTCCCATGGGTGGCGAAGGGCGGAGACGAGCCGCTGGGCTCGCCTGGGAGGGGTTGACAGATCGCGCTCGTGCCTGCCGCGAGCTCGCTCCATCCCTCCTGAGCACTGCTGGGGGTGGCGAGCCCGCCGGGGGCAAAGGGCGGGGCCTGGGATGTGCGCCTTCTGCTCCCTCAGCCTCCAGCAAGCGGGGAGCGAGCCGCTCCGCTGACCCGGTGCACCGGCGGGTCGGGAGGGCAGTCTGGGCTTGGCGAGCGGCTGGGGAGCTCCGCTCTCTGCTCGGGAAAATGCATCAGCTTTTGCCCGGGGACTGTGTCTTTCGGGTTTAGCCTCTGTCCCATTGGGCATTGCGGACAAGCCTCGGAGCGGGGCTTCCGTTTTCACTTCCAGACCCGCTGCTGTCTGTCGTGCTGAGACAGTGCCGGCAGGTTACTTAGTTCAGGTCTATACTGGGTCAAAAAGTGAATCTAAGACATGCAATTCCGGCTCTGACCACTGCGTCTCTGGACTTGCCGTATCCTTGATCAGTGCCTCAGGCTGCCCACGCAGAGGGAGGTCGACATGAGACACTCTCCTGACAACTTCCCTTCTCACCATAATGAGGGGTACTAGGACCGACTGTAGAGCCTTGATGGTTAGATTTTGTGCGTCCCCTCTAGGTGCCTTATATTGAACTCTGGAAGATTGACCCTGAAGGAGTTGATCTTCTGGTAAGTGTAGATATACCCTTAGCACCAGGCTGCTTCTACTGGTTCTCTTTCTCTCAGATTGCTGCAGCTTTTCTCATTTGTGTTATATTGAAAATTTTTATCATATTTGATATGTGGCAAGGTTATTTGCTACTGTTATGACCCATGTGTGGCTCGGTAGGGTTGTTTGGGATTTAACATTTGTATTTTTTCAGTAATTTGCTGATTAATGTCTTTAAAGTTTGGATCAGAACCCTAGGTTTATTTTGTTTGAAAGGAGGCCATGTGCTTCATTTGTCAGAAGGCTAGTATTGAGACCAAGTAGTAATGTTATATAGGAATAGCTTTTCATTTTTTTTAAATTATTTCTTTTATAGAGAATAAGATGAAGTTACTTGGGTTATTGGTCCCTTTTGGGCTATGCTGGCAAGTCCCTGTAGCTGAGCCCTCCAAAACCTTAGCTGTGTTATCAGTATCTATGTTACTCTTCTTGGGTGCCATTACCCTAACTCTATGCCTTTGCTACGGGAGTCTTGAGCTTGTGCCTCAGCAGGACAGGGCAGAGAGGTGTCCCATAGGGCATGTAAGTGGTCTCAGTCATGTGGTCAACACACTGAGTGACAGTCTCAAGGGGACCTCTGGGAGCCAACCTGTCACATCCTGTCCTGCCCACCTTGAGTTTTCTAGCAAAGGGAGTTATTCCTCTTTTGCTGTTGGCAAGAGCTCATGGGACAAATGCCCACTTTTTTTTTTTTTTTTTTTTTTTACGAAAGTAGGGCGTGGAGGAATGTGGGGGGGTGTGAGCCGCTGCCCAGGTGCCAGCTAAAGGTCCGGTGGGGCAAAGGGGGGGGATGCCACACCAGCAGCTACGCTAAGCAGCCAGGGCAGGCTGGGTTCTTTGGTTTGTGTTTAGTTCGGTTACAGCAGCAAGAGGAAAATTGCACTTAGAGAGGCTTTAACAGTTACCTTTTTATTTATGCAAAGATGGAAACAATATAACTAAGACAAGTGATCAAAGTCCCACAATTGTGAATTTTTGTTTATAACTTTGCTAACAGTTAATAGGAAACCGCTGGCAGCGATTTTACAACAGAAGCGGCTGCCGCGTGTAAAAGGGGGTTTTAAACTGACCGCTCAATTTATGAATGAAACCAAGATGGCCGCCGAGTGAGTGACAGGATAATGATTTTTCTCGTGGTTACTAATGTTTACAGAAGGTAATTGCTGACCGCAGCTTGCCAGTTAAGGTAAGGTAGGGACCCCCTGTGGTTTAATAGGCAAGATAATAATTTTCTACAGTTCTATGTGTAAGATAGTGGAGGATCGCAGTGTTCTGATAGATCAAAGGGGTAAACGCGTTTTAAAGATAAGATCAGGGCTTCCCGCGGTTTGAGTGACAGGCTAATGGTTTTAGCAGTTTGTAGCCCAAAACAGCTAGTACCCGCGGTTTTTAAAGGGGAAACAACACAATTTAACTTAAGAAAAGTTTTAGACAAACTAGCTAGCTTAAACTAATACAAGTAATGTGTACACAAGAAAGGCATGTTGCAGGTGTGACTTTCACCCCTGCCTCTTAGACCTGGTGAAACCAGAGTATTTCCCTCAATTCCTATAGGAAAGAAGTGCAATACAGGTGTAATCCTTACCCCTGCCTCCTAGATCCAGTGTGACCCAGATTCTCTCAATCCCTTGGGAAGAAGTAGATACGAACCAGGCATCCCCAGTCTTGGGAGTTAATTCCAGACCTGGCCAGCAGGCGTAGGTGATTGAAACTCAGAAGGGAGGGTGGTTTGCCAAACCCCTTTATACTGCTTTTGTCATGTAGGCTTCTTCCTGGTCTCAAGTGGCCAATTGGGAGGAGAGTGTTTGAACCCCAGGTTTCCCAGGGAAGATGCAAGGCTCAATTTGCACCTGTGAATTGTGGACAATTGGGCACCTTTGGAGGTGATGGGCAGGGTTCCCCGTTCTTCCTGGGGAAGTGATCAAGGCTGGGGCAGTGATCAAGGTATGTCAATTACCGAGATCAGCCAGAAGGGTGGCCATTAGCTAGCCCATTCACTGTCTGGTTTTTGTGTATAGTAGAGAGGCTGGGCGAGACAGCACACCTGCGTTCCCAGGACATCAAAGGCTCCCTGTCTCCCCTGCTTATTTCTCTCTTTGTCTCTCCCAGTGGGGGGGAGAAGAAAAGGCCAAATGGGGGGTTCATGTCTGGCTACAGGGTGGGAGTGTGTGGTGATACCAGCTCCATGCAGGAGAGCAGGCAGGGCTTGAACAAAGAGTTACGCTAGCCCCAACCTCACCAGTGAGCAGCTTGGACCAGACTCACAGGGGATGAGGAGAGCTTGGACAAGCAGCTGGAATGGCCCCATGAGCAGGGAGAGGTGGTTGAGTTAGCTTCACTTGGGAAATATGTAACTGGTAGTGTTAACGTGCCTTTTAGTATAACTGACGTTGCTCAGGGGTGTGAATAAGCCACCACTGAGCTGTGTAAGTTACACAACAAAATACCTTAGAATTCCTGCTAATATAGTTCCTGCTTCTTGTGGAGGGGGTTTCATTCAGCAGATGGGAGAGATCTCTCCTGTCATCATAAACCGTCTTCCCCCACATGCCCTACAGTGACACAGCTGCGCCAGTGCTGCTCTAGCACTTCTAGCATAGACTAATCTTTATTCTCTCTTAGGCTACTGCAAAACATTGGCCAGTTAACTGCTTCTGGTTGTTTGTGCTCTTGTTTATCAATGTTGATCTTTCTTTGTACTTTTAAACTGGAAACAATGTCCTGAAGTTGTGATAATATCTAGTCATGGTGCTATGTTTAGTATAAATTTCTGGCATTTCCTTTATTGCCTAGCCTTGACCTGCTCGCAAACAGGAAGGAATTGGTAGGGGAAGTAGATGTGGGTGTCAACTTTGGCAGCAGTGATTATGAGATGGTCAAGTTCAGGATCCACGGAAGGAAGAAAGGAGAGCACCAAAATATGAGCCCTGGACTTCAGAAAAATGGGCTTTGACTCCCTCGGGGAACTGATGGGGAGGGTCCTCTGGGACGCTTAAGTGAGGAGGAAAAGAGTCCAGGAGATTTGGCTATATTTTAAAGCCACAGTGTCCAATACTCTGTCTGTTTGCCACGTGTGGTGAACTGGACAACATGATGTGGCAAATGCAGCTCCCTAGAGCTGCACACATGGACCACCCTCTGTGCACATGCCCTACCATTTGGTGGGACGAGCACGTGGAGGCAGCTCCTCCTGCAGCTCGGGGCCGTGGGGCAGTTGGGGCGGCTCATGGCAGCTGGCAACTCGTGCAACTCAGCTTCAGGTGGCGTGTGCAGCTGGGCTTGGGGCAGCCTGAGCAGCATGCAGCTTGGCCCCACGCATGGGGGGCATCTCCACTCAGGTGGTGTCTCCACTCAGGTGGTGACTTCAGTGAATCACTGGCAGTTTGCACTGGGGGAGAGGATGCATGGTGGGTGCAGTTGATAAACTTTCTTGTCAATGCCACTCTTTTAAAGAAGCCTTGCTGAAAGCACAGGAACACACCATTCCAATGTGTAGTAAAAAGCAAATGTGGTAGGCAACCATCCTGGCTTAACAGAAATCTTTGAGCTTAAAAACAAAAAAGAAGCTTACAAGAAGTGGAAACTTGGATGGATGACTAGTGACAGGTGATATGGGAAAAGCTGAAGTTCTCAATGCTTTTTTTTTTTTTTTGCCTCTGTCTTCCCAGACAAGGTCAGTTCCCAGACTACACGACTAGACAACAGAATGTGAAGGAGGTGGGCAGCCCTCAATGGTGAAAGAATAGGTTAAGAAGTATTTAGAAAATCTGGACATACACAAATCCATGGGACCAGATCAAATGCATCCAAGGGTGGTGAGGGAGCTGGTAAATGTCATTGCAGAGCATTTGCTGTTATCTTTGAAAACTTGTGGAGATCAGGAAAGGTTCAAGATGGTTGGAAAAGGGCAAATGTAGTGCTCATCTTTAAAAAAGGGGAAGAAGGAGAATCCAGGGAACTACAGATTGGTCAGCCTCAACATAGTCCCTGGAATAATCATGGAGGGGATCCTCAAGTAATCCATTTTGAAGCCCTTAGAAGAGGGAAAAGTGATCAAGAATAGTCCGCATGGATTCACTAAGAACAAGTCATGCCTGACCAACCTGACACTTCTTTTCATGAATGAATGCCTGTAAAGGGTTAACCCTTAGAGGGGTGTCTGTGAGGGCAGTCAGGTAAGCCAATGCGAGAAAGAGACATTCTTTTGAACTGAAGACAATTGACGTCTCAGGGGTCTTTGTCTGTCTGGCTGATGCAGAGAAGACAGACAGAAATAATTGCTCTTAAGCAGCTTGAATGAACCCAGTAAATATCCTGGCCATCTCATAGTCAGCACATAGATATGTAAGTAGAAAGGAAATGTGTGTTTAGACTGTCAGGTTATTTTTATTTTGGACTTGGTGTGGGACTTCTCAGGCTGGTTGATGATTTTTCCACTTGTACTCTAACTTCCAAGCTGAATCCCAGGGAAGTAATTCTCTGTGCTCTGACATTGATGATCTTTAGTTCATAGAATCATAGGGCTGGAAGGAACCTCAAGAGGTCATCAAATCAAGTCCTAAAAACAGGATCAGCCTTAACTAAATCATCCCAGCCAGAACTTTGTCAAGCGAGGACTTAAAACCCTCCAAGGATGATGATTCAACCATCTCTCTAGATAATGCATTTCAGTGCTTCACCCCCACACAACCAGTGAAATACTTTTTCCTAATATCTAACCTACACCTCCTGCTATGTAACTTGAGATTATTGCTCATTGTTCTGCCATCTGTCACTACTGAGAACAACAGCCTCTCTTCATCCTCTTTTTGGTGGGAGAATTTTGTTTAACAACATGAACGTCTCCTTTTAAGAGAGAAAACTATGCTCTTGCAATGTGGCTAAACTTATTTTTCCACTAAACTTAGATGTATCCGAACCAGTTATCAAACTGGAAAATCTCCCCCCCACCCAAATCGTTGGTGTTGATCTTGCGTATTTCTCAATGGAGCAAATATATAGAGGGAGGTTAAGACCCTTTAAATTTGCTTGTGCCTGACCCTAAGCCATAGGGACTCTAGCGGTGCCCAATATGGCAATATAAATAAATATAATGTGAAATAATCTTGTAAGGTAAACTAACTTAAATGTTTACCTTTCCTATATAGTAACAGAGAGCGAGCCATGGTAGTCTATATACTATCAAAACAAAAAAGCAGTCCAGTAGCACTTTAAAGACTAACAAAATAATTTATTAGGTGATGAGCTTTCGTGGGATAGACCCACTTCTTCAGATCATAGCCAGACCAGAACAGACTCAATATTTAAGGCACAGAGAACCAAAAATAATAATCAAGGTTGACAAATCAGAAAAATATTATCAAGGTGAGCAAATCAGAGAGTAGAGGGGCAGAAGGGGGTGTGTGTGTCAAGAATTAGATTAAGCCAAGTATGCATAAGAACCCCTATAATGACCTAGAAAATTCCCATCTGGGTTCAAACCACGTGTTTAGTGTGTTGAATTTGAAGATAAAAGTGAGTTCAGCAGCCTCTCTTTCCAAACTGTTGTGAAAATTCCTCTTCAGTAAGACACAAACTTTCAGTCATTAACAGAATGGCCCACTCCATTAAAGTGCTGACTGACACTGTGCCATCTTGATAATATTTTTCTGATTTGTTAACCTTGATTATTATTTTTGGTTCTCTATGCCTTAAATATTGAGTCTGTTCTGGTCTGGCTATGATCTGAAGAAGTGGGTCTGTCCCATGAAAGCTCATCACCTAATAAATTATTTTGTTAGTCTTTAAAGTGCTACTGGACTGCTTTTTTGTTTTCCTATATAGAGTAGCTATTTTTAATTCACTTTAATACTTCGAAATACTAACCATATGATCATGTTATTTCGGAGGTACTTGGTATTCTCTATCACCGAACTCTTTTCTGACTTGATGAACATCTCAGTTATTAAATGAAGTAATACTGAAAGATGTCACCAGGAGTCTAAGTACCATAGTTACGTAGTTTTATCAGACAGTTTAGACTTCTGAGTAGCTTGAAAAATGAAATATGTTACTTACCTGTGAAGCCGGAAAGACTTCTCAGAACAATACAACAAGGTACAAAAGAGCAAATTTCTGTTAAATAAAGTCTCTAAAACAACATGTTATGGGCTGCATGTGCAAGTTTACTTACCTTGGGTCCACCATCACCGACACCCTGTCGCTGGAGTCTGAGCTAAACAGGAGGATTGGAAAAGCAGCCACAACTCTGTTCAGACTTAGCAAGAGAGTGTGGAACAACAACAAGCTGTACACTCGCAACAAAATGCAAGTCTACAGAGCCTGCATCCTCTGCACCCTCTTCTACAGCAGTGAGTCTTGGACCTTGTACGCCCGCCAGGAAAAGAGGCTGAATGTCTTCCACTTGCGCTGCCTCAGGCACATTCTTGGGATATCATGGAAGGACAGAGTGCCCAACACTGCTGTCCTCGAGCAAGCTGGAATTCCAACCATGCACACCCTCCTCAGGCAGCAGCGGCTTTGCTGGCTTGGCCCCGTCCACAGGATGAATGATGGAAGGATCCCAAAAGACATCCTGTATGGCGAGCTAGCCTCTGGCAAAAGACCTCCCGGACGCCCCCAGTTGTGCCTCAAAGACGTCTGTAAGAGGGACCTCAAGGAGGTAGACATTGACCCAGATAGTTGGGAAGAGCTGGCAGATGACTGCAGCAGCTGGAAGCAGGAACTACACAAGGGCCTTCAGAAGGGCAAGATGAAGATCAGACAGCTGGCAGAGGAGAAGCGAGCCCGTAGAAAGGACAGCAAGGACCTGCCAGGCACCCACTACATATGCAGCAGATGTATCAAGGACTGTCACTCTCGTGTGGGCCTCCACAGTCACAGTCAACGCGGCAAATGACGATCTTAAGTGGAGTTACGAAGGGCACAATCCATAGTCTATGCAGACTGAAGGATGCCTTGGAACGCACATGCATATTGTCACAGCCACATCAGATTAATGTATAAATGAGTATGAAAGAATAAACATTTTAAAAATACTCTTAAATTTAATGTTTCTGCAACAATGGTGTGGCCATACATGTTAAGGTATCTCAGAGATTTCTGTGTGCCTCCTTCCCCTATTGGGATGAAACTATATATACCTTCTATATATAATTGTTTTCTATTAATATTACCAGTGATAATTATTTCCTTTTAAGTAGCAGTTGAAAGAAGGAGAAACATGTTATTACTTTAAGATAGGGGGTCGGCAACCAAAATAGCAAGAGGAGCCATTTTTTTTCAAATTTGGTAAAAACTCAATAAATCAAGAGCTGCAGTGGATGTGAATATGAGAGGGTTCCTAATAAATTAGGTTAAACTATCCTTTTTGTAACTCCTGTGTTAACAGCACACGCACAATGATTTGTAATAAGATGCATGTTTACTGCAGTATGGTCACAAACTTTTTACATATTGTATTTCCTCACACTTTACGTGTGTGTGTTTGTACCACTAGCTTCCTGACTTTCACTCATGGATCCACTTTAGTTATGCCAATTTTACTTCACGTTTAATTTCAGTTTTCTTCCTTCAATGTGTGTTGCCCTTTCCACAGCTGGCATGCCGCAAGCTTCCTTTTCCTTTTCAAAATCAAGACTTTATTAGCAACATGATCAAAACACGGAAAGGGTATCATATCCCACAATGCCCTGCACACATTGAAGGGTGAGTTAGCCAATGTTTCAAGATCAGATACTGTTTGCTGTTTTGATAGTTGTTCATTATTTCGGCTTTTAGATGCTCTATGTTTATCCGAAATAAACAGGAGGGTGGTGGGTTTTAAAAAAACAAACAAACTTGGCAATTATGGTATCAGGAGCCACAAAAGTTCTGAAAGAGCTGCATGCGGCTCTGGAACCACAGGCTGCAGACCCCTGCCTTAAGATGTCAGCTGTTTTCAAATAGATACATACAGTAAGCTTTAACCTTTCATCCTTCTAAGTATACAGACTCAGCAGAATTATAGCCTGTGAACAGTCTTCATGCTGTGATGAAGTGCACTTCATGTGTGAGAATACCTCTTAAAACTTACTGGCCATATCTACACTAGCCAAAAACTTCGAAACAGCAAATGTGTAGGCATGGCCACTGTGCTGTATTCTTAATGAATAGCTCCTCAAAGATTTGCCTTTTACTGTATTTTTGGTAAGATTTGTTTCTAATTAGGGCCCTTCCAAATTCACAGATAAAAAAATGAGTCACTGAAGGGGAGGTCTAGTTCCCCTCCCTGAAATCAGGTGTTTTGTGTGCTTCTACCCGATATTGTATAGATTTCAGAGGGGGATCAGTGTGCCTCAAATTAGGGGAGTCCTGGCCCAAAAGGGAGTTGCAGGGGAGTCACAAGCAGTGTTCCCTCTAATTTTTCCCATCCGTGGTCAGAATAAATTTTGTAATGTGCACCAAGACGTGCAGATGTGCACCACCTGTAGAAACATGCTGGTGGCTGTGGGTGCTCTGCTAATCATCTGGGTGGCACCTCGAGGGTCACCGTATTTGAACAGGCAGAAAAGAGTACATTAATACAGTGCAAGTTGGCAGGTACTGATAGAGATCAGCTCCCTCTCGGGGTGTCCTCGTCTCTGACAGTTCAAATATGGTAACCCTAGGCACCTGTATCTCTGCTGGGTAGCTCCCCAAACACTCTGCTTACAGAGAAGACTGGTCATAAGGTTATTTTAGAGGAAAGTGATACAGTCAGTAGTGTGAACATAAAAGTAGAAGTTCTGACCCCCATATAAGAAACTTGGATCCCCAACCAACCTACTTTTTGGGTCAGGACCCCATTTACAGTACTGAGAAATTTCAAATGTAAATAGCTGAAATCATAGCATTTACAAATTTAAAAATCCTATGATTATGAAATTGACCAAAATGGGCCATGAATTTGGGGTGGGGGCTATTTGTAGTTACTGTATTTTGTTAACATTTGCTAACTACAGCCTTTCAAAACTGAGCTGCTTCTGCTAATTTTAGAAGTGTAGTTAAACTGATTGATGTTGATGGAACAGCAATATTAATTTGCTATAATTTTGATAGCTTTGAGTTAGTAACACGGTTGTGTGAAGAATTTTAAGCAGAAATCCATCTGTTACTGTAGCAAAACTTATTCTTAAAGCCACCTGTGTTAACAAGCACTGAAATAAGTTCTCTGAAGGCTTAATGTGAATGCAGTTCTGACAACTTCCAAACATTGTGTTGTGTAAATTTGCATTTTAATCAGTCTTTTGAGGGGTCTAGGAAGCTGCTTCATAATGATGTTTCGTAATATGAAAAACAATGATTCAAACTCGGAGGGGTAGCTGTGTTAGTCTGTAGCTTTGCAAAAAACAAGCAGTCCTGTAGCACGTACTTGTGAATTAGAAATTCTAGTTACAGAAACCAGTGAGTCTGCAGGACTCGCTCCCAAAGAGAGTAAGGGACAATTAAAGAGTAGGGCTGGATTCAATGACCTCCTGAGGTCTCTTCCAGCCCTATGATTCTATGTTAGTTATGTACTCCCCTCCGCATGCAGGCCCTGAGAAAGTTAATGAGGGCCTGTGGGTCCAATTATGTTATCTGGCTGCACCTGGAGTTGGGCCAGGCTCAGGGATGAAGAGCCCAGCTGGTGAGGAACTGAGTAAGGACTATAAAGGTAGAGAGTTTCGGTGGGAAGAAAGTCTGTAGTTTCTGAGGTTGTTAAGAGAGGGCTCTAGCTTCTTACCTGAGTAGAGAACGCTAGCAAGTAGCCAGGAGTGATGGAGAACTGCCACTGAAGTGGAGCAAGCTCTAGGGAAGTCCTGGTGTAGGATAAATATGAAATAACTAACTTGTTTGGCTAAGTTAATACATATTGAAAAGAAAGGTACTAATGAGCAGGTGGAAGGAAGGGCATGAAAATAATAAGTTATAAGGGCAGGAGTGAGTAAGTGGGATGTCTGGTTCAAGGAGTAACTAATAATTAGGGCCCTATCAAATTTGTGGTCCATTTTGATCAATTTCATGATCGTAGAACTTTTAAAATGGTAAATTTCATGATTTCAGATATTTAAATCTGAAGTTTCAGGGTGTTTTAAGTTTTTGTGGCCTGGAGACCACTTTATCAAATACATGAACTGGAAACTTCAGCTTGTATCCCTGCCAGACTGAAACTTCTTGTTTATGTATCTGACAAAGTGGGTTCCAAATAAATGTTACTCTTTTTGGCTGTGTCTACACGGGCACAAATCTTTGAAATAGCCATGCTAATGGCCATTTCGAAGATTACTCATAAGGTGCTAAATTGAATATTCAGCGCCTCATTAGCATTAGGCCGCTTCCGGGCTTGGCGCGGCTACACGGGGGTCCTTTTCGAAAGGACCCGCACCTTTCAAAATCCCCTTATTCCGATCGGGATAAGGAGATTTCAAAAGGTGTGGGGGTCCTTTCGAACAGGACCCCCGTGTAGCTGTGCTGAGCCACGTGCTTTTGAAAGCAGCCGGAAGCGTCCTAATGCTAATGAGGTGCTGAATATTCAATTCAGTGCCTCATTAGTAATCTTCGAAACGGCCATTAGCATGGCTATTTTGAAGATTTGTGCCCATGTAGGCACACCCTTAAGGTGCTATTGGACTCCTGATTTTTGCTGAAACAGAACATGGCTAACCCTCTGAAACTTGTGTAATTATGTGAGTTTTTAAGGACGTAAGCTAACACTTTGTGAATGCCTATTTTGTACGTTTAAAGTGAATTGACTTTTAAAAATCTATTTGAATCTTTCATTCAAAGTTGCAAAACTGAAACATGTTTTTGCCAGACACAGGTAACTTGTGTTGTTTGGCTTTTGTTGTTTTTTCCCTCTTATAAAGTTCAGTATACTTTTTAAATGGGGACCAGAGAATGTAATCATGGCTGTGGTAAAGGCAGGCAGAAACAAGATAACAGGAAGAGACTTTGAGTCTTTCAGTAATAAAATAGCTGAAGGGATAAAGTGCACAAGAAAAGCAATGTTGGGAACACTGAGGTTGCTCTGAGTAATCTGTCAATCTTTTGTTAAAGGTACATGGGAACCTTAAGCATAATAATTACATTTCATATTAAAATGGATGTGGCTAATTTTAATACAGCAAATAAGTGAAATTTACTACATGATGGGGTCAAATTTAGCTACGACAGATCAGGAAAGGGATCTTGGAGTTATAGTGGATAGTTCTCTGAAGACATCCACGCAGTGTGCAGCGGCAGTTAGTAAGGCAAATAGGATGTTAGGAATTATTAAAAAAGGGATCGATAATAAGACAAAAGATATCATACTTCCCCTATATAAAACTATGGTACGCCCACATCTCGAGTACTGCGTGCAGATGTGGTCTCCTCACCTCAAAAAAGATATATTGGCATTAGAAAAGGTTCAGAAAAGGGCGACTAAGATGATTAGGGGCTTGGAACGGGTCCCATATGGGGAGAGGCTAGAGAGACTGGGACTTTTCAGTTTGGAAACAAGGCGATTGAGGGGCGATATGATAGAGGTATATAAAATCATAAATGGTGTGGAGAAAGTGAATATAGAAAAATTATTTACCTTTTCCCATAATACAAGAACTAGGGGACACCAAATGAAATTGATGGGTAGTAGGTTCAAAACTAATAAAAGGAAATTTTTCTTCACACAGTGCACAGTCAACCTGTGGAACTCCTTGCCCGAGGAGGCTGTGAAGGCCAGGACTCTATTAGGGTTTAAAAAAGAGCTTGATAAATTTTTGCAGGTTAGGTCCATAAATGGCTATTAGCCAGGGATAAAGTAGGGTGCCCTAGCCTTCATAACAAGGGCAGGAGATGGATGGCAGGAGATAAATCACTTGATCATTGTCTTCTGTTCTCCTTCTCTGGGGCACCTGGCATTGGCCACCGTCGGCAGATGGGATGCTGGGCTTGATGGACCTTTGGTCTGACCCAGTATGGCCATTCTTATGTTCTTATGTTCTTAAACTCTGGAATCAGAGTGCATTCCCTCATGGATTACACAGTGTATACTGTAAAAAGTGTAAATGCAATGTAAACAAAACTTGCTACTAAATTAAAATCCTATAAGGACTCCAAAGGGGAGCCTCAATAAGTTTTCTTTTTCAGATGGTTTTGGAAGCAGAAACCAACCCAGTACCAAGAAAGTTGAGTGAGTACATTTTTAAAAAGTGTTGAACCGTTAAAAATCTTATCCAAAAGTTGTTTGTTTATGGTGTGAAGTAAATGGTGTTAATGGACATCTGTATGTGTTTTGTGAATAAAGAATAATTGAAGCTAAGTAATTGTACAAAACAGCATGTCTCAGATTGGGGTCTGCAGAACCTTGGGGGTCCCCAAGTCAAGTTCATCTCGAGGGGTTTTGAGAGTCATGACTCATGGACCCTTGAAGCCAAATATGTCTGGGGTCACTGGCCCTGCTAATGAACTCCTCCCTCCTTCCCTCCCAGTGCCTCCTGCATGCGTCAGAACACTGTTCAACATGTGTGGGAGGCACTGATAGATGGGGAGGAGCAGGAATGAGGCAGGTGGTTGGGCCTTGAGGGGAGAGTTGGAGGGTAGGATGACCAGACATCCCTTGAGCTTCTAGGCACAGGGACAACTAGGGTCATTTGGGTGCTGTGCCTTCTGTGAGGGCCATCTCTGTAGCAACTATTGGCTGGAAACTGGCAAAACCGCTTGGCCACTCCTCCCCCAGAACCTAGAAAGAGAGATTGCTGAGTCTGGGGAGCTCCGGCTTTACTTAGATGGTCAACGGATAATGTCAAAATAATCAACTTTGGCTGGTGTTGAGTTACAAATTATTTTAGATTGAATGCAAGGTAGTCAGATAGGGTTACCAATGTTGTAATTGTTGGTGGAATACTGTGCTTCTGCTCATTTTAAAACAAGTTATCACTCTCAGTTGAAAGAACCTTGTTAAATCAGGGGCTTGAATGCCAGATGGTGGGAGGGAAGGTATTCCAGCTAGGAGGCTGTCAACTAATCCCCAAAGGTTCAGTTTGGAGTAGTTTAACTGGTTCCTCCCCACTGTTCAAAGAAAGAGCTAACTAGGTTTAATTAGCAGTCTCTTTGCTGTTTTACATGTTCAATCAGAGCTAAAAGTTGCTGGTGGTAGAATACCAGATTCAAGTAAAAGCTTCCATGGGCAAAGCCCCACTTAATCAAATGCATGAAGAGGAAATTACATAGGTGAGCATAAATAAGGGATGGATGATGGAAGACCAATGCCAACGAGGCCAAATAGTCAGGGTGGATGAAGGGCTGTGAACACCAAGAGGGGGAAAATTGCTTTTGTAGTTAACCAGGCATTTAAGTTTGCTTCTGAAGGGTTTCTTTGTTGATATTGATGCATGGCCACTTTTAAATCTGTTACTGAGTGTGCAGGAGAGATTGACATGTTCTCCTAATGGTTTATGTATGTTACAATTCTTCATGTCAGATTTGTATTCATTTATTCTTTTGTGGAGAGACTGTCCAGTTTGGCCAGTGTACATTGCAGGTACATGATGGCATATATCACATTAGCATATATGCAGACACCTGTTTTTTTTTAAAAGGTAAAAAATTCTTAATATTTGCCTGATTTGTCTTAAAAAAACAATGCAGCAGGAAAAACAAAATGTGGATTTATCCTGGCACAAAACTTCAGGCATCTCTGAGACACTGCAGACTGACTATATATACCTTATTACACTGAAGTTTGTGACTTATGGGAATTAAGGACAATCAAAGCAATGTTGAAAAAAGTGGTGTGTGTGAAACACGTGAAGACGGGGATGAAAAGCTGCTTATTCTTAGGGCTTTCAGGGGGATCCAAAATGAAAGTAATGTCTCTCTCTTTACTACCATGTCAGCAGAGAAGTGATTCCCAGAACATTGATTTGCTGTGCCATGCCAAACCTAATCAAGGAAAGCTGGCCACAGAGTGACGAGCAAAATCGGCGAAGGAAAATGTTCAGAGATGTATATGTTTCTAGTGCACAGCAGCAAAGACATGACCGTGCCAAAATGAAGGCATACGTTAACAAACAAGCCCAAACTGGCAGGTGTGGAGAGTGATTGTGTTGGGGTGGAGAACCAACCTGCTTCCAGCACTAAGGCGGGGAGGCCCCTGTTAAATAGCACAGAAAGCCAGCCCTGCAGTTTATTTGGTCTGAATGCAAGCAGGATCTAAAAGCAAGGATCATTGGTTACCTGCTTTTCCATTAACACCATAGAGATCTCACCAATGGAGCACCAGACGCTTTTGTTTTTCAGGGTGTTGGTAGGGCACAGAAAGACTCGGCTGATTATGCATGGAGAATGTGACTCAATAAATGCAGAAATAACTACTTGCATTTGGTGATAAGAGGAAGTCTCCATTACTGATATGACAGCTGGAAGCCCGATTCAGTGATGGTGCAAAACAGACAATGCCACTGGATATCTTATACAATTCTGCAGGTGGCTCCAGAACAGGCAAAAACCATGGAGACTGTGTAATGAATGATAATTGTAGCATCAGTCCTTGTTTAGGAGAATGGTACCTTGAATTTTCTCTGTGTGTGTGCTATCCGGGGTGACAGGTGACATGTTTTGTGTTCCCTGTAAAAACTTAATCAAACGGGGCTTAGCGATGTGAACCCACCTGGAAATTGAGAGGTAGAAATAAGTGTGGTACAAATACTGCATACAATAGAAAGAAAAACTCAGAATGCTCCAACCTGGAGACAGGATGCAGCCATGGACTGGTGTTTAAAGATGTGCAGTACAGCGATCAATTTACAGGTATCTTTGTGGCTTAATCTGATTTCATTGTGTTTACCAAATGGACTTTGTGTGCCAGAGCTTGGCCAACTGTATGACAGAACAATAAAGGACTATCAAAAAGATTTTTTATTAGAAGTACGGAAGGCATCTGGATCAGTTCAGAGGTGAAGTGAATGGAGCCTATTCTCCAGTGATGTAGCACAATGCACCACTCTGAAACCAGGAGGACATTGAGATCTTGTTGAAATATGGTCAGGCCTTCCAACACAAGTTGACTGTGGACATACTAAGCCTGATATATGAGCAAAGCAAAGAACTCATTAATCACGAACTTTTGAAGGTATCTGATACTCATAAGTTCGTTTAAGGAAGTACGTCCCAAAGTGAACGAATAATTGGCCAAACCAATGAGAATCATCAAAGACAGGCAGTAGTCAGGGCCATAGTGTGCTGTATATGGAAGATATGTACTAGACAAAAATGAAAGACACTGATTCAGAGCCAGGTAAATTGCCCTCTTTTATCAGTACAGAGAATCTGAGAACCTGGTATTGCACAGAGAATATTGACAGGTGTAAAATAAACAAAAATCACAAGGGTCCATTGGGCTGACTGTGGAGCTTTGTATCCCACCCAATAATTACAAAACACCAGGTCATTCAAACTCTTGTTAAAGCACTACCAGTAGGAATCCTGCAAGCCACTGCAATCCAAAAGGTTTGAAAATAGTTTTTTTTGCTCTTCAACTATTGAGGCAAGATAATTACAAGATCTGGGAAACCCTGGACTTGTCATGTTGCTTGCACCTAAAGGACACACAGATGCGCAGATGTAACGTTTTACAGGCAGAGTTGCTGGTGTGCAGATTTGTTCTGGGATGGTAAATATGGCTGAGACGCTGATGAACTGGTGAATTAAAAACTATGCTGGGAATGGTAAACATTGCATGGCTAAAAGTAACCACTTTCAATATGTATCCAAAGACACTCTTATTTTGGTTATATTTTACAATAAAGTCATTGTGGTGATATATGGAAAGACTTTATATACCAGGCTTTAATATCCTACTTTTTGTAGCATAACTGAATTACAGGGTGAATTCAGATTACAGGATGAGGCTGCAAAACTAGTACTAAAGTTGGGGTGTCATATTCTTCTCTTGAGCCTGGATCTTAAAAATGTAATGGGCAGAAAGAGGGCATTGAGGAGTTAACTATCCTTCCTGGTGGGAAGAACCATAGAACATTGGATTACACCCATGATAAAAACTGTCATTTGGAGCTTTAGTAGTTGTCAGTACAGTTGTGGTAATTGTAATTTTGACTTTTTCAAGTTTTAGTTGTACAAAATGTTGTAAAATTTAAAAAAAAAAGTTGAAATGATTAATGTAGTAAACCTGATGTAATACTTGGCATAGATAGGTGGGGAAAGTAGGATAAGTTTAATTTTTTATCTATTTTAAGGAATTATTACAAAAAAGTGGTCATGTAGCACCTTAAAGACTAAACATTTTATGTATTAGGTAATGAGGTTTGGTGGGTCAGACTCATTTCATCAGATTCTGGAGGAAGTCTTACCCACCAAAGCTCATTACCTAATAAATAAAATTGTTAGTCTTGAGTCTTTAAGGTGCTACAGAACTGTTTGTTTTTATGTGAAGCTATAGACTAACATGGCTGTGCCTCTGAGACTACTTAAGGAACTATGTGTGAGTTATAAAGAAAGGTCTTGACTAGCAAGTGGAAGGGAGGTCTTGAAATAGCAAATTATAAGGCTGGAAGGAATGAAGTACAGAGGATGTTTGATTCAAAGAATAACTAATTAGATAAGGGAAAGATTCTAAAAAAGAGGACTTTTAACTCATAGGGGTGACTGTAGATGGTTTTAACTAAAACAAAGTCAGTGTCTTAAAAGGAGACAATATGGCCCTTCCCACCCACATATCTGTGTTATCTCCTGTGTGAATTAAGGTGCAATGGAAAAATCGTGGTCAGTGAGAAGCAGAGGAAAGCCTTGGGGAAGAAACGAGGGTGTAAATCTTATCTGGATCAAGACTGAAAATAAGGGTGAACTGTGTCCAGTTGTTTTTTAGTTGAAGCCGGTACAGGTTGAACTCCTGTAGTCTAGCTCTCTCGAGCATGATTTTAAAACAAAAAGGCAGTCCAGTAGCACTTTAAAGACTAACAAAATAATATATAAGGTGGTGAGCTTTCATGGGATAGACCCACTTTTGTTGGTCAGAAGAAGTGGGTCTATCCCATGAAAGCTCACCACCTTATAAATTATTTTGTTAGTCTTTAAAGTGCTACTGGACTGCTTTTTTGTTTTGATAGTGTATAGACTAACACGGCTATCTGCCTGTTACTATTTAGCATGATTTTAGTTATCTGGATCTCCACTTATCATGAGTGTGTTCAAGTTTCCTGTGGTCCCACTAAGCTTGTTTACAGCCACCAGTCCTTGCTGTCCATGTTCTGTTATTTAGCTTTAATTTACCTCACGTGTCTCCTAAGAGCCTAGTTAGCGATGGATGTGTTGGTAATGCTGCTAGACAATAATGACCTTCTGTAGTTGCGCAAATTCTCTGGTTCAGCAGGTCCGGAGGGTGCCAAACTAAAGAGGTTCAACCTGTAGTTGGCAGTGACATCACTTGTTTCTTGATGGTTATAAGAAATAAACTGTCAGAGCTCATTGCTAATAGCTGCCTGACCAACATGAGATATATTCTAAACATACCTTCTTAGCCTGTTTGTAAGCATTTTGATAAAAGCTGATAAATGGTTTGTTGCTGATGTAGTACATCGCTTATTACTAAGGTTTTTACGGTATGTTGAGAGCAACTGTATAAGAACACTGGGATTTAAAAAAGGAATTCTATAGTTAAATTAGTGTTTGATTTCCCGTAATAATTTCAAATATTATTAATAATTCCAAAATGTGGAAAAAATACAGGAGCTGAACTTCCAGGGAAGGAGTGAGCCTGACGGGGCAGGAGGTTAAGGCAGGCCCAAGGAAGTTGGAAATGGGCTTTTGCTTATACTTCTATGCAGGGATTTTGTTAGGATGTTCCAAGGGAGGGACTTGAGAGCCCCAACCCTGAGAAAAGGAAGACTGCAGAGAGTCTATGTGGGGCAGCACTGAGAGGCTGAGTAGGAAGAAACCTAGGGGGACAGCAGCAAGAAGCTGGATTGAGTGCCATCACTGCAGGTTGTAGGGTCACAGGGCTGAAATCTGGCTGTAACGAGAGGGCCTGGATTTCCCTACCAGCAGTGGTATGGCAGTGTGAGGCTGGAGAAAGGACAAGGAAGAAAGCTCTGAGAAAAGGGAGTCAGGACAATGAAGACAAGAGTCATGGCCAAAGATCTGACAGAAGGCATTAGACCAAGGGTTGATATGATACCCATCAGGATAATCTACCAGCAGGCCACCCAACATGTTGTTTACATTGACTGTCTGCAGGCACAGCCTCCTACAGCTGCCAGTGGCCATGGGTTGCCATTTCTGGCCAATAAGAGCTGCATAAAGAGGCCATCAAAATGGGCTGCTGGAAGAAGAGAGAGTTGCTACTCCACCCCTGGCCATCAGCAAGTACTGCTGCAGTGAGTCCACTCCTTCACAGGGAGAATAAAGACACTGATAAGAAACTAAATGATGTCTTGACATTGTTTTTTCACTGCAGAGGATGTTGGGAAGAGAAATAATCATAGAACACTAGAACTGGAAGGGACCTTGAAAGGTCATCGAGTCTAGTCTGCTGCTCTCACAGTAGGACCAAATACCATCTAGGCCATCCGTGATATATGTCTGTCTAACCTGCTCTTAGAGATCTCCAGTGATGGAGATTCCACAATATCCCCAGGTAATTTATTTCAATGTTTAAGTACCCTAACAGTTAAGAAGTTTTTCCTAATGTCCAACTTAAACCTCCTTTGCTGCAGTATAAGCCCACTGCTTCTTGTCGTACCGTCAGAGGCCACAGAGAACGTTTTTTCTCTCTCCTCCTTGTGACCCTCTTTTAGGTACTTGTAAACCACTATCATGTCCCTGCTCAGTCTTCTCTTTTCTTAACTAAACAAGCCCAACTCTTTCAGCCTTCCCTCATAGCTCATGTTCTCTAGACCTTTAATCATTCTTTTTGCTCTTCTCTGGACCTTCTCTTGCTCACCACACTCCTGTTAATGCATCCCAGAATCCTGTTTGCCTTTTTGCAACAGCATCACACTGTTGACTCGTATTTAGCTTGTGGTCCACTATGACCCCTTGATCCCTTTCAGCAGTGCTCCTTCCTAGGGAGTTGCTTCCCATTCCATATATGTGAAATTGATTTTCTCCCTAAGTAGAGTGCTTTGCATTTGTCCTTATTAAACTTCATCCTGTTTACCACAGACCATCTCTCCAGTTTGTCAAGATAATTTTGAATTATGACCATATCCTCCAAAGCAGTTGCAGTCCTTCCCAGCTTGGTATCACCTACAGACTTACTAAGTGTACTCTCTATGCCAATGTCTAAATTGTTGAGGAAGATATTGAACAGAACCAGTCCCAAAACAGACCCCCCTGTGGACCTCATTTGTTATGCCCTTCTGCATGACTGAACCATTAATAACTACTTTCTGAGAATGGTTATCCAGCCAGTTATGCACTCACCTTATAGTAACCCCGTCTAAGTTGTATTTCCCTAGTTTATTGATAAGATGATCAAGCGAGACCATATAATATTTACCCATATAATCTTCTCAAGTAAGACAGATTAGGCACTGCCAGACTGAGGTATCAAAAACCAGGAGCAATAATAAAATAATACAGGTCTGTATTGGGACCCGTTCTGTTCAATGTCTTCATCAACAATTTAGATATTGGCATAGACAGTATGCTTATTAAGTTTGCAGAGGATACCAAGCTAGGAGGGGTTGCAACTGCTTTGGAGGATAGGGTGAAAATTCAAAATGGTGTGGACAAATTGGAGAAATGGTCTGAAGTAATTGTTGAATTATCTGCAAATAAAAATGAGGCTAAATTTACAGGTGACAAAGATTATTTACATTTTTCAAGATTAGGGAAGACTGTGAGACACTCTAAAGAGACCTATAGATCTAGGGATATGTCTATACAAGAGGATTTTTCCAGCAAAACTGGGCTTTTGTTGGAAAAACACACAGAGCATGTACATGCAAAACGTGCTTTGTTGACAGTCTGTCAACAAAACTTGACTCATCTGCCAGTAGTATTACACCTCTCCATGTTCAGGTGTAATGCCTTTCTTGACAGTTTCCTGTCAACATATCAGCCTTGTAGATGGTCCAGGGCCCTTTTGTCAACAGTTGGGTCTTCCATTTCACCGGGCAGTCCTGTTTGCAGAGCTTCCAGTCAGCCATTCTGTCAAGAGAGGGCCGGGCAGGCTGGCTGCTCTCTGTCAACATAGCAGATTGCTCTTTCAGTTTGTTTGTATGTGTAGACGCAATCTGTGGACAGAAGTTTTGCTGGGAAATCCCTTCTGACAGTCACTTCTGTCAACAGGTGAATGTTGTGTAGATGTAGGCTTGGTGAATGGGCAGGATGACAGCTGAGGTATTTCAGTATTGACAAATGGAAAGAAAAGTAACTTGGAAGGAATGACTTTGAACTATTTAGATATATTTCTCAGTTTTAAATTAACTGTAAACACTCATGAACAAGATATGATGTTATTGTGACTAGTTCACTGAAAAACCTCCTCTCAATGTACAGTGATTAAACCCTTCCCCCTCCAATGCTAAGTTTTCTCTTAGTAGTGTTCAAAGGCAACAAAGGTGAAAGTACACTAATTGCATTTCCTGGCCAAAACTGTATTAAGCAACCACTGCTTTTAGCCACCAAAACACTAGCCACCAATTTATCAAGCAACGTTAATAAACTTTCTTGAATGAGATTTAAAATAACACTTATAAAGCAATGAAGACCGTTTTGAAATACTTAGAGGTTTTTAAAGTACAATTGCATAGCTAAAAACAGACCAACCGTTTTTACTTTCAGTTCTGTTTTCTTTGTATAAGCTGTTAGATGAGTTTTTTCCTTAATTGCAATACCGGGACTCTACCATTTGGAGGAGACTGTGCCACAGAGTGAGATGAAAGAATCTAAGTTGTTTGCAAAGTTTTCACTTCTGAAATAGTCCGAGCACAAGCCAGCAGTCTTTGGTCAGTTCAGGTAAATACTATATCCTGATTACATTTATACTGTTTTTAGCATATTAAAGTTTAGCAGCAGTTAGAGTGACTTTTTGGGCTTTGTGCTGGTCATTAGTTGAGCACCGACTATTCTTCAGATGAAGTGGCATGCACATGTTTTGTCAGTAAAATGCATAGTTGCTGAACATTCGAGGAGGAAATTGTAGCATTAGACAATTAGTTCAGCGACACTTCAAGCTCTTTCACTTTTTGAAAGTGATGGAATTATCTTTTTTGTAATGAAGCAGTTCTTATTTGCTAAGTCTATACGGTGTTTTCCTACGTGCTTTTTTAAATTTTTCTTTCACTGCTAATTGCTGTGCTGCAGCAGCTCTTATGCATCTGTCTGTGTCATTAGGACTCAATTCTGTTTTTTTTAACAGACAAACAAACACACAGTTTCAATAATTTGGCAAGTCATAGAAGCCCAGACTAAAAATCTGCTTCTTCAGCCTTCTGTGACATGGAAGCCAGAGCAGTTTCATGCTTAACAGTATCCTTAAAATTCTACATACTAGTATTGGGTCTATTATTTCATAGTTTAACTGAGGTTATGTGTGCAGTTTTCTATACGTCAACTGAAGCTATATTTCCTTAATAATAATTTTGATTGACTTGTTCACTATGGAGGCTAATTGTTATTACCTTGAGTCCCGTTCCCAATTTAAATATGGCACTTTAAATAAGAAGCCTTAGTAACTTAAAGGTAAAGTAATTTTTATTTGTGTAGATTTAAACAGATACTTTAATTTTTTTCATGTTCCTTTGCTTACATTCACACTTTAAATCCCTTTCCCCAGACCCTCTGCATTGTGGGATTTTTTTTTTTTCTGGCCAACTCAGCCCACCAGGGTGTCCCTTAAGAATAAAGAGAATGAACTTCTCTTAGACAGGTTTTAGGTAGTGGCTGCTAGAGCCGGGTCCGAGGTGCCCCTGTTTGGCATCTGTCTTGTTTGTCACTAGAGCATTGTGGACATTCATGTGTGTGTTTGTGTGTATGTAAAATCTTAAACCTGAACTATCTTTACAATTAAAAGAAGTTTCTCTGAGAATTGTGCAGTTGTGTATGAAGTATTTGTAATATTCATATATTAACGTCCTCTGCATTTCTTTCCACGGTCTCCTTGTAAATATGGGCTCCAGTTCTTCAAACGTTTATGCATATGCTTAGCTTTACTTGTGTATGTAACTCCACTGACTTCAATATTATTCATGTGTACTGTTAAGCAGGTATGCCAGTGTTTTCACACGCAGAACGTTAGAGAGGTCACTACTGCTCATTAACATAGATCCTTAACTGTAGACTTCGTTAAGAAGAAAATTTCAAATTAGTTTCACAAATATCCCCTGTCTTACATGGAAAAACCTTATAATTTAAATATGGGAGTCTGAGAGAGGCTTGTGGATTGAGAGTAAATTGCTATGAATACAGTCGAGTTGCTTTGAAAATGAGTTTCTCTCCCCAGTCAGGTGTGTCATATTTAAAACAGCTTTTAATAAATGGTCACAGAATAGAATTTAAATCTGGGGGATAATACTTTAGTTTTATATGTAGATTTTCTGATATGATTTTAATGACCAGTTCCTACCAAAGGCAGTATGAAATGCCTGTTTATAAATTCAGTGGAACCAGACATAATAACTTTGATTATTTTAAGGCTATGGGTGCAGCTGAACTGGCATTGAATACAATTTCAATTCAATCTGTAGCCAAGGACAAACTATGTACAATACTGTTTCAAAAATCGTTGTGAAAGCTTGCTTGGAGCAGGTATTTTGAGATAATTGTCCTTGTTCAGAATCCTCCAGCAGAACACTCATTGCTCCTAACACAGTCTCTAGTGAGTAAGACAAAATTGAGGCCCTTATTAACAAAACTGCGCCTTTAAAAGGATGAGAAAGTGAGATTCTGTCATCACATCGTCTCAGGAAGAAGATCAAAGTGACTTCACAGAGCTGAAAAACACAGAAAATGTACTTGACCTTTATCATTTAATGCCTCAAGAAAGTCTCAGAAAGACAAGGCTGGTTTGTTGCAATTCTCAGAATGATGTGCAAGTTTCCTTATTGAGGGAATCAGTATCCTCTGCGACAGATTTATTTCTCAGAGACTATGCTATGACAGGATACAGAGTTTCTTTCTTAATGTAGAAGTTGAGGTTTCTGCTTCACCGATATGTGCATCTCACCATTTTTTACAGGTCAAAGTAGCAGAAATGTAGCATTTTAAAGACTAACAAAATGATTTAGTCAGCGATGAGCTTTCGTGGGACAGGCCCACTTCTTCGATCTGAAGAAGTGGGATTGTCCCACAAAAGCCCATCACCGAATAAATCATTTTGTTAGTCTTTAAAGTGCTACATTGCTGCTGCTTCATTTTGTTGGAGTACAGACTAACACAGCTACTTCTGTTACATTTTCTGCAGGCTTTACCGGTGTGAATATATCATGGCCAAACAAGTCATGTAACTGAAGGTTGGCAGTACACAATACTATTTTTATTGTAGCAGACTTCTAGTGGACTCCTGCAGGCTTAGAGCAAGATACACTGTAGTGAACAAAGTACTCCAGTATCCGCTGTACTTCAGCATGTCTTATCTTTCTGCGGTTTGGTACCTTTAAGCCACTTCTTCAGAGTCATTGTAAATTATTACAGGAGCATGTAGATTAAACGAAAACAACAAGGACTCCTGAGGCACCTTAAAGACTTACAGATTTATTTGAGCATGCACTTTTATGGGCAAAACCCCACTTTGTCAGATTAATTTGGTGGAATGGGGTTCTGCCCACGAAAGCTTATGCCCAAAAAATGTCTGTCTTCAACATACCACATACCTTGTTGTTTTAGTGGATACAAACTAACACTGCTACCCCTCTGATAGTGCGTCTACACGTGCACGCTACTTCGAAGTAGCGGCACCAACTTCGAAATAGCGCCCGTCACGTCTACACGTGTTGGGCGCTATTTCGAAGTTGAAATCGACGTTAGGCGGCGAGACGTCGAAGTCGCTAACCCCATGAGCGGATGGGAATAGCGCCCTACTTCGACGTTCAACATCGAAGTAGGGACGTGTAGACGATCCGCGTCCCGCAACATCGAAATAGCGGGGTCCTCCATGGCGGCCATCAGCTGGGGGGTTGAGAGATACTCTCTCTCCAGCCCTTGCGGGGCTCTGTGGTCACCGTGGGCAGCAGCCCTTAGCCCAGGGCTTCTGGCTGCTGCTGCTGCAGCTGGGGGTCCGTGCTGCATATACAGGGTCTGCAACTAGTTGTTGGCTCTGTGTATCTTGCACTGTTTAATGAAAGTGTGTCTGGGAGGGGCCCTTTAAGGGAGCGACTTGCTGTTGAGTCCGCCCCGTGACCCTGTCTGCAGCTGTGCCTGGCTCCCTTATTTCGATGTGTGCTACTTTGCCGTGTAGACGTTCCCTCGCTGCGCCTATTTCGATGTTGGGCTGAGCAACGTCGAAGTTGAACATCGACGTTGCCAGCCCTGGAGGACGTGTAGACGTTATTCATCGAAATAGCCTATTTCGATGTCGCAACATCGAAATAAGCTATTTCGAAGTTGGGTGCACGTGTAGACGTAGCCTGATAGATTAAATAGTGATCAGATCTGCTAAGGTGAGCAAGTGATCCTATCCAGACAGGAAACAAAAAAGGTTACGTCACTACAATATTAGTAAGATTTTCTGTTATCTCATTAGCAACAGAGAGGTAGCCGTGGTAGTTTGTATTCTAACAAAACAAACCAGCAGTCTTGTAGCACTTTAAAGTGCTACAAGACTGCTGGTTTGTTTTATCTCATTAATTAAGAGGCTAAGCAGAAATTGTCATACTCTTGTAAGTTAAGCCACTTTCAGACAGAAATGGAAGTTCTAGATGTGATTTCTCCAGTTTGCTTTCCATCTTAGAAGTCCACTACATCTTCCTGTGTTGCTTGCAACAGGTATATTGATTAACTAGGGCATGCAACAACTGACTAAGAATACTAGGAGGTGTTGATAGTTACCACAGGTCTGACTCCTAAAAAGGTGACCAACGTGCAGGATATTCAAATCTTGCAGAGAAGTTAATCGTAGAGCAGGCATGGCCAATTCATGGCTCTCGAGCCTCATGTGGCTCTTTGGGTTCACTGCCGCTCTGCGCACATGCCCCAGTGGCAGGAGGGAGAAGCATGTGGTTTCGGTGGTAGCGGTGGCTGCTCTGGTGAGACCCAGGCATTAGGTTAGAGTGTGCGTGTGGGGAGTGGTGCCTGGCTCTGGGGAAGGGGAAGGGGACTGGGTTAGAGCGGAGGGGCTGGAGGTGCCTCCCTGCTCTAACCCAATGCCCTCCAGAAGCTGCATTTCATTGAGCAAAGAGCCGCATGAGGCTGGAGAGCTGTGGGTTGGCCACTCCTGCTCTAGGCCAAAAGGAGCATTTTCTTCCTATAGTGAAAGCTAACCATTTGGGTTTACTAGCAAATGAAGAAAGATATATGGCTAGAATGGTAAAATTGGTGGAAGTTCTAGAATAGGGGGTCAGCAAGCTTTCTGAGGAAGAGTGCTGAAATTTGACCCTTTGACCTCTACGTATGGTCCGAGTGCCTTTTGAGACTTTTAAAAATCACTAACAGTCCTACTGACAACAGCTTCGTCAATAAATAAATAACGATGCAGATCTTTACTGTTTAGGTGGTGGTTGGTAGCGTTACCTGGTCTTTTGTTACCCCTCAGGCAGCATGGCTTTGAGCAAACTCCTATCTGCGTGGGGAAGGAGGGGTGGGGATGAGCTCCTGCCTTGCATGCCTGAGCTCCTGCCTCGCATGCCTATGAAAATCAGCTCATGTGCCACTCTTGGCATGCATGCTGGGGGGTTGCTGAACCCTGTTCTAGAAGTAGTAGTAGTGTGTGATTATACACATGTATAGACACATTGCACAATGCTCATGCATAAATTTTTGGGGGAGTAAGGGCACTTCGAAGTTGTGCAGGTACATCGAAGTGCCCACAGCTACACGGCGTGCTGGTGCTTTGAAGTTTTCAGCTTCAAAGTTGCCGCCGGTAGAATTAGCCTAATGAGGCGCTGCATATTCATCGCAGCACTTCATTAGTATTCTCCACTCAGGCTGATTACCATGCCCCCCTTCAAAGAAGGGGGCTAGTGGAGACACAGCCAGAGTATTTAAAACAGGAAAAACTGCTGGAATGAGTAATTTTCTATAATATAAGAAACTTAAGTGTACACTGTCTCTGAATGAGTGTATCTGTTGAGTACATTTTGGGCACTATAGTAATACAAATAATAAAGGGGAAAGTACAAGCTGGTCCTATCAGATAATGCCACAATAGTATCATAGGTCAGCAGGCTGGGAGACGCTAGTTATGCTTCAGTGGGGAGAACAGTGTTCATTAAAAGCAATATACATATGAGGGATTGGGAGTCAAACCGTGGACGAGTTCAAATTGTTCTTTATGATACTTGATACAGCACAGTTATATTCACAAGGAGGAAACAGACCACAAAAGTTCATTAAAAGTGTTGTCTAATATTAGTATGAATCCAATTGTTCTGTTTTGCAAATTATAGTTGAGAAACGCATTAAGAAAAATAGACTCAAGAATGGTTTTTAAACAGCTACTTCTTTGAAACTAATACGAGGGGGTAATCATGTTAGTCTGTATCCAGGAAAAACAACGAGAAGTCCTGTAGCACCTTATAGACTAACCTGTCAAATGTGAAACTAGTCTCCCATTTAAAAAAACAACAACACCTTTTACTGTTTGAATATGCGAGCAATCATTATTTCTGCCACTACATGCAAAAAATTCTTACTATCCCCTGGCTCACAGATTCTTACGTAATCCTTAATATAGTATAATTAATTTGCATGCCCTGTAAAAACAAATATTTCAGTTAGAATCGTCATCCCCATTTTCAGAGATGCATAGGAATCCATTGTACTGGGAGTGGCTTGGTTGTATTCCATTAATTACTTTAGAAGAAAAAATTGTTTATTGGATAATTTCCTTTCTTGGAGAGATGTCTGCTGTTTCTCTCTAGAAGTCTTCTTACTTCTCCCTCAAGTCTGGGGGCATGTTGTTGCTGGTGCAGAAATCAGCTGCATGCCAATCTGCCTGCAATTTCTTGGGATCCAGAGACACTGTGCCTCTGTACTGCCTACCAGGCCTTGTTTTTGGGACAGTGTGGTTGGGATGAAGCTATGCTGAGACAAGTTCTCCTACCAGCCAGTGCCCAAGACCTTTAAAGGTGGGGTGAGACTGTAGTGCAAGAAGCATCTAAAGCAGAATTAAGCTAAGCAGGGAATCTGTACTGAATATCAGACGAGAATATGTGGTGAGTGCCTATTCCTAGCTCTTGGCCCTGTGGATATGCTTGTTGTGTAAGGTTGTTGGAAGGAGGACTGTTGCTGCAAAGGCCTGTTTTACCTGAACAAATTGCTCTGATGTTAAATCAGTTTTTAAATTGAGTAAAATCTGAGCAGCATCCACTTTTGAAATTAAATTGGTACAAGATGATTTAGTGGTTGTCTGAAGGGTGGGGTAATATGCCATATGAGGCTGTGATTTCTAAAGCACACGAACGTGTTGGGCATTAATTGGTCCATATAGGCTCTGCTGGTTTACTTTAACATAATATTGCTACAAGCACCACTGTGCTGAAGCACACGAGGGACTCTTTGGTGCCCGCCAACAGGGTTTACGTGGGCTAATTAACACACAACAGGTTAGTGTACTTTGGAAATCACACCCTCATAGAATGCATTACTCCACCATGCGGACAAGTCCTTAGATTAATTCTGCCCCTTTTCCTACAGAGGGTGCTAGTAAAACCTGGCTCCCATCTAGTTGTTTAAATACTTCTGCTGCTTTAAAAAATGAGTGAGATCCATCAGTAGCTTTCTAAGGACCATCCGTTATGTGAAGGTGTGAAAGTCAGCCAACGAAACATCCAGCTACAATTTGACAAGTGCATGATGTGTTATTAAACAGTTAACCCTGTGAGGCTTGGTCTATACTGCAAAGTTAGGCCTACGTCTGTCTCCTTGTGCCAACCTATTAGTTAGTGCAGCGGCGAGCAACCTTTTTATGTCAGGCCCCAATTTTCATCCCTGCAATTAGCAGGGACCCCCAACCTGTCTAATGTCATCCAACCTGGCAGAAATTTGTTACATTCATATGGAAAAACCAAAATGAAACAAAACAAAACAAACCCTTTTGGCACCTGTAAGGAGCTAAGTCTGTAGCATGGGAAAACATTGTTAATTGGCATATAGATGTGAATACACAGACATAAAAACAGCAAAACATTTCAACATTTTTCATGAGATGGATTCGCCTGACAGGCAGCATCCAATCAGGCTGCGCTCCTCCTTATATCGCCCCCCCGGGAGACCACCCCCCACTTTGCTCAACCCTGAGATTGTGCCAATGCATCTTCGGTCCAGTTTTTCTCCGGCATCCGATGAGGGTGAGGCAGATGCCCCCTTCCCAAACACTGTGGAGCTATGGTCAATAGGTCAATATACCTCATGCCAGGGGGGTGGAGCTACTGAACAGCTTGCGTTGACGCTAACAGTCCTCTAGCTGCTGTCCCACAATACTCCCTGTGATGCTAACCCCTCTGTCACAACTGTAAATGTCACTGCCTAGGGGTCCAGGAGACTGGCAACCCCTCCCCGGCCTGTTCGAAAGCCCCCTGCGTATTTTTTTAAATGCTTTTTCCTCATGGCCCATCTTGGTGTGCATACCTAGCAACTCTTCCTTGTGTGCAATTGCTCAGTCAGCCAACCTGTCACTGGCAGAAAGCAGGGAACAAGGGAAACCCTTGCAGTACCTCCTTTCAACCCAGCCCTGGCAGGAAGCAGAGGAAGGAGGAGAACCGCACAATGCTCCCACTGATGCTGGCAGAAGTGCATGATATGGGAAGCCCTCCAGCAACTACCTGACTCCTTGCAGAAGGTATAGGGTGGGGGAAGGCCCTCCAGCAATCTCCTGACCCTATCAAAAGCTGCAGGATGGGGGCAGCCTCCCAGCATCCTGCTGGCTCCTGTCCCCAGCAGAGGAAGTCCCCAGTTCTCCAACCCCTTCCTTGGCAGAAGCTGCAGAACACCAGCCACTGACCATGGTCTCTTGCAGAAGAGTGGGGGTGGCAGGAGAAGCTCATCTCATATTCCCTCGAATATTTTCCATGTGCAAAATAATTGTTTTTAGTGTGCACCAAGGCATGTATGAATGTGCACCACCAGTAGAGACACAAAAGACAGTTGTAGGTGCTTTGCTAATCAGCTGAGTGGTGTTTGACTCTCTCCTGAGTGGCTGCATAAGTACACAGCTTTCAGGGAACACCACCCAGACCCCTGCTGTGGGCCTGGGTCAGGAGGAGCTCTCTTCCCCTGCTGTGGTGTGGGGTGAGAATGTGTCTGGCCTTGAGGCCACAGTGTGGGAGGGGCAGCAGGCAAAAAGGAGCGAAATGGTTGTGGGTGGAACTGGGATGGGACTCGGGGCTGGGGGGAAGGGGGGGGCAGAAAAGGGTGGGGCTGCAGGCAGAAGAGGTAGAATGGGAGGAGGACCAGAGGTGGAGAGGGGCCAACCCACTTGCTCTGCCCTGAGTCCTTGGAAACCCTTACTCCACCTCTGGGAAAGAGCCTTTTGAAACGACCCTCTCCCTTTCTGAGGTGACTCTGCGCCCAATGATCTGTCTGTTTTAATCAGCTGGTGTTGCTGCTGTGGCCCTCAAGGGTCCCCCTTCCACACCCAAAGAACACATGGCCCTGATGAGGAGAAAGAAGAGGACTCGAAAGGACAGATGGAGTGAGATCCTGCAAGCTGGTGCTGCAAAAACAAAGGACCTGGCGGGCTGATGGTATGGAGCAGGAGAAAATGGACACAAGGAATCCCAGGAATACCTGCAGGGAGAAGGGGGAGACACTGAGACTTACTGAGTCTTTCCTCGTAGCAAATCTAACTGCTGCAGATCCAGGCTGGCCAACACGTCCAGATATCCTGGACTCACCTTTACAGACCTTTGGTAGCAGTACCTGAGATCCTGCAACATACCATGCTGCCTCCTGCGCTGTATGCCTTCCCTCACCACTCCGCAGTGGGGCACAACAAAGAATCCCACCGCTTCACACACGCCAAGCTGGGAGAACCACCACTGGTGTATGTGTAGCCACAAGAGGGCACTTGGGCAGAAATGTCAAGTCCAGTGGTTAGAGCAGGAACTGGTAGCCGAGAAAAGGAGCCCAGGGTCAGATCAGAGGCCAAAGCCAGAGTCCGAAATGAGGGATTGGAGCCAAGGGTCAGAACTGACTTACCTGGAGCAAGACAAGGGAGTGACAAGCCTGGGCATAAGGCAGGAGCAGGGGCTGTCACAGCTATGGCCTAATGCTTTAACAGCTGCCAAAATACTGCTGCGGCTGCTCTTAAGGTTCGGTCTGGTGACTGTGAGCGCCAATCCAGCAGTCTGGCTGCTGGGCAGCCTACTGCATGCCGGCTGAATTCCTTACATTGCCTGGAGACTGGCTTTTCTGCAGTCCTTGGTTCCTGACAGCTCTGAGCATGTCAGTTAACCAATGCCTGTAGGGTAGACAAGTTGCTGTAATTCCTGTCGCAGAAAGACAACCTTCTTTTCTCAGCGCCAGGCTGTCATTCTACTTGGCTGCAGATGAGACATGGTGGCACCAAACCTGTTTGGTGTCTTAAAAGCTATTTGCAAAACAAGGGGCTATATACACTGTCCACCTGCGACACACACACTCCCTCCCTTGATGGCTACACACTCCCTTCCCCAGAAAGCTCGGATTCTGAAGAGTAGCAAAAATCTATGAAAGGTCTTAAATTTGGAATTTTCATGGCCTGGATGTATATTGTCTGTAGTGATGAGGGTCATAAAAGACAGGGCTCTGAAATAAAAGTCATAATTTTCATCTCAGATATTACCTTTCTTTGTTCGAGTTCTGCAGCATGATTATAGTGAATGGTGTGGTTTCAAATAAAAATTATTGAATGCTGCTGGCTGACTTGTAAAAGACAAAGACCTGACTATGGGCTAATGTGCAACTCCTCTTTGACTAATTATTTTTTGTGATATTAACATTGTTTTCTGTTACAGTGATGGAGGCTTAAGGGGAGGGGAAATGCGATAGTTTTTTTCACAATTCATTAGTTTGCAGGAGTTTCTATTCTGATATTTACACAATGAATGACTCATATACTAAATGAATATGCCAGCCTAAGAGTGCAGCTTATAGCGAAATCTGATGCCATTATATAAAAGAACGGCAGTTGTTCATACTTGTGCTTTTACTCGATGAAGTATTTGCAGATTGGAAATGTGAGGGCTGTAAGTTACTTAGATGTGCTGTATTCTTATAAGATTTTTCTAAAATATGTGGTGTCTTACAATAATGGATTGATCTCTTTTTCTCAACCCTTCGTTGTGCTACATGCCATATTGTTTGGTTTAAGTTCTACAGCTCTTTTGGGCTCATAATTTGGAACTGTACACTGAAAATTTACATCAGCGTAGCTGTATCTCTCAGGGGAGTGAAAAATCCAGGGCCCTGAGAGACAGCTATGCGGCTGTAACCCCCGGTACAGACCGTACTAGTGCACTGCTAAGCTACATTAGGAAGTTAGTTGGGTGTGATTGTGTTGCTCACGGGAGTGGAAAATGTGCACCTGCGAACTCTGTAGCCCGATCTGGTTTAGCCCCTGATGTGAGAATTCTCCCGTGGATCTAGCTGCCACCTGTTGGAGAGGAGGATTACCTATCCTTGCAGGTGAACACTTCCCCTGGAGTATGTAATAGTGTCCTTGCAGTGCTGCAGCTGAGCCACTATAGTGTTAGTATAGACCTGCCATCAGAAATGCTGGTACATTCTGTACAGCAGCAGCAGTTTGCTTTCCCCCCTCTGTTTAAAGGCTATTTGACGTGTACAGATAACAACATTAAATACTAACGTTTACTTCTAGTAATCTGGATCTGTGTGATGGTGCTAACTGATGTAAAGATATCTTCACTGGGCAAGTGGGAAGCAGAGATCTAACGATACATCTAATGTGGAAACAGTTGATACTACATCTTACTGGTTCTTAGTTCTCAGCAAGTTCTGCTTTTTCTTACTTACTGATTTAATGAACATCTGTGTGTCAAATGTGTTAAAAAAAAAAAAAAAGTTCACTATTTGGAATACTTTATGTAAACAACTTTGCTTTCATATAACACATCAAACAACGCAGCAGAACTGCAAGAAATAGGCTCACAACAGGCTAGTGGTCCCAGAATTTACATACCTAAAATAGTTCTTATGCAAATTATCATTATATTAGATATACATGCTCAGATGATAAGCATTTCACTTCCCAGGTGGTGTATTCCTATTTGTCTATATTGGACTTAGTGCCCCAAAATTGCTAACTGTAACAATAATTACCAGAAAGCAATAACATTCTTCAGTTTTGAAAAGTAAATTTACAAATATGAAATGCTGGAAACTCCTGTTTATTAATCTCTGACCCGTGCCCCCGATGGCTGCCTTATTAATCTAACAGACTGAAAAGGGGGTCTTATTAATGGCAGCGGTGCCCAATAGGAATTCAAAGCTTGCCACACTTGTGGTTGTCGTCTTTCCATATTTGCCACATTCAGCCCCCCTCTAAATAAATGCCTTCCTCCTCCCCCAGAGCCAGGCACGCCCCTGCTCTAAATATATACCCTCCCCCTCCTCCAGAGCCAGGCATGCCTAGCCCTCTCCTGTAAATAAATGTCCTCCCCCAGATCCAGGCTTATCCAATCCCCTCCTGTTCAAATTTAATGCCAGTGACCCACCAGCGCTGCCGCAGGATCCGCTGCCAAAGCTGCCACCTGGGCCGCAGGAGCTGCCACCAGGTTTGCCACAGACACTGCCGAGGACACCACAGCCAGGGTTGCCACTGCTGCTATCATGCACTTCTCCCACCAAGCGACAGGGTGTGTGCACGGAGCGGGCGGATGGCACTCCCCGTGTGCGGCTCTCAGGAGGAGCTGCATTTAAAGGCTCCAAGAGCTTCATGCCCCACACTGCGGTGTCCTATTCGCCACACGTGGCGAATGTATCAGACACGGCGGGCTTAGGGCAACCCACCAGCTAGGAAAAATACATTAGCATCACCTTAGGCACATATCTGGTGGTCATTTGTGGATGTAGATGCTGGAGACAATCTTTTTTTTTTTTTTTTAATATATCATATAATATTGCTATGTTATTGGACAATCAATCTGAAAAAAGATCATGAAATCACAAAAAGGGCCATAACGCAGAGATATAATTTAATTTTCACCAGAACCGCAGAAAACTCCCCAACACAGTTGATAATGCAACTGTGTATTCAGAATAGCATTGAATGGGAAATTCTTAGCCCCAGGTGATAAGTTGTGCATTTGCCCGTTCTTTTTTTCCCTTCAGGTAAAGCAAAAGTCTGTATGCACATGAGTGCCCAAGCGTGTCTGTGCCATGTGGGCACATGAAATATGCTAGGCCGGGTTGTGTGAATGTAGCAGAAGCCAGGCTTCGGGAGGAGGAACTGTATATCATGCCTTCATTGATAGTCAGGGAGCAGCCTACCCCAGGGTGAAAGTAATTTAAATTTCTTACAGGTACTGTCATATTGCAGTGCTTCCCCTGCCCTCCACCCTTTGGGGGGACCTCTATGTAAGAGGTTGGGAGGGGGCTAGAGTACAGACAGTGCCTGTAGGGCATTTGAATGTGGGAGAACAAGGTAGGGATCTGGGGGGTGTTTGGGTGGGGATGATAAGGGTGTAGGAATTAGGGCAGCGTCTTGGGGATCTGGGGGCTCAGGCAGGGTTGTGTGGGAGGGTGTAGCAGCCAGGGTGAAGGGCGGTGAGGGGCTCAGGGCTGGGGGGTGCAGGAGTCAGGGTTAGGGCAGAGGCTTGCGGGGGGTTGCCTAAGGGGTGTGTATGGAGAGGCGCTGAAGCTGCTGCCTGTTCTGATTCCTATCCTGGCCAGGGAGTGAGCACAAGGTGCACAGCTCGCCTTCCCCAGCCAGAGGGAGAGGAACGCAAGCAAACTCTGCATTTTCCCCTCACGGCATAGCAAACAGTGGCCCCCACCACTTCCCACCCTCCTTGAAGGGCACCTGGGGTGTGGGAGGCTCGAGGCTGGGGCAGTCCTGCAAGGAGGGGGTGTGGTGTGCCCACAGCCAGCCCCTTCCACCTGCCTGGCTGGCTGCTGCAGAGTGTGGCGCCTGGAGCAGATCCCCAGGAACTGGGCTGGGAGAGCGCACTGCCTCCTGCTGCAGCTGATTGCCCCAGCCGTCCAGCTCCCTCCTACCAGAGCACTGCACTGTGGTCCGTGGGCTTACTCTCACCCCGAGCACACCATCCTGCCAGACCTTCAGCGGTGTGTGGCATGATGCGGCTGTTAAGCAATCTCTCAGTGTCTCTGCACAGAAGATAAGGCTCTGACCAAGCATTTCCTGCACATTTTAAGCCAGCTGTAGCAGCCAGGACCAACAACACGAAGGAGTAGAGTGTATCCTTGGGCACAGACCTTCACAAAGAAGTTACCACAAAGCACAGGGTTGCAGATGCAACTGCTGTTGAAGACACTATGAGAGTTTCGGGCAAAAGGATGGCAGATAGTTTCGGCACTGAACCTGGATCAAGCTGAGACACCAGACAACGACTTGTGAACACTGCAGCATCTGCTACGGCTCCATCTGAAATTGCTGAAAGTTTGTGCATGAGGGACAATGGCACCTGAGAAATGAAGCAGCTTGTAACCAGTCGGATCTAAAGGGCTGAGGTAGGCTCTTCGATCCCATGAAAAGGTATAGTCTCAAATAATCAACTAACCTCAACAAAGGAATTAAACAAAAGGAGAAGCAATAACAGTTGTCCAATATTGATCAAGCTGCTAGTTATTGACTGGTTCAGAGATGTTGATATCCTGGGTTTGTTGAAGTATGAGCTGGCACCTCTCCAACTTTCCTTTTTCATCTTGGTTGCATGTCTAAAGAGCAACAGTGTCAGGACTGGACAAAAATTAAATACAAAAAGCCCACAACTAGATAAGCTAATGGAGGTTAGGCCAGTTAATGGCTATTAACTAGGACAGGCAGGAATGGTCCCTCTGGACTCTGTTTGCTAGGAGCTGGGAACGGCCAAGGGGGATGAATCATATAATGATGGTTCATTCCCCCTGGGGCACCTGGACCTGGCCACAGCTGAAAACCAGGATGCTGGGTTAGCAGTTTGTTCTCCAACATTACTCATTCTGTTGCCTTAGTCTGTGAGAGTACATCTTTGCTATCAGGAAAGATCAGCCTCAAGGTAGGAATCCCTTCAGAATTCTCAGCAAGGAAGGCTGGTGCAAGGAAATCATTTAGCTTCTCAGCAGTGGATCTGATCTTCATTGCTCCGTTTAATCCTTGGTGATCCAATGGACCGCTCAATTCTTTTTTGCAGACTAGACTTTGTCTTCTGCTATCTAAGGAATCTCTGATTCATTTTACACCTTTAGATATTTGGTTTTCAAATTCCATCTTGGCCTGTCTAATTTCCCTCTTACTTAACCCTGCTGTGATTTAGGCGCCTGTTTACTGACTTCACAGAGGTTAGCTTTCCTCATTTTGAAGAATTTTTGTTTGGCTCAAATACCCTCGTGAACCTCCAGTTTAGCCATAATTGTTTAACTCCTTGCCCCCTATGCCAAGGTCTCTCTGTGTCTCTCCATTGCCCCTCTTCACAGGTCAGAGACTTTGTGTGCTTTCCAGTGCAGGTGTTCCTCATTTTTCTGGTTCCCTTTGTGTCCAGGAGTTGGGATGTTTTCTGAGACTGTATCATTTTTCTTAGCAGCGTCCTTAGTAGCTTTAGTGCCTTATTGCGTGAACTTCTCATTTTAGTGAGACTTCCTTTCTTAAACTATCTTTTTAAGAGAAAATAAAAATAAGGGGTCACACAGTGTTGCTTCTGCAAGCTCAGCTTCTTGCAGACACTTGGAGTCCTCCATTGTCTTCCACAAGCTTTCGGTGTGCTCCCTTCTGTCTATTTTAGGGACTCACTTCAAACTCATAACCCTTTCCTCACGCCAGAGGTTCTGAGTTTCCTGCCCTTTCCCCCTCTTCCAGTACTTTCTGGACCCCCTTCTTCCCCCTTCATTCCCTTTAAACCTGCTAGGTTTTGAAGTGAACCAGAAAGCTCATGACCTAATAAATTTGTTAGTCTGTAAGGTGCCACAGGACTGCTCATTGTGGTTTGAGGTACAGATTAACATGGCTACCCCTCTCAGAACTCAATGGCAAGCTGTAGTAGCACTTCTGTGGGAAGGTCTACACCAGAAAAGAAATTCAACCTAAGATATGCCACTCCAGCTACAATAATTATATAGCTGGAGTTGTAGTCCCACTGTGGGAGGCTGATGAGAGAAACTTTTCCATCAGCTTCTCTTACTCCTGGCGACAGAGGGTACCCTGATCGATAAGGGTGCCCTCAGAGTTCACTTGAGCACGTCCCTACTAGGTGCGCTAACTTGCCGTGGTTGATCTTCCACTTAGTGTACTCAAGCCCTGTGATAGCCAAAGAGGTTATAATTTTTCATATTAAAAAATCTAGCTGTGACGATAAGCTTCAAAATGGGAACGTGTGTAAACAAGTTCGGAACGAATGTTTCCCTGACAGCTAGCTGGGAGGGGTTAAGACTTGAGTATGTTTATGTAAATACTACAAGAAGTCCTGTGGCACCTTATAGACTAACAGATATTTTGAAGCATAAGCTTTCGTGAGCGAAGACCCGCTCCATCCGCTTCTGCTCCAAAATATCTGTTAGTCTATAAGATGGCACAGGACTTCTTGTTGTTTATGTAAATACTGTTTGCTCCTTCTCTTCTTGCATATTTAGTAGATACAGCTATGTTAAAGTGCTCAACTTGGACTGGTGTTGGGAACAAATCACTTTAGTGCTGAATGCAGAGATGGTGAAATATGTGCCAATGAGTCCAGGAAAGCAGGACTTAATCTATTCCAAATGAGGGGGCCACTCCCAGTTCAAAGAGACTCGTTAAGTCAGGGGCTCCAATGTCAGGGCCCAGTGAAAGTAAGAGAAGGCGCGGACAGGTATCCTAATGAGAAGGCTATATGCTGTTACCAAGAGTTCTCCCTAGATTGGTCCAACCTATTTCTCCCCCCAGATGAAAGAAAAAGATAAATAGGCTTCACTGGGTGCCTCTTCGTTATTTGAAAAGCTCAGTCTCAGCTAAAACCAGCTGTGGTAGCACTGTGTTCCTGCCCAGTGCTGGAAATCTCGGCAGGCTGAAATCACATGAGATGAGACAGTATTTCTGCCCATCTTGTCAAGAGCTGAAAGTTGTTAAGAGATTGATGTGCCGAGCTCACAGTGGAGAGGCAGGGGACAGCAGAAAGTGACTGAGAGTCAGCTGGTGAGTATGTGGCTGATGAGGCAGCAATACACGATGAGCAGCCAGAAGGGTGGCTGGTGGAAAGGTATGGTAAACAGGCAGGGGACCCATAAAAGGCAGCTTGGTGAGAGATGTGGTGAGCAGCCAGTGGCAGAGAAGGATGCCAAGCGAGTGCACAAACAGCGGAGCAAGTAAGGTGCCTCTTTACCCTCCTTTCCACCCAGGGCAGGAGGTGAACCCTGCCCTGCGTACACATGTACTGCTCTTTTCTTGAGTTGGCAAGTACAGACTGACAGAACAGCCCTAAGAGAGACGCAAACTGGTTCCTGCCCAAGCCCAATTAATTTCAATGGGTTATGAACTGAAGCTTAGTTATAATCAAAATGGCAACACAAACTACTAAACTGCAGGTCGCTGTTGAAGAAATCTCAAATCTCTCTGAGATTGTGGCCTGAGTTCTCCTCCTCCCCCGCTCCTCACTGCCTTTGCTCTTTGGCTATTGAGAAGTGCTGAAGCCATGTTAAACTTTTCTATGATGGCACAGGGCCTTTTAGCTATTGACGAGCAATTGGGATTTTAGGGAGTCTTCCAATCACTGTCGCGCGCGTGCGTGTGTGTGTGTGTGTCTTCATTCCTACGCATGCCTGGGAATAATGCTGCATATCATTCACGTGTTCTACTAGTTATCCTTCACCAGGGTCCTCTCCGTGCTGGATGGGGCCCTTGAAGATTCTCAGTGTTTTTTCCCTGGACTGCGCAAGGCTCTTTTCGTACCAACTTCCCTTGTGAGAAGGGCTAGATGCAAATCTCTTTGGAACCAATTAGTACTGTTCACATGAGTTGACATGAGCAATTCATTCCCTTCAAGGGACAGAGGATGGAGGCAGCACAAGGCATTACGTGCCAATAAAGTTCCACTTAAACTCTTTTGATAGGCCCCACTTAAGTCCATCCTAAATGGTGCCTACCAAGAAGCTTGATCTGATGGATAGACTTTGGAATGGCCATCTGCATGTGGATGAAATGGGAGGGTTACCTCCTCCATAGGTTTCTCAGCGCCTGTTGGTTTAGGGACCAAGGCGCAACAAGCCATGTTATCAGCCCATGTCTCTTGTAAAGTAGGGGGCCTAACCTGTCTCATAATTGTATAGGGAGTTTTAAGCAGCGTTGGAACACTACTTCCACTTAGAGATTTGTATTCAAACACTAGCGGACATATCTGGTGTTGCTCGGGTCCTTATTTTAACTAGTGGCCTCTTGCTTTATTTAAACAGCAGGGCACAGGGAAGGGAGTGGGGGTGGAGGAGGCAGGGCAGGAGGCTGGGTGGAGAGGCTCTGAGCAGGGAGTGGAGGGTGCAGGAGTCAGGGAGGTGGGTGGAGAGCTCACGGCAGGGAGGTGGGGGTGCAGGAGATGGGCTGTGAGGTGACTCAGGGCAGGGGGTTAGGCGTTGGGGGGGGCAGCTGTGGCTAGAGGATGGGGGTGCAGGAGTGAGTGCAGAGTCTGGGAGAGATGGGGGAGTCTAAGTTGGGTGGAGGGTTCAGGATTAAGAGCAAGGGTGGGGCAGACAGTGGGGTGAAGTGTGCAGGCTTGGGTATGTGATGGGGTTTAGGGTGGGGCTGGAGGGCAGAGGGTGTGGGTTGGAAGGTATTGGGGGTTCCTGGGGCATCTGCAGTGGCTGCAGAGAGGGAGGGTGGGGCCGCGGCTTCTGGCCTCTCTGCCTGACCCCAGGGAGGAAAGCTGGGTTGGGCTGTGCCTCCTGGCCTCCCCCAGCTGTCCCCCAAATGTCCAGGGGCAGTTTGAGCTCCAACTCCCAGCTCCCCTGCCTGTTGTGCAGGTGCCCAGTTTGGCTATGACTCCTGGCCCCACTCCCTGGCCCCTGGGAGATGGGGAGATCAGCTGAAGCTGCAGACTCGAGCCCCCTGGCGTGTCCTCGGAGGAAGGTGGAATGGGCTATGGGTCTCAGCCCTGCTTTCCCCCGCGACCCACCGTGGGGACAGGAGGGAAGGAGCTGGTCTGGGCCATGGCTCCCGGCCAGTCCAGCTGTCTGCAGAGGAGGGAAGGTTTTGTTTGGGCTGCAGATCCTGGCTCCAGGGTGGCCGTGGGGGCCAGGCTGCAGCCTGAGCTCTGGAAGGTGGGGAGGCTGGAGTCACAGCTCTTCCCCTCTGTCCTGGCCAGAGTGGTGGGGAGTGGTGGCCCTGGGGCTGGGGATGTTGTGCCCAGCCCAGTGAGAACAGCAGGGCTGGGGCTGGGCTGCTTGATTTCATGGTCATAGTTCTGACAGTTCAAGAGGAGTTCTTGAGCAAACATAGCACCAAGGGGCAGGTGGCCAGCCAGCCAGCCAGATATATATAGGAGATTGGGACTTCACCTGGACTAGGAAAATTCTAACATTGATTTTTTGACTCTGCTGAATGTTCTGCTACAAATTATTTTCTTGCTGTTGTTATTTAATCAGCTTTTATTGTATCATTATTTGACTGAAAACATCACTAGCAATGACTTTCTTTACTTTAATTTTGTGTTAATTGGGTTATCACAAATTATTTTGAATTTTTTATCTATAAATACATCATCTCCTTAGCTTAGTGCCTTGCAAAGCAGAGCTCTCACTAATATGCCAGCAGGCTACCACCTCTGCGAGCAAGGAAGATGATTGGCCAAGCTCCTGTATCCCTGCGTTCAAGCTGATGGCGTTTCTTTCTGCCTCTCTGGATGTAATGCAATACCTTGCCACCTGTTTAGCAGTGCCACAGCTTCAAGCACCTCTGCAATTGTCTGTAGAGCAAAGAAAAGCAAAGAGAATGAACAGTGGAGGGAGGCAAAGGGAGTTTGAGGGTAAGGCTGGAGGGATACGATGAGCCCCTAGTGTGTATAATCAGGTCAGCCTAAAGAAGCAATAAAGTGGGTGATATACTAGTTTATACAATGCCCACAACTTGACCATCATGTAAGAATAATAGTCTAAAAAGTGATTACATGATGGTCAAGCACCCAGTATAGCTGTGGGCATCATATAAACTAGTATATCGCCCACTTTATTGCTTCTTTAGGCCGACCTGATTGTACACAAACCAAACAAAGCAGCAGAAACATAGCACTTTAAAGACTAACAAAATGATTTATTTGGTGATGAGCTTTCGTGGGACAGACCCACTTCTTCAGATCAATTGGGGCAGACTGTAGGGGTGACGGGTGCAGGCTTGGGTGTGTGATGGGGCTGGCTTAGGGATGAGCTGCAGGGCAGGGGGCGTGGGTCGAAAGGTATTGACCTGAAGAAGTGGGTCTCTCCCACAAAAGTTCATCACCGAAAAAATCATTTTGTTAGTCTTTCAAGTGCTACATTTCTGCTGCTTTGTTTCGTTGGAGCACAGACTAGCACAGCTACCTTTCCGTTACTCATTGTACACCCTTCGTCTGTGTTAGGTGTATGCAGTAGGATTTGTAAAGCCTTCCTTTTAAAAAGAACTAGGAAAATAAATACAAAAAACTCTAATGTAACTTTAGGTTACAGAGTTAAATGTGCCAGGGGGTGACAAAGTTAAGGCTGAATATACACCTGTAGCTATCTCCTTGTACCTGTGCATAACGATAGTATAATTGCAAGGTGACACGGTTTTTCAAATATTAGACTAAACACTTGATTTAATGGCCCCTGATATAACGGACTTCGGAAATAACGGGTGTTGTCTGCCAGCTCCCTGCCATGCCAGAGGCTCACCAGAGCTGCTGTTGGAGTGGCTGCGGCCGCTGGGGCTGGAGGAGGCACCTCAGGGGCTGCGGCCACTGGGGTGAGAGGTGCTGGGGGCGGGGGCTGCGGTGGGACACAGCAGCTCTACTCCCCCAGCCCTGTGTGCGTGGAGCATGTTGGTGCCCGGCCGCCGCTGTCTGCAAGGGCACTGAGCAGCAGCCGTGGTGTCAGAAGCTGCTGCCCCTGGCAGGCTGGGGGCGGCCATGCTCGACCTTCGTGCAGGTGGCTCGCGGCTTGGGGCTGGAGGAGTCACAGCGCTGAAAGCTGCAGGAGGTGGAAGGAGCCAGGCCGGCATTCAGCTCCTCTCCTGGTAGTTGGGAGAGGGAGATGGAGGAGTGAGGGGAAGACTGGAGCAGGAGGGAGGAAGGGAAGTGGGGACAGAGGTCAGGAAAAAGTGTTGGTCTGGGAAGGTCAACAGTGTAACCATTCAGCTATAACGGACTTTTGACATTAACGGACACCCCTTTCCCCCATTCATCCGTTAAATCGAGGGGTTGACTGTAGTTTTACAACCACATGTATGTATCATCTTGTATTGTGCACAACTCTGGGTATATCACAGTTTATTAGTCCTTTATGTGACAAGTGTGTCAAAAGCTATATTGAAAGCACTGTACTGAAGTGATCTATATCTGATCTGTAACACAGAGTCCGCCCCCGCTTGCATGTGAGTGGCTTCCAAAATTATAAAGAGTATACAAAGATGTGTTGCTCTTTTTCTTCCTCGTCAGTCATCGAAGACTGGACTGGTTTTACATTGTTTATTGATTAGTTTGTTTGGTTTGCGGTGCCACAGTGAGAAAGTCTAGGTCTTGAAGGCAGTCTTGGATTTTGCTGCTGTTTGTGGGCACTTTGCAACAGTAGTAAAGAGTGCTGTGTACCAACATATGTTTACAATTAAATTACGAACTCGAGTCTTTTGCTTAAGTCATACTCCATGATTCTTTATTAATGCCATTTTCTCCCTCATTCTGGTGCCAAGGATTCAGCTGGGAATTCCCCCAGCGTGGGGTAGCTCTCAGCTAGCAGGTACTATGATTGTACTACTCAGCTGGGGTCCAAGGCCCTCTGGGGAACCACAAGGAGGTTTCAGGGGACCACCAAGCAAGACCAACATTAGAGTCACTAGGCCCTAGGGCAAAAAGCCAAAGCCTCTTTCCTCACCGCTTAGGCCTCAAGCTGAAGTCAGAGCAGCTCTCCCTGTGGCGTGTGGCCCCAGACAATTGTCCTCCTTGCTATCCCTTAACACCAACCCTGTCTTTTATGTGCAAAAAGACAGTTGTGCACCATTGGGATGTAGAATTTTTTTAGCATATTGGCGGGGCCTAAGAAGAAATAGGGACGAGAACTCCTGTCTTATGAGTACTGTCCCTCCACTCTGGTATAGGGGCCAGATCTGGACTGAGAGGGACTTTGTCTAGCTAGGAGAAAAGTCCCTGAAATCCACCCAAGGAATATGTTTCCTCAGGGAGGAAGCGGGCTTGGGGCGGGGCGGGGTGGGGAGCCCGGCCAGCTGATATAAATTAGAGTAGTCTCTGGGCTTCTCTAAAAAGAGATGAGACTGAGGCAAATTGCAAATCAGGGAGCCATAATCTCAAAAATAAATTTTATATCTGCATTGTACAATTAGTGTTAAAATAGCTGTTCAGAACTTTCTGCTCAGTAGCATGCAAGTATAAACTTTGCTTTTAATAAATGACTGTGAGAAAATTAAAAAAGATGTTTCCATTGATAATACATGTGCAAATGTCAAAGTATTGACATTCCCAGTGCTGTTATGGAGAGGGGAGCTTATAACAGCAGTTTGTCACAAAATATCCTGGACCATTAGGACTGAGAAATTATGTGTACACGAATGTATACCCCAAATAAAAAAACACAGTAAGAGACCTAACAAAGAACCACCATGGCTTAACAGCCATGTTAAAAAGGCAGTGAGAGTGAAAAGGGCAGCTTTTAAAAAGTGGAAGTCAAATCCTAGTGAGGAAAATAGAAAGGAACATAAACACTCCCAAATTAAGTGTCATAATGTAGTAAGAAAAGCCAAAAAAGATTTTGAGGAACAGCTAGCCAAAAATTCAAAAAATGATAGTAAAATGTTTTTTAAATACATTAGAAGCAGGAAGCCCGCTAAAAAAGCAGTGGGGCCCTTGGACGATAAAGATATAAAAGGAGCGATCAAGGAAGACAGTGCCATTGCAGAGCGATTAAATGATTTCTTTGCTTCAGTCTTCACGGCTGAGGATGTTACAGAGGTTCCTAAATCTGAGCCAGCCTTTTTAGGTGACAAATCTGAGGAAATCTCCCAGATTGAAGTGACATTAGAGTAGGTTTTGGAGTTAATTGATAAGCTGAATAGTAACAAGTCTCCAGGACCAGACGGTATTCACCCAAGGGTTCTGAAAGAACTCAAATGTGAAATTGCGGAGTTAACAACAGTGGTTTGTAACCTATCCTTTAAATCCGCTTCGGTACCCAATGACTGGAAGACGGCCAATATAACGCCAATATTTAAAAAAGGCTCCAGAGGAGACCCTGGCAATTATAGACCGATAAGTCTAACATCAGTACCAGGCAAATTAGTAGAAACAATAGTAAAGAATAAAATTGCAAGGCATGTAGAAGAGCACGAATTGTTGGGCAAAAGTCAGCATGGTTTCTGCAGAGGGAAGTCGTGTCTAACTAATCTATTAGAATTCTTTGAAGGGGTTAATAAACATGCGGACAAGGGGCACCCAGTGGACATAATATACCTAGATTTCCAGAAAGCCTTTGACATGGTCCCACACCAAAGGCTTTTATGTAAATTAGGCGGTCATGGGATAGGAGGAAAGATCCTTTCATGGATCGGGAATTGGTTAAAAGATAGAAAACAAAGGGTTGGAATAAATGGTAAATTTTCACAATGGAGGGGGGTAACTAGTGGTGTTCCCCAGGGGTCAGTCCTGGGACCGATCCTGTTCAACTTGTTCATCAATGATCTAGAAAATGAGGTAAGCAGTGAGGTGGCAAAGTTTGCAGATGACACCAAGTTGTTCAGGACAGTCAAAACCAAAAGGGATTGTGAAGAACTACAAAAAGATCTCAGCAAACTGAGTGATTGGGCAGCAAAATGGCAAATGAAATGTAATGTGGGTAAGTGTAAGGTAATGCACATTGGAAAAAATAACCCAAATTACACGTACAACATGATGGGGTCAAATTTAGCTATGACAGATCAGGAAAGGGATCTTGGAGTTATAGTGGATAGTTCTCTGAAGACATCCACGCAGTGTGCAGTGGCAGTTAATAAAGCAAATAGGATGTTAGGAATTATTAAAAAAGGGATCGATAATAAGACAAAAGATATCATACTTCCCCTATATAAAACTATGGTGCGCCCACATCTTGAGTACTGTGTGCAGATGTGGTCTCCTCACCTCAAAAAAGATATATTGGCATTAGAAAAGGTTCAGAAAAGGGCGACTAAGATGATTTGGGGTTTGGAACGGGTCCCATATGGGGAGAGGCTAGAGAGACTGGGACTTTTCAGTCTGGAAAAGAGGCGATTGAGGAGAGATATGATAGAGGTATATAAAATCATGAATGGTGCGGAGAAAGTGAATATAGAAAAATTATTTACCTTTTCCCATAGTACAAGAACTAGGGGACACCAAATGAAATTGATGGGTAGTAGGTTCAAAACTAATAAAAGGAAATTTTTCTTCACATAGCGCGCAGTCAACCTGTGGAACTCCTTGCCGGAGGAGGCTGTGAAGGCCAGGACTCTATTAGGATTTAAAAAAGAGCTCGATAAATTTTTGCAGGTTAGGTCCATAAATGGCTATTAGCCAGGGGTAAAGTATGGTGCCCTAGCCTTCAGTACAAGGGCAGGAGATGGATGGCAGGAGATAAATCACTTGATCATTGTCTTCTGTTCTCCTTCTCTGGGGCACCTGGCATTGGCCACTGTTGGCAGACGGGATACTGGGCTGGATGGACCTTTGGTCTGACCCAGTATGGCCATTCGTATGTTCTTATGAATAAGCAAAAAAGTTACAAAATGCTACATGTATGTTTATGGAATTTTTCTGTTGTGTTATACTGAGAAAAAACTTGATTGTATAATTAGGCAGACTCATAATACACACATATAAGGGATTAAAGTGGAAATTCCATGACCAATATGGAAGTGGTTTTCTTTTCTGGAATATGAATGTTTGAAAATGACCTCCAAGGGGTTCCATAGTCATTGTCTTTTGGTTCATTTGGGTACGGAACTACAGCAGCCAAGGAGGGCAGTCACATGCAAAATTCCTTAGGAAGGGCATTATGTAGCACTCTGATGTTATGCTGCCCACATACATGCTGCCAGATACTTACAGCCATGCAGGGGATGAGGCCCTAGCCATGCTTCTTTCCTAGTAGTGCTCAGCCAGCATCATACCTGGGATCTCTGCAAATGTGCTGAAATGAGGGCGAGAGGCCCCCTGAGCCCGTGACTTTTTCCAGCAAACACATCTGTTTGGGAGCAGCCAGAATTTATACTTACATCTGTCTTCACATAAGGTGACCAAAACTGAACACTACACATCAAATGTGGTCTGACAGGTTCAGTGTGCAATTTCCTGAGACATGGCTAATATTCCACTTTACAAAAACCTCCATTAACATGGAGATAATGCAGCTGATACCCATTCTGGACTCATACCAAATCTAAAGGTACAAGAAATTCTGAATCAAGATTCTTTTAGAATTTTAGAAACCACTTCTTCTTTCTTACAGGTTGAACCTCTCTAGTCCAGAACTCTCTCATCTGGCAAACGCCATAATCTGGCATGATTTTAATTGGCTGGATGACCACTTATTCTGGGTGCGGCCAAGTTTCCTGTGGTCGCATAACATCTGTTTACAGCCACCAGTCCTGGCTTTCAGTATTCTGTGCTGTTGTTTAGCTCTAATGTCTTCTAAGAGCCCAGTAAGCAAAGGAAGTGTTGGTAATGTGCTAGACAATATCGACCTCCCGTGGTCCAGCAAATTCTCTCATCCAGCACCAGTCAGGTCCTGCGGGTGCCGGATTAGAGAGGTTCAATCTGTATTTTAGTCAAGTCTCATATATAGGTAGCGCCACCGATACCAGTTTCAGTTTTAACAGAATTGGGGCCTTAACATTTATGTTCATTGTGAATTGAAACATGACATGGTATATTCACTCACAAGCGTCTTTCACATAGGAAAAAAAATCCTAGATTTCAAATTTGACTTTCTGCCAGCTGTACAACATGTCACGGTCTGTTTGGATTGGATTTCATGTGTTCAGATGCCCTTGTGTGGGAGCAGGAGTAGCAATTAAAAGAAATTTCTTTCCTGAAATGATTCTCGTTGGGCTGGAGGTCTCCAGTTTGGGACAATACCTATAATTCAGGGGAAAGCAAACTTTTTAGGTCAGGTCCCCCTTTTAGTCCCTGCTGTTAGCAGCACGCCCCTCCCCCCCCGAACCTGGGAGTGATGTGCCACTCTCACTCAGCAACAGCAGCAGTGTGGTCCGCAGGGGCAGGATGGGGGTGGGGGTTGGCAAATGAGGCTGGTGGGGGTCGTGGGGGAGGCAGCGGAACCCAAAGAACAAGAAAACAGAGGGAAATCAAGCACCTCTGAGTTTCAGATAATAGGACAGAAAGAAAACCTCAACGGCTGGAATCAGAATTGCCTGTAAGCTGCGAATGGGGGAGGGGGAAGTAGCGCCCAATACACATCACTGACCCTAGCAACTAAAGTGAACTGTCTGAATGTTTCTTCCCCACAACACCAAGAGCCAACCTCTAATGTCAGCAGTTTAGTTCAGTTCCCAGGAGCCCTTGCCCAAAGCAATCTGATTGCCTTGTGGAAGGCATGTTGCTCCTTGCAAGAGCTTTCTCCATTAGATGCCCTCCCAGTTCCTCCATCAGGATATCTGAGGCCACTGTAACCCTTCTGCCAGAAGGAATTGGCAGGAACCAGGGCCAGGTTCAACACCTAGGGGTTCCTTTTCATCCATCTCACACACAATTGGTTCAAGCCCCCACCCAGTAGCCTGGGAACATCACACACCCCGGGCGCCTCAGAGAGGCAATGCTTCCCCACTCGCAAGCACAGAGTCTGAGTGTAGAAAAGGACTTTTAATAAAAGAAGCAGAAAAGTCAATTAGCATAAGCTTGGGAAAATATCACACCCAGAGTTCATAACCAAGCCTCAAGTAAATGTCTCAGCTCAAATGCATTGAGCAATGTCCTTGGCCTCTCAGGCCAAGTCCAATACTGTAAACAGCCAATCCACACACCCAACTTTCTCCACACCTCCCAATTCAAATGCCCCACTTACAACTTGGTCCAGTCCAGGTGGGCACTGACACCCCACGCTGATGCATTCCCTCATGGAACCTGAGACAATGCCACTTTTGCGCTGGTCTGGCATTCTGCTTGCTCCTACTGGCCGGACTAACAGCAGATAGGAATAAGGGGATTTTGAAGTTGCCAGGATCCTTTTGAAAAGGAACCCGATCTGGACGAGCAGCGCAGCAGCAAGCTGTGTCAATTTCAAAGTGCGGCGGCTGCCGGCATTCCAATGAAGTGCTGAATATGTATTTCAGAGCTTCATTAGTAAATTTCAAAATGGCCATTTGCATGGCCATTTCAAAGTTTTGGGCTAGTGTAGACATAGCCCCTCTGATTTCAGCTCTTGGTACCTAGCAAAGTGGAGTCTCATAAAAACACTAGTATCCTATTCTATCTTTTTAATAGGAGGCACAGGTGTTCAGCTAGCTGATTCAACCCATATTCCTCCCTGTGTGCTTCACAATGCTTTAAACCAGGGAGCCCTGTGTAATCCATGTCTTGTGCAGTTATATCGACTGCCCTGTCCCCCACAATGACTTGGAGCATTGGTGAGATTTCACAATTCTTATACAGAGTGTTAGCATAAATTGTGGTTTTACAACAATGTGTTTACAATAGAGAAAACCTCATTGCTTCCTTGCTACCCATCAGTCTTTGTCTGCAATGTATCACATATGCACACCTTTGCATTCTCATGCAAATGATCTCTGGGAGACACATTCCTCCCAGCCTTCAGCAGCACTGAGTTCCTGCTGGCACATTCCTTACACCACTGCACAGCTTTCTAGGCTCACAGGGGAGGGTAGTGGCTGATCCTGCTTTACCAGAGCCTGGCCAGATGCACAGCACTGTTGGCTCAGAGGCTTGTGGGCGCAGCTGTGAAGCTCTGCAGGTCAGGTCACAAACTCAATGTGGCCAAGTCCCGGACACACCAGTAAAATCTTCCACACCACAGGGGCAGCAGAGGGTTGGCGTCTCTGAACCGAGCCATGGCAAAGAGCAGCCCGCAGAGTGGGCACAGCTGGGCTCAGGTGTGGAAAGCACGCCACTGGCTGGGCCCAAGCCGGCATTGCTGTACCCGCTGCTGCTCCTCTCTCAAGCTCTGTGTCATCCATCATGAGCCCACAGCAGGGCCCCAGCACAGGAGCCCCACCAGCAGGCAGCACTGTACTGTGCCCAATCCCACTCTGAGTGACGCTTCCTCCCAGTGCTGCCATCTCTCCCAGGCCTGTGCTGAGGCGAGCCCAGTGCCGCAGCCCCTCCGCCCATCGGCCAGGCAGTGGCATGGCACTCAGACAAGTCCAGCCCCATGCGTGGGAAGAGGATCAGTGCTGCACAGCCTCAGCTGCGGCCGGTGTGTGGGCTGGGGAAACCCAGCCCTGCAAGGACCCATTAGCTGGAGCAGGCCAGGGAGTTTCTTGTTTCATCACCGCCCCGCCTCCTAGCACCTGAAGCGTAGCTAGCCGTGGGATATAGCAAGCGGTGCACAGCCAGAGCCCCGCCAGCCCTGCAATAAGCATCAGCTAAGTCTATTCAGGGGTGAGAAAACATTTTTGGCTGTATCCCCCTTACAAAATATCTCCCCCCACGGGAGGTATGTCCCCCCCACTTTGCACCCCCCTCCTATAATTAGAAGTAATTGATTCTATTTCTCAGATGTTTTTCCAAGACTGTTCATGAATATAATTATGGAGCAGATGATTATCACAAAGGCATTAATTGCAAAGTTGCATGCTGCTATCTGAAATCAGTGTATTTTCTCACTGGCAGTTGCACGTTCCACAAGGCTCAGGTGTCTTTGATCACAGGCTGCTATTATTGACTTAATGACAAAATGTTGGTACAAAGAAGGTGAATTCTTCCTGCCCACTGCAATATAAAACTCCCACAGCTTCTAAATGGGCAAATAATGAATGGTAATGGTAATTAATTGTAATACAGGGTGTACTGCCCTTGGGATCTGAGTGGCCCGAAAGAAGGGGATTTGCCGGACAAGGGGAGGTCACACCTCCAGGCTGCCTGATGTGGGGGGCACTCCTGCAAGGCTCCTCCACAGGGCTGCCAGCCTCCCCAGCCCTGGCTGGGTTTGCTGCTGCTGCTGCAGGGCTTCCAGGGCTCCATGCCACAGCTGGCTCCCCACCCTGGGGCTGCCTGGCTGCAGTTCCTGTGGCTGTGGGGCTGCTGGCAGGGCTGGCTCCCTGCCACAGGGCTCCTGGTGGGGGTCCTGACAGGTTGTCTCCGTACAGTGGGGCTTCCCGACCTGGCTCCTTGCCCTGGGGCTGGCTCGGGAGCTCCCCAGAGCAGTCTGCCAGTGGGGGTCCCTGCAACCAGCACCTCCCCAAACAGCTGGAGCTCCCTGGTCCAGGTGCTCTCTGGTTCACCAACATCCATGGTTCACCCAGACGAGGGATGTGGCCGGACAAGAGGGTTTCAACCTGTATGACTTTCTGCCACTTTTTTTAATTTTAAGATATGGTAAATTAAAATCTTTCTTTTGTCACATTGTTACGAGGAGGCTAAAAACCTACATATAGGCATATAGGATTGATGATTAAAATAAAACAATCCCTTTTTTAATGTCAGGCCACTCTGTTTAACATAAGAACATAAGAATGGCCATACTGGGTCAGACCAAAGGTCCATCCAGCCCAGCATCCCATCTGCCGACGGTGGCCAATGCCAGGTGCCCCAGAGAAGGAGAACAGAAGACAATGATCAAGTGATTTATCTCCTGCCATCCATCTCCTGCCCTTGTTCTGAAGGCTAGGGCACCATACTTTATCCCTAGCTAATAGCCATTTATGGACCTAACCTGCAAAAATTTATCAAGCTCTTTTTTAAACCCTAATAGAGTCCTGGCCTTCACAGCCTCCTCCGGCAAGGAGTTCCACAGGTTGACTGTGCGCTGTGTGAAGAAAAATTTCCTTTTATTAGTTTTGAACCTACTACCCATCAATTTCATTTGGTGTCCCCTAGTTCTTGTATTATGGGAAAAGGTAAATAATTTTTCTATATTCACTTTCTCCACACCATTCATGATTTTATATACCTCTATCATATCGCCCCTCAATCGCCTCTTTTCCAAACTGAAAAGTCCCAGTCTCTCTAGCCTCTCCCCATATGGGACCCGTTCCAAGCCCCTAATCATCTTAGTCGCCCTTTTCTGAACCTTTTCTAATGCCAATATATCTTTTTTGAGGTGAGGAGACCACATCTGCACGCAGTACTCAAGATGTGGGCGTACCATAGTTTTATATAGGGGAAGTATGATATCTTTTGTCTTATTATCGATCCCTTTTTTAATAATTCCTAACATCCTATTTGCCTTACTAACTGCCGCTGCACACTGCGTGGATGTCTTCAGAGAACTATCCACTATAACTCCAAGATCCCTTTCCTGATCTGTCGTAGCTAAATTTGACCCCATCATGTAGTACGTGTAATTTGGGTTATTTTTTCCAACATGCATTACCTTACACTTACCCACATTAAATTTCATTTGCCATTTTGCTGCCCAATCACTCAGTTTGCTGAGATCTTTTTGTAGTTCTTCACAATCCCTTTTGCTTTTGACTGTCCTGAACAACTTGGCGTCATCTGCAAACTTTGCCACCTCACTGCTTACCTCATTTTCTAGATCATTGATGAACAATAATAAAATAATAAATCAAAAATATACTTCTGTGTTAAAAAGGTGGAGCACACAGAAGATGAGCAAATATACTAGAGGTGCTAACATTAGTACATGTTTGTCTGAAGGGGATTGTGCTTCTATCAGTTAGTATACTGTGACTATCTTGATAAGACATGTTTTTCTTTATTGCAGCAGCATGCCAGACCAAGAATATGAATACTCTAACTGTCAATAAACCCATGTTCTTTTCTGTTATGTGATAAACTAGCTTGGTGTCTCTCAAGCTATACTTGATCATTATTTCTATCCAACTGCATCTTTTACATTTACGTATTCAGGTGCCGATCCTGCTATGGGGTCTGTGCAAGTGGATCCTTGTCCCTAACCCATATGGAGCCTTATCAAGTTAGTGGGACTCCAAATGAGCAGCTGAGTCTACCTGGCAGATCTGAATGCCACATCTGGGACTAAACATTGCTTCATCTCTCAGTCTGTTTGCTTAAACCATCTAGATTATCTTGTGAAACAGCCCTGCCCTGATGAATCTTAGCCACACCATCTATTTTAGTGTAATCACAACACTATATACTGCACGTTATTCTCAGTCATTTATTCTAGAGAGCTGTGGTTAAAATATTTGATTTGATTAAAGTTGCCAGATCACTGTGATTATTGTGTTAGTATGTAGACACCCATGGTCCTTGTAAGCTGAACGTTTGGGCAACCACACGGGGGAGATTCAGGGGCCACCCAGCTGGTTAGCACAATGCCCACAGTCACCACAGCAGACAGTATGTCTTTTTATTGGAGGTACACATCAGTACCTGCCTCAGCACACATACCAGAACTTATTCCGCACATGGATAGAAGAACTTAGAGGCAACATTGGTTGACACTTAGCTATATCTTACCTGCGATATGACAGATGACTACTGTGTTTTAGTAGGTGCCTGTTAAGTCACAGTAACCATATCAGTGCAGCTGTCTAGCTCTTGCTACACATAAAGGTGTTTATAGATTTGTTTTTATATACTTTGTACATTGATTGCATTTTTTTATATTTTGGACTTTTTACGGTGTACTGTTTTCTTAGTGGTCTATTATTACTAAAAGCTTTCAGTATGATGATTGACTGTTATGCACCAAATAAAATAATATAAAAACCGTGAGATTTCCTAGTTTTCATTGAACATTTCATGCTTTTCTGATTTCTTTTTTTTTTTTTCCCATGGAGATGTATACGTTACCTGGCTGAGTGTGAAAGTATTTTTGTTTTACGGAACAACAAAATACCTTGCTTTTTGTTTATGAGTGCTACTCTCTGAAATACTGACTACTGTGGCCCTTTATAATTTTTGAGTACTAAATCAAATAGCTATGGTGCTTATGAAGGAGAGAGGAAAATTTTATCACAAAAATTAAAAGTGTGTTTTGGAAGGAAATGGCATACATTCCATCTATACTCAAATTTTATACATTTCTAAAGATGATATTTGTACTAGGAGATAGCACAATGAATAGGTGAAATTATCTCCCAAACTAATTTAAAACAAGATTAGATTGCATCCCCCTACAGCTTGAACTGATGGTGCAAAATTATTTCTTTTTTTCCACAGTTTTTCCCAGGGTACATATCACAATAATATGGGTGACCCTCACAAATATGGGATTAATGTGTCTCCATATTTCCTCTAGAAATAAAAGTGGTTTTAATCCCATTTTACAGCTGGGTAAATTGAGACATAGAGACTTTCTTGAGGCTACACAGTGAATCAGTGACAGAGCCACTTGATTAGAATTTGGGACCTTCTGAATTAGAAAACTTTTTATTCCACCAAACCGCATCGCCTTCCTGCTCCCATCATCTTCCATTACAATTGTGAGTGCTCAGCATTTCATCATATTGAGCCCATGTACCTCACCGTGGATGCATAGTTGATTGCCAGCTGCCAGAATGTTGGTTTAAGGACTTGCTTATAGGAACTGTGTGGCAAAAGCAGGACCAATACTGAATTTTCCTGCGTGCAATTCAACTACCATAACCACAGGGTCATCCTTTTTCTCTTCTTGCAGTGCTCTGTCTCATTCTGTACACACCTTCTAACTTCTAGAACAGATAAGTCAGGGAACCTACAAATAAGCCGATTCAGATTCACTATGTAGCCTAGATTCATTTTCTGAGTAACATCTCTCCTTTGCACTAAATGAGGCAAGGAGCCTGTGGAAGAAGACAGCATAATAATGTGTACGTAGATGGTGCTACAGTAGTGTTGCACAAATTTAATAATGGCAATTGCCAACTTTCCAGTGCTTGGCTTTGCAACCTACATAGATCATTTTAAAGTTGTCAGGTGGGAAGTGTTATATGTCATTTTCGGATTTTTTTTTTAAAGGAAAAGATAGAAGGAAATTCTATTTTGCAACTGAAACACACTCTTCCCCTGGTGCATTTTTGGGAGGATTTTGCCCCTACCCCTCAGCTCATAGCTTATTGCTACACATGACTGATTGGTGTAACTGGCAGTAAGGCTGTTATCTCTTAGGAAAATGATCGTGCTGGAGGAGGGGGTGAGTGCTGTTGGGACATGTTCTAGATCTGGGACGTAGTTGAGGAGAAGCCCAAACTGGCATCTCTTGCATACTCCTCCCCTTCCCCCACAAGAGGTTATCTCCTCCTGAGCTTCCCAGTGCAGTGCATGCTGCTACACACGCCAGCCTTAGATTAACATTCATGATCCGTTAGTTTGGCAGGTTGCCACACTTTGCTGACTATGCAAGCAACAGAAGGGAAATGGCAGTTTTCAAAAGTTTCTTAGCAAAACCTGAACAGAAGTTCGTGAGACAAATAAAAAGGCACTTCTCTGACAACAGAGTTTTCTCTCTGCTGAATGTCTATGGCCTTTTGCAGATGGTGGAGATGCTAGAGCTTCACCAAAAGTAATACGAATAATTGCAAATATCTCATATGATGGGAACTATTAGGCAACTTAAATAGGGGTTGCTCTCAGCTCTGTAGTTTTCTTCCCAGTGTTAACTGTTTGTGAGCTGTCTATCCAAAATGGCACGTACAGTCTGCTGCCAGAATAGTAATATCACAGATTGCAAGCTAATTTCTGTTTTTTTTGCTGGCATCCAGGCTTGGACTTAGATGACACATTTCTTTTGGTTCTGTCACTGGGTCATTGAATAGGTCCAGTTTTGGTTGATACTTTATGTTGGTCATGTGGATGGTACAGAGAATCAGATGTCTCACTGGTGATTTCCTAGAACTCCCTTCTCCTTTAATCCTTCTTTCTGGGTCATGTGCAGGCTTTACTGTACCAGCACTATTTGCTCAGGCACTATAGCAGTATAGGCTGAACCAAAAATATGGTTCAGAACAAGAGCAGGTCAGAAAAGCTTTGATGGAGCCATTTGAAATGCTTTGTGCCAAGGTGTCGATTTGTCAATTTTGCCAAAATTTCATTGTGGGGAAACAAACAAAACAAAAACTCCTGATAAATTTATGGACTTTTTTTACAATGAAATGTTTTGATTTTTTGACCTAAAGTGACATTTTGTCGTTAATATTTTTAAATTTTGTAATATCAAATTAAAAATGGTTTTCCCAGGGATTTTTCCCTTTAGAATTTTGAAATGTTGGGGTTTCATATCAATTTGAACTAAAGCCTGCTTCCAAAATCACAGGACCCTTTGTGAAAAGAGTTTTCACTCTCCTGCTCCACTGAGGACTTTTGGAAGTATGATTATGATAGTTTAACTACAAGCAGGGTTTGAAATAGAATTAAATCAGTTCTGGGATGCGCTGTTGACATTCCCACATGGTAGCTATTAGGTTGACATTTGCTTTGTCCCTCTTGATCTTTCCTGTAGCTCTGCTGATGAGGGTTATTAAAGGAAATGTATACAGGAGGTATTTATTCCCATCGTAGAAGGATGTATTTGTGAGAAATTTTCCTCCCCTGCCGTTCTGGTGCAATACAGTGGACACCTGGCATTATTTTGGATGCAAACAGGTCTAGGTGGGTGCCCTGTCTGCAAACTAGATTGCTGGTTTTGATGACCAACTGCACTGATGCTGAGTTCTTCAGAAAGTCCACCTGCACTTTTTCCTTTCCTGCTAAGTGCAGGGCAGTTGGATGGCTCTAGTGTTAGGTGCACCACAGCCTTAGTCCTGGTCTACATTACATAGCTTGACATAAGCTGTCTTGCATCCACATAGTTGCACATGTGCAAATTTGTGCAAATGTACGATCACTTTTATCTCCCATTGATCTTGGTGCCCCATACAGTGATGCAGTGACACTGCCGCCCTGAATGCAATTTCGGTATGGCTGATGTAGTGAGGTCAATGCACTGGGTGTAGACACTGCATTATTTATATCAGCCTTACAAGCCTCCAGCAGTTGTCCCACAGTGCCTAATATTGATCTCTGGCCACATCTGTGAACTCCACTGCCCAGGAGACACGGGGACGGTAAAGCTCCACAGTTTTTTGAAATGCCTTTGTCTGGTTGCCCAACTTGGTGAGCACACCTAGAAGCTCTCCGTAGTTGTGTAGGTGCTCAGCTGACAGGCTCTGGCTTGGAGTAGACAGAAGATATTTGATCTCCTGGGCCTGTGGGGAAAAGAGGCTGTGCTGGCACAGCTACGAACCAGCTGCAGAAATGTTGAAATCTATGAGCAGATTGCTCAGGGATGCAGGAGAAGGGGTACAACAGAGGCCAGCAGCGGTGCCACATGAAAGCAAAAGAACTGCATAAGGCATATAAAAAGGCCAGAGAAATCAACAGTTGATCTGGTGCCAAGCCACAGCACGGCTGCTATTACAACAAGCTGCTTGCCATATTTGGTGGAGGTCCCTCCCTGTCCTTCCACACACCACAAAGAATACTTCTGCAGAGCCTGAGTCACTGGCCCCGGTATGAACAGTGAGGATAAGGAGGAGGGGGACAAGAATGGGGCAAGGCTGCTGGGACCATTTTATAATGGGAGTGCTGAGAACCACTGAACCAAACTGTGTGCACTTATACCACTTCAAGCCAGGTGGTGCGGAAGCCCCCTCCCCCAACTCAGTTCCAGCACCGGTGAGATGGGGCACAGGCGACTGGGGTTCTGGCTATTCCATGAGCCAGGACCCGTATGAGACTCTACCGCAGTCCATTCAGTCTCTGCCATTGAGCGCAGGTGAACCCAATGCAGAGAAAGAAACCCCTGGTAAGCGTGTAAATTTATTTCCTGTTATAGTGATGTGCTGCTGGTGTCTCCAACTTAACAGGCCACAGCTATCAACTTTTTATTGCTTTACTCCTCCTAGCAGGGGAACTAAGAGTGGAACTGTTGTTTTCTGCTATTCATTCTCCTGCAGAGTTAAGCAATGAGGGGAGGAGACACTCAGCAGTTTGTTTATGTACGCAGGGATGTCCCTTGAACCCTCAGGAGCATAAGTGCTGTCTTCCTCTGGGCCCAGGACATGCTCAACACTCCACTCTGCCCCAGGTCCCACTCTCACCCAACCCCTTCTCCTACATCCCCACCCCACCTCTGCCCATTCCCTCCCCCGAGCGTATCCCGTACGCATTCCCCCGCTTTCTCCCAGAACCTCTTGCATGTGATGAAAACTTCTGATTGCGGTGCACAGTAAGCACTGTGGGAGGAGGTGGAAGAGTTAATTGGCCAGGCCCCTGGGGGGCAGGAGGTGCTGGAGGAAGCGCAGGGGAGCTAGCTACCAGTAGGTGTTAAGCATCTACTAATTTTTTTTTCTGTGAGTTGGTGCCTGTGTTCCTGAGAGAGCTCTGTGAACACTTAATGGGGATTCTCTGCAATCCTCTCCAGAAGGTCTTATTGCAGACCTTCCCAGTCTTATTGCATCCTGAGTGGCAGCACATTTCCCATGCTAGCTGACAATGACATGGGCAGACACCACTGCCGTACACAGGCTAACAGAGTACTGGCCCGGCGGCTTTAGAACACCAGCACTAGCTCTGCTCTCTGTGCCTTTGTTGCCCTCAGAAGTGAGATATCAGCAAAATCACCAAAATGGAGGCAGGATCAGTGTTATTGCTCTATACTCACTGTTTCATGCAGTCGAGCAATTCCCTTCTCATGTTCCTGACACCTGGGTGGCCATATGCATGATGCCTGGTACTGAGAGTAGGGTGGTGCATAAGCTGCCTGAAGCAGAAGTGTCAATAAGACTGTCTTGTTTAAAACTGTAGGGAAACAAGGGAAGGGGGTTCTGAATGGAAGCTTGTGCTTTACATTGTGACTATATTGACAATGGTATCTCTGTGGGCTTTACTACTGCAGCCTTGAGGGGTTTTTGCCAGTATCCCTGTGGAATACCTGAGCCAAATACGGAAGAGAAAGATGATGATTTGTGAAGACAAGCACAGGCGATCCTGCAAGCCAGAGGGCCTGGAAAGTGAACATTGCAGACTGCCTGCGAAACAAAAGTACGGACAGGAGAAAGGCTCAGGAGTCCCAGCAAGAAAAGGAAAGGGAGATGCCCCAGGATAAAAAGATGCTCCAGACTCTATAGTCTTCTGTGGGCCTACAGGTCCATCAATCAGAGGGTCACCCCTGTACCCCATGGAAACTTGCATTATGGCACCTCCTTTCATCCCCACCCTAGTACTGCACCCTTTTCAGTCCCTGCATCCCTACATCTGCTATTCCACTCCTCAGAACACGAAGAACAACCACAGCTTCACATACACTGACCTAGGCAAGCCATGGTTGCTGTACATGTAAGTAAAGTTGACACAAATGTTTTTTTTTCCTTGTTGAATTCTGTTCCATTAATTTTATTAAGTTTTTAATGTATTTGCTTTTAAGTTAAACATATTTTTCTTTCCACTGGTTTTGCTACTGAATATGTTTTCTTCTTTGGAAAATAATTGATGTCTATAAGTTTACAACTTAGGCTGCAGAGTGCCCAGTAGTTCTGAAAATTACCCACTTCCTTGTTACTGTACAGTGTGACACAATTCACAGGATCCGTGACAAATACAGTGCAATAATCATAAATGTGCAGCAAGCACTGAAAACTGAATAGGTGCAGTGACAATGCTATGTGCATAGGCGTACCCTGAGAAGAACACAATTCCCTAACAGGCCCTGGAACACCAGGGCCAGGTAGAACACAGTACTCCATAATGCATTAGTGAGGCTCACTGTTACAAGTGCACTTTCAAAGCCTTCCTGAGCTAGGAGTAATGCACATTGTGAAAGCTGGTGCTGTAGCTTGGGCTCTGTAGAAGCAGGCGTGTGCACTGGAGCTGGTAGTTCTAGTCTAGGCATTAGGCTTGTGCCCAGAATTATACCATCTGCTTGAAGGCTCTGGCAGGTGAACAGCACCTGAAGTCTGATGTAATGTTCCAAGTCAAGTCCAAGACACAGATTTGTGGCATGCTGTATTTTGTGTTCCTGACAAATCAAATAACTGAAATGGACATCAGATTCCGGAATGCTGCAGCACAAGCATCACATTTCTTGATTCTCTTCTTGCTTTTGGAGCCAGGCATGGTTCCCACCTGGCCCAAAATGGGGCTCCCTGGACGCCCTCAAAGAATGTTATTTTTTCTGTGTGTAAAGTGTAATCGGACCAAATGTCAACAGGGTTAGCAGGTTTGGAGAATTTTTGATGGCACCCAGAATGTGTCCAAATACCGCTCCCCCACCAGCCTATGGCTCTTGGAAGGAGTTTGGGGGTGGGAGGGGGTTTGGAGCGCAAGAGGGGATGCATGCTCCCGTTAGCCACAGAGGTGTTTGGGGCAGGGGCAGCATGCAGAGGTTTACACCCCTTGCCCGGGGCACCAGGGACATACCAGCAGCCACTTCCAGATTTAGAAGTGATGTGGAGTGGGTGGGCAGGAAGCTGCTTTAGCTGTGCTACACTGCCAGTGGTGATGGTTGGGCCCCAAGGGCCCTTTTAAGTCTCTCAGAGATGGCAGGTGAGGCTGAGGGATTGTTGGGGAAGGTGTGTGGGGGCAGCAGACGGACTCAGGGGAGAGATGTGGGTCCAAACTTTGGTGGAGTAGGGCCACTATGCTCTCATATTGATGAAGCATGAGCAACACGGGCCCGTACAGCTCAATGCCCCGATTGTCAATGCAAAGAAAAATTCCACTGCTGCCACTCACTAAGAAAAAGTGGGTTGCTGACATTTGCACTGCAGCTGATAAAATACTGTCAGCATTTATCAGAGGGGTAGCCGTGTTAGTCTGGATCTGTAGCAGCAACGAAGGGTCCTGTGGCACCTTATAGACTAACAGAAAAGTTTAGAGCATGAGCTTTCGTGAGTTAACTCACTTCTTCAGATGCCAGCATTTAGTGCATATAGGGAGCACACTTCCAGGCAAAGTTGTCTTTTTGTCTCCATATTTTACCCACTACACAAACTGAACAATGTAGATATAGCCTCAATTTTCACCATGTAATCTGTTTTTTTTTCCTAAGTATCTTATACTTTTGCGTGATGGGAGAAGCGGAAATAGACCATAATTCTGATCAACTGATTGTAAGGCACGTCAAAGCGGAGCACTATACAAGTACTAGACCTGCTTAAAAGCGTACCAACAAGGTATAGAAATTATTTAATTGCCTCCAGGGTTCAAATGTCAGCAGAATTAGCTGACTCAGAATCAAACTTGTCAAGGAATTCACTGCAGCAGCACCAATCAGTCTACTTTCTCCTATCACCACTACTGATGCTTCTTCTCAGGCTACACCCTTTAGCTGTCATTTCCACTCTTCCTAGCCACCACCTAGTCACCTGTTTAAAATACCTGCCCTCCCAGGGTGAGTGATGAAGTGGCCTTCTCAAGCCCTGCTATCTGGATCATGGTAAGAGCTAAAACAGTTGTTAGTATGTAACTACAAGCTGGTGCACAGTTAAGACTCATTCTTTCTCTGTGTAAGTGGTCTAGGTGCCACTACATGGGACAGTGAACCACACCCAGTGGGTGTGTGGATTACATATACACATAAATTACTCTGTCCAATGTGAACAAATTCAGCTGAAAAAGGCAAAGCAAAACAAACAACTATTTGCAGAGCTGCCAAGTTCTCTCTCAATTTTTAAAGTATTTCTCACTGATTCTGAAAAGATAGATTTTAGAAAGTGGGGAGTTCTGTAAGCATGGCCTATGTACACACTGGCACAGTAACAACAAGAAGTCCTGTGGCGCCTTATAGACTAACAGAAATTTTGGAGCATTATCTTTCGTGGGCAAAGACTCGCTTCATCAGATGCATCTTATGCTTATGCTCCAAAATACCTGCTAGTCTATAAGGTGCCACAGGACTTCTTGTTGTTTTTGAACATACTGACTAACTCGGCTACCCCTCTGATAATTGGCACAGTAGACCTGGATAAAAGGAGTTATAATGTACAGTACTGTCTCCGAATGCATTGCTAGCAATCCATATTAATGGGTAGCTGTGGAAATGGTCTAAAGCTGAACACGATAGAGCCCAAAGAATCAGTACCTCCACCCTTGGATCACGTGAGCGGGCAGTGTGCTCCTGTAAAGGTACAAACAGCTGGTTTGCACTCACTTGGAGCAGGAAATGTAGCTTTTTGCCTAGAAATAGTCCTAAACTGGATTTTTTTAAAACCCGTTGTTCATTTTTGGGTTTAATAGGCAAAGAGAATTACTTGTTGCCAGACTGAAGTCACACTCGCGTTCCTATATTTGATCTGAGGGAATACCTCGGTTATGCTGTCTGAGGGAATACCTCTGGAAGGGTTGGAGTGACAAAATCACGAGTACACAATAATGAGGTCTAGGCTCCTTGCTGCCAAAATAAGCCAAAAGGCAAGGTGACTTCGTGCCAGACATTTGTGTGGACTGGGCAGATGTTGCCTTCTCTACAAAAGGGAAAACTTGCATAGGCCAGTAAAAGCAATAATCCTTTGGGAGAGTACTGTCCTGGCCTGAGCTATTCCTGTGTTTCCTGGACTTGACACTGAATCTCCTTTCTCGCCTCAGTCAGCAGATGTCAGAACCCAACTAAGCGTTTATTTTTAAGTTGGTTTCTACAATTTGATTTGCTTGCAGTTTGCTATGAAATAATACTTATTTTTGCTAAAGTTTTAAAATATTGATTTTGTGGTTGGGAAAGAAACATCTACCGTGTACCAAGGTGTCCACTCTGCAGCCCTCTCTGTCTCAGTTTCCACTGACAATCAGACAGCATGTGTAATCTCTACGTCCTCTCAGCATTCTCTGAATATTTTTTGCCTTGATCACAAGAGCCTTCATCCATAATAAAAAAAAAAAAATTCTGAAGAAAGGGAGAGAGATTGTTTTTATGTTTCGTTTTGTTTCTAAAGTTCTTCCTTTTCATCTTAGGATTCCAAATTAGGTAGAACTTCCCTGTTACAATTCATTCATTCTAAATAGTCTAGATTTCAGAAAGACAATACGGACTTCTGAGTGTCCTCTTTATCTCAATTTCACTTAGTCTTTCCAAAGATGGGTAACAGGGAAGACAAACAAACATTTTAAAAGAAAAAAAGTTTAATTCTTTAGCTTATCTACCTAGAAGAAGGGGGTAAAATATGTTCTGGAAGAGAAGGAGGTTGGACCTTGACCACTGACAAACTTTTCCCTTGAGTAAACAGTTAAAAAGATGTTAGATATTGTAAAAATTCAAGAAGAATAAGCTGAGCCTTCTAAACCTCTATGAAAATATTTTTCTTCTATTTCAGTCACTGAGTATTTTTATTCTGACTTTTTTACATGTATACTAGTGGGTGCCTACATTAGATAAAGGAGTCACATTCTTTGTTAGCAACACAACAGTTCCATCGGAGAAACTCTTTCCCAAAAGAATCCATTGTTTTCACAACAAAAGTATCTACACTCATCCCTCATTAAACGAGTACTTTACTTACGAGTACTCGCTAAAATGAGGGACACATATATTCTACCTTTGCTCACTAGATGACTGAACTCCCCCAACCCCCCCGCTAATACGAGCTTTACCCTACTCCCCACAGACCCAACCTGCCACAGCCTGAAACCCTGCTGGCCCCGCAGACCCAACCCACCTCAGCCTGAACCCCCTGCTGGCCCCACAGACTCAACCAGCAGCAGCCTGAACCCCCCGCCAGCTCCACGTCCCCAACGTGCCTCAGTCTGAACCCACCTCCCTCCCTGAGGACTCAACCCACTGCAGCCTGAACCCCCCCACCCTCCCTGGAGCCCCAACATTCTGCATCCTGAACCCCCCCACCCGCCCCACTGTCCCATCCTGCAGCAGCCTGAAACACCCTCCGCTTCCCCCACCACCCTACGGACCCAATCCACAGCAGCCTGAAACCCCCCCACCCTCCCCATGGACCCAAACTGCCGCAGCATTAAGACCCCTCACCCACCCCGTGGATCCAACCCACCACCAAGTTTCAACCCTCCCTCCCATTCACGGCCCCAAACCTTTAACCCTTCCCAACCCCCCCACAACCCAAGGTTCACTTACGTTTCAAAAGCAGGGCTACATGCTGCCACTCCTTTCCCGAGTTATGAGCACTTGGAACGAATCAGAGACTTTTACGTGCATTTTCATGGGAATGTAATGTCCCTCTTACAAGTTTTCACCTACAAGCAGAAATTTGGGACCCAATGGTGCTCATATAGCAAGGGATGAGTGTACAAATAGGAACTAGGAAGCTTCTCTATAGACAACCATTTGTCATGCTAGAGTAATTGTAACAAGGGCTAAGAAAAGTCTTGTTTACGGTAAAAAAATTAGTCTATTAATAGTTTCTCTGGGTGATGCAGTCTTAGATGAGATTTTTGGTAAGTTTCTGTTATTCAGTGCAGTAAACAAATGACTCTAAAGCCAGTACTTTTCATATAGACTCTCATTCAAAACAGATTTTGACTTCAGTAAAGTTTGTAGAAGTTTTGGTGAGTCAGTTAAAAATGGTAGGCAGCATGGCTTGAAGAGGAGAAAAAACATGATACTTCTATCTTTAGAAATACTAAAAATGTCAATCTACCAGCATTCTTTAAGAAGGATCAACAACCATGCGGACAAGGGTGATCTAGTAGATACAGTGTACTTAGATTTTCAGAAAGCCTTTGACAAAGTCCCTCACCAAAGGCTCTTATGCAAACTAAACTGTCATGGGGTGAGAGGGAGGGTCCTCTTGTGGATCAGTAACAAGTTAAGAGATAGATACAAAAAAAAAAAGAAAAAGGTAAATGATCAGTTTTCAGACTGAAGGGAGGTAACTAATGGTATCCCCGAGTGGCCTGTACTAGGATAAGTAGCACGCAACATATTTATAAATGACCTAGAAAAAGGGATAAACAGTGAAGTGGCAAAATTTGCAGTTTTTACAAAACTGCTCAAGATAGTTCAGTCCAACGCAGACTGTGAAGAGTTACAGCGGGATCTCACAAAACTGGGTAACAGGTAACAAAATGGCAGGTGAAATTCTATGTGGAGAAATGCAAAGTAATGCACACTGGAAAAAATAATCTCAACTATAGCTATAAAATGATAGGGCCTAATTAGGTATTATCAGTTAAGAAAGAGTCTCTGTGGGTAGGTCTCTGAAAACCTCCACATAATGTGCAGCATCAGTCAAAAAAACTAATAGAGTGTTGGGAATAATTAGGAAAGGGATCGATAATAAAACAGAACGTATCATGTTGTCTCTATATCTGAGTGCTCAAGATATGGTTCGCAGGCTGGATCCGTCCCACCAACCTACTGGATCCAGCCTACAGACTGCCTCAGGCTCAGAGTAGCCAACTGCTGCTTTAAGTAGCTTCCTGCTCCATGTAGCTCACTGCTCTTGGGGCCAGGAGGATGGAGGAGGCGTTGTGTGCTGTTCCTGTCCCCTTGAAAAATAGCTCACCTCCGATTGGTCACTTTCCAGCCAACAGGAACTCCGAGATTTTGGTAGGGGGTGGAAGCAGCCCGCAAAGCCTCCCCCACCCCTTCTGCATATGGAGCAGAAATCTGCATGAAGCAGAAATCAGTTTTGAACGGTCAAGGACTGTAGTGGGTAGTGAGCCTGCCATAGCGCTGCTGGCCAGGAGCCGCCCAGGTAAGTCTCCCAGCCATAGCCAGGCTCTGGCACCCCAGCCCCCACTCCCCACAACCCCCTGCCCTGCCACCCCACATAACCCTAACCCTCTGCCGCTCCTCTTGCACTCAGACCCCCCTCCCAGACCTTGTACCTCAATCCATTGCTCCAGGTTATACCCCCACCCACCCAAGGTTGCAACCATCCACATCATGCAGAGAATCAACACTGATCCTACAGTCACATCACAATGGATGGATCTCATCTTTTCTCAACCACTGGCTCTAGAGCACCACTGACAGTCAAATTAGGGATAAAGTTTGTAAATGTCTTTCTTTTTCTTTTATTACACCCCAGTTCTCCAAGACAATTTGAAGAAATGCAGTATTACCACAGATACCACCTCCATGGCTACCCCTCCGATACTTGACACCTCTACACAGTTGTTCTTAAGTATGTATTGTTGCGGTAAGGAATCAATGGATTTCCAAGAGCAATACCAGACTTTAAGCAATTCAACAGTGGCACAAGGAAGACTTCCTTCAGGATGAAAACATTAAATTCAAATCTCAAGACATTTAAAACCTAACCAGTCTGCTTCCCAAATATTTTGGTGTTTATCTGATCCCCTCCTTGAGCTGGGGCCCTATTAAAGATGAGACTGATGATAAATAAAGCTGTCTTCTAAATTGCTTTTTTTACCTGTCTGATGCCTATTTGAAATGTGTTCTGCAAGAAGGCAAAAGAATTTCCCTTCCAAGTCCTCCATCACAATTATCAAATGTTCCTCAGTACCTTTAGGGTTGTGCAGAGGGCAGTACCCTTGCCCCTTGGTAAATGTTCTGGTAGAAAAGCCTGAGTACTTTTTGGTGAGAAGGATGAATTGGCACATGTTGACAGGCAATTGTATTAAGATATGAAAATATATTTGCGAAACCATGCACAAAACTGAAGTCCTCTTTCTGATCATGCAGAATGAGGGACCATGTTCTCCAGGGCCCTCCCTTTCTTCAGCCACATAGGAAAACTTTAATGAGAAACCTGGACTTGCAGGGATGAAGAGTTCATAGTTGGAAAAATGGAAATTGGTGGAGTTTGGATGATACAGAGAAGAAACCCCAACGTACACTTCTCCGAGCTTTGAGCAATAAGCTTTGCCTTTCTGGACTTTTGAAAATATATCCAGAAAATATATCACCTCATGGGGTCAGACAACAGCTACCTAGTAACATACTTTAACCAGGAGGGCAGTGCCTGCGACCAAATTCTTAGCTAAGAAGCCATTTACTTTTTCCACTGAACATAAAGAGATATTGATTGTAAAATCACCTCAAGAAAACAATTTGGATTTGTCAGAAGAGAAACTGACTAGTGAGGAAATAGACCACAATATTTGCAACCTATCATCCACAAAGAAGAGTGGGAACCAACCCTCAAAGTCTGCGGTAGCAAATAGGATGAAAGCTGCCATACTGTTAAGGAGAGTAAGCCATCCTCTGAAAAGTGTGGTAATTCTTTGTACCGGATCAGTGCTTACAGCCTGGACTGAGGGACTTTGGGCCTCCTCTTTTATAACTTAATACTGTAGTATTATGTATATATATTAATTTATTTGTCTGGTGAAAGGATGGCTGGAAAATTCAACAGCACCCTTTATTTTAGTCTGTCTGTAATTCTAAATTTAACAATATATAATCTATCAAAACAAAAAAGCAGTAAAGTAGCACTTTAAAGACTAAAAATAATTTATTAGGTGAGCTTTCGTGGGACAGACCCACTTCTACTACTACTACTGCCACTTTACTGCATTTTTGTTTTGATAGTATATAGACTAGCACAGCTTTCTCTCTGTTACAATACTTGATCTAGTTGGTCACTGGTATTTCACCTTTTTTTTTGGTTACATTATTCTTGCACAGGAGTGATCACGAGTGAATAGTTAACAGACTATCTAGTTAGCTGTCATACTTAGTTGTTCACTTTTTTTAACAGTAGAGCTTTGGAAGTGCTTATATGGCCATATGGTTTGGAAATGGAGCTATTTAGGGATTTGTCCTCCTTCCATCTTTTTAGATGGCTTCCAGATTCTGAAACAAGTATGGATCCCCCTCTTAGTGAGAACTGCTTGCCCTGTTATTAGAGAAAAAAAATTAATGTATAAGATTTTTTTCTTTGCACATTTATGTAGCTTCCTATTCTGGGATCTAAGTGTTTTACAAATGACAAAAAAATCATCTAATATCCTTATGAGGGAGGGAGTTGTTTTATCTATATTACTTACAGTTAACCTGAACCTACATCAGTGCAAAGTGTATGGTAAAAGTTATTATTTGGGTTGGGTAGTCTTTTACATCCACTTTGCTTTAGTGTAAATGATTACACAAATTGCGAGGAAACAAGGGTGAGTCAAGCTTTGAAAGGTTAAGGCCCAGATTTTCAAGTTTTCATTAGTTTTGGATGCCTCAGTTTCTGTGCACCCAAATTAATGTACAGGGAGCTACATTTTAGAAATATGGCATGAGGCACCCAAAATCAGTATTTTTACCCAAGGTCACTGAAATCTACACTCAAAATGGGACAACAGCACACCTGCAGAACTACCCATGCATCACTGTAGTGCTTCAATGCAGTTGCTGCTCATGACAAAGAGAAGAGTTCTGTTGGTAGAGGCAAGCCATCTCCACTGGCGGTAGTAGCTAGGTGGAACAGTGTATCTTGCTTTTATTTACAGCTTTGCAACAGACTTCCAGTGGAACTCTTCTCTGACCTAACAATGTCTACTTGGGGGGGAGGTTGGGAGAGCTACACTATTCTGGGATGTAGATGCTGATGCAAATGCCCAGTGTAGATCAGCCTTCAGGGAATCTGCTGCAAAGCTGTGAATAAACCAAGATCTACTGCCTCCTGCTATCCTTCAATTTTATGCAGTAGAACAAATCATGCTTTGTGAATGAAACATAGCTATGTCAGATAAAGTAATTCACATAGGTAAAAACATACAGCATATAATGTGTTTTTACATTGGACTGCTCTATGGACATTACTGTATTGGAAAGTGTGATCTCAAGGTGTAAATAGGGGTAGGCAGGCAGAAGAACTGAATCTGATTCCCAGAGACCTGCCACCACTTGATAGCTAATGTGTCCGTGCCTCACTTTCCTCATTTGTAGAATGGAGTTATTTATCATCTAGTAATTCACAGTATGTAGAGCATGCTTATATCTTAGCTAGAAGGCACCACAAAAACGAGTGGGGGTTGTATTATGATGCTCTGGGAGCATCTGTCCCAGCAACATGCACCGTTTACTAAGGATCAGTATTTGCCACTGGTGTAACAAATTGTCCTGCTGTCCCCTTGCCTTGGAGCAGCAGGAGCTTGGGGGGTAGGGCGTGTGGGGGAAGGGTTCCCAAAGCAGGCCTGTGGGTGCGCTTTGGCGAGACAGAAGTGGCTGTGCGGCTGAGGAAGCGAGGCGCCCTTTGGCTAGGCTGGGAGTGCGCGGTTGCCTATGAGCGGCTCCTCATGCACAGCACTAAGTCTCAGAGCTGTACATCCCGCCTCAGCCTGCCTCCCCTCCACTCACTTTTATATTTGCGCGCCCTTTCAATCCTCCGTGACGTATCCCGCTCCGCCGCCAATCCGCGGCGCCCTCTGGTCAGGACAATGGAAGGGGCTCCCCCAATCAGGTGGGCCGCTGGTTTGGCGGCCGCCAATAGGAGCGGGGCTGTGTTGAGAGTAATGTTACCAGCGCTGAGAGCGTGAGGAGGCTGCGTATCGATCCCGCTCTCAGCCATTGCGGTGCATTGGGCTACGGCGAGACCAGGCAGCACTGGGGGCCAGCGCGAGCAGCCGGGCAAGTGTTTCAGCGCCTGTGGCTCGCTGGTGAGGGAGCGAGGCGGTGAGTATCCCGGCCCGGGCGGGCTGCGCGCTCCGGCGGCTGCGGGGCCAGCCCAGCGCTCGCTCTGCCGCGGCCACACAAAGGCGAGGGAGGCTGCGCCTGAGGAGGCTGGTGGCGGGGCTCGCGGGCGGGGCGGGAGCCGGCCGGGAGACGCGGGGCCAGGGCGGGAAATGGGAAGGGGGCGAAACAGGAGGGAAAAATCTCCCCGCGGGGCTCGGGCGGCAGGTTTGGGGGGGGGGAGCTGCGGGCGGTGCCGCGCTGGTCCCGACGTCCTGCGGCATCTATAGCCGCAGGGTCGGGGACGCGGCGCCGGGCGTTCCCCGGCGGGTTGCGGCCGGGGCGCCGGGCCGTGGCGGCGGCGGGCGAGCCGGAGCTGCGCTCGCTGGAACATGGCTGACGAGCGCCGTGCGGAGGACGCGAAGCGCGGGAGGGAGGGTGAGAGGGCGGGGGCGCAGTTCGGGGGAAACTTTTCCGGCCTCCTTTTCTCCCTCCGCCAAGGCCGCGGCGGGGGCTCCCCGGGCGGGGCAAGCGGCGGCTGGCCGCCGTGTGCGGGGCGCGGGGGGCCGCGGCCGGCCCCGGCCCGCTCGTCACTAGCTCGGGCCGCGCTTGGAAGCGCGCCGGCCCCCCTCCCCCACGGCTGTCATGGCTGAGCGTGCGCCGGGCGCGCACACAAAGGAAGGCAGGAAGGAGCCATGTTCTTTGCGCGACGGCGAGCAGCGGCCATTCCGGGAGGCAGCCGCGCTGCGGGCGGGCGGGAGCGGCGGGGCCCGCGCCTCTGCCGTGGTCTGGGAGCCTGGCGGCCCCGCCTGAACCGCGGCCGCGCCACCCGGGCGGCTGCGGCGCACGTTTGAGGGGGACTTTCTCTCAGGGCTAGGCCGCTCGCACAAAATGGGAGGCAGCGCGCTGCTCTGGCGGCCGCGCTTCCCCGGCGGCCGCCTGCGCCACCGCCAGCCCTCTCCCCGCGCGCGCGCCGCAGGGGACTCGCCCCAGCCCTGCCTGGAGACTGCTCAGCCACGCGCTCCCCGTTAGACACGACGGAGGGGCGCAGGCTTTGCAGTGAGGCTGGCTTAGCCTGTGCGCTTGTGGCACCGCCAGCCCTGGGCTTGGTGATTCTGCAGTCACCTCTTACCGCCTTACAGCTGCAAAGACACGCGTAATAACCCGCAGGCTCCTTTTTCCCCCAATAGCAACAGCGGCACAACAGCATGATTAAAAATTGGCCCATTCGTGGACGTGTGGGGATTGGTTAAATACGTGAAGCCACAACTGAGCCTTAAGGTTTAGTCTCCCTTTCCTCTGAACTTACTGCCTTATGACTTTCCAGAATTCATAAAGCTGGAGGGTTATTTTTTTTAAACACAGAGGTACAGTCCATGGATTGCATCCTGTTCTCTAATTCTGCCCTCTTGCTTTGCAGCATTTTAAGAAAAATAACTTTTTAAAGGAGCTTAAGATTTTATCCTCTTTCTTATGATCAAGATGGTGAGAAGACTGGTTTTAAATGCAAGTTAATATGGAAGTTGAAAAGTTTGAATTGGTGAACTTAACATCTTTTCACCTTTATACTATTAATAAAAATGAGCTGGGAAATACAAATTTCTCTCTCGCATTTTTTTCCGTTCCTCTTTCTTTCTGTATGCAGGAACAAATGAGTCCCACATCTTGCACTATCCTTCAGTAAAGGGGTTGCTCTGGAAGCATCTCCGCTGCAGGCAGGAATGGCTCCTGATTCTATAGCCTTGTTTACTCAATAGAAACTTCAAACCGGATGTGTTTAGTCACAGAGTAGAAATCTGTTTGTCCATACACCAAACTGATCGGAAGCGCTGCTGCTGGGGCAATACATGCACATACCACCTGCTTGTTTCACTCCTCTCTCAAGGAGCAAATTTTGTAAATCAGTAGGGTAGGGATAATTTTTCCCCCCAAATAACATGTCCATCACTGTCTACCTTGTGCATAAATGTGCTGAGAAAGAAATCCCTTGTACCCTTTAAAAATATGGGGATGTTTGCTCAGTGAGCACTAATTTAGTAGTCCTACATAAATGACATGCATTTTAAAATCCATTAGTTGGAACATACCTTGCTTGAGCACTGTATTTAATTCCACTGTTTCTGTGGGAAGTAACTTGAGAGATGATACACTTTACAAAACATCACTTTACATGAAAAAAAATAAAGTACTTTTAAGGTAGGGGATTAAAAAAAAAAAAAAAGAATAGATAGTTCAGAGCCCAACAGGCTAATCCAGATAGGGTACAGTAATTTCCTGCATCCCTAAATTCTGTCACTATTTTAAGCCTTTCTTGCCCTTAATTAGATTGTGCTCTACCAGCTGGGATGGGAGCAGCTTCCCTTGAGTCTAACTAATGGAAATACCTGCATAGTGGCTAGCAAAAGACACTTGATGACTCATGATCATTTAAATATAGTGGGAGATCTTTTTGGTAATAGCCAAATGTCTTGGAGATCAGGTTGTTTGTATTAACTTGATCAAAAAAATCCTTCTGTAATAGCAGACTTTTTTGCAAGTAATAATTTTCTGGGAGAGGGCTGTATCTTAAATGTAATCTGAGAGATCCTCTCAAATTTCAGAAAGCTACTAATTCTTAGCTTCCTATGATATTGTATGGGAGCCTCAGAAGTAGTTTAAAAAAATTTTTTTTTTTTTTTGTTCTAGAAAATCAGCAAAAATGGGCAAGGGTGATCCGAAGAAGCCAAGAGGTAAAATGTCTTCATATGCCTTCTTTGTGCAAACTTGTCGGGAGGAGCACAAGAAGAAGCACCCAGATGCTTCAGTGAACTTTTCAGAGTTCTCAAAAAAGTGTTCAGAACGATGGAAGGTAAGATTAAGTCTGAAGCCTGGTACTCATTTACAGGATAACAGCATAGTAGCTTACCACAGGTTTTCAAACTTCATTGCACTATGACCCCCTTCTAACAGCAAAAATTATTTGACAGCCCCAGATGTGCGGGACTGAAGACTGAGCCCACCCAAGACTCACTGCTTCATGTGAGGAGGCTAAAGCCTAAGCACCATTGCTCTTGGCTGGGGAGCCAAAGCGGAAGCTCAAGGGCTTTAGCCATAGGCCGGGGACCTGTATCCTGGGTCTGAGCCAGCCTTGGTGACCCCATTCAAAGGGTTACAGTTGGTGTAAATTAGATTTTGTGAACAGGTCCCTTAAATGAATGTAGATTGATTAGCTATGCAGGAAATGCTATCACAAGTTTAATGTTACTCCTGCTGCAGTGTAGACTGAGTGTACTTTTGTTCATGTACTCACCCTTGTTTGTTTTATAGACTATGTCTGTTAAGGAAAAAGGAAAGTTTGAAGATATGGCAAAGGCTGACAAGGTTCGTTATGAAAGAGAAATGAAAAATTATATACCACCCAAAGGGGAAACAAAAAAGAAGTTGAAGGATCCCAATGCACCAAAGAGGCCTCCGTAAGTATATTTGCGATTAGTGTCTCTTGTACAGGAGCAGTCATAGAAATGTATCTTCGAAATGAGATTTTAAAATCGGAGTTTGGGGATTTAAAGTATAGAAGAATATAATTCTAAGGGTGCAAGTAAGCACATTCAAAAATATTTTGGATTTAGTGTTACTAACACATTGTTAAAAACAAGAAGTCCTGTGGCACCTTATAGACTAACTGATAGTTTGGAGCATAAGCTTTCATGGGCAAAGATCCGCTTCATCAGATGCATGATGCTTTTTACACATCAAACTGCAAATCAAGTGTAAGTTTTTTCCAGTGAGTGTAAATAACTACTTAGAACAGTTTACTAAGACTGTGATGGATTCTCAGGCCAGATTTTAGGCTAATATATTCTACAGCCAGAAGGAAATCATTATCATCTAGTCTGACATACTGTATATCACTGGCATAGAACTTCACCAAAATAATTCCTAAAGCAATTTTGAGAAAAAGAAAAAAAAATTTGATTTTGGTTTAAAATTGGTCAGTGTCCGCTGTTACTTGAAACGTCACATACAATTGTTGGAATAGATTTAAAAATAAATCCAAAAATGTTACGCTCAACTTTGGTTTTATTGATGGTATGTTGCTAATAGTCCCGTGAAACAATTCTAGTTTTGTTTAAAATTGTGGTGCAGTATTAGGCCCCAATCCGCTAACTATTTTGGCATGTGCAAAACTGTATGTGCAAACCCGCACACACCCCTCCCTGCCAAGTCCCTTTACAGTTATTTGGGCTCTGTACTGTTTGCCTTAACTGCTTGCTGAATTGAGCCTTTGTCCTTAAAGTAGGCCATACCTTCTGAAATATAAATGTGAAATTGCTGTGATACCAAATCTGTATGGTATTAAGTCAATTATTTTTGAAATTGAGTTAATGGGAGTAGGAGAGAGACAGAGAGCAAAGAGTGTCTAGTACTGACATTTAGAACTCCTTCTACAATAATCATGAGGTTATTATAATATTTCCTGTGAAACATTTTGCAATGTCCATGTTCTCAGAACTGGTAAAATCAGAAACGTGGTGCAGTTATGCTCAATATGGGGGTGTGATTAAAGCACATTAATATGTTATTTGGTCTTTGTGGACTGTTGGTGGACCCTAAGGGTAAGCCTATATTAGGGAAAATAAACCCATTCCAGATACGCAGTTCTAGCTACAGCATTTCAGTAGCTAGAATCAACTTATTGGAATAGACTTATTCCCCTAGTATAGACCTAGCCTCTCTAATTTCCTGTTGATCTTCCTTACTCCACGCGATAGCATGGAGTCAGGGGTCAACTGCCGATGCCAGAGAGAGCAATTTTTGCTGGGTCTTTACCAGATGCACAGAATCAAACTCTGGAAGATCGACCCTGACTGAGTCAATCTTCATGGAAGTGAAGTCCTAAATGTTCCCTGGTGTGTGTTAGCACCACACTGCATCATGTAGTTAAGGTCTCAGAATTTGCTATATATAGTACAACAGCTTAACCTTAAAAATTTTTTTTTCTTTTCAGTTCAGCTTTTTTCTTATTCTGCTCTGAATTTCGTCCAAAAATCAAAGGAGAGCATCCAGGTTTGTCCATTGGAGATGTTGCAAAGAAACTGGGAGAGATGTGGAATAACACCGCTGCAGATGATAAACAGCCCTATGAAAAAAAGGCTGCTAAACTGAAGGAGAAGTATGAAAAGGTAAATAAAGGGTTCCTCCTGGATCCAGTTCACATTTGAATGATTAAATAACTGTAAACGATCATCCTTATGACAAAATGTGAACTCTATATGCATGTCAGTGAGACTAGTGTGCATGGACTATGTGATTGACTTGGCTTACAATGTATTCAAGAAAAACATTTTGTCATAAATTAACATTTTCATTCTAATTCTCTCTAGCTGCTAAGGTAGTTATCTCTATTTTAAATATTAAAAGTTTTTATGGTTTGTAGCAGTAACTGAGTTCTTCAACCAGTTGGCACTATTAAGTAATGCCAATAAGGGGGGGAAAATCCTCTGTTTTTTCCATGTGGCTGTGGAAGAAATAGTCATAGCATATGCTCATACAGGTTGACCCACTCTAATGCAGAACTCGCTTGTCCGACAACAGCCATAACCCGGCATGATTTTAGTTAGCCAGACAATCACTTATGGCTGTGGACAAGTTTCCCATAGTCCCTAAAAATTTGTTTACAGCCCCCAGTCCTGACTCAGTGTTCCTTGCTGTTGTTTAGCTCTAATTTAGCAGTAATTTACCACTCAATGCCTTCTAAGAGCCCAAAGGGGATGGTAATGCTGCTAGACAATATTGACTTCCTGTGATCTAGCAAATTGTGTCATTTGTCACTGGTCAGGGCTTGAGGGTGCTGGACTAGAGAAGCTCAACTTGTATTGGAGCCCTAATAAGGGGTTTAATACAAACACATATTCTGTTACATCTGCCTTGTGTTGACTTGCCTTCAAATAACTAACCTAGCTAATCAAAACGAAAAGCAGTCAAGTAGCACTTTAAAGACTAGCAAAATAGTTTATTAGGTGAGCTTTCGTGGGACAGACCCACTCCCACGAAAGCTCACCTAATAAACTATTTTGCTAGTCTTTAAAGTGCTACTTGACTGCTTTTTGTTTTGATAGTGTCTAGACTAGCACGGCTTACTCTCTGTTACTAACCTAGCTAATGTGTTTTAGGAAGCTGTCGTCAATCTATTGATTTGATTTATTGCATCATTAAGGTTAACCCCTACTTCAGTGGTAGGAACTGTAGTCATAAATTTAGATTATTACATAATTCATACTTTGGTATGATTTAAAGAGAATACATTCAGAACTTTCTCCAGTAGTTTTAATTATAAATTGACTAAAGCATTTTAATTAAGGGTTATTTTCAATAGTATAGGGGGTAGAAATCTGATGCCACCAACCTCTATATGCAGCTGTTTCTCCCTTTACGGATAGCACACATGCCTAGGATTTGAACTAATGTCTGAGCTCAGAAAATCCAGAGATTGTAAATATTTCATTTAAGAACCATTGATATTTGTGAATGCTACTGTGCAAATTTACAATTTTTAAGAGATACTGAACATTGGAGGGAAGAGAGCCACTTAAATACAGTGTGAGGAACATTCTCAAGACGTAAGCCATCTGCCTAAAGGTGTTGCCAGTCAGGTTGAAAATACACCAGGATTGTGTAAAGAGTATAGAATATAAACTATAAAACCACAAGTCAAACTTTTTTTTAATTACTTGATCTTCCATTAGCAATCATCCAGCTTCATTTTATTTATCTGAAATCTGAAAAAAAACTAAATTTTTTTTGTATTGTATGCCAATAGAATGCATTTAGAGCATACAGAAGGTGGCACTGTCTACTTTTTAATTGAAGTTTGTGTACGTTGTGTTGCTTAATAAACTTCAGTTAAGCAGGCCACATTTGATTGAGACATAACACTGAAGACATTAGACCATGTCATTCTGATGTGTTGTAGATGGCTAATTATTTGTATGTCCTAGATAAAAGTTTTATTCTGTGTGGACTTTAAGGTGTAGATATCTCACTTACAGAATATCTGCAAATTCTTAAGTGTCATTTGACAGTTTAGCAGAGCTCTTGCCTGGTTAAAGAGATTCTTTTCTCACTTCCCTTGTCAAGGATATTGCTGCATACCGGGCTAAAGGAAAGCCTGACGTAGGCAAAAAGGTAGTTGCCAAGGCTGAGAAGAGCAAGAAAAAGAAGGAGGAGGAAGAGGAGGAAGATGATGAGGAAGATGATGAAGAGGAGGAAGATGATGAGGAAGATGACGAAGAGGAGGAAGATGATGATGAATAAGTCTCTTCTAGAGCAATTTTTTTTGTCTATAAAGCATTTAACCCCCCTGTACACAACTCACTCCTTTTAAAGAAAAAAATTGAAATGTAAGGCTGTGTAAGATTTGTTTTTAAACTGTACAGTGTCTTTTTTTGTATAGTTAACACACTACCGAACGTGTCTTTAGATAGCCCTGTCCTTAGTGGTATTTCATTGGCCACTAACCTTGCCTGGTACAGTGTGGGGGTTGTAAATTGGCATGGAGGTTTTAAAGCAGGTTCCTGTTGGTGCACAGCACAAATTAGTTATATATGGGGATGTAGTTCATTTTTCATCTTCAGTTGTCTCTGATGCATCATAAAATAATTGTTGTTCTGTTAATTGAATGCCACTCTGTAATTGCAAAAAAAAAAAAAAAAAAAAAAAAAAAAGTTGCAGCTGTTTTTGTTGACATTGACTGCTTCTGGGTAAATACAATTTTTTTATTAGTATTGTTGTCCTAATAGGTGCCCTTGAAAAATCATAATTTTTCTTTTTTTGAGGGAGAACTCATCTTTGCTTTATTGTATGCCCATTTGGGATCACGTGACTATTACAGTTTTCATCTTTTCATTAACCAGCTGATAACAAAGCTTTTGATCTGCACGTACCCTTCATAATCATGATAGGGTAAGGAAAGAAATACAGGCATATGATAAAACAGAATTTTCTTCCATAACTGGAAACAAAACAAAAAAAATCAACCAACTGATATTTGCTTGGATTTTGTGACATATAATATTCTTTTGAGTTGCATAAGTTCACCAGTCTTGGAGAGTAGAGACAGATAGAATTCAATTTTAAAGCATAGAATGCTTTAGAGGGGAAAAAAAATAAAACCCTAAAATGCTGTCCTGGAAGGGTATACACTCATCATGGGTGTGAGGAGTTTACATGTGTAACTCCATTACTATGTAATGGAAGTTGTATTTGTAAATCTCTGAACACTTGTAAGATAAATATGCCCATAAAATGTATGAAGTTTAAAAATTACAGAAGTACCATATAAATCTTTTTGTGACAACATAGTGATGGCTGTGGACTCTCCTAGTAATAAACAGCCCACAAGATAGAATTTTACTTTCAACATTTCTATGAATGGTACCATTATTTGTTAGATCTATGTAAATTCATATTTTTAATCTTAAAATTCTAGTTTTAGCCCTTTAAACAAAGTTATATATTGTCTCAAATTAAAAATGAGATAAGATGTATTTTTCCTGTTAGGTTTTATACCGCTCTCTTCATGTTTTCCCATTTATAAGTTAAATATAGTTGTATGGAAAAGTACATTTTATTAAATTTTGCATTTAAAAAGTGAAATGTTTAACTGATGTATCACCAATGTCTAATTTGATCAAATATAATTCTCTTCCAAAACCAAAGCAAAGTTTTTGCTTTTTCAGTGAAACTTCAAGTGCTGGCAACTGTAACTATTTTCACATATACCTGCTTACCAGTTTGGGGGACAATTTGGCAATTTTGTGGTTATAAAATTATGGTTCTCAAGTGCCAGTGTTTAAAAATAGCATTGTAATTTTACACGCTTTTGTGATGGAGTATTGTTTTGTTATACAATTTTGACTTTCAGATTCTTATTTCGATTTGCATTTGTTTATGTATAACTTCAGGAGAGATACTGAACATCTGAATCCTGGATGATACTAATAAACTAATAATTGCAGAGGTTTTAAATATTTAACTGACTCGCTTTTGTATCCTATATACACTTACACATTTGCTTTCAGAGCCAAACAAAAGAGGAGTGCTAATCAATAAGTCTCTTCGTGGAGAGTGGGAAATCTAGGATTGAACGCTGCTTTTAAAGCCTAAAAGTTCAACTAGAAATTTTTTTTATACAACATAATGTTTATTTTGGACATGTTGGAGAAAATAAATTATTGATATTTTTTCATTCTCAAAACAAAACTTGTGTTCTAAATGCATAATTAACAATTAAAATTAAGAGTAATTATTGTCTCCAAAATTGGGTGGTAACTGTTGTATTTCCCAAAAAGGAAAGTAAGTAGTTGCTCCAATTGTCCATGTATTTGTTTCCAGTAAAGGTGAAAATACAGTACCAAAAAACCCAACATCTTGAAGTATGAAGGTAAGTGATGTGGGATATCTATAACAATTAGGCTTGGAAGAATTTGATTATTTTTATAATTTTGACAGATATCAATGTTTTAAGCATTTTCTATTCTATCAATTTAATGTTAATAGTTGTGGAAAATTATAATGGTTGTAGATGTTGAGATTCTGAAAGTTAAAGCTTTCATAGAATCATAGACTACTTGGACTGGAAGGAACCTCGAGAGGCCATTGGGTCCACCCCCCTGCCCTGATGACAGGACTAAGTATTGTCTAAACTATCCCTGGTAGAGAGCTATTTAACCTCCCTTGCTGCAGTTTGTCCATTGCCTTTTGCTCTGTCCTCAGAGGCCAGGAGGAACAAGTTTTCTCCCTTCTCCTTATGCAGCCTTTTAGATATTTGAAAACTGCTATCATGTTCCCCCTCGATCTTCTCTTTTTCAAACTAAACAAGCCCAAATCTTTCAGCCTTCTTTCATAGGTCATGTTCTCTAGACCTTTAATCATTCTTGTTGCTCTTTTCTGGACCGTCTCCAGTTTCTCCACATCTTCCTTGAACTGTGGGGCCCAGAACTGGACACAATGGCCGTGTCTACACTAGCCCCAAACTTCGAAATGGCCACGCAAATGGCCATTTTGAAGTTTACTAATGAAGCGCTGAAATGCATATTCAGTACTTCATTAGCATGTGGGCAGCCACGGCACTTCGAAATTAACACGGCTCGCTGCCGCGCGGCTCATCACAACAGGGCTACTTTTTGAAAGGAGCCCGCCTACTTTGAAGTCCCCTTATTCCCATGAGCAGATGGGAATAAGGGGACTTCGAAGTAGGCGGGGTCCTTTTGAAAAGGAGCACCGTTGGGATGAGCTGCATCAATTTCGAAGTGCCGTGGCTGCCCGCATGCTAATGAAGTGCTGAATATGCATTTCAGCGCTTTATTAGTAAACTTCGAAACGGCCATTTGCGTGGCCATTTCGAAGTTTGGGGCTCATGTAGATGTAGCCAATTCTTCAGCTGAGGCCTAACCAGCGCAGAGTAGAACGGAAGAATGACTTCTCGTGTCTTGTTCACAACACACCTGTTAATGCATCCCATTGTAGTAATTCAACATACAGCGGAATATACAAAGTAAGCAGTACTTTTCTTACAGTAGCTGTGCATTCTGATTTTTTGTGAGTCAAAATATTTTTGTTGGGTTACTGTGAAATTGACATTTAAAGATGAAAATCCTTCAAGCCTAATTATAATTGTCTTCTGAGAAGAACCCAAAGTAAACTTTCTTCAAATGTAGCTACCATTAGAGATTCATTTTATCAGACTAGAGCTCCAGCTATTTTGAAATACTAGGGGTCAAATTCTGCCATTACATGTGCTCATCCTGTCACTTTGAAATCAATTCAGCGTGGTGTAGAGGCAAAGCTTTAAGCTTAAAAGATTAATGATTGGAATTATCTACAAGAAATATGGTGAGCTCAGGAAAACTGCTGAGCTATATAGTAACAAGAGTGAAACTGTCTCTACACTAACAAGTTATTTTGGAAAAAGGGGCTCTTTCAAAAGAGCCCATGGAGCATCTACACACACACAAAGCATTCTTTCCGAAATAAATAGAATGTGGCGGTCCTTGTCAAAATCACTCCTGTTTCAGGAAGAGCCCCCGCTTTCAAAGGATTTTGAAAGAACAGGCTTCATTTCCAATCCCTGGCACACTCAAAAGGGGGCTGTGTGGACGCTTTCTTTCGAAAGAGCAGATTGCCCTTTTGATCTGCTTTGTGTGTGGACAATTTAGAAAGAGGCTCTTTCGGAAGAGGTTTTGAAAGATCTCTAGTGTAGACGTAGCCTATGTGGAAAGAAAAAATGGTTTTCAGGGTATAAAACTTGGTATTACCGTCTAGTAGTAGCCTAAAGAAGACAAACGTATTCGGTCAGGATGTTGCTGAATCCCCATCAATCAGCATTGACAACTATACATTAGAGGTCGTTCACGAGTTCGTTTACCTCGGGTCCACCATCACTGACACCCTGTCGTTGGACACAGCTAAATAGGAGGATCGGAAAAGCGGCCACAACTCTGTCCAAACTCAGCAAGAGAGTGTGGAATAACAACAAGCTGTACACTCACACCAAAATGCAAGTCTACAGAGCCTGCATCCTCAGCACCCTCCTTTATGGCAGCGAGACTTGGACCCTGTATGCCCGCCAGGAAAAGAGGCTGAACATCTTCCACTTGCGCTGCCTCAGGCGCATCCTTGGAATATCATGGAAGGACAGAGTGCCCAACACCGCCGTCCTCGAGCAAGCTGGAATCCCAACCATGCACACCCTCCTCAGGCAGCGTCGGCTCCACTGGCTTGGCCATGTCCACAGGATGAATGATGGAAGGATTCCAAAAGACATCCTGTATGGTGAGCTAGCCTCTGGCAAAAGACCTCCCGGACGCCCCCAGTTGCACTACAAAGATGTCTGCAAGAGAGACCTCAGAGAGGTAGACATCGAGCTGGACAACTGGGAAGAACTAGCAGATGACTGCAGCAGATGGAGGCAGGGGTTACACAAGGGCCTTCAGAAGGGCGAGATGAGGATCAGACAACTAGCAGAGGAGAAGCGAGTGCACAGAAAGCACACTAAGGACTTGCCAGACACCCACCACATCTGCAAGAGATGCAGCAAGGACTGTCACTCTCGTGTGGGTCTTCATAGTCACAGTAGACACTGTAAATGAAGTCCTCAATTGAAACTATAAAGGGCACGATCCATAGTCTATGCAGACTGAAGGATGCCTACTACTACTACCATCTTAAGATAAAATATATTCCTAAGAGATAGAGGAGTTGTACCATAAACTCTTAACTGGTTATGCAAGTGCAATAAATCACTTTTGTTCATAACAAAAACTTTAACCTAATGTTACAGTGGTTCTTTCAAAAGTTTTCAACTGAACAATAACTTAGTACCTTAGGTTGAATTTCTGCAGCATCCCCCATGGGGGAGGTCAATAGGAGAAACTCCGTTGACTTCCCTTGCTCCTTTTGATCCATGGAGTACTGGGGTTGAGTGGAGCACCATCAGCGGTCAAGTTAGCGTGTCTTTCCTAGACCCATTAATGCAAACCCTGGGACATAGATCTCAAAAGTGTCAAGCTAGTAAATGAAGACAAGCCCTTTGAGAGCTGGCTGCTATCAGTGCTATCAGCGTACATGTTCTAAAGCTTAAGGCCCTTGTGTAAAAACTTGCTTTTGGGAGAGGACACTGCTGTCATATGTATAATCTATTTAGGATTGGGGTGAAAAAAAACTAAATGAAGATCAAGTAATCTTCAGGTAAGATCACTTAGTGTTATATGTAGTAAGCTTTAGTTTAACATGGCACTTTAATACTGGTGTGACTATCTTTAGCTGAGAAGATTGAGCTGGAATTGGTGCAATCAGTTTTTCTACTGATTTAGTTAAATCTGCAAAATTGGGTGTGGACAAATCCTCAAATTTGAGGATAACTTAGCAAATGACTAGTAGCATGGTCCCAATTACACTGTAGAAACCTAACATCTCTGATGGAAGGAAATAGAGAGGCATCAGACACCAACGGGCACTGAGCCCATGGTTATTGATGATGATGATGACAACATCTCTGAGATCGAACCTTTTAAAATGGCATTTAGTAGCATAAGTATCTGAGGGGTAGCTGTGTTAAGTCTGCATCCACAAAAAGAATGAGAAGTCCTGTGCACCTTATAGACTAGCAGATTTTTTGGAGCATAAGCTTACGTGGGCAAAGACTCGCTTTGTCAGCTGCAACTGCAATAAATCTGTTATGCTGTGTCTATGGTGCGAGATAAATTTGATTATTTAACCTTGGTATTATGAATTCAAATTAAGTGTGTACAAAGCTGCTTGAAATTTGATCCACCTTTTTTCTGTCAAGTCTCTGTATCCCTATTGCCCTGTGCAAGTTTGGAACAATGCATTGTGGGTACCTATCCCACAGTGCCTTAGCCATGGTTGCTTGTGGGTGTTTCATGTTTGAATCCCAGAATTCCAAGTGCTCCCAGAATTCCAAGTGCTCCCAGAATTCACAGGATCAGCAACCATGCAAAAAACAAACAGAAGATCATGCCACTTCCTTCTGCGGCATTCCAGCACAAGCATGGATCCCCAAATGCTCCAACTCATAGTACGCATCATTCTGGCAATCACACTGGCTGTGGTACAATTTTTCCTTCAATTAAAAAGCTCAGTGATGGTTGGCTATCATAATGGTACTGCTGATGACAACAGTGTTTTGAAAGAACAAATCTCTGAACTGTGGTCCAAGAACTGACTGCTATGAATGCATTGCTGGGAGTGGAGCAGTGGTTTTGGACGCGAGAGACCAGCACATGCTGGTGGGACCACATCGTTTTGAAGTCCTGCGATGACCAGCAGTGGTTTCAGAACTTTCACATGCGCAAGTCCACTTTTATGGAATTTTGATGTGCTGGCACCTGTCCTGAAGCACATCAACACAAAAAGAGGCCGGCTTTAATGATTCAGAAGCGAGCAGTAAGCGCTCCGTCAGGCGTTGCAAATTTCCAGTTACTGGTCAGTGGCAAATCAGTTCAGGGTGGGCAGATCTGCAGTGAGGTTCGTGGTGATGGAGGTGGCCCATGCAATGTGTTGGTGTCTCTTCAGGGAGACTGTGACCCTGGGAGATGTACAGGCAATAGTGGGTGATTTTGCTGCCCAGAGGTTTCCTAACTGTGGTGGGGCTATAGATGGCACACCCATCCCCATCATGGCCCTGGCCCACCTGGCCTTAGCGTATATAAACCAAAAGGAGTGCTTCTCCATGGTCTTGCAGGGGTTGGTAAATCACAAAGGTTGTTTTACCAACATAAACATTCACTGGTTGGGGGGGTTCACAATGTGCGCATCTTCCAAAATTTTGGACTTTACTGAAAGCTCCTGGATGGAACTTTTTCCCCTGGTCAGAAAATCAAGATTGGCGACATGGAGATGCCTATCGTTATATTGGGTGACCCTACTTACCCTCTGCTCCCCTGCCTTATGAGACTCTGCACAGGAGCCCTGGACCCCTGCAAGGAAAACTTTAATCAGACTCAGCAAGTGCAGAATGGTGGTGGAATGTGCCTTTGGCTGTTTAAAAGTGAGGTTCAGCTGTTTATTGGCACCTTTAGACTTTTCTGAAGGTAATGTCCCCACCGTGATTATAGCGTGCGCTACTGTGCACAACATATGTGGATCCAGGCAGGAGAGTTTCCTGTCAATCTGGATTTCCAAAGCTGAGGCCATAGGCAGGGCTTTTTCGCAGCTGCCTCACAACCATCCACCAGTAGCCACACTGAGGCAGCAGCAATAAGGGACCCTTTTAAAAATAGCTTCATAAATGATCTGTAACGCACATGCTACCAATGTATTTCTCTGACATAAGGCCAATAAATCATACCGTGTCTTAATGAATGGAAGCTTTTACTTGGTGGGAAGGGGTTAAGTTGCAGTAAGTAGAATGCATGTGGTGGGCAGTTGTGCCTTCATCCTGCACAACCTGTTTCCCTCAGCTGCACATCTGTTGCAGACAGGGGAGTATCAGGGCAGCTGCGACTTCAGCCCTCCCACAACCTGCCTGGGTTCTCTCAGCCATGCATCTGGTGCGGGCCAGGGAGTATCAACAGGCAGCTGTACCTTCAGCCCTCCCCCAGCTGCCCAGTTTGATTTGTGTTTCCCCCCTCATTTCTGCATGCCATGAAATCACACTGAGCTCAGAGGAATGAATTTATTTTGGGGGAAAGGAGAGGTTTAAATTGCAGGGAAAATAAGCCTTCTCAATGGTGCTTGAACAGCCTTTTGCAGTGGCCCTTGGGGCTAGAGTGGCAGGGTATCCCGGCCCTGCCTCCCCCTGTGCGGGGACCACAACAACAGCAGGTGGACGACCTCTCCTCAGGGACTCTGGCCAGTGGGTATTGGCTTCTGCACTGCTGGTTTGGGAGTCCCTCTGCAGCTGCAGTAGGGACCACAGGACCGCTGTTTGCTCTGTAACTGCAGTTACGAGCTTTGCCGCAGCCTCACACAGCTTTGCCACTTGCTGCTGCTGGAGGTCAAGTATTCTCTGGTGAAACTCTGCTTGACTGATGCCACTCAGCCATGTCCTTTGTCAGCTTAATGTGCTCTGCTTCAGTCTTTTCTATGTGCTGCAGGGTAAGATCATCTTGGCATTTTTTTCGTCTATGGTTCTTCTCTGCTATGCTGGGCATTGGCTCTGGAAAATGAAGCTCAAAGTTAAGTTACAATTCACATTATGTGCTTTGAAGTGCAGTGAATGGGTCCCTGTGTCTACTATCAGTGAAAGTTAACTTTTGAAGGACACTCATGAGTTATTGAGGATGGGACAGTAAGCGTGCATTTCACAATACATCACTTCCCATCACTTATCCAGCACATTGCTTTGTGGACCTGGTAAGCTGTAAGCAATTGTCTGTTTTTCGGAAGAAGGGGAGGGCTGGAAAGCAGGAGAAGCCACTGAGTGTCCTGGGGGTGTCCTATGGCCAGGAAATTTTTTTTGGCTGTTCCTGGAGCAATCTTCCCCAAGATCAAGCCATGTGTAGGGGATGGTGGGGAAGGGTTCAATTACAGCTGCATGGGGGGCTGCATGGGGGGCGGGGTGTCCGATATACAATAAAAGTAATGTAAAGAAAAAAATAATCCCAAGAATGGCTGGATATAAAGGGACATGGGAGGGGAAACACCCAGCAGAATCCAGGAGCCGCATGCCACCGGGGCGTCCCGAAAAATGAAAAGAAATGCTGGGGGTGGGGGAAGGGACATGGGGGGGAGCCCAACTGAGCCTGCAAACCACAGTGGGGGGGTGGGGAAAGGAGCACCCACAAACTGCTGCAGGTAAATGGGAAGGGGCGGGAAGCATGTTAAAGAAAAACACACATGCAAATCCGTGTGCTTCTGCAGGTTGCCAAAGAAGACATCACCCTCCTAAAACTAATAGGTATGATGCAAGAACAGCTACCCCCTAATGTATCACCAAAAGCTGTGAAAAGCTGCTAAAATGCTGTGTTGTGCCATGACACCAGGTGGCTCGCTGGTTGCCTGGCATGGCAAGGTGTGCTACTGTGGAAGCAGCAACAAGTCAGGCCTGCCCAAGAACTTTGTGGAAAAAAATACAAGAGTTCCTGGATGAGGTCTTGAGGATATCTCCAGAAAAGACGTGCGCCATCCCAAGAAACATTAACATGCTGTTCTGAGGGGCACAGAAACATAGCAAACCTGTACCCATATATGACCCTATAGTTATATCCACCCTTAACCTGCTTCTAGCATGCAGAATAAATACTCACCCGAACCACTTGGTCCAGGGGGCTTGGGGACCGGTGTGGAGGGGACTGGTTCCAGGTCAATGATGAAGAACTCCAGGCTGTCTCATACAACCTTCTCTGTCCCCTGCTCTTTGCCCCCCTGCTTCTCTCTGTTGCCTTCTTTCTTCAGCCACCCAGGTCTACCAGGCTCACCCTAAACTCCATACCAGGGCCTCCACAAGTATCGTAATACAGACTGGGCTCTGTGGTGGAGTCACTCCCCGAAAATGTGTGCAGTTGTTGATAACAGTGGCAGGTCCATGGAGCTGGCCCCAAGCACTGGTTGGCTTCCCAGACTTTTTGGTAGGCCTGCTGGAATGCTTTCACCTTCACCCAGCATTGCATAGAGTCTTGGGAGCTATCTCACGCAGTCATTTCGCGCAACATCTGATCATAGATGGCCGCATTTTTCTTGGCCAGCCAAAGTCTCTTCACCACCGATTGGTCTCCTCAGATAGCAATAAGATCCAGAATCTCCTGGTGGGTCCAAGCTGGGGCTCTCTTGTGATCCTGAGAAGCACTAAGCAGATCACTACCCTGACTGCTCATGGTTGCAGTAGAGGGCTGCTGATAATTGCTACCTATGCGATGCGATGACTACAGATGCAGTGTGATACGATGGGCAAAGGAATTTTTTCATAATGGGTACCCATTATATTTTCAGGGCTGGGCACTGCTGAATTCCAGTTCAAATTCTAATTCAAATTCAATCAAAACTTACTTGCTTCTTTTGGCCTTCTTCCTGCACACCTGGATGGAGAGCAGCGCACAACAAAGCAGCCGTATTTCCAGAGTCACCATGTAGCTTTGTGGGATACATATGAGACACTTCTGGAGGTTAATAAATTCAAATTAAGGACATGGTGCTTCCACATTAGCCTTGATTCGAGATTTTAAATTTGAATTTGATGCTATCCCCATCCAGTAATATTGATATTTTGTAATTGGGATTATGGCTCAATAACTCAAGATAATAGTATTAGCTGTGAAGACAGTCACATTTTAATATTGAGCTAGCACCTTGAAATTTGATTTTATCTCGTAGTTTAGACACAGACTTAGTCTATAAGGTTCCACAGTACTTCTCATTTGTTTTTTGTACCATAACGAGCCCATCAGGAACGTAAGTAGGGACTGTGCGCAACTTAGCTTGCTCTTTAGAAGTTCATTGAAGCTGAAATAGCAGAGCCACCCCCAACAGGAGGGTAATCTAGACACTTTTATATAAAACGTAATTTAAATAGTTTTTGTGATGGCCAACCATCTTATCTGACGCTCTTCTGAAGGCTAAGCCTGCTAGCCAGGATAAAAATACCTGTACCACTTTTTGCTCCACAGCCATGCATGCTGAATATTAAAGGAATAAAACAATTTTACTGCATTTAATTGTGAAATTGTTTCTAAATGCCTTAATAAATTACATTTTAAAATGTGTATCAAAATACAAAAAAATCATTGAATATGTTTAGTTAACGAATTTACATCTGCATTTGTCAAATATTTGTCAATTCTATTTGATCAGCTGGAGAGCTGGTCTTACACTACAAAAAAAACATACTGAACCACTCATTTGACAATTACATTCTTCTGCTAGTTTTTCAAATAGTTCCACTTTTACTTTGTCTCTTGTACCTCTGAGGACCTCAAATAATTTTAATGTTTTAAAAAAGGGGGGAAAAATTCAGGCTGTATGCATCATGAAGCAAAAGAGAGCACAATTATTTGCAAGGCATCTTTAAGAATGTATCTTTTTGAGAGAAAGAAGGATTTTGGAAAGTAGTTCTGAAGGATGATAGACTACTTAAGGGCTCGCTTGATGTCTGGATGAGAAGAAATTCTAAAAGATAATAGATCACTTTATTTTAAAGTATTTTGGGGGGGTGTACCTTTTGCTGGCCATACAGCAGATATGGTTTCTCCTTGTCTAATTAAAGAGTTTGCAGTGTGAAAATTGAGTGAAGTCTTAGGACTTTTTAATTCCCAGATGACCTAGACTAGTCTAAGTTTAAAAACTAGATTAACCTCTCTGCATCACTCAGGTGGATGAAAACATTTTGGGATCTGAGCATCTATCCCCAGTGTAGATGGAGTTAGGTTGATGGAAAGATTCTTTCATCAACCAACCCACAATGTGAATTAGCTCCATTAGTGGATAATCCAGAGCCTCTTCCCACAAATCCCATTGGCTGGGAATGGCGAACCACAGCCACTGGGACATGCGAAAGACCAGGCCCGCAGATAGCTGACATCAGTAAATGGCTTGTAGCCAGCTAGTGGGTTACCCTGACAGGCTGAGAGCCAAAGGTAACTGAAACCTGATCTCTGCTATTGCACTGCAGTGGAACCTGTAGCTGCTCTAGTATGGAACTATCTGAAGGGTTGGGATCAGGGAGGATGTATAAATTTGCAAGTTTGCCTTTTGTTATTCCCTCAGCTGGTGACGACCTTGTCAACAGACTTTTATGCTGTTTCCTCATTTTCCCTTTCTGAAGAGCAGGGCCTGAGAATCCAGGGAATTTTTCAATGAGAAATTCTAAGATCAAGAAAAAGGAAGTTTCATTCAAACTTTTCTTTTGATCTAATGTGTAAGGAATTTCTTTGACTGACCTAAGCCGTGTCTACACGTGCACACTACTTCGAAGTAGTGGCACTAACTTCGAAATAGCGCCCGTCACAGCTAGACATGTTGGGCGCTATTTCGATGTTAACATCGCCATTAGGCAGTGAGACGTCGAAGCTGCTAACACCATGAGGGGATGGGAATAGCGCCCTACTTCGAAGTTGAACGTCGAAATAGGGACTGTGTAGCCGATCCGCGTCCCGCAACATTGAAATAGCGGGGTCCGCCATGGCGGCCATCAGCTGAGGGATTGAGAGACGCTCTCTCTCCAGCCCCTGTGGGGCTCTTTGGTCACTGTGTGCAGCAGCCCTTAGCCCAGGGCTTCTGGCTGCTGCTGCTGCAGCTGGGGATCCATGCTGCATACACAGGGTCTGCACCTAGTTGTTGGCTCTGTGGATCTTGTGCTGGTTAGTGCAACTGTGTCTGGGAGGGGCCCTTTAAGGGAGCAGCTTGCTGTTGAGTCCGCCCTGTGACCCTGTCTGCAGCTGTGCCTGGCACCCTTATTTCGATATGTGCTACTTTGGTGTGTAGACGTTCCCTCGCAGTGCCTATTTCGATGTGGTGCTGCCCAACATCGATGTTGAACGTCAACGTTGCCAGCCCTGGAGGATGTGTAGACGTTATTCATCGAAATAGCCTATTTCGATGTCGCTTCGATGTAGGCTTCACGTGTAGACGTAGCCCTAGTAATGTTGGTGTTAGGGTGCTTTTGAGTCTCCTAAATTGCACGCACACCTGGATACAGTTATCTTGCCCACAAACATGGGTTCTCCAGGAATCCTGATTGGAATGTTGTAGGAAAAAAGCCTGGAGAGGTATCACTTCTGGGGAAAGATCATTAAACTGGATATCTGGGTAGGCTTCAGGAACAGGCTTGACGACAGTTTTGTTGGGCCCTAGCAAACAGCCTTCTCATTGGATCCCCCAAAACTCAACTTCCTGGCCACTGAATTGAGAAGCCAAATGGAGTGGACCAATAGCCAAAAGCAATTGACTTGTTCCAGTGGAGCAGCGGAGACTTTCATCCGTTGTTTCAGGATTGCCTTGAAAGTTTCCAGTCCTGCCCAGTCTTATCTAAGAGTAGAGAAGTGGGCTCCTAAAGAGGCCGATGGCTAATAGTGCTTCAGGGGCTCTGGAAAACCAGTGAGATGAGCCTGTGCAGAGGCAGGTGTTTAGTATTTGCACTGCCCCATTCCTCTCTAGCTGATCACTGTCTGAAGGTGAAGAGCCATGTTCAGTAGCTGGGGACAATACCCTGGAGCAGGGGTGTGCCAAGGGTGTGGGGGGGGGGGCATGACTGGCTGCTGTTTCTCCATCTCATTCAAAATGCTGAAATATGTGACTATTTTTTGAGTGTGTATTCATATTGATATACTGATTAAAACCAGAGTATATATTTAGAAAGATCAAATTCCGAAGAAGGTCCAATTAAAACCAAGAAGGTTTGTGTCTTAAATTCAGGCCTGGCTCATTCCTCAGCGTTACACCCACAGGACGGCCAAATGTGTACTTGGATCCTCCTCCTACTACAATGCAGGATAGCTCAGCTACCTCCACAGCACAACTCTTCTCTGGATTTGGAGGGGCTTCTCCACAGGTCAGCATCAGGTGAAAGGTGGATATTAGGCAGCACACATCATCCTTCCCACTGCCAGAGATTATTTAACATAGCCTGGGGAATCACACTTCTATCTCTGCCCACTGCTGTGGATTATCTATGCCAATGGGAGAAGCTCCACTGTTGGTGCAGGTAGTGTCTATAGTAGTAAAGAGCTGCAGTTGTATAAGCACAGTATTGTAAGTATAGTATATAGGTTAAGCTGATGTGGCCCTTGGTATAGAAAGGTCAATGGAGGAATTCAGCTGATCAACTACTGCCTTTAGGGGTGGTGGATTACCCTACAGCAGCAGTTGCCAACCTTTGTGAGACGGGGACCCATTTTGACAGTTAAGTAAGACTTCGTGACCCAAGGCAATTCAAAATGGGGGTGTGGGGTAAGGAAGGTTTTCCCTTTAGAAAAATGCACTCCCTCTGCCCCCCCCCCCCCCGGCTTAAACCCCTTGCAGCCCCAACCCCTCCACCACCACCTATCTCACATGACTTCCATGCACTGCTGCTTCTGCTCCTTTGCTGGGCTGCTGCTGCCTCTTCCGCGCAGCTCTCCCCAGACCTCCTACTCCCTTTCCCCACCTTCAGTGTGGAAGTTCCCTGCCCTGCTGTGCTGAAATGGGACTCAGTTTAATTGGTTTAATGGCTAGAGTCCTCCTGCCAGCTGTTAAACCAATTAAATGGAGTTCCATTGAAGTGTGGCAGGCCAGGGACTAGGAGCCGGAGGAGTGAGCAGCAGTGGAAGCCACAAATGGTTCCTTAAAGAGCCACATGCATCCCAGAGCCACGCAGCTGGTGCCACATAGAAAATCTAATGATTTGGACCCATGGTATTGAAACTCTAGAAGAATTCCACAGAGACTTTAAAAATCTGCACCCCACCATCAACTTATGCTTCGACCATGCCACACGAGAGATACATTTCCTGGACACTACAGTACAAATCAAGGATGGCCTGATTAGGACCACACTTTACTGCAAACCCACTGACCGCTATACATACCTACACACTTCTAGCTTCCATCCTACACACACAACAAGATCCATTATTTACAATCAAGCCCTATCCTACTGACAGAGACCAAAAACTACAAGATCTCTACCACATATTCATAAACCTGAGTTACCCACCAGGGGAAGTAAAAAAACAAATCGACAGGGCCAGATGAATACCCAGAAACCAGCTACTTCAAAATAGGCCCATAAAAACCAACAACAGAACACCACTGGTCATTACCCACAGCCCCCAACTCAAACCACTGCAATGCATCATTAAAGACCTACAACCCATCCTTAATCAGGATGCCACACTCCAGAAGACCCTAGATGACAGGCCTGTTCTCTCCTACAGACAACCTCCCAGCCTTGTGAGGATTCTCACCAGCAACCACAGACTATACCACAATAATACCAATCCTGGAACTTTTCTTTGCAACAAGCCCTGTTGCCAGCTTTGTCCACATATCTATTCTGGAGATACCATCACTGGACCTAACCAGGTTATTCACAGAATCACAGGCACATTCCCACATTCCTCTATGAACATCATATATGCCATCATGTGCCAACAATGCCCACATACTTTGTATATAGGAAAAACGGTAAACATGCTTTGACAAAGAATGAATGGACACAAAACAGACATCAAAAAAGCTCTTAACTTACAAGCCTGTCAGCCAGCACTTTAATGGAGTGGGCCATTCTGCTAATGACCTGAAAGTCTGTGTTTTACTGAAAAGGAACTTGAAGAATCGCTGGCAAAGAGAGAGTGCTGACCTCTCTTTTATATTCAAATTTGACACATTAACATGTGGTTTGAACCGGGATGCCAATTCACTGTCTCATTATAGGGACTCTTTTACATACTTTGTTTTATCTGACTGTTGACTTCCCCGCTCCTACCACCTCTCTGCTCTTCTGATTTGCCCACCTTGATTGCTATTTTTCTGATTTGACAACCTTGATAACTATTTTTGGTTCTCTGTGCCTTAAATATTGAGTCTGTTCTGGTATGGCTATGATCTGAAGGAGTGGGTCTGTCCCACGAAAGCTCATCACCTAATAAATTAATTTGCTAGACTTTAAAGTTCTCCTGGACTGCTTTTTTGTTTTAATGGTGACCCATGTTTGGGTCCCAACCCATAGGTTGGGAATCCCTGCCCTACAGCAATAGGACAACCCCTTCTGTTGCTACAGTAAGGGCTCATCGAGGCTCAAAATGCTACAGAAGCTCTGACATTGCTCTAGTGTTTGAGTAGATACCACCTACAAGTTTATGAATGGGAGACTATACACACACAGAGTCCTAAAGTTTATTGTCAGTCATCATTTCATGTAAAGTCAGCATTGAATTAAAATGCTATGGATTAAATAAGTATTAATCTGGATTAAGTACAGAGGGAGGAAACTCATTTAGAACACTGAATGTGTTTTAACAATTTCACGGAACAAAGTTTTTGAAGGTGCCCATTTTAACCGGGTGTTTCCAATCTGCCATTTAGTTTCAGCATAGGCCTGGGACCTTGGTGAAAGTGCGAAAGGCAACGAGTTCAGTGTAAAGGGCTCTTAAAATGAAGGTTTTACCGTGGCAAAATAAAGAAAATGAAAGATTAAAACTCAAATGCCATTCCCAACATGGGCCACTGTGTGTGCTGGTATGTGGGAGAAGTAGAATATTGGAACCATTCGGAGTGTGGGGGGTGGCTGCATTTTGTCCCCTGATGCTATTGCTTCTCTCCTGGCTCAACTTGCTAGGCAGGAGCAAGAGGAATGCAGGCTCATCAAGCAGAGCAAAAGGCCCTGCAGACTCCTGCTTGGCTCCTGGCTGAAAACCAGAGCAACTCTTAGAATAAGAGCTCTTGAGATAATGGTTCCATTTCCTGACTGGCAAAACCCACATGCAAAACACAAAGGTGACAGCAGCTTGCTTGCCTCCCTTAGGGCTACCAAGTCTGGAGTGATACTCTGGAGGTTGATCTTCTGGGGTTCGATTTAGGATGTCTGGTAGGGAGGTGCTAAATTGAATGTTCAGGGCATCCTCATCGAGACCGGTACTCCTCATAGTTGTGAGGAGTGAGGGAAGTTGACAGAAGCATTTCTTCCATCAACCTTCTACTGCAGAGATGGCGCCAAAGTTGGAATCAAGGCACTTTGACTCCAGCTACACAATTAACATTACTGGAGTTGCGTATCTTAATTTGAATGATCCCCTCATGTGGACTTGGCCTTGCTGTTCTCCCCCACCAGCCAACAGCAAAAGCTCTACAGCTTCTTTCTCACCCCGCTCACCTTGATCACTACCACACTGTTTGAAAAGACAGCTGGCTCTTCTTTCCCCTCCCATCCGCGGGCTATTCTTTGCTCTACCAATAGAAAAGCAGAGATGTATTGGGCAGAGCCAACAGCAGGGTTGGGAGCTTCTGCAGCACTTTCTTCAAACTCATTGACCCAGGCAGGGTGCGGATGGAAGCTCTGCTTAGGTCAGAGGACTCTTGATGCCGATTTCATCAGGATCTGCCCCCTCACCTTTGCAGGTTGATATGTTACAAGGCTCACAGCAGCAAGTTGTCTGTGACATCAGCAGACACAGGGCTTCTCGGGTGGGGGAGAGCTGCTGCCCTACACACATTCAAGTCAGCTCAGCTGTTGATGTTTCAGTGCTTCACTCCAAGAACAGCAGATCTAAAGATGCCTCTGCGACCTCAGATCTCTGCTGTCAAGAAAAAAACATTACTTAAATTACACTTCTAACTTTGCCATTTCTTCCAGCTCTCCAATTTTGGGGGATGGGCGCTACCCCATCTATTCTTCCATTCAGCCCCACCTGTCAATTAGAAACATTTCCTTTGGCTTCAGTGGGCTTTGGGCCAGGTCAACAGGCAGGACCCTATAGGCCAGGGGTCGGCAACCTGTGGCTCTGGAGCTGCTTACGGCTCTTTAAGGAGCCACTTGAGGCTCCGAGTGCTGCCGCTGCTGACTTCACTTGTGGCTCTGGAGGCTGCTGCTGCTTAAACAAACCTGCCATTAAAATGGACTTTAGTTTCTTTTGTTTAAGGGACGGCAGTCTCCAGAGCCACAAGTGGAGTCAGCGGCGGCAGGGAGCCCCAGAAGAGGAAGCTGGCAGCCACCCATGCACTGCACATGGGGAAGGAGAGCTAGGGCGAAGGGCGGCCAAGCCTGCCCTGCCTCAGCTGTGCTGGGGAAGAGGAGGAGGAGGCTGGGCAGCTGTTGGCAGGCAGAGGGAGGGCAAGAGGGCTCTGCCTCCCAGTCACATGGGAGCTGCTGTCCAATGCAAAGGGCTGCTCGAACCTCCTGCCATGCTCAAACCAGCACCAGCGGAGCCAGACTGCGCGGCTTGACACAGTTGTATCAAGCCCAGGGTGCGCACCCGCCATAGTGACTCCCTCCCGCTTTGGGGCACTGCAGGTGTCTGCCCCCCACCCTGGCCTTTCAGCTCCTCCCAGCTGAAATCAGTCACTTCCCTTTGAACAGCCCTTAAAATTAATACCCAAGCAACAGGCGGGAGCAGTGGAAGAGGCGGTCATCTCAGGCAGGTAAATCCTTGGGTTGGTGGAGCTGGTTTGGGGCTAATGGGGTTAAGACTGGGAGGGGGATGATGTGGAGCTGAGAGGGGTTAAGCCTCGGAAGGGGGGTGGTTTGAGGGATGTGGGGTAAAGCTTGGGGATAGGAGGATGAATTTGGGGGCTGAAGTGTGTAAAGCCTGGAGATGGGGTAGCAACTTTCTAACTGGTACAAATCACTGTGTGCGCTGTTCTTAAACCAGGGAGACAAAAAGTGTGGTTTGACGTAATTTATTAAGGACTGTCTTGTACTCATGTGCATTGTGGCTTTTGAAGTGCTGATTTTGTAATTCAGTTTGAAAAAAATGGCTCTTCTCGCTCTTTCAGTTGCAGACCCCTGAGATAGGCTGTTACACACACATGTTGATTCCCCTGTGAATGCCTTGATCTTACCAACCCTCCCCAGGATCTTTCTTCAGTTCCAGGACTATTTCCCAGAACAGCTTTTAAAGAGCTGTTGCTCCTTTACATGTGCAGATGCTGAGCTGAGCAGCCATTTTACAGTTGTGTCTCTGCTGTGCTGTATGTCCTTCTCTTCCAACTGATAACTTCTGTTTACTTACTCTTTAATATTTCCAAGGTGGCAGAGTCTTACTACTCGAGTACCACCAGTGAATTTCACTCAAGTGATGTTTACGCTCTCAAATCCTTCCAGTGTAATCCTTTGTATTTTTCATAAGCATTTCTATAAACCCTTCAATGCACGTAAACCCAAACCAATCTCAACCACTGATAGCCCAAATTTATTATAGATCCATGCTGTTAATGTCCATCATTTAATTACACTCTATATAGTGACTTTCTAAGAGTTTTTAAAATAGTTTTTTGCCTCAGCTACTTCTGAGCCATCATTAATTTCACCCCCCGACCCTTCATTTGTTAATTAATGCACATACTTTGTCTCTAATACTACATTCCCCCTTGACAAACTTTTAAATGTTAATCTTAACCTCTGTAGTTTAGTGTCAGGAGCATTTATGTTAGTGGTGAAAGATCAAGTTACGATATTAATCTGAATTTTTTTTCATGAGGAATTAGAAAGTTCTCCAAGTATATTGTGCCCATGAGTAACCTAGAGGCCATGCAGTTACTGAGCTGGCCCTGTGTATAATGGAAACGACTTTGAGCGAGGAGGTGCTGCACCCTCCAGCATGTAGGCGGTCAACAAACCTCACGGACCAGATACCATTGCCATGAATAGCATCCAGTCCCTGCGGTCGAGAAAGTCGTCAACTCTACCATTAGCCCTGGTTCAGGTTTCTATAACTTATTTTTGTTTACAGTTATAAATCACAGACTACAAAAAAGTTCCCAGACTTTTTGACACAGCTGTGTATCTGGCTGAAAGTCGTTCTTAGACCGTGATTCCTGGATAATATTTGAAACCAAACGTTGGAGCACTAGGACACTGAAAGTGAAATGAATTAAACGCTGTAGAACAGTTTTGTTTTGTTTTTTTCCCCAAAGTCTACACTTAGATAAAAGGAGAAAGTTAAACACATCCAGGCTGCAAAAGCAGTACTGCAGAACACAAAACCTGTAAACTTCCCTGCTATGAAGAAAGAAGCATGAGCAGCCACCACCACAAATATTGCTTAAATATCACTTAAAACTTCTCAGTTTTTAAACTGAAAATTTAAAACTTTTTCCAATTTTTCCAACTTTCCAAACTTTTTCACTTAAAGCTTTCCAGGAGCTGCCACCACCATGAGCTGCCTCCTCTCCTCCCCGCCCTGGGGGCCATGGTTAAAGTTGTCCCCGCAATCTGAAATGGCATCTATAAGAGGAGTGATAAATCCATAACAGCAAGTGTAATTATGCCATAGCCTTATTTAAAGGCAATTTTTGTGAAAGTTGGGAGTGCTTTATGGCAGAGTTGTTTAAAAATAGAAACAAACCCTTATACAAGGCTATAAAATATAGTAGTTTTTACATGTTTCAAAAACATTTACTTCATTAAATATTTACCAATAAGCATTCACAGCTGCCAATATTCAAGTGTATAGTTTCATACAAGCATTCATATTTTAAGTAAGAGAATCCCCCAAGCCATATAATGGAAGTGTTATCCTGTTAATTATTAATTATTATTATTATTATTACTACTACAACCCAAAGTAGTGGTAGTGGCGTAAAGGCTCTGAAAGACTCACAGAAGTGAGTGACTAGAAATGTGGGAGTCAGAAGGTTCCAGGGCAGGTGGAAATGACAGTTGGGTAGCTGGAATTGAATAAGGGGGCATGGCAATTGATGGGGTTGGTTGGGTATGGCAGTTAAAACTGGAAATAACAGAGGGGTATTTGGCTCTGGGCAGGTGGGAGTGGCAGTTAAATTTGGGAAGATGTAATAACAGTTGGAATTCGGGCTGAGAAGATGGCAGTTAGGCAAAAGAATTGAAATTGGGAACGTTTTAGAGGCCAATGGGAACCCTTCAAACTCTGATGCTCTACCCCAGCACCATCTCCTGCTCCTAGTCCAGATTGACTCTTCTGCCTCACCAGCCAACCTTGCCCTATCTGATTTACACACCATCTTCCTGCATCACCTTATTTATCTCTTCCCCAACTGCCTAAACACCTCCATTCTTTTCCCATGTGCTGCCTACTCTGCATCCTTCGCACTTCCACCCTGGGGAGGGAAGGGTGGTTCTTTTCTGAGCAGAGCTAAGGAGGCAGCTTGGCAGCACGCATCACACTTCATAGAGCTGGAAGGGATCTCAAGAGGTCACCAAGTTCAGGCCCCTGCCCTCTTAGCAGGACCAAGCACCATCCCTTTTTTTTTTTAATCTGTTTGCCCCAGCTCCTTAAATGGCCCCCTCAAGGGCTGAGCTCATAATCCTGGGTTTAACAGGCCAGTTCTCAAACTACTGAGCTACCACCGAATAATTGAAGCAGCTGGTGGACTTGTCAGTTCTGTTCATTCAGCAATTCCCAAAACATGAGACATGCCTCTCTCTGGCCACAGGCTAGCAGGTTTGTGCATTTAATATGGCCATTAATATCACAAGAAGGTTGTGGAGTAAAAGGTGTGCAACTGTTGTTGTTTTCCAGAGGGAGGCCACAGCTTCAAAAGTTTGGGAAACGCTGCATGCACTTCTTGTGGCAGAGTTTAAGTCTGAGTAATTGGTTTGGGGTTTAAGCTTAAAATCTTTGAAATTTAGAATCTGCTCCAAAGGTAGTCCCCTGACAATAGAACTTTTTAAGGGTGAAGAAGTCCACTCACATGGCTCTCCTGTGGGACAGGACCTGTAATTCCTTAGCTGCAAGAGCTTGAAAAAACATTTTAATCTCAAAGAAAATTGCAAAGAAGGACTCTTCATCTGTTTTCTCTTTGAGATTTACTCAATATTTGGCCACACAAGTATTACTGTAAATTAAACTGTCCCCTGAAGAAAGAGCATGTTAAATTTGGAGGCTAAATTAAATCAATAAAGTGTGCAGTAGAGGGAGTTTGTTCATAAGTGCACATATCAGTGCAACCCTAATTATGAAGCCACTATGACACCTCTATTATATTGTATCAGTTTGATTTAACAGGTCCACAGTTCAGTGCTCTAATAGTTCCCAGACGAGCCTAAACATCAGGTAAACCTGTTTTAATAGCTTGGATAGTGACTATTCTTCCTAAACTCACAATTCATATGCACATGAGAGTGAAATTATTAGTCCTGCGATATGGCCTTCTTGTAAGGACAGAGTGGTTTGATTTGTTAAAGAAGGACTCCTTACTGTAACTAGCTAGTTTATTCTCTTGAAGAACTTTGATTTACAGGCTAAATAACTTTTTAAAACAGCAGCATTTACCTCTCTTTGTTTCTACATCTGGTTGTTGTATTATAGCATCCATATATTTTCCAAATAGTACCAACAAGGTCATAACATGATTCTCTACACTGAAATGCGTTCCCTCTATTTTACTGGCATTATAATGGTTCCTTCTAGTTCATAAAACCGTTGCCTCTTTTTGATCAGATAGCCAAAATTTGAGGTCCTCAGGCTAGGAGAAGTAACTGCTGGTAGAAATTTCCTTTGATATAATCTTGTTTATTTACAATGAATGTATGATGTCCTCCTTCCACAAATGCAGGAACCAAGAACAAGAAGAGCTTTTTCTAGCTTACAGACCTCTATGTGAGCACAGTGTGTTGCTAATGCAACACACAAACACCCCTGTCCAAAAGAGGTGGAGTTACAAGCACGATACACTCTTCTCCTTCCTTTGTTTGTGAAAACTCATAGACACTGAGACTATGGATGAAAAGAAAAAAGAGCACCTTGCTATAAATTATTCAGAAGCACTGAACCTTCTTCTTCATATAGAGTCCCTAGGGATGTTCCACTCACGGTGTGTGTGCATTGCATGACCCTTCAGTTGAGGATTTTCAAAGTAAGGTCCATTCAGCCTATGTGTATGCTGCTGCTATCTTTGTGCCCTGCACCGAGGCTATATCCCTCTCTACTGTGCTTCTGGCTGGCTGTTCTGTTGAGAGAGTGGCCGGGCAGGCTGGCCACTCTGTGTCAACAGAGAGGATCACTTTTTTGATCGGCTTTGCTGTCTGGCTGCAATCTGTCGACAGAAATTTTGTCGGAAGATATCTTCCGACTGTAAGTCCTGTCGACAGATCACTCTAGTGTAGACATAGCCAAAGACTTTAGGTATTCAAAGGACTTATCAGTAACTGATAAATCAGAAGCTCCATTGCTTGCAACTTCTGAGCATTTCTTGATACCAAAAACCACTCAGTCTGAGGACGCTCATACACCTCTGGTTACATTTAATTCACCTTTTTTTTCAGTTGCAGCTGAAGATGAAGAGGACAATATGGAGATCTTCCTTCAACATCCTTAGTCTTTGCTCAGAGTTATCCTACATATCCTTAGTGGAAGAAGATGGGAAGGATATCTGGGGCATCATAATTTGTGGTGGGAAAAGACATGGATGCCACCCCGCACCTACGAATATAAGTGGCTATATTCAGAACTATGGATATCTTATTGCCAGGAGTAATCTGGGCCTCTGATCCCCTCTCACTGTGATGACAAGAAGACTGAAGCTTCTCTTCCCTGCATAGCACACAATAGGAGGAAACATTCAAGGATCAGGATGCTGTAGCAGGCAAAGAAGCAATGTCTCAGACTATCATCTCATCTTTATCAAACAAATGGGGCAGTAAAGCTTCCTCAATGATTTTCAACAGTTTCAAGACTACATTAAATGGGGTCAGCGACAAAAAGAGCAAGAAGAGCCATTGTTTTCCTGAATTTGGTAAAAAGCGCAAAAATTCTAGAGCCACAGTGCATGTGAATATGAAACGGTCCTTTATAAATAATGTCAAACCATACTGTTTGTAACCCCTATTATACGAACAGTGCACACGCATATCTCACAAGGCACTGGAGTTATCCAAAGTTCTGAGATCACAAGTTGTTTGCTATTTAGATATGAGCTGTTCATTGTTTGGCTTTTAAATGTTCACCAACATATTGAAAATAATCAGGAGGGTTTTTTTTAAATATTTTGCAATTATAGCTTTGGGAGCCACAAAGAAATCCTTAAAGAACCGCATGCTATTGCAAACCCTTGGGTTGGAATTTCCTTCTGCCTTCCTAAATTGCCCATCTCAGATGCCAGAATGAAGACCCTGGAGAGTGAAGTTCTGTATTTATCTTCACAACAAATGAAAAACAATCTCCCTCAGCATGAGCCTCTCCACACTGGCATGCCAACATTTCTCTTCTGAGCTGTTGAGACCACCAAAAGGAGGAAGAGAGTAATTCAGGCTCCCTTGTATTCAAACACTGGCATTCTCTTGAGACTGCCAATAAGCAGCGTGGTTAGCGGAAGTGTTCAAAAATCATGAAACTGTCATAAAAATTATAAGTTTTTTTAAAATAATGACTTTTGTTCTTTTTATTCCTCACCCATCGTTTGAACATTTGGTGGTAGTGGTGGTGGAGTTGGGTAATGTGTTCAAATTTTTCTTTCCAACCATAAGTAGTAGAAACTTGCTTTATTGAAGAAGAGAAAGCTGAGATCCCTTCATCATCCCATGACTGCAGGAACCAAGAGTCTCAGAAAAACACCATGTATTGTGAGACTCTCAATAAAATTGTGACATTTGGTAGCGCTAAACAAGTGCCAAAGATAAAGAGTTTTGTGGCCACTCAGGATTGAGATGGACTACTAAACTAATTTCTCATAAGCCAAAGAACCTAAAATAGTAAAGGTAAATAAGCAAACAACCTACTGTTAACTGGGTTATATTTGAATTAATGGCCTATAGGTGAAAGACTCTGTGTCTCAGTACCAGTCCCACAAGCCATTTGATTTACTATAGGCTGGAATTCTAAACAGTGCAGACCACTCTCTTTTTTGCTTTTTAAATCCAGTGATAGTAAAACTGCAAAAAAGCCCATAAAACTACAAGGTGTAAAGGTGAGCTGCAAAGCACAAATCAAGATGGATCTAAATTCAATGTTATGCACTGAATGTGTCCACTAATTGGTCTGATGGTACTAGTTCTGAGTTAGGACTGAATGGTAACCAGACTAAAGGGTGAGTTGACCCCCAATAGAAGACAGACTGACAATGGTTGTGCAGGTGGTCTAGAGGAAGGAATAGAGATGTAATGGAGTGTCCCTGGTCTACCACAAGCATGTCAAACATGCAAGCCAGGGCTGCATATAGCCCGATCGAATATTTTTGCAGCCTGCACTCCATGTTTTTAAGGTATCTAAGTGTGGCCCGCCCAATGACATTGTTTAACCTAGACAAGGAATATGCCTGTGAAGGAGCCAGAGGTTGTGGACGTGAGAACTGGGTGCTGCTCCTGAATGTGCTGGGCAGCCCCTTCCCCGCTCCTGGCCGTCCCAAGGCACATACAGGGTGGGCAGGGTGAGGCAAGCTTGGGGCTCAGCATGGCTGGGGCCAGCCACAGCACCAGTACCACTGCCACTGACATGAGAGGAGCAAGGCCATGTCCCATGTGTGCCGTAATGAGGGCTGCTCCTAGGGTGACCTCCTGGGGAGCCACCGACCCTCCTGAGGCAAAGCCTTGCCCCAAGCCCTCACCTCAATCTTGCTGCTGCCTGGGGTGAAGCCTTCACCCCACCAGACCCACCTGAGCTGAACCCTGCACGCACCGGAGGCAAACTCGGGCCAGCTGGAGGCATGTATGCCCCCTGTGGAGCTGCTGTGAGTCCCTCCCGGTGGGGTGCCTGATGGATTCTACTGGCGTCAGGCTCTGGGGAGCCCTTGTCTGGCTGCCCCCAGCACAGCTGAGTCAGCGGCAAGGTGGCTCAGAGGAAACCCCCACCTGTCATAGGCAGCGTGAGCCTGGGGTTGTGCCCACCTACTCTGCGTTTCCCTGCCCAGGCTAGCTAGGGGTCAGGGCCCAGCTGCGCCTTGGCCCAGGCATACACATACACTCCATCTGTGCAAAGCCCCCTGCCGCAGCTCCCTGCGGATCTCAAAGTGCTTCTCTGCCCCTCTGGCATTCACCAGCTCTGGCTGCCCCAGGGGTTTTCACTTGAGCCAGCCCCAGCACCAAGGGGCTCCCTGGGGAGCCCAGCCAAGCCAAGGAAGGGCCCATGGCAGCAGGCTCAGAGATCAACACTTCCTCCGGCTCAGCTCACCTTCCTCACAGAACACCTAGGAGCCCAAGCCTAGACCAAGTTCCCCTTGTGCTAGTTCCTGCACAAAACACAATAAAAAAGGCAATCTCTGCACTTGACAAATGGGCCCCCTAGGTAGCTTTCCTAAACATAAGTGAGAGCAAAACAAACCAGCAGTTGTGTAGCACTTTAGAAACTAAAAAAATAATTTACTGTATTAGGTGATGAGCTTTCGTGGGGCAGATCCACTTCTTCAGGTCTGGAAATTGTGAATGTGAAAGATGAATATATAACAGAGTGTGTGTCTACACTAGCCGGCTACTTCGAAGTAGCTGGCACAACGTTGAAATAGTACGCGTTGCGTCTACACGCACCATGCACTATTTCGACGTTGAAATTGACATTAGGCGGCGAGATGTTGAAGTCGCTATTCCTATCCGAAGATGGGAATAGCGCCCTACTTCGACGTTGAACGTCGAAGTAGGGTTTGTGTCGATGATCCGCATCCCGCTACGTCAAAATAGCGGGGTCCCCCATGGCAGCCATCAGCTGAAGGGTTGAGAGACACTCTGTCCAGCCCCTGCGGGGCTCTAGGGTCACTGCGTGCAGCAGCCCTTAGCCCAGGGCTTCTGACTGCTGCTGCTGCTGCTGCAGCTGGGGGTCCATGCCGCATGCACGAGGTCTGTAACTGGTTGTTGGCTCTGTGGATCTCATGGGCTACGTCTACACGTGCACCCAACTTCGAAATAGCTTATTTCGATGTTGCGACATCGAAATAGGCTATTTCGATGAATAACGTCTACACGTCCTCCAGGGCTGGCAACGTCGATGTTCAACTTCGACGTTGCTCAGCCCAACATCGAAATAGGCGCAGCAAGGGAACGTCTACACGCCAAAGTAGCACACATCGAAATAAGGGAGCCAGGCACAGCTGCAGACAGGGTCACGGGGCGGACTCAACAGCAAGTCGCTCCCTTAAAGGGCCCCTCCCAGACACACTTTCATTAAACAGTGCAAGATACACAGAGCCAACAACTAGTTGCAGACCCTGTATATGCAGCACGGACCCCCAGCTGCAGCAGCAGCAGCCAGAAGCCCTGGGCTAAGGGCTGCTGCCCACGGTGACCACAGAGCCCCGCAAGGGCTGGAGAGAGAGTATCTCTCAACCCCCCAGCTGATGGCCGCCATGGAGGACCCCGCTATTTCGATGTTGCGGGACGCGGATCGTCTACACGGTCCCTACTTCGATGTTGAACGTCGAAGTAGGGCGCTATTCCCATCCGCTCATGGGGTTAGCGACTTCGACGTCTCGCCGCCTAACGTCGATTTCAACTTCGAAATAGCGCCCAACACGTGTAGACGTGACGGGCGCTATTTCGAAGTTACTGCCGCTACTTCGAAGTAGCGTGCACGTGTAGACGCAGCCATGCTGTGCAGGCTGAGTGTGTCTGGGAGGGGCCCTTTAAGGGAGCGGCTTGGGGCTTTGCTGTCCCCTTATTTTGATGGGGAGTGCTTGTGTATGTGGACACTCTGCATTGCCTTCTGGGGCGGCTCCTTTTGACGTTCTCCGTTGCTACTTCGACGCTGAACGTCGATGGCACCAGCCCTGGAGGATGTGTAGATGATATGTGTCGAAGTAGCCTATTTCGACGTTCTTATGTTGAACTAGGCTACTTCGACATAGTGTGCAAGTGTAGACGTAGCCAGAGAGATAGAAAAACAAAATAAAACAAAACAAAGCAAAAAATGAATACTGATAAATCAGCTAGGTGGGTGAAATGCTCCCTGGCAGGTTTATACGTAGGCAGATTCCTAATGTCAGATTTCTGTCCATCCATTCTTTGATGAAGTGATTGTCCAGTCTGTCCAATATACATAGCAGAGGGGCAGTGCTGGCACATGATGATATATATAACATCAATGGAAGCACAGGAATATGAGTCCCTGATTGTGTAACTGAAGTGGTTAGGTCCAGTGCTGGTGTCTCCAGAGTTAGCGACGGGCTTTGTTGCAAGGAAAAGTTCCAGGATTAGTATTTCTGTGGTATGAGCTGGAGTTGCAAGCACGAATTTTCCTGACGTTAGGTGGTTGTCCGTGGGACAGGACATTCCTCTCACACAGTGCCGCTTGGAGTGCAGCACGATGTTCCAGTATAGGCTGTAGGCTGTTGATAATACCCTGGAGGGCTTTGAGCTGGGTTCTGTAGATGATGATAAGTGGTGCTCTGTTATTGACCTTCTTGGGCCTATCTAGAAGTAGCTGCTTTCTGGGGAGTCATCTGGCTGTGTCAACCTGTTTCTTTATTTCTCCTGGTGGGTAATTAAGTTTTATGAAGAGACCTTAAAGTTTTTGGAGCAGGCCATATTCTTAAAGACCTAAAAATCTGTGTCCTATAACAAAGAGACTTTAATACTAAGGGGAAGCTGTGGAGCAAAGGGTCACACTTATATCTAATGCTTTCCTTTTCCCTTTAACTTGTAACCCTATTAAATGGCATCCAGACAAAATATGGGAGCCACGTACGTTAATTTTAAAATTTTTGTGGTTTCTGATTTGATATATGTGAAATGTTTTTGCATTGAAAGAAGTTGTGTTGGAATGCAGAGCTTTGGCTTTAAGCATCAACTGAGTCCATCTTGTCCATTTCTAGTTTTGGAAGATGATTGAAATCTTAAAAGACTCCCAAATAATCCTGGGCAGCATGTGACACACATTGAAAAAACCCAGACAAGAAATCTTAAGTGAAGACTGACATGGGTTGCTTATTTTACACCATAACATCAAAGCCAAAATTGCCCATCTGATATTGAGCGTGACACACTCAGGGCAACCAGAACACATTCAGACCCACAGATGGATATTTGCTGTAATACTGAATATAGTACCAAAAGAATTGTAGAATCATAGAATCCTAGGGCTGGAAGGGACCTCAGGTGATCATCTAGCAGGATCAACCCTAACTAAATCATCCCAGCCATGACTTTGTCAAGATGGGATTTAAAAATCTCTAGGGATGGAGATTCCACCACCTCTCTAGGCAACACATTCCAGTGCTTCACCACCCTCCTGGTGAAGTAGTTCTTCCTAATATCCAACGTACTCCTCTCCTTCTGTAACTTCAGACCATTGCTCGTTGTTCTGTCCTCTGACACCACTGAGAACAGTTTCTCTCCATCCTCTTTAGAGCTCCCCTTCGGGAAGTTGAAGGCTGCTATTAAATCACCCCTAAGTCTTCTCTTCTGTAAACTAAACAAGCCCAAATCCCTCAGCCTCTCCTTATAGGTCTTGTGCTTCAGACCCTTAATCATTTTTGTTGCTCTCTGCTGGACCCACTCTAATGAATCCACATCCTCTCTGTTCTGGGACCCAGAACTGGACACAATACTCTATGGCCGTGTCTACACTAGCCCCAAACTTCAAAATGGCCATGTAAATGGCCATTTCAAAGTTTACTAATGAAGCGCTGAAATACATATTCAGCGCTTCATTAGTATGCGGGCGGCCGCGGCACTTTGAAATTGACGCGCCTCGCCGCCGCACGGCTCGTCCCGAGGGGGCTCCTTTTCAAAAGGGCCCCACCTACTTCCAAGTCCCCTTATTCCTATGAGGAGATGGGAATAAGGGGACTTCGAAGTAGGTGGGGTCCTTTCGAAAAGGAGCCCTGTTGGGACAAGCCGCGCAGCAGCGAGCCGTGTCAATTTCGAAGAGCCACGGCCGCCCGCATGCCAATGAGGCGCTGAATATGTATTTCAGCGCTTCATTAGTAAACTTCAAAATGGCCATTTACATGGCCATTTCGAAGTTTGGGGCTAGTGTAGACAAGGCCTATATGAGGCCTCACCAGTGTGTGACAAAATTCTGCTAATAGTTTGCACAGGTGTGAATCAAGATTATAATCCCATTGCCTTCCATAAAGTTGCTCTGGATTTACTCCATTACAAATTAGAATCAAATTCTGACCCATTTTTCCTTGTAGTTTGAATAAACAAATCCTCATGGGAGTTTATTGTTGTGTAGCACCTACAGTCTTCCTCTAACCTAATACTGTTACTGGCTACGTCTACACGTGAAGCCAACATCGAAATAGCTTATTTCGATGTAGCAACATCAAAATAGGCTATTTCGATGAATAACGTCTACACATCCTCCAGGGCTGGCAACGTCGATGTTCAACTTCGACGTTGCGCGGCACCACATCGAAATAGGCGCTGCGAGGGTACGTCTACACGCCAAAGTAGCACACATCGAAATAAGGGTGCCAGGCACAGCTGCAGACAGGGTCACAGGGCGGACTCAACAGCAAGCCGCTCCCTTAAAGGGCCCCTCCCAGACACAGTTGCACTAAACAACACAAGAGCCACAGAGCCGACAACTGGTTGCAGACCCTGTGCATGCAGCATGGATCCCCAGCTGCCGCAGCAGCAGCCAGAAGCCCTGGGCTAAGGGCTGCTGCCCACGGTGACCATAGAGCCCCGCAGGGGCTGGAGAGAGAGCATCTCTCAACCCCCCAGCTGATGGCCACCATGGAGGACCCGGCAATTTCGACGTTGCGGGACGCGGATCGTCTACACGGTCCCTACTTCGACGTTGAACGTCGAAGTAGGGCGCTATTCCGATCCCCTCATGAGGTTAGCGACTTCGACGTCTCACCGCCTAACGTCGAAGTTAACTTCGAAATAGCGCCCGACGCGTGTAGCCGCGACGGGCGCTATTTCGAAGTTAGTGCCGCTACTTCGAAGTAGCGTGCACGTGTAGACACAGCTACTATGAACAACATTTCCAGCAAAATAATGAAACGAAACAAAACAGCAATAATACACCAACACCACTAAATAGAAGAGTAATGTTAAAGGGAGTAATAAAACCCATCTCCAACATTTTAGCTACCATGGATTAAGTAAATAAATAGAGTTATCATAAGAGATTAGGCATTGTGCCAAAATCAGTTAGTGAGCCATACAGGCTATTATAGCATGTACAAATCTGAATGAAAAATATTATACATCTGAACACCAAAATATCATATCAGCAAGTCAGGCCTCCACATCTGTGTCACCATCAGAAGATTATTTATAAATATTCGCTTTGATTTTCTCTAGCAGCCTGTTCATAAACATGCAGTCAAAAATAAGTATTCCTTGCCTTTATGTACTGTCTTGTGTTTGGCAGGGTGCCAAACATAAGGTTCAGTTCCTATTTCCAAAGACAAATTCTTTGAGAACTATGGCTTGATTTAATAAAAAACATATTCAGCTTCCTTTGGGAATGCGTAATAGTATATAGGGCATTTTGCTTCCAAGGCACTGATTCCAACCCTGCTCATGTCGGTAGGGACCAAAAGTTGTTACCAACTGGTCAGTGTTATGGAACTTACTTTGTAGACCAAAGGGTATGAAGAACTACTGGTACTTTATTGAGGGTCTGACAACAGCCTTCTTTTTGGTCTTCACAGCTTCACCTTTTGTCAGAAAGCCTTGACAGCAGCTGTGGAAAAAGAAAGCATGAAGTGCCAAATTAGGGTCGGTGTGGGTCTAATGCGAAGGAGACGCACTGCATCTCATAAAGAACTGTTCAACAAAGGGCCCAAATGAGGGGAATCTCTCATACTGAAGGGAGAAGAAAAAAATTTCTGCCGTGATCCTTCCTCCATGGTCTAGTAGACTCAGTGCTTGATGGGAAATTAGAAATTCATGAATTCTAATCCTGGGCAAATCATTTTTTCCATATCTCAGTTTCATGATTGATAAAAGGGAGATAGGTAAATAGTGTTATCTTAAAAGCTAGCTGTGCACATGTCTTGTTATAATTGTTTCTCAGAGGCAGCAGCCAATATGTGATCAATTAGTCCAGTTGTAATAACATGTCCAGCAGAGAAAGGAAACTGGCCCATTCTTTACAGCAGTCATAAGCTTCAATAGATAAACTAGAACATGCTAAGCGGTACCAAAGAACAAGCCTAGAGCTCCTGAGTAAACATTAAGGTGATATCAAAGTATGAGGCTGTTGAGAACTGGGGAAGCTGTACCTTCCAATTTGTGATATAAAGGGCCTTAGATGAATTAGTGCAAGTATGCCGTAAAGAAGAGTGAAACGGCAGCTGGGCTATCCCAAGGGAAGGCAGGGCTCATGGCAACCCTGACCGCCTCAGTGCCCCAGGCACAGGACCCTGGGAAACCTTCCCCCACATACTATAGCCCCGCTGCCGACTCCACCCTCACTCTTCCCTTTATCCCCTCCCCTACTCAAGAGGGCCTGGAGATTACTGGGGGCAGGGCACGGCAGCAGATGGTGGCAGCAGTAGCAGCAGGGGGTTATGCCCCTTCCCCTCACTTACCACACAGCAGCAGCCTGCTCCTTGTTGCCCATGTAGCGTGGAGGGGGCAAGGGGAAGGCAACCCCCGCTGCTACTGCCAATGCCTGCTGCTGTCCTAGAGCCCTGCCGCAGTTAATCCTCCCCTGGCCTGTCCATAGGATGGCTGGGGCAGCCACTGCAGCACCCCCAAAAACTTGGGGCGTGGGACAGTTGCCCCACCTTGTCCTATGGATGGGACAGCTCTGAATGCCCGTACATCTTGGCTTGGTGGTTAAGCACAGAGAGTCAGGAGACCTGGGTTCTTCTCCTGCTCAGCCGCTAGCTTGCGGAGCGACCATGAGCAAGTCGCGTAGGCTGACGTTTTCCAGACAGAATGTGAAAGTCAGCTGGTGGGGTGATGGCCAGGGCACCCGTGTGGGAGACGCAGAGTCCTGCTCCAGTGATTCCTGTGGAGTGCGGTGGTGCCTTAAAGTTCCGAGTTAGGTGTCTAAGTACATTTGTGCATCTGGACCACAGTACTTAAAGCCCCCCTCAGTAGCTTAGTCTATTAACTTTTTTGGCTGGGGTGGCTGCCCTGTGTGGCGCCCCGCCTCCCACTTTAAGCCCTCATTTCAGGCCCGCTGATTTGTGAATTTCGGCTCTAACTTTTCTGTGGCTTAGTCTGCACAGATGTCGAAGAGTGGCAGCAGGATTTGTGGCAGTGTAGAGCACTGGGTGCTCACACTGGAAGACTGGGGCACCCTGGGTGGCAATACAGCAGTTAAGAAAGGCTCATGTGCCGCACCTGAAATTCCAGCCTAGAACCGCCCCGTTAGAACCTTCGGAAAGAAAACTGATGAGAGAGTTCTGAAACGATTTTTCGTCTTGTGGCTCTTCTTTATTTCCTTTCTAAGAGAGCTGCTGCCTTACACTGAATGGCAACTTAGACCCCTAATGGTATCAGAAGCCGCTGATGCAGACCTCTGTGTCCACATGGTGACTCACAACAGGGCTGCATTTATGCTCACGTGTCCACAATAATGAATTCCAGTGCATTTCTGGGCTCGGCAGCTTGCATTCATTGCCTTGGCAGCATTCTCTGTATGAAAGTGAGAGGGAACAAAGTGGGGAAAGGAGAAGAAGAATCGTCTTCTGAGCTCTTCCATCAAGATTTCACTTCAATCAATCCACCCATCAGCGGTGGCTCTGATTACATTCTGAGAAGCTCAAATGCTACACTGAGGGGACCAGACAAATACCTAGATAGCTGAAGGGATCCTGCTCCCTGAAACTTCCACTGATGCCCAAGACAGCAGGATTGGGTTTGAGTGATTTCACAGGCACTCAAGGACTGGACCATCCAGGGAAAACAACTAGTGGGTGCAGAGCACCCACCTGCAGACAAGCACTCCTCTCCCCAACCCCAAATCCTGGCTGCAGACAGCCCCCACCAAAGGTGTAGGGATGGGGCATACTCAGGGAATGGTGCAGAAAGAGGCATGGGTGGGGAAGGAGGGAGAAAGGCAAGGCAGGGTGAGGTCTTATGGGAAAGGGGGTGGAGGTAGGGTGGAGGCAGAGCAGGAGTGGGAAGAGCTGGGACACAGTGGGGGTTGGAGGATTGGGTAGGGTTGGGGTGGGGCCTGGGACCAAGTTGGAATTGAGCACCCTGGGCTACAGTTACACTAGTGAGTTCTGCAGACAAAACCCCGGTTTTGTCAACAAAACTGGTGGAACAACCACACACAAAATGCATTTTGCGGACAGTTTGTCGACAAAACTCAGCACTTTCTCCAGCAGCGTTCTGCCTCTCAGCCATGAGGCATAATGCTTCTGTCGACAGATTCTGTTGACAAAATAGCCGTGTGGATGATCTGGGAGGTCTTCTCTCAACAGACAGGGCATCCAGATCAACGGGCAGCCCTGTCTGCTCTGCTTCCAGGTACCTGTTTTTTTGAGAGAGCAGCCAGGCAGTCCAGCCGCTCTGTCGACAGAGTGGAGCACTCTTGCTATTGGCTTTTGCGTGTGGCTGCACTCTGTCAACAGAAGTTTTGTTGGGAAATGTCTTCCGATAGTGACTTCTGTCAACAGAGCGCTGTTGTGTAACTGTAGCCAACGGGAAAATTAGAAGCCGGCACCTTTGTCCGATACTGACAATGATGTGAATCATGACATTAGTTTGCTGATGGATGAGTGGGTGTCTTCCTTTCCTCACTGTTGACAGTTTGTGAAAACTGATTGAGCATATTTATCTTTATAACCCAGAATTAAAACACTTCATGAAATTGTGAAAGACAATAACTAGATCATCTTGCTGCTGCTATGAATATGCAGAACTATATGTGGATACCTACATGCAAATTAGTATAATAAGCACTTTTTAGTGTACCATATCTTTGAACAACAAAATCAGCATTAATTATTGGCATAAGTGAAAATATTTAATAATTTGACAAATTGAACTACAGATGCTGAACACCTACCTTCAGTGACAGAGATATTATTAACTGACATATCTCATTATCTAGAACGTGTAATAATTTTCATGATTCAGATGTTACTTAAATTGGCTGTGAGACAAAACATCTGCAAACATAACTCATATTGTCCAGAGGGTTAATAAGAAGGAGCTCTTATTTAGTGTTACCAAATAGTTCACAATGGTGTCTTGACAGCATCTTTCAGCATCGCTCAGGAGTGCAACAAAGCGCCTATTGTCATCTTTCCTGAGCTTGATAACAATGGACTGGATTATGAACAGGGCAACAGATGGGCACCACCAAGGCATTTTCGGTGAACACCTTTCAAACAGCTAGAAGACATTGATTTTGCTGATGATGTCGCCCTTCTTTCACACAGACATGAAAGCATGGAGGAAAAGGTCACAACACTAGACAAAACTGCCTCAGTGACTGGACTGAGCACTAACAAGGGAAAGACCAAAACAATGAGGATCAACCAGTCCAAGAACAGCACCATCCACTGGGAGGGGATGATCTAGAAGATGTGGAGCAGTTCACCTACTTGGGGAATCTAATGAGCAGAGACAGAGGAACAGACAAGGTATCAATGCCAGGATAGGGAAAGCAACAGTTGCATTCAATACTCCCTATCTCATATGGAGTTCACAAATAATATCTGCAAAGATGAAACTGTGGCTCTTCAGCACAAATGTGAAGAGTGTGCTTGTGTATGGATGTGAGAACTGGCATGCGAAAAAGTCTTCAAATCACAAGCTACCAACACTCATAAACAGATGCCTGAGGTGCATCCTTTGCATCAAATGGCAAAACTTTGTCACAAATGAGGAGCTTTGGAACAGAGCAGGACAAGAGCCAACTGATGTTCAAAGCAAGAGAAGAAAGTGGGGATGGCTAGATCACACTCTCAGAAAACCATCATCCAGCATAACCTGTCAAACCCTCAAGTGGGACCCTCAAGGAGAACACAAAAGAGGAAGATCTTGGACAATGTGGAGAACATCTGCTGAGACTGAAGGACAACAATTGGGGTACTCCGGGAGTCAGCTTTTTTGTCTTGAGACAGAGTGAAGTGGAGGAGACTTGTAGATGACCTATGCTCCACTTGGGCTGCGTCTACACGTGCACGCTACTTCGAAGTAGCGGCAGTAACTTCGAAATAGCGCCCGTCACGTCTACACGTGTTGGGCGCTATTTCGAAGTTGAAATCGACGTTAGGCGGCGAGACGTCGAAGTCGCTAACCCCATGAGCGGATGGGAATAGCGCCCTACTTCGACGTTCAACATCGAAGTAGGGACGTGTAGACGATCCGCGTCCCGCAACATCGAAATAGCGGGGTCCTCCATGGCGGCCATCAGCTGGGGGGTTGAGAGATACTCTCTCTCCAGCCCTTGTGGGGCTCTGTGGTCACCGTGGGCAGCAGCCCTTAGCCCAGGGCTTCTGGCTGCTGCTGCTGCAGCTGGGGGTCCGTGCTGCATATACAGGGTCTGCAACTAGTTGTTGGCTCTGTGTATCTTGCACTGTTTAATGAAAATGTGTCTGGGAGGGGCCCTTTAAGGGAGCGACTTGCTGTTGAGTCCGCCCCGTGACCCTGTCTGCAGCTGTGCCTGGCTCCCTTATTTCGATGTGTGCTACTTTGGCGTGTAGACGTTCCCTCACTGTGCCTATTTCGATGTTGGGCTGAGCAACGTCGAAGTTGAACATCGACGTTGCCAGCCCTGGAGGACGTGTAGACGTTATTCATCGAAATAGACTATTTCGATGTCGCAACATCGAAATAAGCTATTTCGAAGTTGGGTGCACGTGTAGACGTAGCCTTGGAGTACAAGGGTTTAAGTAAGTCAAGAACTGGTTTGTATTGGAGATGGATTTTTGATTTCAGGGGAAGCAGCATGAAGGTGTTCCATGTTACAGTCTTGCAGAGTCTAACCGTGACATCTAGAACAATGGTATTTGTTTTAAGAAAACCTCCCTTCAAAACGTTATACCACAGAACAGATGGTGCATCTGTTTCTATTTCCAGTATGATGTCATTAATCTGTTTTTAAGAATCCAGTGTGTAGCTAATCAATGTGAGCTGGATCATGGGAAAGATTCCTGGGGGAGGGGAAACCTGCAAGACTCACGTCACAGTTTTCCCTGATTTATTTTCTCAGGAGGCAGGATTCATTCTTCCACTATGTGAGAGCAGTTTCGTCAGTGAACTTTAGATCACTGTGAAACCAGGACCCTCTGCGTGAAGATCTCTGACACCCCACCCTGCAGCTCTCCCTGTTTACTTGATTGCATGAGTCTAACAGAGTCATTTTGCCCTTGGAATCCCATGTTTGAGGGCTTACTATAACTCCCATTGAAATCAATAGAAAAAATCCCCTGGACTTAACTGGGAGTTGGATCAGGCCCTTAGTGTAGCTGCAAGCTGTACGTGCCCGCTGCAGTTTTTCCTGTGCGTGGGTGAAGTGTGTCTCCCTGTGACCTCTCTCTTATCCTACCCCACCCTTCCACAGCCACAGATCTCTGCTCCTTCAGAGATTGCTGTGGGATTCTCATGCAGACGATTAAACTGATGACACTGAGGCAGCCTGCGCCTAATATTAGCCGAAGATTTGACCCTTAGACACTAGCTTTAGCTAGTGATGTTAATTTCCTTGTATCAGGACTGCCTGTGACTGCCACAGGGAGTACTTGGTCGCCTATTATCTTGTTTTAAATGTTCATTATGGTTTAGCCCTGCTTCCTCTCTGTAGGGAGAAGGGGTGTGTTACAAACAGAATGTCTGTCATTGTATTATCACCACAAAGTAGCTGTTTCACAAGTTTGTCACTCTGCGGCTTCAGCCTGGAGGGCAGTGTTTGGGACTGGAGCTGAATGTTAATTGAAAACGCCCTTTGGGTGGCCTGGTCCCCCATTGCGCTCCTCCAGTTTCACATCAGCATAGCTCAGGGCAGTGCCTGAGCAACATAGTAAAACTGTGCCCTCACTATGCCATGAGACTGGCTGTTTCAGTACCTATCCCATCAATATTGACAGCGGGAGATGAACTCAGTGGATTCAGTTCTTATAAAAGCAGACTTGTTTTTTTAAGTATTTAAGGGAGATTTGTTTGAGTCTCTACCATTCAGTAAGACATTTTATGGAAATGTTACTTTAAAGCCCAGGCAGCCTGTTTCCCCTCCCCCACCCGCCATACCCAGCAAGACTGCTGAAGCAAGAGTTTTTCAGAAGCAGGCTAACAATCTAACAAACCAACCAGCTACAAAATAGGCCGGGTGAGTCAGATGTTTCTGCTGGAACAACCATATGATCAAAAAGTTTCTCAAACAAAACCATTTGCTGGTAGGATAGGCTGGAGCCAAGTCTGTGTTGCAAGCACTGTATTTAGAGCTGATTTTGTAAATGTCAAGGAGGAGTTATTTAGTGCCACCCAGTGTTGGCAGCTAGAAAAAGAGAGGTTAAGTAGGGTTACAATGGAGTGCTTCTCAGTTAAATACAGGCAAAAAAATATAATACTGGCTCTTACATACTGTGTCAACGGTGAGCAGTTCTACAGAAGCTTCACAACAGTAACACATCACTGAAATACAGCTGCCCCGCAGCAGAACTACTTTTTATGTTTGTTTTTTTAATCCTTGTGTACACATTTTGAAATACTTTTAACCTATTTTGGACAGATGTAGCTTGCCACTGAACAAGGCCCACTCCTTTCAGCTCTCTCTCTCTCAGCTTGTGCTGATGTTTTCGGGTCTGATCTTCCAGGAAATTGGATCTGAAATGACTGTAAGTGTAACGTTAAGAGCTTTCTCTTTCTCGTTTCCCCCCACTTACAGAAGTTAAAACATTCTCTCCTCTATTTCTTCATTTCAACACTTACATGTGATCTGTGTTTCCCCAGAGGCCTGGATACTATGTGAGATCTCATTTGTCATGTTAGGCAAAAAACTAAATACTTACACAAGCAGCGAGTTTAATTTTTTTATAAAGTATGTTTTGTGTAGCACTTGCTGCTTCGGTCCAAAATCACAAAGTGCATTATTAAAGTGGCTAAACCTTACAAGCCTCATTTAACAGACAGGGAAATTAAGTCAGGAAGTTCTATGAACTACTTATCATGGTCTTTGTCAGAGTTGGAACCTACGAGGGTAATTCTTCTCAGGGTAAGGCCAAGTCTAAACTAGACCTTAAAGTCGATTTTAGATTCACAGTTCCAGCTATGGCAATTGCATAGCTGGAATCGACTTATCCACAACTGACTTACCTGGCCATCCTCACGTAGGGAGATGGATGGGAGAAACTTTCCCCATCGACCTCCCTTACTCCTTTGCAAGATTGAGGAGTACAGGGGTTGACTGGTGACCCCCTGATAGTTCAATTTTGCTTGTCCCCACTAGGCGCATGAAATTGAACCCTGGAAGATTGAGCCTGATCGGATGGGATCTTCTGGGTGGTTAAGACACATCCAGTGTGTTCACTGCGAGTGATGGTGTGACTGTAGCACAGGTAGGCGCACCACCCTAGCTAGCACAAGTAACAGTGGTGAAGTTATGGTGGCCTGGGCTTCAGTGCAGGTTGGTAATCAACCCAAGTCTGTTTAGCTGGTTGGCTAGCCGGAGTACAAGGCCACGCCACGACGTCTTTACTGTTATTTGTCCCCACTAGCTAGCCTCCTCTGTTACAAGCACGCCTCCTGATTCTGGGCTTGCAAAGGAGACTTCAGAGGATAGCTTGTGACTGTCTTCTGCAGTCAGGGGGACCACAGACTTACTGGGCCCATGGGCAAGGTGGGAGGGGGCCTGGGTCTGTGCTCCTGGAAGGGAATGGGCTTTGGATGGACGGGGAGGGGCTGAGGCAACCAGCCATCAGCACTGCAGGATCCCCTCACGAGCCCTCAGAGCCCCCGGAGCACGCTGCCTGGTGCTCCAGCAGGGATTTAAAAGGCCCTGGGTTCTGGCTGCCACCACTAATGCAGTTGAAACAGCGGCGGCCACAAGCCCTTAGCCCTTTTGAATCACCAGGCTCGGTAGTAACTGCCCTCTTTCTCCCTTCCCCCACCCTGTGGCGAGTCTGTCTGCAATACCTATGCCAGGGAAATCCACCCATGGCTGAATCCAGGACTCCTGGAGCTCCTGTCCTTTGCTCCAGCTCCTTCTCCCTTCACAAGAAGACCAGACCGAGGAGTTAGGACCTTGCCTTAAATGGGTTTCCAACCTGTCTCCTACTCTGTTGGACCAGGGTAAGAGGAAAACACACAGCTTTTCTTTTTAATGTGATGTGAACTACATTAACATTAACGTGCAGTTACCCTCTGAAAAGTATCTCTGTGAATGGCCAAGACTATAACATGGTTCCAAAAAGAACTTGATAAGTTCAAGGAGGATGGGTCCATCAACGGCAGCTAGCTAGGAGTGCCAGGATGGTGTCCTTGGCCTCTGTTTACCAGAAGTTGGGAATAGGCAACAGGGGATGAATCTGTCTGGTTCATTCTCTCTCAGGCACCTGGCCTTAGCCATTTTCAGAAGACAGAACTCTGGGCTGGATGGACCTTTGATTTGACCCAAAATGGTCATTTTTTTTTCATGAATATGGCATTAAGGTATGTTATACCTTAGTAACTATATAGCAAATGTGCTCAGTTTACAAGTAAAAAGATGTTGGTTTCCTAGTTGCAACACTTTTCCCTAGGGCTTGGCAGTCAAGTTTTTTTTTCCTGGGTAAGCCCTTGCTAATTAGTAGTAACAATTCTGAAATTATTATTTATTCATGTTACCATAGAATGCAAAATGTGCTAGGCGCTGTACAAAAAGTCAAGAGGAATTTTAGCCCTTCCAAAGAGTTTGCAATCTAAGGCCCAGATTCAGGAAAACACTTAAACGTGTGTTTTAAGTTGAACACATGCTTAAGCATTTTTCTGAATAGGATAGTTTTCCTGAAGCAGATGGGTGCGTGGAGTGGGGGGGAAATGAAACAGAAAAATGAAGTATTCGTGGGGCTGACTGGCACAATACTGCTAGTTCTGCATATAGTAAATACATGTGTAGATGAACCTGACATAATCCATCTATCCAGTTGGCTCTTGAGCTCGCCATTCATGTAGGTACCACAGTAGGAGGGTTTGAATGTGGTGAACCCTTGGACCAAATACAGATTTCTCCATGTAAATATCTGCCTTTTTAACAGGCTGTTTTGACACATTGTTTTTTAAAGCTATTGTTTACTTAAGTAATATTACCATAGGTGCAATCAACTGAGGCGTGTGACCTGGCTGAAGCTCAGTGTAACAAAGCCTTGTGGTGGGTCATTCTTTGTTGGGGGGCCCTCAGCTCTAGAAGAAGTTTTCTGGCAGGTCTGACCGTCAGAGCCTGGTGTAAGGCATGTGTGCCTGAGGGTAAGTCTACACAGCAAGGGAAAACCTGAGTTCTGCCGTGACAGCTGACTTGGGCTTGCAGCGCTTGGGCTGTGAGAATGTTTTGTTGCTGTGTAGACTCTGAGGTTCAGCAGGAGCCCAAGCTCTGGGACCCTCCCACATTGCCAGGTGCTTGATTCAGGGCTATCCAAACCCAGATGCCCACACAGCAAAGAAGCAGCCCTGTAACCCAAGCTCCTTGAGTGGGGTTTCCAACCCTTGAGGAGTGTCCTGGTGCTTCCAGGAATTAAAGATGAATCTTTAATTAAAGATTATGTCATGTGATGAAGCCTCCAGGAAGACATCTAGCCGAAATGGGCAACCCGACCCATGGGCATCAGTGAGCTGGTGTGGGCCAGTTGTGGCCATCAAGATGGTGTGTAGCTTTTCGGGGAATGAGACTTGGGTGTACTGCAGGCCGCTGAACTTGATCTGCCTTTGTAATTTATGGCAGGGACATCTACAGCCTTGGATCTGTCCCCCGCCCCTCCTTTATATTGTAGGAATATAAATCAATAATGATGGTAGGGCCCCAAAACTCCGACAGACATTGGGCCCCCCCTTCGTGGAGGGATTGGTCAGTCAGAGAGGAGCTTACAGCATCAATGAAGACACAATAAGCTGAAGTAATAAACAAATGGGGGAGTGGAAGAGGGAGGATGGAGGTAAAAGCAATAGTATCCCCAGCTTACGCAGATTAGATGCACACTCAGTTTGCAGGTCTGAGATCTCTTTTTTATAGCTACGATGAACAGAAGGTGTGGATGATGTCAGTAATCTTCACTGGCTGCCAGCCCAGCCATTATCAACTGTCAAGTTACCTTGTGTTGCGCAGCAGATTTAGGTCTGAGTATGGATTTTTGGACAGGGTTATTGCTTTATGGGTGAGTGCGGGCACCCCTCGTCCTTCTGAGGGTGTTGCTGTGTGTGTCGCATACAAGCTCTTTCAGAAAGTTAGCAACAGGAGCATCAAATGCTGAGCACTAGTTCTTAGGGGCGCCCAGGGAACGCACACTAGTCCAGTAATAAATGACAAAATAGAAAGACTAAAAGTCCAAGGTATGAAAGCTTTATTGATTACGGAAAGTAACTGCTGGGCACTTGTGAACTAAGGCCCAGATCCTGCAAAGATTTTTGCTTGTGCTCAACACAGGGGTAGTCCCACTGAATCTCCATTAGACTACCTCTCACTTTTCACTCATTTATATTGCCGTCCTTCCTCCACCTGCTGGTGTGTCGCTTCTCGCCCCCTCTCTGCCCCGCCAAATGTACCACATACTGGTGCTTTCTCCCAGGGCTGAGACAGGATGACGCAGTGCCACCCATGGCCTTCTTTCCAAAAAGAAGATGGGAAGGAGGAGGCAGCCAGCCAATCCTGGAAAACAATGGCAGATGGGGGCACGACACCATGCCCCCTAGAAGAGGGCTCTATGTAAAGGTGAGGGAACTTAGCATCTGTAGGGTGGACCAGGGCAAAAGGTGTGGGGAGGAAGGATGTTTTTTCTCTTGTCATCGGTATCAACACATGGAACCAAGGACACTTCATTGACGCCTCTCAGAAATGCTGGGGAAATCCTTTTCCTCTCCCTTGAAGGGGTGGTGGGAATACGTGAGTGAAGGGACCTAGGGATTGTCCCTCATATCCAGAGCATCCCAGAGAGGGGAGACTGGGGAAGGTAAAAACATCTCCCCATATGGGATCCAAGGAAAGGGGGAACTTCAGAATTTTGTTCCACCTCCTACCTGAAGCCGGTCCCAGGCAGTAAGACTTCACCTTTCTCATCCTGGGGTCAGGGGAGGAGAGGGAGGGCCACTAGGCACCAGGAGATCTCATCTGCTCACCCCTAAACCCAGAGAATGGTATTCTGCAGGGACAGGCCAAATACTGTATCCCCCAGTTAGAATATCAGCCTATTCCCTATCCTCCTTAAGTTTTAAATTTTGAGTGTTGGTGCTTGTCTTGGGTGACGTGCTTTTAAGTTAGGTTGTGAACTTATAGCACTTTGTGCTTTAAATAAAGGTCTGTTTTATAATTCCCATGTGCAGTTGCTGAATTTGAAGGGATATGTGTGGGGAATTCTAAATTCCACCAAAAATGGAGGTGATATATTCTCTTGTTTACATGAAGGTCAGAGTGGCCAGAGCCTGGCCCCTTTGCAAGTGAAGCTTCTGCAGTTCATTCTCCAGCTGTCTTCACCAACTATCAAGACTTGTATTGGAGCCACTGCTGCTCCTGAGGAGCCAAGAAGTTATTAACTTTCCTCTATCGTTCAGAGAACCCAGAAGGCAGTTACGCTTTTGTCACAAGAAAATCCGAGCTTCCAAAGCCTCAAGGGACCAGCATCATCATTTAGCCAGACCTCCTGTATAGCACAAGCCGGAGAAGTTTCCAGAATATTTCCTAGAGCAGATCTGGTAGAAAAACATCCCTGGTTGATTTAACAATTGTTATGATGGCAAATCCACTGTGATAAATTGTTCCAGTGATTATTCTGACTGCTAGGACATTAGATTCATTTCTAGTCTGCATTCGTCTCACTTCATCTCCAGGCATTGGCTTGTATTATGCCTTTCTCTGTGAGGCTGAAGAGCCCATTATCAATATTCATTTCCCTTGTTTGTACTTAGACTGTAATCACGTCACCCCTTATCCTTCTCTTTGTTGAGCAAAATGGATTATACTCCTTGAGTGTATCACGGTAGAGAATGTTTTCTAATCCTTTAATAACTCTCGTGGCTCGTTTCTGAACCCTCTTCAGTTTATCAACAGCCTCCCTGAGTAACTGACACCAGATTGAGGCACATTATTCCAGCAGTAGTCACACTGGGCTAAATACAGAGGGTAAAAGAACCATCTGCTCCTACTGGATACATAACAGATACATTCCTCTGTTTATGTATCCAACCCTAGCATTAGCCATTTTGGCCCAGTGTTGTACTGGAAGCTTTTGTTCAGATGATTATCCACCATAACCCCCAAATCTTTCCAGAGTCTCTGCTAATGTAAGAGACATTGACCATAAGCTATTGCTACAGCCTAGTCTTAGGATTTGCTGTGACCAGCCCTACAAAATTTAGACACTGCAAGATGGTTTTCCATCTTCTATGGGACAGCTTGTTATGGGTGCGTAACCACCTGTGTCCAGCAGCACTGATTGCCCATTGGGTGCAGTTTAAGCTGTCGATGGAATCCTGAAAGCCTGAAATGGTCTGGGACCCAGTTAGTTCACCAATCACCTCTTCTCCTATGTCTCGTCATGGAAATTAAGGTGGACTCAGAGGATGTCCTTGCTCTCACTTCCTAAGGGTGACTCTACCAGGACTGGAGGCCAAGTTTGCTCTCTGGAGGAGCTGGGCCTCTTCTCTTGAGGCTTAACCTGAAATATGTTTATTTTGTCTGACTTTGATCATTCTTCATCTTAGAACATCCATAAGCCTGGCTGAAGTCCCAGGTGCAATAGTAGCAGCAACTTGTTAGGCTCCCTTTTTAGAATACCCATAGCTCCCATTTATAAATGGGTCAAACTCTGAGCTCCTTACTCAATTTGTACAGTCCTTAAGGAGGTCAAACTCCGATTGATTTCAGATGCTCAGAGACTACAGGCCTGGGTGGGGTGGACGACCATCTGCAGAACAGAAAAGCATGAGCATGGGATGCAAATTTAGGATGTGGCATTTTATAATTTGTAAAGACTTTGTAATTATAACCACTGCTGGGTAGTAAGCACTTAGAAACTTGTGACACCAACAGACCCAGGTTGCCAGCTGTAGGGATAGAACCTGGGAGTATAGGGCCTAAAACCCTGCACCCTACCACGTGAGCTAAAGGCCAACTAGCTCTCAACTGAGGTTGTAGAGCAGAGACTTCACTCACCCCAGATGAGGTCTCAGTGCCTCTGCATACTACAAACTCACCTTAGGTATTAAGACAATAGTTAATCCCTCCATATAAGAACAAGAAGAAGTCCTGGGGCACCTTATAGACTAACAGATATTTTGGAGCAGAAGCTTTTGTGGGCAAAGACCTGCTTCTCAGATGCATGAGTGGGTCCAGAGGAGGGTCTAAATATATGGGCTCATGAAAAGGAGGTAGTCCCAGTCAAGAGGAGGGCCAGAGTTGACAAGGAGGTCCTCTTGACTGGGACTACCTTCTTTTCATGAACCTATATATGAAGACCCTGCTCGGGACCCATTCATGCATCTGATGAAGCAGGTCTTTGCCCTCGAAAGCTTATGCTCCAAAATATCTGTTAGTCTATAAGGTGCCACAGGACTTTGTGCTGTTTTTGAAAATACAAACTAACTTGGCTACCCATTTGATACAAATAAGAATAGTTGCACACTAGGGCTACGTCTACACGTGAAGCCATTCGATGTAGCAACATCGAAATAGGCTATTTCAATGAATAACGTCTACACGTCCTCCAGGGCTGGCAACGTCGATGTTCAACTTCGACGTTGCGTGGCACCACATCGAAATAGGCGCTGCGAGGGTACGTCTACATGCCAAAGTAGCACACATCGAAATAAGGGTGCCAGGCACAGCTGCAGACAGGGTCACAGGGCGGACTCAACAGCAAGCCGCTCCCTTAAAGGGCCCCTCCCAGACACAGTTGCACTAAACAACACAAGATACACAGAGCTGACAACTGGTTGCAGACCCTGTGCCTGCAGCATGGATCCCCAGCTGCCGCAGAAGCAGCCAGAAGCCCTGGGCTAAGGGCTGCTGCCCACGGTGACCATAGAGCCCCGCAGGGGCTGGAGAGAGAGCATCTCTCAACCCCCCAGCTGATGGCCGCCATGGAGGACCCAGCAATTTCGACGTTGCGGGACGCGGATCGTCTACACGGTCCCTACTTCGACGTTGAACGTCGAAGTAGGGCGCTATTCCGATCCCCTCATGAGGTTAGCGACTTCGACGTCTCGCCGCCTAACGTCGAAGTTAACTTCGAAATAGCGCCCAACGCGTGTAGCCGCGACGGGCGCTATTTCGAAGTTAGTGCCGCTACTTCGAAGTAGCGTGCACGTGTAGACACAGCTTAGAATAGTCAAGGCTGGCTTGAATCATTTGCACTGGAAATGTGCAAGACTAGATTTGAACTAAACGTACCAGGGATGACACATATCGAAGCTAATTCTGCCGGGAGGCTGAGTTGCTGAAGGTCCTTTCCCAAACAAATGGTTCTGTAGCTTTAACGTAGCTTTTGCAGTGAGTTAGCAAAGGCTCCTTTCTGTCTTAGCCGTTGCTTCCTGCTGCACATAATTGGCACTTCTGGAAGCCTGGCAGCCCCTGTCAATCATTCTGGATCCAGTATTTCTGGCAGTGGTGATTTAGTGCAGCAGGAAGTGGGCAGTGTAACAACCCTTTGGTTGAAAGGAGGTGTTTGTAAATACACCTCTGGCAACCCCCCAGCAGACTCCGTACCAGTGCGACTAAACTAATAATGTCCACCTGGAGACTTTGCCAGGTGGTTGCTGGAATGGGGATTTTCATTATTATCTCCGTTTGACTTCCCAGGCTTAGTTTGCTTGCTCTACTTATACACATGGTCACAATCTTGTCCATCCCATGCGTGTGAATCTGGAGTAGCACCATTCGCTTCAGTGGAGTCACTCCTAAGACCACTGCAAGTGAGGTCAGAACCCGTCCCATAAGAGGTAGAAATGTCCCCCGAGTTCTGAAATAATTAATTCAGTAGGTCAGAATAAACTAGTGCAGTTTCCCTTCTGCATGTTTGTTAGCAGAGCTTAGCTTCAGGAAACTTCAGATCTCTAAATCTGTTCACCTGGGATACCCAAGCAGCAGGCTCTCACATGCTGCAAATGCCTACGCCATGGCCACTATGGAGTTCAGCTCCCAAAAGGATGTGTTAAGGAGGGACTTGTAAGAAGAGGGGTTGTTCCCAGACCATGGGTGAAATGCGGGCCCCACTGAAGTCAGTGGAAGTTTTGCCATTAACTTCATTGAAATCCGGAACTAACCCTTGGTGTGTTTGTGGAGGGAATTAGGTGAATAGTGGATCAAAGTTTCCTGTTCAATAGGATGAATGGCGAATATACGATGTGTGCCTGACAGAACTTGGGAGAAACTGGAGACGGCCTTTTCCAGATGCTCTAATTTAGCATCACAACTGTGGTACCTGAACTTGTCCCCCTAATGGTAAAGCGTATTGTCAGTCAGTGGGATCGCCAGCAGTTTCTGCTTCACAGGCATATTTTTATTTCTGTTCATCACCATCTTCTCCATCTCATCTCTAAAGCTGAGGGCCCCATGGTCCACTAGAAATCTTTTGCAACTTATTTCCAAGGTCACTTCAATGATCCACTTCCCCCCATAACTGCTCTCCCCGCCCCCCTTTTTTTGGATTTTTTTTATAATGATATTTACTGCAACCAATGAATTAACTCACTCCTGGAGCTGCTAAACTTTCAATGCAGTGGTGTTTTAATCGTGATCAGTCACTTTCATTTTTAAACTCCTGAAATGGTGGAGTCCAAGCTGTCCTATCACAGCCCCAAAGCAGAATGTAGTCCCAAGTGCTGCAGAGGCGTTGTCATGTGCTGCATATGTGAACAAAGCACATTGGAAGAGCTCTTGATTTCTAGGGAGTGAACTATGAATACTCTGTTCTAGGGCGGTATTCAGTCCAGTTTATGAGGAGATACTTTATTTAGAAAGATAGTCTGGCTAGAAATGAAGGGTTCCTGTTTTAGATTAAATTAACCCATAAACCCCAGTGCATTACGCAAATGATAGCATATAAATCCATCTGACATGTTGCCGGTGTTATTCAGTGAAATCACTGAGGATAAGGGCCAAGTTTTCATACGGGGATGCCTGAAAGTTAGGCACCTAAACTGCTGAACTAAGGAGCCAACTAACTAAAATTTGTTTGACTTTTGTAGGTGTTCAGCACCACTGAGAATCAGTTCACTGTTGTTTAAATGCCTGAATATAAATCTCGAGATCTGTCTTTAGGCACTGCAATTTGAAAAAAAGAAATGTCCCACATGCAACCTGTAGGCTGGACTTGGGCATTGTCTTGCCACGTGAGAACGTCACCCAGACACTCAGTTACATACACTTACACCAAGATGCCAGGATCCAACAGTATTAATGACTTGAGAGCGGAAGCTGTTTTTAGCAGGGAGTGATTGCTAAACAAAGAAATGGAACCGAACCAAAAGTCATAAACACAAAAGCTGTGTCTACATGTGCACGAAACGTCAAAATAAGTGGCGCACTTTTGAAAGAACGGGAGGAGTGTCTCCACGTGCAATCCCGTCTTTTGAAAGAAAATTGAAGGAACAGGGTGCAGACGTTGAAATCAGAACCCCGATCCTGTATCAGGAAGATCGTCCCCTTTTGAAAAACTAAATGGAAAGTGTACACATGTAGATGCTGCACATCCCACTTTTTCGAAAGATGGGGCCACCGTGGCGCTGGTCAGCTGGAGCGAGGGGCTGCTCTAGCCAGCAGGAGCGGGGCTCTATGATCCCTGCATCCGGCTGCCTTAAAGCAGCGTGCATGCAGGAACCCCGTGGCAGGAAGCTGAGAGCGTGCTAGGAGCATCCTCCGCCCGTGCTCCAGTCCCACGCTGTGAGCGCCATGACCATAGCCAGCAGCCAGCCCCCCGCGCGAGCCCCATCTTCCCCCTCCGACCCCTCGCAGGGCTTCCAGGGTTCTGCGGGAGAGAAAAAAAAGGGGCCCCCTCCTTGATGGAGTGGGAGCTGCAGGACCTCCTGAGCCTCTGGGAGAAGGAGGGGGGTCCTCCATGAGATGGGGCTGAAGTAGTACAATGCCGCAGCATTTGGCTGCCTGGCCCAGGGCCTCCTCACCACAGGCCACCCGGAGCAGGTACCACGGAGCAGGTACACTCCAAGGTGAAGGAGCTGCGGCAGGGCTGTGCACAGGCCCAGGCCCAGGCTGACTGCTTCAGGGCAGCCCCAGCCACTTGCCTGTACTTCCGGGAGCTCTGGGGCATTCTGGGATCCCAGGACAGCTCCCCAACCCTGGCGCTCCTGGACACATCGGCGGATGAGCTGCAGCCAGAGGCGGAGGAACAGCCCAGACCAGGGACCCAGGAGGACGAGGGAACCACCGAGTGGTCAAGCGAGGAGGGGACCTTGCCATCTATTTCCCCTCCTGCTTGTCCAGCCAGGCGACTGGGAGCTTTGCATCCCCGGACGTTGCCGAGGGACCCTCTGGGATGTACACAGTGGGGCACACACGCACGCCATAGGGTAGGGGTGATGCACCAGCCAGCTGGTCACACACAGGATGAGTGGTCCCATGCTGCACACATGCCAGCCCGCCATGGTACATGGCACCCCGTGGTGACCCACCAGCGATGCCCAGCACCTGCCCCCAGTGGGCAGAACTGCGAGCCGCTCGCAGGGCGGCGGCCAGTCGGTGCTGGACAGCACCTGGGGACCATGCACCGTGGGCTGGGATGGCCCACCCATGTGAGAGGCTCCCGGCCATAGTGCTACCGGATGGGATGCCCAGCCTGTGGCGGGGGCAGGCACCCCATGAGGGAATGGTTGCTCCATGGCGGGGGGTCTCTGAGGGGGGTGGCCCGCGGCCATACGCTCCCCGGCTGTGGCATGTTACTGGCCTCCTCTCTCCATACAGCTGCACCATCCGTGGGCCGGGAGAGCCTATCACCATCACTGGTCCCTGAGAGCGTCCTGGCAGATGCTGGGGGCAGCCAGGCACCACCCCATGCCACACACCGTAGGGGCTGCAGCCAGAGGGCTCACTGCCAGGCCGAGGAGGACCCAGCCAGCCAGTGCCAGGCCGAGGTGGCCGAGCAGTATCTGCAGCACACGGAGGCCATGCTGGAGTGGTGGAGGGTGGCGTAGGAGAGACTTCTGCACACCCTGAAGGGCATTGGCCAGATCCTCCAGGAGCATGCGGTCAATGTTGCCTGCCTCCTGGCTCCCCCCAGCAGCTCACCCAGCCAAGCCTGCTCCCACTGAGCTGCCCCCCACAGCCTTACCTGCTGGTGCTCCCCGCCCGCCTTCCCTCCCGACCAGGGACCCTGCACCCAGGGAGACGGGATCCAGGGGCCGACGGGGCTCGTGGCCCCCCACCCTGGCCCCAGAATGAGCGCCTCTGCCCCCTCCAGGATAGGTGCCCCGCCGCCCCCTCCATACCATATATCCCCCAACCTGTATTGAGTTCCACATACCAGACCACTTTTGATAAATGTTTATTTTCCATACACTGCTTCATGCTGTGCTCCTCGGGGAGGGATGGTGGGTTGTGGATATGTGGGTGCGGTGCTGGTGGGTGCGGTGAGAGGGGTGGTGGTGATAGCGATAGCAAGTGGCAGATGTGCATGGGGGGTGGGAGTGGGTGCAGGTCACAGGCGGCCATCCATAAAGGCCTGCCTGAGGGCCTCCCTAATGCAGAGGCTGTCCTGGTGGGCCTGGCAGATGGGGGCGGTGCCCGGCTGCTCATAGCCAGCACCGGTCGTATCGCCCCCCTACCCGGACATAGGTGTCCCCCTTTCCCTCACAACATTGTGGAGGACGCAACAGGCACCCACCTCCTGGGGCATGTTGAGGACCTCGACCTCCACATGCATGTGGAGGCACCTCCACCACCCCTTAAGGCGCCTGAAGGCCTGCTTCATGATGTTGTGGGCTTGGTTGAGGCGCTGGTTGAATGTCTCCTGGGTGGTGGTGAGGTGTCCCATGTACAGCCACAGGAGCCATGGCTGGAGGGGGTAGGCCGCATCTATCACCATGCAGAGCAGCATGGTGATGTTCTCTCTCATCCCACCTCCAGGATCTCCCGCTGTGGGATGCACATGCTGGTTCCCCTATGCTGGCAGAGCCTGGAGTTCCGGGAGACATGGGTGTGGCCAGCCCAGCCCACACTGATGTCCGTGAAGCAGCCCCTAGCATCCACCAGGGCCTGGAGCACCCGTTGATCCGCTATTGGTGTGCGGTCGCTCCCTTTCGACGGCTGCTATTTCGACCACTGAACGGCGGGTTTTGCCCTTTCAAAAGGGTGCTCACGAATAGAAAAGTGGAATATGATCTGTGGGTCCTCTTCCCTGTTTAACTCCTGCCTTGTTATATTAAAATGAGGTGCTAGCAGAAGAAGAGGCATCAGAGTTTTCACCATCATGCCATGGAGGGGTTTTTCTGAGCAGCTCTGAGGGCAAAGCAGATTCCTGCAACCTCGTCTACACCAGTATACACACTGTTGCTACCAGCTGCATGAATGTAAGCAATGGAAGGACTGCTTTCAGAGAAGACACCCTCTGCAGATACAGCTTTAGAGAAGTAGCAAGATAGATGCTTTGCCTGGCCTTGCTGCTGTTCAGAAAGAAGCAAGTAGAAGTAATATGCTACCCTAAGAACAGGAAAGGCCCCTCTCCCTTATGCTCTCCCTAGAACTCCATTAGTGGAGACCGAGCAAATGGAGACATGAGTTAGAAGAAGTCTATGTAAGTACTTATATGGCCCCAGTTCTGAGAGTCTCTCTGTGTGTTTCACAACCATTCATCAGTTTGAACCACACAACCCTCACTCATGTTCCCCCCGATTTAACATATGGGGACCTCAGGTCCAAAGTAGACCGAGTGACTCATCTGAAGCTACCCAGTGTGTCTCTGATGAAGTGAGTCTGCTCACGAAAGCTCATGCTCAAAACTTTTCTGTTAGTCTATAAGGTGCCACAGGACCCTTCGTTGCTGTTACAGATCCAGACTAACACGGCTACCCCTCCGATACTTGACACCTGTGTGTCTGTGGCTGAAGAATAATGAGCCACAGTCTCCTGAGGCTCACACCATTGCTTTAGCCACCAGGCCATCCTTTCTGTCATAGTGGGGAGAGGCTGAAAGGGGAAATTAGAGCCAGAAATACTCTGGAGGAAGAGAAGGAAGGGCAGGAGCGAAGGGGGAGAATATCGAAAGGAAAAGTAGATAGGGAACTAAACTGAAGGGTGGAGCAGAATCAGGAAAAAGTGTGGTGGTGAGAAAGGGAACAACAATGGGCTTAGAGTAAAAAAGGAGTGGATTTTCCCAAGCGTGGAAGATGGCATATTAGAGAAAGGGAAAAATGAAAAAAAAAAGATGAAGGAACAATATTCTAAGATAGATGGTGGGAAGATTTATAGCAATGCACCAGCACTGCTATATAGTTAAGAGTTAGCATCATTTGCTGTTTAAACATCAACTGCTCTAAGTGCTCTAAAAGAGTTACTTTATAGCCCATGATATATAGTAGAAACATAAAACAGAGTGAATTTATGTAGGTGTTATATGGCCTCCTTTACTATAGTGTCTGAGCACCTCGTAATCTTTCACGTATTTGTCTCACAACAGCCACGTGAGGTATGGAAGTGCTGGTAGCCCTCCTTTATAAAGGGGAACCGAGACTCAGAGGGTGTAAATGACTTGCCATGGCCACAGTAGAAATCTGTGGAGGAGCAGAGACCTGAACCCAGGGCTCCATGTCTAAGTTAGTGCTCAACCACTGGCCCAAAAGAAGGGAAAAATAAGGGTCCAGAAAGGACTAACCCAATGACCCAGTGAAATATGTTGGCTTGTCCAAGTGGTCTCAGCCTGGCATTCCAAATGAGGGACAGCATTGGCTTGTTTCATCACTGCCTTGTCATCTTTCTCTTGCAGTCCTCTGTCCCTTGTTGTGCCTTGACCTGCAATTGTGAGCCCTTTGGAGCTGGGACTATCTGACCTTCTGTTTAAAGGCACGTACAGAGACTAGCCCAGTGGGGCCCTGATTGGAGTCTCTTGAGCCTTCAAGGATCCAACTAATGAAAAACCCTTACGTACCACCTGTGTGTGTGCTGATCGCACTGACGTCTCAGATCCATGTTCCAGCTGTGCATATGGACCAGATTTCATCAGCTGTTTTCATAACAAATAGCATCTTGTCTATTGACATTAGTGGAAGTGCTGGTGTAGGAGGGAATTACTCCCTGCAGTTAAAGGGGACAGCCTCTGGTTCATAAGTGTTGGTGCTCAAAAGGTGCCCAGGAAGACTTACTAACTGCAGAGGCTTTTTAGAAATGGGCCAAGCCAATTAATTAGTGACGGGACGTATGATCTGTAAACATTGCTATTAAGAATTTTGTATGGTGGAGATAGGAGCCTGCTCACCTGCTCCATTGGTTGCTGCTTCTGCACGACCCCCTCCCCTGGCTTTGCTGGTCTTCAGCTTTCCAAGGCTGGGTAAGTTCATGTATATTGTTCCTAAGCATTCATAGGAAGGAATCTGGAGGGTAAAGTTTTGCTTCAAAGCGTACCTCCAAACATCTGTTTGTACTTACTGCACAAGTATTTAGCACAGAGCAGCACATACTTGCTGATAGCTCAGAGGCAAAAGCAAATTCTAAGAGGTATTACAAGGCATCTTAACTATAAACAGAATAGCCTGGAAAATCTTATAGGTGAGGTTGGTTCTTTCTGGTTTTATATTTAAGGCTCAGTCCTGCTCCCAAAAAAATCAAGAGCCTGCGATTCAGACCTGTATCAGCGCTGAGCCCAGAGACCATGGAGGGGTAGTGCGTGCCTTTTCTGCCCCAGGGACCTCCTTGTCACAGGTTAGAGCAGTCCCTTGGGCTGCCCTAATTTGCAGCCGATATGCAATGGCCCCTACCAGTCACTGCCACTCCATATTAGGTGGAGCTGAGGCATGATTCCTGCCTGTTAGTCCCTTCTGATGCCCATGTAGCAGAGGCTCTTATGGGAGGAACATACAACCAGCTATGCTGCCTCAGCTGCTGCAGGGGAAGCCTTCCATTCCTCTGAGAAATCTGAGGGATGTTTTTCTCATACATTCAAAGTCACATTAGCTGATCACGGTCTAGCCTAGGGCAGAGCCTACCCTGAAGCACAGCCAGTAACAGCGTCAAATGGGTTTGGTCTAGTTTATATTGAAAACATTTCCCAAGTAGCTGTGCTAGCATCAGTACACTGGCAAGCCCACCTAGTGTAGACAGGTGGTATGTCTACACTAGGAGATGGGGCCGAAATTCTTAAGATCAGTTTTGTAGCACAGTAATGCACTGTGAGGACCTAGCCCGCAGTTTCTGCTGCCCCCTTGCATTGTGCGTCAAGTTCCCAGCGTCTGACCAGACACAACACTGCCGTGGGTGGTTCTGAGTGTGTGTCATCAGCCTCCCATGGTACACTCCTCTCCTCCCCCTCCCGTTGGAAAGCCACCGCAGAAGTGTTGGCGCCCTTTTTTTTCACGGGATATCCACGTAGACACCACGGCGAGGCTAGCGTGGAACCCGGGCGGCTTCAAACTGTTGTGACAAGTATTGTGAGCCCCTGACGTATTGTTTTGTGGTACATGCAGAGCCTAAGCAGCCGTCAGAGCGGTGAAGATTCTGAGGAGGAGCCCGACATACATGAATGTGAGACACTGGAGAGTGTGGTCGGGCGTCTCTACCGGAACGGTGCTCGGACATCCAGTCTGCTCCCTTTGATGCGAATCACTTTGGCCGCGTGCGTGTGCTGTCTTTGGGCAACAGTGTAGACCCTGCAGTTAGCCGACACTGCCGACCTCTGAGAGCCCCCAAGAACCACAAATCAAGTGAGGTACAAAGGCATCGGAGCCAGGTTTATTGTCGCTAACATATGGTCTCCAACACCCTCACGAGTCTCCAATATGACTGAACAGTTTACATTGGTACATGCATAGGCTGTGACAATGGATGCAGCTCAGTTGACGGCAAGGAGGCTCCGTCATTCCTAGGTCACTTGACACAGCCCCTGTTACACACACTTCTATACACAGGTATAAACAAATTATGTATCCAGGTACAACCCCCTCATTGTAATACATTGACACCCCTTAATGTCATTAGATCTACCCATTAACTTGGAGGATAATGGTGGTACCATCAAAACAACACTATCCATCATACTGTCATTACGACCTGTTCCTGAACTTGGGTCGGAATGTCCCTGGTGCTAAGCTGTTATCTATGGGGAGGGTGTGGGGAGTGCATAGTACTAAGCAGGATGTGTTTATGTGTATCACTAAGTGCCTAGCTCTGGGTGCTTTTAGACCTTGTGACTTATCAGCTCTGTCTCTTGCTGAATTCCTGTGGGCAGGAATTCCGAGCACAGTTTTTCTTGCTTTAACCTACTATTGTTCAGGCTTGAGGCCTTTAGCTTTGCTGTATGTTAACAAAACATTGACTGTTGTCCTCGGACTTCAGCCTTACACCAATCCTCTCATTACTACAGAGCGGAAGAACGGGAAGATGCTGGCTGCACTCGAAGCTTTGTACACAGTGGAGTGCAGATTCTGATGCCATGCAACACACTCAGACTGGTGGGGCTACACTGTTCTGCAGGTATGGGGAAATCAGCAGTGGCCACAAAACTTACATATGCATACGGCCACTTTCCTGGAACTTTGTGAATTGCTCTCCGTCCGCTATGAAGTGCTGCGATACCAAAGTGAGACCTGCTCTGCCAGTTCAGAAGCAAATGGCAGTGGCTCTGTAGAAGTTTGTGATGTGAGACAGCTAGTGGTCAGTGGGCAATCAATTCACAGTGGGCAAGTTGAGAGTGGAGACTGCTGTCAGCCCAAATAGCCAAGGCAATCAAAGCCCTTCTGCTCCAACGAGCTGTGACTCTGGGAACTGCCCAGGACACAGTGGACGGTTTTGCTGTGATGGGGTTCCCTAACTGCGGCAGGGTGATAGATCCTTACCTTGGCACCAGACCACCTTGCCACAGTGTACATAAACCACAAGGGGCACTTCTCCATGGTGTTGCAAGCACGGCTGCAGCACAAGGGTCATTTCACCAACGTGAATGTGGGATGGTTGAGAGAGTTGCGTGACACCCACATCGTTAGGAACACCAGTCTATTCAGAAAGCTGAAAAATGGAACCTTCTTGCCAGAAAATCACCACTGGAGACATGGAGGTGCCAGCAGTGATCCTGGGAGATCCAGCTTACGTCTTGCTCCCTACTTGCTACACCTAGGATTTTGCCGATATAGAAACATCACCAAATGGTATCCCTTCCAACTGACCTTTTTTATACCTGCACGTTTCCAGTCTCTTAACAAGTATTAAGAGGGGTTTTCAGTCACTTGATTCTAACACAGTGAAGCAGGTATGAATGAAAACCCATCAAAACATGGCCAAAGAGAGCAGCCATCCTAAAGCAAAGGGCCCAGGTGGAAGGAGGCTTTCAAATCTGAAGTCAGAGGCCAGTCTGCAGTTGCTTTTGCTATCTGGGGTTATCATTCCACAGGCCCAAAGATCAGTTTGTGAGATGTGGGCATGTTTCTTCCTGCAGTGTTTGAAGGCAAAGTCAGTCTGGGCTTGTCTGTTAGGATGCAGACAAGCCCAAACAACTATGTGGTATTCTGAAAGGAGGAGCTCACCTAAGTTTCTCACAGTTATTGTTTGAAGAGATACGATCAATTCCATTGTTAGGTATTCAGGAGTTAGGATTTTAAGTCTGATTTGGGTAATTTTGAGACACCAAAGAATATCCTCTGCCTTATTCTTATCTTCAAAACTGAACTGTTGAGCTACAGCCCAGGATTAACGTAGTCTGTGCATCTATGAAACTAGATTCTGAAACTGCTCACTGCTCACTGAAGCTGTGTCTACACGTGCACGCTACTTCGAAGTAGCGGCACTAACATCGAAATAGCGCCCGTCGCAGCTACACGCGTCGGGCGCTATTTCGAAGTTAACTTCGACGTTAGGCGGCGAGACGTCGAAGTCGCTAACCTCATGAGGGGATCGGAATAGCGCCCTACTTCGACGTTCAACGTCGAAGTAGGGGCCGTGTAGACGATCCACGTCCCACAACGTCGAAATTGTGGGGTCCTCCATGGCAGCCATCAGCTGGGGGGTTGAGAGACGCTGTCTCTCCAGCCCGTGCGGGGCTCTATGGTCACCGTGTGCAGCAGCCCTTAGCCCAGGGCTTCTGGCTGCTGCTGCTGCAGCGGGGGATTCATGCTGCATGCACAGGGTCTTTAACTCGTTGTCGGCTCTGTGTATCTTGTGCTGTTTAGTGCAAGTGTGTCTGGGAGGGGCCCTTTAAGGGAGCAGCTGGCTGTTGAGTCCGCCCTGTGACCCTGTCTGCAGCTGTGCCTGGCACCCCTATTTTGATGTGTGCTACTGTGGCGTGTAGACGTTCCCTCGCTGCGCCTATTTCGATGTGGTGCTGCGCAACGTCGATGTTGAACATTGACGTTGCCAGCCCTGGAGGACGTGTAGAAGTTATTCATCGAAATAGCCTATTTCGATGTCGCCACATCGAAATAGGCTACTTCGATGTAGGCTTCACGTGTAGACGTAGCCTGACTGTAGTATTTCAAATGTGTAAAATAAGGCGTATGTTGGCCTACCTTGTTACACTAATGGGCCAGTTGCTCTGGTAGTGAGAAGAAATCCAGCAGTGGTTACCTCAGTGTATCTGTAGTAGCAACGAAGGGTCCTGTGGCACCTTATAGACTAACAGAAAAGTTTAGAGCAGTGTATCAGTGTATCTGTGTCCCTTCCCTTTCCATTGGTGAAGGATATGCCCCAGTACTCTGAAACCCCGGATGTTACAGAAACACATTTAGAGGCATGATATTTTAGACATTCTAGAGAACTTCTTTCTCTATGTCACATTCTCATGACTGTGAGTACCTACCTCAGGGCAAATGGTCAAAAACAGGGAAGATGCCCCTAACTGGTCGTACTATAATTAGATTTTACCAACAAATATGGACTCCTGGATCATTGTATTAGTCTTACCCTGGAGTCACAGACAGTCCATTTGAGCTCTCTCATTTATGTTGCTATCAAGAGAAACTGGGCTCGGTGATAAATGGTCACTTACATCAAAAAATTGCAAAAGATTCAGGTTGCTTCCAGATCCAAGAGACCAGTCACTTACCCAGTGAGTAACGAGGACAAATCAGAAAAAAATGATCAAGGTGAGCAAATCAGGGAGTGGAGGGGTGCGGGGTGGGGAAGGTCAAGAATTAAATTAAGCCAAATATGCAGACAAGCCTCTATAGTGACCAAGAAAATTTCCGTAGGATTCCCACTGTCTGATTTGCTCACCTTGATCATTTTTTTCTGATTTGTCCTCCTTGCTTACTGTTTTTGGTTCTCCGTGCCTTAAATATTGAGTCTGTTCTGGTCTGGCTATGGTCTGAAGAAGTGGGTCTGTCCCACGAAAGCTCACCTAATAAGTTATTTTGCTAGTCTTTAAAGTGCTACTTGACTGCTTTTTGTTTTGATAGTATATAGACTATCACGGCTCCCTCTCTGTTACTAGTTTGAACAAAATAATACATGCAGGTGATTTGGCTTGCTTTCTTGCTATGAGTCTGCCAGTTCTTAGCCAATGCCTACAGCCTTGGTCAGAGTGGGCACTTGGTTTACCAGCATCACACACAACAGGATTGAACCTCTCTAATCTGGCACCCTGGGGACCTGCCTGGTGCCGGAGAAGAGAATTTGTTGGACCACAGGAGGTCAGTGTGGTCTAGCAGCACTACCAACAAACACTTCCGCTGCTTACTGAGTTCTTAGAAGACATTTAGGGAGAAATTACAGCTAAGTAACAGCACAGAACACTGAGAGCCATGTCTGGCAGCTAGAAACAAACTTTATGGGACCACGGGAAACTTGGCCCCACCCATGATAAGAGGTCATCCAGCTAATTAAAACCATGCCGAATTATAGATGTTGCTGGATGGGAGAATTCAAGTTAGAGAGGTTCAACTTGTCATATGTCTATTTTTCTCAATTCAGGCAGTCAAGCAGTTCAGTGGTGCACAATACATTAGTATTGGAACACTTCTATTACTTAAAAAGATGTGTGTTCTCTCTTTCCTCCTTGCTGTCCCCTAGAAAGTAGGCCCACGGTGTGTTTAATGAATAAATATGTATGTGAGTGAAGGTGCTATTAGGGGAAAAACAGAGTGAACAGGTGTATTTGACACTTGGCTCTATGTGCCAATCTCTGTCTGTGGGTGCCTGTGTTTTTTGTCTTCTACAGTAGTCTCTTGAGTTATGGGAGGGTTCCGTTCTGATGCACCTGTGCGTAACTCAGATTTTGTGTAAGTCGGGGGGGCGGCTTTTTTCCCAGTGGAAAGCACATTTTCCAGCTGGAGAAGCAGCAGGAGCACCTGGAACTCCTTTGAAAGGTAAGTCTTGGGGTTGTGTGGGGGGTGGCAGTTAGGGAGGGTTAAGCCTGGCGGTGGGTTGGGGCCGTGGGAGTGGGGCAGGGAGGTTAAGCCTGGGATGGCTTCGAGCTGCAGGGGGAGGGAGGCGGGAGAGTGGAGTTGAGCCAGGGCTGCACAGCCCTGCGGGGAGTTAAGCCACAGCTGTGCAGGAGAGGTGAGCTGGAGCCGCATGGAAGGTTTGAAGCTGAGCTGCAGGGGGTTTGAATGAGCACAGCAGTGGTGGGGGAAGAGGTTGAACCAGAGCCATGTGGGGCCAGTGGGGTTGAGCCAGGGCCAGGGGGAGCAAGATTTTGAGTTGTGCTTAACTTGCATTAATGCAAGTTAAGTGCAACTCGACATTACGCGTTTTGAGGGTTTACTGTACTAGGATGAGGGCACTATAAGTACCGGGGTTGCAGGGAGCAGCACTGTCCTGCAGAAAGGCAGTGAGATGAGATGACAAAGGTGGCGGAAACAAAGGCAAAGTGGTTAGGAAGAGAGGACAGCTGAGCTGCAGGTAGGGTCAGAGGCATATAAAGGTGAGGAAGTGAAGTTGAAGCTGGATGTGTAGAAAGACCATTAAAGAGATCTGTTTAAATATCCAGGTAATATGGCAAAGAGAACCTTTTATATTCTTACTGTAATTAGTAATAAATTATTACACAGAAAATGATGGGAAATTTTGGCACATAAATATAAGAAGATGTTAAAAAGTGGATTCAATCAAATGTTTGAATATACAGTACTTTGCTTTTTTGGAAATAATGCTAAAGCAGCAGGAAGAGCCTTGATATATTAAATTCTCATGTACATGTCTTCATTCCTGCAGTTTAATAATCATAATTAGCTATGAAGGGAAAGCAAATAGTCTCCATCCCACATGTCCTCAGATAATAAGGATGAAGGTATTTCAACTGCTGGTAAAGACGTGTGGAGCTGCGTGTTGCTTAAAACATCCAGAAATCTGAGCCAAGAAAATCCCCCTGGAGGCTGTAATCAAAAATGTTTTTGGCTCTGCTCTGTAAACAGAATTTTTATTTGAGCGACTGCACTATAGCAACAGAGCTGCAATTTAGACTCTGGATGCTTGGTTCTAAATGGCACCTCTCAGCACTGGAAGGTACTGCTGCACAGTGAGGCTCTGGGGTAGTGAACATGTTCGGTAGGAGGACGGCTTTCGAAGGGTTTGGATTTTTGTCTATTTGCTCTGAAGTTTCGTTCATAATGGAAAGTTATGCAGTGAATTTGAAAGTTCAGAAACAGATAATACTGCCTTCCTGTAAATAGGTGTTGGTGTGGTGCATGAGAACCAGCTTACATGGCATTTTTGCTCTCAGTGAAAATACTAAATGTCACATTGGTATAAAGCCAGTCATTTCCCAGGGCACGCTGGGAAACTCTGGGGGAGGAAATTAGTTTTTTTCACAACTGTTCGAATATCGTCAATTTTTCACGAAAATCATAGCCTGTTGAAATTTGTACCATTGACAAAAATGCCATTGAAAATGAAATTTGGAAAACTTCAACCAGCTTGACTGTAAAAATTTATGTTATCCTTATTATAAACACCTGTATCATACACACCATGGAGGAAGGGGATCTGAGCAGGGATTTTGTAGAGATCACTACCAGACAAAACTATGGCAATTCTTTAGTCTGACCAGTACAACAAAGAATGCCCCCAAAGTAATTCCTTCCTAGCGCACAATTTTTAGATAAGCATCTGATACTGATTTACAAACTATCAGGGATGGAGAATCCACCACTGGCTGGGGTAAGCTGTTCTGTTGATTATCAACTCTCCCTGTTAAAACTTACACCTCATTTCCAGTCTATTTAATTTCAGCTTCTAGCCTTGGATTGTGTTACACCTTTCTCTGCTTTGACTTAAGAGCCCATTATTAAATATTTGTTCCCTAGGTAAGTACTTACCGACTCTAATCAAGACACCCATTGACATTCTCTTTGTTAAGCTACATAAATGGAGCTCTATCATGTTTTCTAACTCTTTAATCATTCTCATGGATCTTCTCTGAACTTGCTCCAGTTTCTCAACGGGCTTCTTGAATTGGGGACACCACAACTTGACACAGTATTTCTGCAGAAGTTGCAAATTGTGGAAGTAAAATGCCCCTGGTTATGCATCCAAGGACTGCATTAGCCCTTTTGGCCACTTTGGATATGTCTACACTGCCATTAGACACCCAGGGCTGGGCCATGCCAGTTAACTTGAGCTTGGGCCCGGGGCTGTTTAATTGAGGAGTAGAAGTTTGGGCTGGGCTGAAATTTGAGCTCTGAGACACTCTTCCCCTCACTGGCTCTCAGAGTTTGGCCCTGGCCTGAACGTTTACACCACAGTTAAGCAGCCTTTTAGGCCAAGAACTGTGAGCCCAAGTCAGCTAGGATGGGCCAATGTAAGACACTCCCAGTGCTGTTTTGAGAGCTTGTGTTTATCCGATTGCCCACCAAGTCTCCAAATCTTACAGCTTTCCCGGATAGAGTCCCCCATCCTGTAAGCATGGCCGCCCTGTGATTTTGTTTCTAGATGTATGTATTTCTATTTAGCCATATTAAAATGTACATTATTTATTTATGGGCATTTTACCAAGTGACCCGGACCCAGTGGGACTCTACTAGGAACACACTTATTCAGGGATGGTTCCCTGTTAACAAATTCATTTTGAGACCTATCAGTTTGGCAGCTTTTAGTCCATCTAATATGTGTCACATTGACTTTAAATCTACCTTTTTTTAATAAAAATGTCATGTGGTACCAAATTAAATGCCTTCCAGAAGTCTAAATATACTATACTATACTATACTGTACTATACTATACCACTATTACCTTTTCTCAGCCAAATCTGTAAACTCATGCCAAAGAGAGACCGTTAGTTTTGAATGCGGGATTGGTAGCTATTAAAAGCTAGTATTCTGAGTTGCCAGAGGAAGCCATTTGCAGTGCACAACAAGCGTATCGGTCCGAGGAATTATACTACGTGTTCTTAAGTATCGGAGGGGTAGCCGTGTTAGTCTGGATCTGTAACAGCAACGAAGGGTCCTGTGGCACCTTACAGACTAACAGAAAAGTTTTGAGCATGAGCTTTTGTGAGCACAGACTCACTGAAGAAGTGAGTCTGTGCTCACGAAAGCTCATGCTCAAAACTTTTCTGTTAGTCTATAAGGTGCCACAGGACCCTTCATTGCTACTACATGTTCTTGAGCAGCAGCTACTATCTATCTATCTGTCTAGTGTAGGACTCATGTCTGTTCCATTTCTCATCACAGTGGCCATTGTAAGGCCCCATCTAAACCAGGCACCCATCTCTCCAGTAAAAGGGACTTCCTGGTTTTCTTTTTCTTTGTCCTCTAAAGAGAAGGAACTAGGGCACCCTCACTGTAGAGCCCAGCCGTACTGTACAAAATGCGGTCGTGAGTTAAAAGGGGGATCCAGTGACAACACAGCAGTCCACCAGCCACAGTTTTTTGGGGTAGCTGAGAATGAATCATGTTTCTGAGCCATACAGCCATGCAAAATCCAGTCATGAACCATGATTCAGGATTTCAACAGAGCTCAGCTCTGTGTACACTGCAAGGCTTTTAATCGTGTTATGGAAACATGGATTGAAGCTTGGTGCACAGTCATTTTTGTACAATGCACAATGGACCTTTTCTTGCTAAGAATGAACAAGGACCAAACTGAATAAAGGCTGGATGCTGGTACCTTATTTACACAGGCTCCTTGCAGTGCATCTTACGTGTCTAAAAAGATTTGTCCCCAGTTTTAGGGAAATGAGCCTAGTCACTGCTTTTTAAAACCAACTGTAAAAGCTGGCAAAAGAGAAGTCACGTACATGTAGGTTGCCCTGGGGCAGTGACAGGCTCCAGAACTCATGGAGTAACTTGTCAGGGCAGTGAATCGCACTGACAAGGTACACAAGCTTTGACAACCTCAGTGAAGTCTATCTTTCTTTTTTAAAACAACAACAACGTAATTCTGTGCTCGGGTCAGATGGCACAAATGACAACATACAGTAGCAAGTGTCAGTATAAGATGGGAGAGATTACAACTGAGTGTCTTTTGGGTGGGGTAATTTGCTGCTTGCAGGAAGGGAAAATTACATCTTCATAAGGACGTCTCAAACTTGCTGCAGCTGTTAGTGCTGCTGCATTTCAGGACCTTACAACGCTGAGGTTATGCTGGAGCTACAACGCCTTTGGTTATAATGGGGTCACACTTCACCAACTGAGCTGTACTGGGGAAGGTTAAGGCAAGATCACTGCTTGACACAACAGTGAACCGCAGGCAGCAGCAGCGCACGACAGTGCCGCTAGCTATTGCGGTAGGAAGATTAAGGTCTCAGGAGTAGAAGATGGCAAGAGTCCACCTTGGGAAGGAATGTTGGGAGGAAGAGTCTGTTCAGCTAGGAGAAGAGCCAGCCAGGTGTTTTAGGCCTGGGCAGTATTTTTGGAACCAGGGCTTAACCGTGATGTATCCGTGAATATAGACTTGAGGAGCTGGTGGTTGGATGAAGGCCTCCCCCTTCAGTACCTAAGTGCTGCAAGAAGTTGTGTTGATTTGCTAGTTGACTTTCTTCCCTCGGTCAATACTGAGCCAGTCCCTGCTATAAGGTGATCTGGGCTGCTGGGTGCTCAGTAACTTTCAAAAATTAGGCTATGTGTAGATAAAGTGGGCCAACACGTTTTGGTCAAAGCTTTTCCAATGGAAAATGACTTTTCAAAATCGTTTTGTCTGGCCTTTTTGGTGAATGAAGAATTTTGTTTGCATTTGAATTGAAATGAAACATTTCGATGTTTGGTTCTTCTCTCCTCACCCATCTCCCAGTGGGAAGTCAGAAATTTGGCGGAACCCAAACCAACAAATGCATTGTTGCTTTCCATATTTTTCGCAGGATAGTCTTCCTATTTCCCTACTGTGGCAGACCGGGGGATAATCCAGGCTAAGGAGCAGCTGCATCACCCCTCACTGTCTGTGTGTAACTGCAGTCTGCCAGCCACACTTGGGTTACACTCTGACTTTCACCAGCCTTGATTATACTGCAGGGTGATCCCAAACATGTACCCAGTCTTAGATTTCCTCTCAAGATGTATGTTCTGTATTGTCCAGCCCCCTCCTGCACAATAAAGTTACATCAAGTCTGTTGTTTCTTCAGCTTGTCACCCCAAATGGAATTTTCCAGACACTTCAAATGAAACACACTGAATTAGATAAAACAATAAATCAGTGTTATTAACTACAAAGAGAGAGATTTTAAGTGAGCCATAGAAGTCTGAAATGGTTACAAGAAAAAAAGAGATGAAATGCTTACTACTGCCTACTGTAGTACAAGATCTTAAATTTAAAGCAAAGTTTTCTCAGCACATGCTTTAAGCAGCCTTACTGACCAAATCCTGAAGGTCACGACCCCTTCTAGAGTCCAGTGAAGGCTCCTGTGTTGCAGCAGGTGCAGTAATTGTGGTGGGCAGGGAGAGCAAGGGGAGTCTTGTGGTTGTTCCTGCTTTTTATAGTTTCGGTCTCCCCTCATGACAATCATTTCCCACTGGGCACCAGGAGACAAAAATCTATGGAGAAGGATGCTCTTTACTGCTTTTTTCCTCACCTGTTCAAGCTTTTGTTTCCCTTCCTTCTTGAGGATTCTGTTGACTGCTTACATGCAAATTAAGCAGCGTGCACGCACACTCCTTTGTTTAGGAGGACTGTGGGTTTTGGCATGTGTTAATAACATCATCCTGAGGAGTCTTGTAACTTCATATACAGTGTTGCCACACAACTTTTTTTCAGGACAGTAATGACCAGCAAATTATGAATTTGCACGATACCTAATAAGGCATGATTTCTACAAAGATTATTATAATAATGTGTCAGGTGTGAATACAGGGATAGATTCTGTCACTCCTGCATATGTAATCGACTAAATATAGATGTTTATTTTTGAAAAAGTTGGCCTTTGAGCAGCTAATGATGGTGGTTAATGATGTCAAAGTGAGGAACATCACCCTATCATTTAATAGACTTTTTCATTGTGCTCTGAAATTAGCAAGATACACTCAGGCCATGCCTACAACAAAAAACATATAATTTGAACACTTGTAGAAATCACCGAAGTGTAGGACTGGAAAGGACCTGGACAGACCCTCTAGTAGGTTGTTTGGAAGTTTTTAAGGACAGCCTAGATAATGATGGAAATTCTAAAACTTCCTTAAGTAATAACGTGTTCCAGTGCTTAACTACCCTTACAGATAAGAAATTTTTTCTAATGTTCTACCTGAGTTTCCCTTGCCACAGTTTAAGATCATTGCTTCTTGTTCTGTCCTCAGTAGTTAAGGAGAACAATTTATCACCCTTCTCTTTATAACAGCTTTTTAGGCACTGTCATGTATCCACTCCATCTGCTCTTCTCCAGACTGAACAAACCCATTTTTTTCAGTCTTTCCTCATAGGCCACGTTTCCTGGATCTTTAATCATTTTGTTGCTCTCTTCTGGACTTTCTCCAATTTGTCCACCTCTTTCCTGAAGTGTGGTGCCCAGAACTGGACAAAGTACTTCAGCTGAGACCTTATCAGCGCAGAGTAACGAGGAAGTTAGACATCTCACGTCTTGTTTACAACACTCCTGCTAATGTGTCCCACAATGATGTTTGCTTTCTTTGCATTAGTGTTGCGCTGTTGACTCATATTTTGTTTATGATCGACTATGAACACCAGATCCTTTTCTGGAGTACGCCTTCTTAGGCAGTCATTTCCCATTTTGTATATGTGCAATTAATTATTCCTTCCTAAAGCTAGTACTTTGCATTTGTTCCTTTTGAATTCCATCTTATGCATGTCAAGGTCATGTTGAATTCTAAGCCTGTCTTCCAAAGTGCTTGCAACCCCTCCCAGTTTGGTAACATTTGCTTACTTTATAAGTATACCTTTCCTGCTAATAGCCAAATTGTTTACACCAGCATGTGATGCCAGCAAAGTACTCCTAGCATAAACGCATTTTACACTGACAAAGCTGCACTTATACTGGCATAGCTTTTTTCTACACCCACCCTCCTGAGTGAAACAAAAACTATACCAATATGAGTGTAGCTTTGATGGTGTAACTGTGTCTGTTCTGGATGCTTCTTTCAACACAGCTCTGTCAGTCAGGGATCATACATTGCATCCCTGACCAACATAGCACTGCTGGCAGAAGTCTGTTGCGCAGAACTGGTGTCAGGCCTGGTACAGCTCTTATGTTTAGACCACATGAGCTATACCAGTATAGTTAGATGTATTACTTCCCTCCCATGGATCAAGATGTACAAGGGTGTTTATATTGACATAACTAGTCCTATACAGGAAGGGGAATAACTATGCTGTAATGAGGCTCCTTTATACCAGTATCAGTGTCCACACTAGGGGTTGTGTCAATATAGCTATGTGACTAAAAAAAAAAGCACACTCCAGCTAAAATAATTATACAGGTATACTCGTTGTATAGAGACTGGGCAGCATTCTCTCTGGTGGTGAGGTCGTAGTGGTTTTGGATCCTGCAAAACACAAGTTCCTGAACCCTCTGGGTTGGAAGAGTCATCTGGGACACCTCTCCCCTCCTCCAGCTGCCTTGGGAGGTGATAGATACTCTGGCCAGGGACACTGGAAGAATGAAGGCGTGAAGAAAAGTGCACCCACACCCGTGCCATCCATCCACCTGGCACTGTGTGGGATTGAGGGTTTGCCCTGATCTGCCCAGCACTCCCTGGGGGCAAGAGGTCAAAGCAGTGGGGTTTGCCCAGCTCCAGCAGAGGAATGAGGGTTGGGCAGTGAGCCGGCAGGCAGAGCAGGACAGCCCCTACAGCTTGATCAACCCCAGCTGGAGCGTTGGGGCTGGCCCTGATCCCTTGCAAGAGCACCAGACAGGCTGAGCAAGGCAAGTCCTGGGGCAGGGCAAAGCTGAGAAGGAGATGGATGTGCCTGGCTGTTAAGTGGATGGTTCACAGCTCATTCAGGCCCACCTCTGGCTGCACCACTGCCGCAAATACACTTCAAAAGGAGCAGACTTGCACTGGCCAGGTGTCGCCCTATGCCCTATAGCACCTGGAAAAGCTCTGTGTCTTCAGAAATATCTCCAGAGCCCGATTTGGCTGTTTATGTCACGTCACACCTTGGCTAAAAGCTGATTGCAATGACAGTGGCGACTGGTAAGGGCAGTTCTGGGGGAGGGGTCATGTGCCCCTGCCCCTCCCTTTCCCTGGTCTGCCAATGCCCCGCCCCCTCCCCAAGGCCCATCCCATCCCCATCCATGCTCCACATCCCTCCCCTGCCATCTGGCTTCTGGTGAGTGGGGGGAAAGTTGGGGGAACCACCTCCGCACTCAGTGGAAACAGCGCAGCTCTGATGGTGTGTGTGGGGTGGGGGGGACAGCTGGCTGCAGGGCGTGTCTCCCCCTGTGCAGCACGCATGCATTGCCCCTGAGTAATGTACCTGTGAGCTAGCATGCTTTTTTCCTATTCTTTTTCTCCTTCTGCACCTGTCTCCACAATAAGCATGCCTGCAGCGAGCTGGTCTTCTTTTTAGGGGGTGCAGCCATCTCAAGTGAGAGGGGCGTGTGGCTGTGGTAGATGGAGAGGGAGGGAGAAAGCAGCTTGGGAAGGGAGGTGTGGAGGTAGCAAATATGCCTGGTGATTACGGGATTTGATACTGCTGGGAAAAGAAACTACCATTTTAACTCTCTGGCACATGCGCCATTTGAGCATGCTCTGGTGGGGGGCGGCGCAGAAAGTAAAAGGCGAGCAGCTAAAACTCCTCCCTACACCCAGTCTGGTGGTGGACAGCCAGATCTAGAAAAAGTAAGTTACTCTCCCATGCACTGTCATTATATAATAGCTTTTAATACTTATTGGTAGAACCGTCCTCCGCAGTATCTTGAAGCTGGCTGTGCACATCAGACTTTGATGTCACGGTCATATCCTCCATGTCATACAGTTCTCAGCTGCCCAGAAAAATCACCTGGTCAGACATCCTATTATAGTGGCCATGGAGTTTTCGGGGCACTTGGGTTCTGGCTACATTGTCTGGTGTGCTTTGGGGGTAATTGTCCACCCCGCAACCCCCCGATTTCATTGGGTACATTGGTGGCATCATTCTCAAAAATGTGGTTTGGTTCCTGATAGTATGTGGCCCCTCCTCACTTCATGGTAGTGTCCAAGCACACCACAGCCTTAATGTAGTGACCCTCATAGCACTCCTCTGAGGCAGAGAGGGGCAAACTATTATCTGCATTCAATAGAAGGGGAAATGAGGTCCACAGGGCATCAAGTGAGGCACAGAGGAAGTCTGTGGCAGAAAACTGGGACTCTAACATGAATTGATTGAATCCCAGACACAGTGTCCTAAGCTGGGCACCTGAAGACCCTGCAACACAGCTTTCAGTAAACATCAACATGCATAAAATAAGACCTCTTTTGCCAGTGGGCCTGCAGCCTGACTGAACAGATAGTCTCTCATGTGCATTCACAGACCAGTCTGATGGATGGCAGAGACTCAGCCCCAGGTAACTCCTCAGACTCCAACAATTACCCTGCTTTTATCAACCTAAGTGTGTGTGAAAGCCAACAATCCTGATGTCCTGCACAGACAGGTCACTTTAAGGGTATATCTGTGTGGGAGCTGGTGGTATAATCCCAGGTGGGGTGTAGATGCTAGATCTGAGTTCACTGCAGTTCATTTTCATGGCAGCTCAATGGCTGGTGGGACAGATCACAACCCAGTCTGAAAGTCTAGTTCATACTAGAGAGGGCTAGTCATTTTTGCAGCCAGTGCAGCCCTGGCTAAGTGCTTATTTTTAGCACACGCGCTCAGTCAAAGCTACGAGAACTGGAAACAGCTGCAGTGCAGACATACCCAAGGCTCTGTTTTTTCAGGGTAATGTTTAGAGCAAGCCTGTTACCTCTGTTCCCACCTGTCTCCGTTTTTAACCTGTTCCTCCCAACCTTCTTTTCTCTCAGATCCCCCCTCTTCTCACTCCCAACTCCTCCCCTGGGACCAGCCAGTGGCCTCACCTTAGAGCTGGAATGGTTCTTGAAGTATGAAACCAATTTGAAATCCAAAGCCAATTGTGCTTTGAACACTTTAATTGTTGCCTACATGTTCCCTCTTAAAATGGAAACTTTTTGGGCCAGGCCCATGCATTGCATGACAGTGAGCACACTGTTGGAACTCAGCAAGTAATTAAGAGGTTGGGAGACTGAATTCACGGTGTCAGCAGCTGATCTTAATGCATCAGTATCCGAGAAAGACAAATTCTTCAGTGCTAGTAAAATCTGGCCTCTCCTCCTCTGTTTCTGGGAAAGGAGAAACCCTGGTCTCTCCCTTTCCCCACAACCCACAATCACTAGGAAGAACCATGTGTTGGAATGGAACAGGGGGACAGTGAGGAGGAGCTCGGATTTGTGGACTCCTGGCTGAGCTCCAGAATGAAGTGTGAGTCTGGGAGATGTTTCCTTGGGGCTATGCAATGCCTTTAGAATGTCTTGCCTATCAGCTAGAGGGAGCCCTCCATCATTCTCATGAGATGGTTTAGTAGGTGGCATACTGAGTATGCAGGTTGGACAGCATGGGAGCGTTGGCTCTGCTTTAGGGAAGGGGGCCATCCTGGCTGACCATGTAAGGCTAAAATTGGCAGCTGTTGGGGAGTAAGCACTCTCCTTGGAGAAGGAATAACCTTTTTCCTCAGGAGCTGCTGAAAGATATCAAGTCAACACCTAGACCTTGTGACTTGAGCCCCATATCATCCCTACTGACAGAGATTAGCAACAACGTGGACCAGATCCTTGGTGTCTGCACCTGGAAAGCCAGGGGATCAGGCCAGCTGCAGATTTCCTCTGCTAGAGTGAAATCTCTGTGTGGCATAAAGCCAGTGTAACTGGCTCTCCCCAGCCATTTCCACAGACAACCATAAGCAGGAGTTCCCCAACACTCCTCCACCCCGTAACAATCCCTTAAAGGCCATTACTTTCAGCGTAATTCAGAGCAGTACCAAGGCTGCTCTGACTTGCATTAGAGGACGGCTCCATGTTATGGAAGCGCACTAAGCAGATTTCTTCTGAATCTGGCACTCTGGCTCCAGCTTTGCAGAGGGAAACCTATCATCCCCCTGAAGGGAAGCCCATAGCCCAGCCAATTCTGTGGACTCTGCAGACCTCAAACTACCTTCCTGTCTCAAAGCTCCAATTTTTGAACAAGTTATTTGAGAAGCTAGTGAAGAACCATGTCCAACCACACATATCAACTGTCCACATCTTAGCCCTTTCCTGGCTGCAGGTCAGGACAAGTCGTGAATGCGAAGACAACGATCTTAGTCCTCATAGGCCTGTTGCAGCATTTGATACTTCTTATCATGGCACACTACTGTCTCAATTCCAAAGTACAGCCGGGTTTATTGGAAAAGCTCTGGAACGTGCTTTTGGACAAATCCATCTGCCACTACCCTATACCAACTGGGAGTGCTAGGAATGTGGTGGCTACCCAGCTCTAAAACTGATGTAATGACTGTGGGACAGCTCTGATACTGCTGCATCCTGGGAGAGAAGACTCTTATGGAAGTCCCCAGTGCTGAGCCCAGTGGCCTGGGTTAGTTGCTTGGGAGAAGGCTTAGCTTCCCGCTGCAGAACTGTGATTTGGCTATTATAAAACTATAGACTCATAGAATACTAGAACTAGAAGGGACATCAAGAGGTCATCACGTCAGCAGTATCACGGTCCCTCAGGGCAGGACCAAGCACCATCTGTATTGTAACTGTTAGATATTTGTTCAACCTGTTCTTTAATACCCCCAGTAGTAGAGATCCTACTTCTCTCTATTTTTGAATGAAAAATCAAGACCCTGGTATTCGGCATAATGGACGGTTCGCATAGGAGAGGCAGACCCCACGGAGAATGGGTAGATGATGTAGTAGATTGGTGTAGAGCTAGTCTATAGAAACTAAGCCACTCTGCACTGGATAGGGAAAGATGGAAGGACATAGTGAGAGAGGCATCAGACACCAATGGGCGCTGAGCCCACAGTTGTTAATAATGATGATGATGATGATGAGTAGAGATTCTACAACCACCCTAAGCAATTTATTCCAGTCATTAACCAGCCTAATAGGAATTCTTTCCAAATGTCCAACCTAAACCTCCCTTGTTGAAGTTTAAGCCCATTGCTTCCTATTCTGTCACCAGAGGCCAAGGAGACTAATTTGTCTCCCTCCTCCTTGGAACACCCTTTTAGGTACAGTAGTCCCTTGAGCTACGCAAGGGCTCCGTTCCCATGCACCCTTGCCTTACTTGAACTACGCATATGTCAGGGGGTGGCATTTTTCCCTGGCGGAAAGTATGTTCTGCAGCTGGAGAAGCAGCAGGAGCACCTGGAGTTCCTTTGGAACGGTAAGTTGGGGGTGGGGGCGGGGGCAAAATTGGGGAGGGTTAAGCCTGGTGGTGGGTTTGGGCCATGGGAGGGGGGCAGGGGAGTTAAGCCTGGGGTGGGTTGGGGCTTCAGGGTGGCCAGGGGGATGGAGTTGAGCTGGGACCATGCAGCCCTGTGGGGGACTGAGCCAGAGCTGCGTGCTGGGATGGTGAGCAGAAGCTGTCTGGGAGGGGGTGGGGCTGGGCTGAGGAGGTATTGGACTGGGGCCGTGTGGGGTGGGGAGGAGGTTTCAATGGGGGCAGCAGGGTTGAGGGGAGGTTGAGCCAGGGCCGGGGGAGCGGGCATTTCAAGAGATTACTGTACTTGAAAGCTGCTATCAAGTCCCCCTCAGCCTTCTCTTTTCCAAATTAAACACACCAGTTCTTTCATAGGTCATAGTCTCTAGACCTTTAATCATTTTAGTTGCTCTTATATTGCCTCCTGTCACTTCCCCTAGGCTGGGGGTGGCTTAGAGGCAGAACCAGAGTGCACACTGCTCCAGTCAATCTTCCATGGTCGGAGCAACTCCAATGGGGCTAGTCCAGCCGGCACAATTCAGAGCAACTATTAGATGCCTGTAAATTATGACAGGAGGTGGTTCAGCTCCAAGGTTGCAGGATGAGAGAGAGATTGTAGAACACAAAATAGTTACAACTAACGATTCAGTCCCCCAGTTTTAGTAATTCTACTAATGCAGACGTAAACAAAATCATTATGCACAGGAATTACTTTCAACATGAGCTACATTTGAACAATAAGACATTCAGAGCCATAATTTCAAAGGCGTGTGCAAAAAATGTCTATGCCCATTGCTGACGGCCCATTTTAGAAGCCCAACAATCTCCGTGGTAAATGTATCATGGGAGCGAGCAAATGTGCACAGAAATGCACACTTTTGAAGATACGGGCTTACACAACATGTAAAACTCTAACGGTAATTATAAAAATAGAACCAGGTTTTGAGCTTACACGCTTTGACCAGAGAAACTCCCCTTTATGGATGGCCTCAGTGAGACAATTCTACCTCTCAGGAGCAAATGAGGATGTGATGTGGTTTGTTGCCAATGCCAGGCCTGCCTCCTCAGCTACAGACAGCCTGCCAACCTTAAACAAATTCTCAGCAACCACTATAGATCACAACACAGGAACTCTAAACCTGGAACCGATCCCTGCAACAAAACTTGCTGCCAACTCTGTTCACATATCTACACCAGTGATAGCAGCACAGGACCTAACATCAACCGTACCATCAGGGCCTCCTTTACTTGCACATCTACTAATATAATATATGCCATCATGTGTCAGCAATGCCCCACTGCAATTTACTAGACAGTCTCTATGTAAAAGAATAAATGGAGATAAATCCAATATCAGGAACGGTAATGTACAGAAACCTGTGGGAGAGCACTTTAATCTCCCTGGACACTCAGTAACAGATTTAAAAGTTGCAGTCCTAAAACAAAGACATTTCAAAAATCAAATGGAGAGAGAAATCTCTGAGCTGCAATTTATTTGCAAATTTGACTCCATCAACCAAGGATTAAACGAGACTGGGAGTGTCTGTCCCCTAACAAAAGCAGCTTCTCTACCCTGGGTGTTAATATCTCCCCATTATACTCTGACAATGGGCCTGTCTGATCTGACTTGTTTCTTCCTCTTTTGATACATACTACTGGTAATGAGCCATTTCCACCTTGCTGAATAGACCTTGTCAGCTCTGGCCCTCCCTTTTACTGGGACCCCACTCTTTAAACCCCACACCCCCATGCATCTGATGAAGTGGGTCTTTGCCCACAAAAGCTTCTGCTCCAAAATATCTGTTAGTCTATAAGGTGCCACAGGACTTCTTGTTGTTCTCGAAGATACAAACTAACACAGCTACCTCTGATGCTGTTTGGAAATGTCAGCTCAATGAATCCCGTAGGAGTTTACAATAAAAACAGCAGGAAATGATAAACCAGGGTCAGACAGGTCTTGAATATTCCACAGTTGAAATAAGGTAGGAGCAAGAGGAATTGGATCTCAAAAATGGGATTCAGATGTGAAATGCCAAGACTGGCAGTGTGGCTGGTGTCAGGGCTGGTGGCGTGGCCTGGATCATGGCTGGGAGGGGAGCCCAGTGGCCAGGAGAGTGCCGCTCCCATCTCCTCAGGAGAGCCTGGAGGCAGCAGCAGAGGGGCTGGCTTTGATCTGTCCTGATCCAACAAACCACCTCCTTCAGGACTGGTCAAGTCCGAGAGTGCAGGACCAGTGAGGTCCAACCTGCACCACGCAAATAATACCAAGTCCAGAGGGAAAATATTTTGTGTAATGCCTTGTTTTAGATGGGCTCCAAGTAGGTTAATCTGACATCACTCTGGTGAAGACCATGGAACTATCTCATAAACTATTGTTAAATACAATCCTTGGCATATTTACCTTCCAGGTCGACTTTGTGCCAAACTTCTTCAGAATCAATGGGCCATTGGAGCAGTTGCTGATGCAAGCCAGTGAATTAATCTTGAATAATCACCATGACATTGAGCTCTGGAAGACAAAGAACATGCATTTATTGCATGCCTACTTTGCCTCTAATAAGTATTGACTTTACTAACCAATGCAGTTATGAGACTTGTTGCTGTACTACTCCAGGAAGACTGTTCACAGTATTACACATCAGAAACTCATCCCCCCGCCCCCACCTGCTCCTCTGAGGAACGTTATGCACAGATAAAAGGGAACTATGTGCATTTGTATTTGGCTGCAAGCACCTTCCTCTGTATAAGTTTGGTGGCTAAATTTATTTGACAATAAACGGCCTCAATCAGTTCTGCAGAAACAACTCTCTGCAGTATCATGCAGATTATGCAGTACATGACTTTCCTGTTGCAGAGACAAGACACTTCACTGCAAGGTTATTCCATATGACACTGAACTTGTGTTTTTACCTAAAGTTGTATTCTAGAGATAGTGTGATGATTTAAAATGGCTTCATTTTGAAATAGGCCACTGTACCTGTACATAATGTAGCACGCACACAAATTTCTGGCAAAGAGTATTATAGATGAAGCATGACAAGCTTTAGAAAAGGCCAAATATAAATCCAGAATTGAAGCTCCTGAAACATGACATTCTATGGAAGGTAATACAGAAGATGGCTTTTTTTTTTGTATCTACAATAATCACAACTGTGTGTTCTAAAATAGGGCCCTGAAATTCAGTGTTATGGGGATAAAAAGTATTCAGGAATCATTCTTAAAAAACTTTGTTTCTGGCCCATCCGCCTAGGGTGGACATAACTGCCATTATACTCAATGGGAAGTTTATTTATCCAGCCACTACAGGACTGGGCATCTATCCAAAAGAAGAGTACCGAAGGCGCTTTTTTCCACCAGTTATTCAAAATGAAATAAAGGAAGAGAAAAACAAGCAATATTTTTACAAGTTTTCACCCTCATCTGTTAGACTTTTGTGCCTAATCAATATTTGCAATAGTTTAGGCTCTATTTCTTCTCTGTTCTGGATGATATTTCTTCAACTCGCTATAAAAAAAGGCCTTTTCTCAACACATTCCTGGTACATCATTTTCCTTCTTTTGCATGCTGTATGTTGCACATTCCTTGGCTTTCTGATGCCCCTCATTTCTCAATGGTAGAAAAACCAGGATCTAAAAATCACAGTTAAAATGTTCTGATTTTTGACAGCTTTCAGTAAACAGTTGTTCTGTCTTCGTGGTTTGAAGGTCACTACGTAGAAAAGGACTGAAGAGGAGACCCACTCTGTGTAGCATTTGAGCTCCGCTCCTGCAAGGTTTGTAACACTGACCTACACTTGTCTTGTTCTAAGCATTTGGAGTTGAAAAGCGAAACCCTCTAAGCAAAGCGCACATTACTGCACATTTGACCTCTTTTCTCCTGTCTTAGAAGGCTTGCAGTAGGATCTTTTGCTCTGAGCAGATTAGATACCATGTCTTCAGGGAAAAGAGAAAACCACAGAGCATGCTGCATGTTGCTCAAACGCTCTTGTTATTCTGAGGCCTAAGGAAAGGAGGAAGGAAGCTTGAGGCTGGTGGTTTGGCAGGTGTGAAGCCTTTTTACAGAGACATCTGTTTTTAGTGGTAGCTCTGGGGCTGCGTCTGAGCGGAGGAGCCCACCTCCCCCTCCTCCCCTGGGGTACACACAAAGAGATCTGGGTTCCTGAAGAAATGATGTGTCCGTGCTGGCAGCTCCCTCAAGCTGCACTTTGAGCCTTTGCACTGTCATATTTGTATGGGAGGGTTGCAAAGTGAGAGAATTCCTTCCTGTAAACCAACAACTGTTCAATGCAGCTGTTCGGCTGCTGCGGTAGTCAGAGGTTTCTGCTGCTGTGCTGGCAGTCACAAAATGGATGTGAGGGAGAATACAAAATGGGTGAAAGATGACACTCCCCTAAGCTCTTTGTAAAGACTTTTACCTGGATGCTACCTGTGACACCACATGAAAATTAACTTCAAGCCAGTGGCTCTGTGCATAGCTTCCTTCCCCCTCACATGCCTTATTCCTCCTGGCTGTGCCTCTGTGTAGGACTGTGTCCCCACCCCCTCCTTCCCATTATAGGCTGTATGTGCCTCATTCCCCCTCTGCCCCCTTCCATTCTGGGGTCCACTGATTGCCCCTGCCAGAGGGTCTGTATGCACCCCCATTGCCCTCTTCCTTCTGTAACACAGACAGACCCAGGTCACTGGCCCTAGGGATTCAGCCTGCGATCATAAGGACTAAAGCCCTGTGCTCTGCTGCATGAGCTAAAGGCCAGCTGGCTCTCAGCCAAGCCTGTAGAGCAGAGACTTCACTCGCCCTAGCATGAGGTCTCAGTGCCTCTGGGTGCTACCTGCTTCCCTTGGCTGAGGAAGCACATCCCAAGCTTCCGAGACCTTCCAGCAGCTCATTGCTGACAGCCCCCCGGTTGTAACACCAACAGACCCGGGTCACCAGCAGCAGGGATTGAACCTGTAATCATAGGGGCTAAAGCCCTGCACTCTACCAGATGAGCTTAAGGCCAGCGTGTGCAGTAGTGGACAAGGTTTTAGCCCCTATAATCACAGGTTCAGTCCCTGGTACTGGCAACCCAGGTCCATCAGCATTACACTCCCATATTAGGGATTCTGCCTGCCCTCCCTCCTTACCCCTGCACCCAATGTCTCAGGTTCTAGAGACCACCCCTTCCTGGATCTCCACCAGGAATGTTCTGAGGAAAACCTAAGCAGGATTGCTGGCATGTATTACATTGCTAGGGGCCAAATACCATCCAGCCCTTCCTGCAATCTCAGGGTGCTAACCTATGTGGTGCCCCTAGCTGAGCTTCAGAACTGACTGACTGGGTGCCTTAACACACCCCTCTCCTAGGACTCATCCCAGATGTGCGAAACATCTGGTTGCCAGCTCAGCTTTATCAGGGCAGGCAGCAGCTGTGAAGCTGTAAACACACGATACACATGGTACATATCGCCTAAGCTAACGCCTTTAAGCTCTTCACTTAACAGATACCGCACAAAACAATCAACCAGCCTAAGCACTGTATCAACATTAGCTCACCCTCCCTTTGGGAGACCCTCTTTGTTCTGTTAGACAGGCAAAATCTGCCCCTCTGCTTATTATCCTACCCTGCTGCAGCTTTCCTCGTCTTAATCTGATGCAAAATGGCTCCCCCTCTGCAATATCTTACCCTCAATCCACCCCCACCCCAGCTCACCAGCTTCTTTTGTCCTCTCTTTTGGTTACCTTCCAGTGCTCCCAAATTCCCCTCCTTTCAGTGCAGAGGACAAGGCAAACCCACTGTCCCAAGCTGTTTGATTTTGACTAGGTGAGAGAGAATTGCTCACCATTGTCTCCGGCCTGGCAGACACAGGCCACAGCCTTGTTGATTCATGGTGGTTCTATGCCGCTGTAATTTCATGATACTAAATCATAAAATAACCCTCTTTCAGTAGTGGTACAATCCCCTCTGTGTTCCCCCGTTATCTCCCCCCCCCGCTGAGATCAGAGCCTCCCCTACTCCCCCCTTGCCCCAAGGCAGGGCATGTGCGCAGCTCCCTTCTTCCATCCTCTCCCTTTCAGTCAGTCAGGGCGTGGAGATATTAAACAGTAGTGGGAGGATGGGTAGAGTTGTATTTGGGGGTATTATTATGCAGGAAGGTGTTTAATGGCTGCCATAGCTGGTGCTTTGATCTCCAGACATTTCCAGGGGTGGTTGAAGCTGGGGCCCTGCTGAACACATGACAACTCCACGGGTCCCCCATTTATTTTCCTCCTTTCAACAGTTCAATTCTCCCCTGCCCTCGCCAGATCAATAAAATTCTGGTCAGTGATGACTGAGGTCTAAAACATTTCCTGACGTTTTGGACTTGATCGGATGTGATGCTCTAAAGCTTATCCTGTTGCATGCCTACAGCCGGAGCAGGCTGGCAAGCTGAGTGTAAGGTCCTGCAAGCTTGGCCAAGGAATGAAATGCTTCTTTTATATCGGGGTGAGCAAAGTGGGGGGTGGATCCCCCTCGGGGATGTGCGTGAAATTTCGAAAGGAGGGGGCAGCATGACTGGCTGCTGTGGGCCAGGCTCATCCATCTCATTAAAAATGTTGAAACATGTGACTGTTTTTATGTCTGTGTATTCACATTTATATACCGATTAATAATGTTTTTCATTCTACAGACTTAATTCCTTACTCGTGCCAAAAGGTTGTTTTTTTTTTTCATACAAACATAACCAAAACTGCCATCGGTTTGGCTTATATTAGATAGGTTGGGAGGCCCCTGCTAATTGCAGGGATGAAAAGTGGGGCCTGACATAAGAAGTTTGCTCACCCCTGCTTTAGCTGAGCGTGATGGCAGAGTCTCAGCTGACGTCCTGCACTGAACTGAAAGAGCTTTGTTACTGTTCATCATAGGCTCAGAGGGGGAGCTGTGTTAGTCTGGAGCTTCACAGATAACAGGCAAGTCCTGTAGCACCTTAGAGACTAACGCATTTGTTAGGTCAGCAGCTTTTGTGGGTAAGACCCATTTCCTCAGATTTGGAGTAGACAATTAGAATCCAAGGTTTATACGGCAGTGGGTGGGGGGAAGGAAGGAGGAAAAAGGGGGTTCCCTATCACTGATAGAACCAGTAGAACAAGCAAATTAAGCTTATCAAGTGGGATGGGTGCCATTTCTACGAATGTCAAAGGTGGGGAAATTGCCTGTGTAATGCATAAGATAATTGAAATCCCTGTTAAGGCCTAATTCAAAAGTGTCAAATTTCAAATGAATTCTAATTCAGATGTCTCCCTAAGAACGTGCAGGGCAGCCAGCAGACTTGCTGGGCCCCCGGGCACCATACGTGTGGTGGGGGGGCTGGCTCTGTGCCCCCCCAAATAGGAAGGGCCTTGTGCATGGCTTGGGCTAGCCTCCCCCAGCCACACAGAACACTCTGGCCGTTTCTACATAGGCCACTTCCAAAGGAAGTGGCATGCCAATATATGGAGCGAAAGATGCTAATGAGGCATGGATGCAAATTCCCCACGCCTCATTAGCATAACATCAGGTGATTTGGAGTCCGGAAGACCGTTCTTCCAAAAATTTTTGGGAAGAAGGGGCCTCCAGGAGGAGGACTTCCTTCCAGAAGCCCCCTTGGGGCTGTGCTTCTACATGGCATTTTGGAGTCCGGAAGAACAGTCTTCCAGACTCCAAATCATGTGATGTTATGCTAATGAGGTGCGGGGAATTTGGATCCGGGCCTCATTAGCATCTTTCGCTCTGTGTATTAGCATGCCACTTCCAGAGGAAGTGGCCTGTGTAGAAACGGCCTCTGACTGGAGCTCTGGCAGCAATTTAAAGGGCCCAGGGCTCCAGCTGCCCCCACTGATGCAGTAGATGCCCTGGACTGTTATAAATCACTGGCCCCTGGGGCAGCTGCCTCATTTGCCCCACCCCCTCCATTGTTGGGCCTGCCCACGTGGTCACACAGTGTCTTGGACTTTGTTTAAACTTTACAAGGTCTTCTGCCCTGAGGCAATACAGTGCACAGGGCCTAATCCTGTCTTATTAAATCAAAGGGGTGGGAGGTGACATTTAGTTGAATGAAAGGAAGCTCAGGCCCTGAGTCCATTAGAATGGGGGGTGATGCTCCATGCCCTTTTACTTGCTACTTGCAAAGCCTTTTGCACCCGCGCAGCCTGGGTGTATCATGCTGCATCTCCCTGGAATCCTCGCCTTTCCCTTCCCCAGTCAGTGCTACCCCTCTGCCAACTCTGCTGGTAACAGTCACTGTATCGGGGCTGGTTCTCCACTGTCTTGTGAATTGTGCAATGCTTTACACTTGTGCAAAGTGAGTGCAACAGTCTTCATGATACCAGCAGGGTTGGCGGTGGCTGAGGAAGGAAAAAATAAGAATTGCAGGGAGACGGATCAAGAGAGTTGCTTTGCTATGTTGCTTGTGTGCCTTGTTCAGAGGCCTATTAATGTGATATTTAGCTGTCCAATTTCTGTCAGGGGAATTGAGCAAAGAGTAGATGGTTTTGGGGCAGAACTTGGCTGTTATCATTCCTAATATTCCACGCAGTGCTAGACTCCAGTCCTCTGATATCCAAGCAGAAGGGTCAAAACTCTGGAAAACCAAAGGGGTTAGGTAGCATTATATAGCTCCCCACACAGAAGACAGGATTTCTGCCATTTCATGGCTAACGTAGTCTCCAGAGCTACCCTATCCCATGGCACTCTCTGGAACAGCATTCAACTGGTGAACTAAATCTATTGGATTTTCAAGTCTGGCACCAAAAGCATAAATTCTGTCCTTATTTTGGACAGACAGAAAAGTCACACTGTAATGCTGTCCATTTCATAGAAACATAGAACACTAGGACTGGAAGGGACCTCGAGAGGCCATCGAGTCCAGCTCCCTGCCCTAATGGCAGGACCAAGTACTGTCTAAACCATCCCTGACTGACATCCGTCTAACCTATTCTTAAATATCTCCAGCAATGGAGATTCCACAACCTCCCTTGGCAATTTATTCCACTGTTTGACCGCCCTGACAGTTAGGAACTTTTTGCTGATGTCCAACCTAAACCTCCCTTGCTGCAGTTTAAGTCCATTGCCTCTTGTTCTATCCTGAGAGGCCAAAAAGAACAAGTTTTCTCCCTCCTCCTTATGACTCCCTTTTAGATACCTGAAAACCGCTATTATGTCTCCCCTCAATCTTCTCTTTTCCAAACTAAACAGGCCCAATTCTTTCAGCCTTTCTTCGCAGGTCATATTCTCTAGACATTAAATCATTCTTGTTGCTCTTTTCTGGACCCTCTCTAATTTCTCCACATCTTTCTTGACCTGCGGTGCCAAGAACTGGACACAATACTCCAGCTGAGGCCTAACCAGCGCAGAGTTGAGAGGAAGAATGACTTCTCGTGTCTTGTTCACAATACACCTGTTAATGCATCCCAGAATCCTGTTTGCTTTTTTTGCAACAGCATCACACTGTTGACTCATATTTAGCTTGTGGTCCACTATAACCCCTAGATCCCTTTCTGCTGTAGTGATTCCTAGACAGTCTCTCCCCATTCTGTATGTGTGAAACTGATTGTTCCTTCCAAAGTGGAGCACTTTGCATTTGTCCTTATTAAACTTCATCCTGTTTACCTCAGACCATTTCTCCAATTTATCCAGATCATTTTGAATTATGACCCTATCCTCCAAAGCAGTTGCAACCCTCCCAGCTTGGTATCATCTGCAAACTTAATAAGCCTACTTTCTATGCAATATCTAAATCGTTGATGAAGATATTGAACAGAACCAGCCCTAACACAGACCCCTGTGGAACCCCACTTGTTATACTTCTCCAGCAGGATTGTGAACCATTAAGGACTACTCTCTGAGTGCGGTTGTATTATAAAGATACCATTTAATAGGTAGCAGGTATTAAACAAACAAAAGGAAATATTTTTTTTCATGTAAGGCACAATCAATCTGTGGAACTCCTTGTCAGAGGATGTTGTGAAGACAAGGACTTTAACAGGGTTCAGAAAAGAAGTAGATAAATTCATGGGAAATAGCTCTATCAATGGCTGTTTGCCATGATGGGTAGAAATGGCATCCGAAGCCTGTTTGTCAGAAGTTGGCCATGGGTCACAGGGGATGGATCACTTGATGACCACTGGTTCTGTTCGTTCTTCTGGGGCAAGTGGCATTGGCCACTGGTGGCAGACAGGATACTGGGCTAGATGGATCTTTGGCTTGACCCAGTATGGCCATTCTTATGTTCTTATCTCCATTTACCAGACAGCTAGTGTTCTGGGAGATATTTGTAAGTGAGATCGCACTTGAACCTTCTAGTTTGCAGAAGCCGTTTGATTTTGAAATACAGGGTTCCTTTTCAAACACTCATTCTCTTCCTTGCAATGAGTCTCACCAGGAATAGGGCCAGGAAGTTATTTTAGAGCACAATGAATGAACCTAATCAGACGTAGTAGTGGCTAACAAAAGTGCATAAAAAGAATAAATGACTTTTTGACAAGGCTAAAAACAGAAGAAAGTGGCATAATTGCTGGAAATATCCAAATCACACAGCAAGAGGCATCTTGGGTTGATAAGTTACAGCAGCACCACTGCAAATGGAACCCTTTGGGATAGTGTGATTGAATAGTTTGACTTATTTAGCGTTGAAGTAAGCAGTAAATAGATACGTCAATCCCGTGCAGCCCTACATTGTTCCATTAGAGGGTGGCTATGGTCAGAAAACTCATTCTGTGGAACATAGGACCTTGTTGCTTCACATATTATCTACTCCCCATGGGGTAAATTTTCAAAGCATTGCACAGGGTTTCTAGCTGTGTGACTCCTATTAAAGTCAATAGGAGTTGAGCAGAACATTGAGATGTTATACCTATAAGTCTTTGGAGTCTTCTGCTATTGGCTTAGTGCCCTGACAAAGCGATGAGTTTACTACCATCAATATGGCAAAGTCAACGAGGCACAAGAAAAGGGGGGTGAGCCTCTATTCAGTGGTGTCTCCCACAGCAGCAACACGATCCTCAGCAGGCTGTGCAGAGCAGATGGTGTACTAGAGCAGGAGAAGTTTAGATGGATTTGTTTTTAGCTGCTAAGTGGTGACTGTGGTGCCATTGGTTGCAAGAAATGCAGTTTTGACTTGTCGAGTTTGCAGTTCTGTTCTGGAAGTTGTTGATGGGAATTAATAGGGGATATGATGAAGCTGATCACAGAGCTGTCTTTTGCAGTACTGCCAACCCCAAAGGTTCAAAAATCATGAGCCAGGCTCACTCAGATTGTTTTAAAGTCCTGAGATCATGTAGAACTAATAGCTTTAGTAAGAGAGAGGTAGCCGTGTGAGTCTGTATCCTAACAAAACAACAAAGCAGTCATGTAGCACTTTAAAGACTAAAAAAAAAAAATTATTAGGTGATGAGCTTTCATGGGACAGACACACTTCTTCAGGTCTGCGGATAGTACATTTCCAGTACAGCACTACCTGATTACTTTTTTGTTTTAATAGATTGTGTTCTTTTTGTTTGTCTTCTGCTTTTTGAGCCTTTAGGGTCCACTGGCGTCAGATTTTGGAGGCCACAAAGTCTGGACACTTACTTTTTCTTTTGAATGAAGGCTAAAATCATCACATATCACTGGTCTCTAGGAGCTGGGGCTTTAAGAAGAACAATTATCATGAGACTCATGACAAAATCATGAGAGCTGGCAACTCTGCTCTCTAGCCACAGATACCTGAAAGGGAAGCTTTACTTTCTGCATTGCAGGCAGTTCTGAGGTTTTCAGTACCCATTTCTTATCAGGGTAAGCAATTTCTTTCCTAAGATCTTACTTGCTTCACAGGTATCTATCAAACCACTGTGCCCCAGCTTGCCCAAGCTTGTGCGGACCTCTTGCACTGGGAAATATGATAATACTTCTGTGTTTAAAGTAGCTTTTCAATACTGAAAAAGAACCTATCCTCTAAGTATGATAAGCTTTTGCTTCTCTGTTGATCTTATGATTGTGATCTAGGAAATATGTTCAGTACAGATGGTTCCATTAGTGGTGGTGGAGTTCAAAGATGATGTGCTTAGCTACATATGTTCTGCAGACACTGATGAAGTTATGGACGGATAAAAACATTACATCTGGTATCATAAGCTTCACAAGTGAACTGCAATTCTCGGTTGCATCACTAGGTGGCACACAACAATGAGTGCTGTGGAAAGTTAAACAATGAAAGCTATCATTAGGCTGAATTTGGTCTGTAGTTTCTGTGTTGCTGTAACACATGTTAACAACATGGAGACAAAGTTCTAAATTTTCATAGATTCTGAAGGCCAGAAGGGGTCACTGTGATCATCTAGTCCGACCTCCTCAATAACACAGAACTTTCCTAAAACAACTCCAGTCTTGATTTTAAAAGGATCAGAGATGGTGACTCCACCACAAGTCAAGGTAAGTTGTTCCAGTGGTTAATTATTGCTGTAGGTAAAGATTTACACCTTATTTACACCTTACAAATTTGTCTAGTTTTAACTTCTAGCCATAGGTCATGTAATACCCTTGTCTTCTAGACTGAAGAGCCCATTATTAGATACTTGTTCACCCTGTAGGTCTTAGAAACTGTGATCAAGTCACCCTTTAACTTTCTCTCTGTTAAGCAAAATAGATTGAACTCCTCGAGTTTATCAGTATAAGGAATGTTTTCCAATCTCTTAACCATGTTCATGGCCCTCCACTGAAGTTTTAAACCACTATATCAACATCCTCCTTGAGCGTGGGCACCAGAACTGTGGATACTGTTCCAGCAGCCATCATGCCAATGTCAAAGACAGAGGGAACATTTACATTACCGGGCAGATCAACCCAGTCTAGGTCGATCTTCCAGGGTTTGATTTTGTGGGTCTAGCAGCGATGTGCAAAATCAAACTATCAGGGCTTGACAGTTGACCCCTGTACTCCTAATTCTCATGAGAAGTAAGAGGTTGGCCAAATAAATCAACTGTAGAAACATTGATTCCAGCTCTGCAATTTCCGTAACTAGAATTGCATATCCATGATAGAAGTTAAGGTCTAGAGTAGACCTGCCCAGAGCTAATATAACTTCCTTACTCCTATATGAGATTCCCCAAGACTGGGAGCTCATGTTCAGCCGATTATTTTCCATGACCCATCAGTCTTTCTCAAGCTTCCTTGGATAAAGGCCCCCATCCTATGAGTGTATCCTACATTCTTTCTTCCATGACAGTGGCAACTGGTGAGAACTCCAAGGGGGCACCTGCCATGTGCCCCCACCCACCCGCAGCTTCCCTCTGCCCAAAGCCCTTCCCAGCCCTGCCCCTCTCTGGCCAGCGCTCTTTCCCTTCTTCCTCTGGCGGCACCACATCATTTCTGGTGATTGCGGGGGGCTGTCCCTTCCTGTCCTGCGAGTGGCTCAGCCCAAAGAGCAGCATGATCAGGATGTGCCACTCTGGGGGAGAGCTGGGATCATCCCTGCAGTCACTAGAAGCTGTGTGGTGTGGTGGTGACAATGATTGAGAAGGGGTCTGGATGCTGGGGGTGCATGTGTGACCTCATGTGTTGCCCCTTTTCCTAGATGCATGATTTTATGTTGGCAATATGAAAACATGGTTTTTTGCTTGCACACAGCTTACCGAGTGATCCCAGTCACTCTGTATCAGTATCTTTGTCCTTTCAATATTTACCACTCTCCCAGTTGCTGCTGGCAGATGGGCCTGAATTAATGATGATACTTTTTGCCACCGTGGAAAAATCAGTGTGGTCAACTTGGATTGACAGTAAATGCCAAAGAAACAAAATGGCTGCATTTTGCAAAGGATTGGTAGATAAAGTTTTGAAATGCAGCAGAGATGGAGATTGTAGAACATGCAGAATCTTATGATTCTGATCTAGGAAACATGATCAGTACAGATGTTTCCATTAGTGGTGGTGGAGTTAAAATATGATGTGCTTAGCTACATATGTTCTGTAGACACTGATGAAATTATGGACTGCTAAAAACATTACATCTGGTATCAAGGTGAAAATATTATCAAACCAGTGTTCTAACTATACTGTATTATTCTGGTCTGGAAGCAGCTGCATTACATGAAACAAAGAAATGAATTGAAAGTTGGAGGCAATAGAGATGAGAGTTCTTCAAAGATAGCAAGTGTTAAATGGAATGGTTTTGAGATGAAGTTAGAGTCAGTTAGTGTGGGCCTGGCTGTAAATGAGAAGAATCTGATGGTGGGGACACTATAGAAGACAAGCAAATGATGTGATGGCAGAGAAAATATTGCAAACGGAACCAAGGTCAGTCTGACCTAGAAGATGACCACCAGCTAGATGGCAGGACTTCCTATGTTGGGACATAAAGGGGAAACAAGCCATGGACAGGAATGAGCACTGCTCCTTGTGTCTGCAAAAATATTCTGAGATGAAAAGAAAAATTTTTGAGTCACCTGAAGACAGTATTTCAGGCCACCCTTCTGCCAGGGGGAGCTGGCATCAACCAGGACAGATGCAATATCTAGGGCTCCTTTTCAAGAATATGACACAGAATCAGCTTGAGACCCCACCCAAAATCCTGGGAAATTTACATACTGGCAACACTTCCCCCATCACAAAAAAAACAAAACAAAACAAAACAAAACAAAAAACACAGAACACCTTTTAATGAAAGGAAGGAAGTCACCCAACCTAAATTAGGGAAAATGTGAGCAGAATACCCACCCCAGATTGCATGGGGAAGAGTCTTCTGCCTCATGTTTGTGTTCTACAACCAAAAGTTCCTTCTCTGTGCCAAAGCTTGTATGGGGGAGGGGTGGGGTGCCAATGCAGAATGCCTAGGCAGGATGAGAACAACAAGAAGTCTTGTGGCACCTTATAGACTAACAGATATTTTGAAGCATAAGCTTTTGTGGGCAAAGACCTGCTTCATCAGATGCATGAGTGGGGGAGGGTGGTTTCAGAGGGGTATTTAGAGAGTGGTGTCCCAGTAAAAGGAGGGCCAGAGCTGACAAGGTCTATTGAGCAAGGTGGAAATGGCCCATTATCAATACTACGTATCAAAAGAGGAAAAAACAAGTCAGAGCAGACAACGGGATATGAGCCATTGTCAGAGTCTAATGGGAAGATCTTAACACCCAGGGCAGAGGAGCTGTTTTTGTAAGCTGCAAGCCACTCCCAGTCTCCATTTAATCCTTGGTTAATGGAGTCAAACTTGCAAATAAATTGCAGCTCAGAGATTTCTGTCTCCATTTGATTTTTGAATTTTTTTTTTGTTTCAGGACTGCCACCCTTAACACAAAGCACTCTCGGAGCTGTAGTTCCTTGGCCAGCTCCCTTCCTAGTGAGCTGGCCGTGGAGCAGGGAAGGGACTACATTTCCCAGCATGCCCTTGGCTTCTAGGACCAGGAGAGGGAGGGGAAAGAAGCAATATTATTTTTCACTTACAAGATCCCAGAAGGTTATTTTCTATAAAACCTTTAGTACTGTATACATCTTTAGTACGTTACAACAAAATCATTTGACCAGTCAATTTTAAACCTCTCATGCACACTCATGGAACAGCTGTTTTGAACTCCTTTATATTTAAAAAAATGTGGTCCACATTTACAAAAAACAGCATTTCCCCCTACCACCACCCCCCCACACTGAAATTCCTGCATACTTGCCTGGTGCCCTTCTGTGCTCCTTCACCACTCCCCACCCACGGTGGCTGTCCTCAGTCGGTTAGGTCCCAGGGTTTAGAAGTGCATTTGGATGAGTTCACCTCCCCTCTGGGAAAGAAGTCACCTGGCTTGCTACACTGTCTGAGCACTGACTCTAGCCGGCTGCCTGACCACGAGCTGCTTCTCACTGTTTGGTCAGCCTGCCAGCCGCTGCTACTTGCCACCTGACACCCACACCCCTGAGCCACTGTTCTTCACCATCTGGTTAATGGCTTACAGCTTTCATGGGCCGCCCATCAGTTACCTTGTGTGGCCACAATGCCTTGCTGCTGTGACCTCTGGAGGTCAGTCTCGGTGATTTTTTTTTAAGCTCTTAGAAGTCTGAGGAAAAATACTGCCTCACCACAGTGATTTCAGCTTTCACTGAGCGCTTAACATAACAAAAGGATCCTAACGGAGACTATTTAGCTCTGTCTTTGAGCAGTGAGGAGGAGTAGATTAAACCAGACCAAGGGTCCTTAGGGAGAGTCCACACCCCCTGGCTGGGACACGTGTCCCCACCCTTCCTACTTTCACAGGCTCTTTCTTGGCAGTCACTCGATATTGAGTAGGACGTCTTCACGTCACCCTCCTATTTGTGACTCTATTGGTGGCTGATCAGCCCAATTCTGGAGCCACAGGTCTTATCACAGAAGAGGCAGGGGTTAGTAGCTGTTGGAGGGGTGCAGGACAGTTCTTGACACTTTTCTTCTTCTCCTTCTCCTCACTGTGGCGGGACCTCTCAGGCTGCACCACCCCCTCACAGATGACCGTTCTGCGCTGGGGATGGTCTTGGGCAAGGTTGTCCCAAGTGTCGACACCGAAGCTGCTCTTTTTCGTATGGGCCTCCAGCATGTCCTTATATCGCTTCCGCTGGTCCCCAGTGCTCCTCTGTCCTTCCTCCAATTCGGAAAACAGAATCTGTTTTGGGAGGCGCCGATCAGACATCCGAACCGTGTGACCAGTCCAGCGAAGTTGTTGATAAATTATAATGGCTTCAATGCTGGTCTTGTTCGACTCTTCCAGGACGCTAGTGTTTGTGCACCTGCCCTCCCAAGAGGTATTTAGGATTCTCCTGAGGCAGCATTGGTGATATTGTTCAAGTGCCTTCTTATGATGTTTGTATGTTGTCCAGGTTCCACATGCATATAATATAGGTAGCAGTCTGTCGTGTCCAATGATGACACCTTGAGCTTGCACAGGCTTATTGGTTGTGGATTTGCATGTGGCTGAGGAGTCCAAGCTTTGAACGGCATGGGCGTTCACAGTGAGGGCAAGGGAATTGTCCTTGCTCTGTTGGTGCGGCAGCTGCTGTTGCTTTCTTCCTTTCATGAGCATCAATGAGGCACACGCGTCACTGCTCTTCAAAGTTGTCATATGCATGTCGTACGAGAGCACGCCAGCCTGTTTGGTCTTTTGCATGCTGCTCTAGCTGATCTGGTTTTAAACCAGCATGAGCAATGTTGGCCTTCACACAGTCTTTATACCTCTTGCGAGGCCTACCTTGATTCTTTTTGCCCTGGGAGAGTTCACCATAGAGGAGTTGCTTAGGGATTCTTGACTCTTCCATTCATATGATGTGCTCTGTCCAGCAGAGCTGGGCTTTCAGAATCATGGCTTTGATGCTTGTGGTTCCTGCTCTGTCCAGGACTTCCAGGTTTATAACTCTTTCCAGCCATTGAATGTGCAGTATTGACCTCAGGCTGCATGTGTGGAAGCCCTCCAGCAGTTTTATATGTTTTCTGTACAAGATCCAGGTTTCACAGCCACACAGGAGACTGGTCAGGACTACAGCCTTGTACACTTTCAGTTTAGTGGACTGTCAGATATTGTGCTGATTCCACACTTGCACTCTCAGATGTCCTAGTGCCCGGCTGGCGTGGCAGATTCTGGCATTGATTTCTTTGTCAAGGGAGCCATCATTGGCTATCACACTGCCAAGGTACTTGAACTCCTCTACTGTTTTTAACTCTTTTTCTTCAGTAAAGATTGAAGCAGGGAGAACAGCAGATCCTAGGGCAGGATGAAACAGTACCTCGGTCTTTCCAAGGCTGATGGTCAAACTGAACAGGCGAGTGACATCAGCAAACTTGTTGACAATGGGCTGGAGATCAGATTCCTTGTGTGCCATAAGTGCACAGTTGTCAGCAAAAAGGGCTTCAAAGACAAGCCTCTCGAGCATCTTGGTTTTAGTATACAGATGACGAAGGTCCAAAAGTGACCCATCAAGTCTGTATTTTATGTTGACTCCATGGTCCAGGTCCCTAACTGCGTGGCTGAGGACGCATGTGAAAAAGAGGTAGAATAACACTGGGGCCAGCACGCACCCTTGCTTCACACCATTGGATATCTCAAATGGATCTGAGGATTCGCCATTTGAAAGAACAAAGCCAGTCATGTCATCATGGGACAGGCATATGAGGTTAACAAATCTCGGGCAGCCAAGTTTTGACAGGATAATTCTCAGGGCTTCTCTACTGACGGTGTCAAAAGCCTTGGTCAGGTCTATAAAGACAGAGTACAGATCCAAGTTCTGCTCAATGCACTTTTCCTGGACCTGACAAACAGCAAAGATCATGTCAATGGTGCTGAGGCCTGGGCGAAAACCACACTGTGCCTCTGGTAGGCTCTTCTATGAGATGCTGGTGGTCAGACAGTTGAGGATGACTCAAGCCAAGATCTTCCCAGCAGTACAGAGAAGGGAGATGCCCCAGTAATTTCCACAGTCAGCTTTGTTGCCTTGTTCTTGAAGGGTGAGATGATTGTGGCATCCTTAAAGTCTTTGGGCATGTCTTCTTCTTCCCAGTTGCTGATCAAGATGTTTTGAAAGGCTTCAAGTGACACTGGTCCTGTTGCTTTGAAAATTTCAGCAGGGATACCGTCCATCCCAGGGGCTTTGCCAGAGCTGGTCTGGCTGATTGCCTTTTTGACCTCATCCATTGTAGGGGGCAGGTCAAGACTGTCTGTTGCGGGTTTCTGAGGGATCTGGTCAAGGGCCACAGGGTCGACAATGCAGGGTCTCTTGAGAAGGTTGCTGAAGTGTTCTCTCCACCTATTGTTGAGGCTGTTCTTCTCCCTCAGAAGGGTCATGCCAGCTGCAGACAGGAGTGGTGTAGTACTTGACTTCGAAGGTCCATATATAGCTTTGATAGCATTGAAGAACATCTTGGAGTTCTTGGTGTCGGGGTAGTATTGGACTTCATCAGCTTTACTCTCCCACCATTCATCTTGCATTTTGCGAAGTGCCGTTTGTGCCTGGGTCTGAAGGTGTTTGAAACGATCATGTTTGGAGATTGAGGACTGATCATTTTGCCATAGCAGAAATGCATTCTGTTTTTCCTTTAAGATCTTCATGATCGCTTCATCATTTTCATCAAGCCAGTCTTGGTGAACTCTTTTTCAGTCCTAGTGTTGACTTGGCTGACTCCGTCACCAGAGTTTTGAACTGGTCCCACTTGTGTTGGGTCTCCAGTCAGAGGTCCACAGGACGTCAGCACTTCGTTAAGGCAGGCTGCGAACTTCTCACGATGACCAATATGTTGCAGCTTCCCGATGTCGGAGGGTCTAACAATCTTGAGCTTCTTGCAGTGCACTGGTGTGATGTGCAGCATAAGGACTGATCTGATGCGTCAGTCAGTCCAGCACTCAGCTCCCCGCGTGGCCCTGCTGATCTTAACATCTTGATTGTCCCGCCTGTGACTAATGACATAGTCAATCAGGTGTCACTGCTTTGGTCTCAGGTGCATCCATGTGGTGTTGTATTTATTGGCTTGCCCGAAGAGAGTGTTAGTAATCATCAGGTCGTTTTCTGCACACAAGCTCAGCAGAAGGTGGCCATTGGCATTCATGTTACCAACACCATGATGCCCCAGCACCCCTTTTCAGGTCCTACAGTCCTTGCCGACCCTGGCATTGAAGTCACCCAACAGGAGAAGCTTGTCACTAGGAGGCGTTGCTTTCACAAGATGGTCAATGTCCTCATAGAAACTTTCTTTTGCTTCATCGCTGCTAGTCACTGTGGGGGCGTAAGTGCTGATGACTGTAATGTGGCGAGAGCTGTTGAGGGGGAAGTGGAGCTTAATCAGATGCTCACTGATGCAAGTTGGTAGGTCAGGAAGCTGGTGCAGAAGTGATGTCTTGATGGCAAGTCTCACTCCATGGATTCTGTCTTCATTTTCTGGCCTGCCTTTCCAGAAGCAGGTGTAACCTCCTTTTGGTTTGCAGATGGATCCTTCCTCTGCCAGCCTGGTCTCGCTCAGGGCAGCTATATCAATGTTATAATGTGCCAGTTCTCTTGCTATGAGGGCTGTTCTCTCAGGCCTCATAGCATTCCCCTGTCCAAGAGGGTGCGGACATTCCATGCTGCAAATATCATCTTTCTTTTCACTGTTTTTCCACCGCTGTGAGGTTAAAACTGCCAGCTGCAGCATGCTGGCCATTTTGGTTGGGATAAGCAATTTTGGGACATCTCTTCTGTGTCCTCCCTCATTTTGAGGGTGAGCAGTGCTGTATCTAAAAAGTCCTGCTCAGTCGCCTGGGATGCTGCCGAACTCCTCTGTCGTCCCGGGGTCAGAGTTGAGCGACTAAAGTCCACAGGCTGCCTACATGCAGGTTTGGAGCTAAGACGCCCAGTGGTCACCTCCACCTGTCGCTTCACCCCTCCGCCATTGCCACAGGACTTTGAGGTAGACAGAAGTGATGAGAATGTGCAAAGAACCTGTGCGGGAGAATGTTTAAAGTGGAAAAGCTGTTGCACAGGAGCAGTTCCACTCTCGACCTCAGAAGCCTGGTTCCAGTGATATGAAAAGTCGTCACGGCTGGGACTTCCTAGGCTGCAGTGGGTGGCCAGGCCGTCTTTGGTGGCTTGTTATGCCCTTTGCTCTCCACAGAGCGTTGCAGAACCGCCTTCCTGGTTGTTGGGTCTTGCTGTTGATCTCATCCGCCCAGTTTGCCGGGGCCGATTTTGCATGCTGGGATAGGCAATTCCCTGTCTCACTGCAGGTTTCAGACCTGCTGGCTACCCTCACCTGGTTAAGCCCGCCGGTTGAAGCAGTGTGTCGGGGTGTGGCCACTGCATGTTACAGCTTCTTGGAGCCACAGGTGAGACCTGGGTGCCAGGTGGGGACCAAAGGTGCACGAACTGCCCCGAAGAGACACAACAAGTCCCCACACCAGAGGTGCCGCCCCTCCCTGGACACCCCATACACCCCTTGCATATAGTAGCATTGGAACAATCACTGCACAGTTTACAAGGAGCTGTGTCTTGGGGTAGATGCCCCAGTTCTTGAAGACCCTTAGTCTCAAGTGGGCAAAAGCAGAGCGAAGTGGGCTCCCGTCGATGCAAATGTATGTCCAAATGAAATCGTCAGTCCTTAGGATGCCACAGGAGTCCTCAGGGTTTTGGTTTTGGGTTTTAAGAAAAGTTAGATGTCTTTAAGTCAACAAGGCCTGATGAAATAAATCCTGGAACACACAAGGTGCTGACCGCGGAAATACCTGAGCCAATAGTAATTATCTTTTAAAAGTCATATAAGATGGGAGACATTAGTGACTGGTGATTGAGGGAGGAGGAGGTGCAAAGAGGAAGGGGAGGAGCAGGAGGGTACACCCCAGTTAGCAATTAAAATTTTGGCAGATGCACATGGAGCAATGCACCTCCTGAGTGCTACTATGAGTCACTTACAATGGGAGACATTCCAGAGGACAGGAAAAAGGCAAATCTGGTGCCAATCAATAAAAGACAGCTGTACCCAGAGAGTATGATTAGTGATATGAAATTTATTAGGAGTCCTTCTCTGGGACAAGCCAGAGAATTACAGATCAGTCAGCTTAACTTCAGTATGGGGAAATATGATGAAGTAAATAATTAATCAATTTGTGAACCTGTAGACAATAATAAGGTGATAAGTAAGAGCACGGATTTGTCAAGAACAAGTTGCATCAAACCAAATCTGATAGCTTTCTTTGAGAGGATAAAAAGCGTTGTGGATAGAGGAAAGTGGTAGATAGATGTGGTATACCTTGACTTTAGTAAGGCTTGTCATACTGTCTCACATGACCTCCTCATAAACAACCTGGGGAAATGCAACCTAGATGGAGCCACAATAAGGTGGCTGCATAACGGGTTGGATATCTGTTCCTGGAGAGTATTTATCAGTGGTTCTCAGTCAAGCTGGAAGGACATACTGAGAGGAGTCCCACAGGGATCAGTTATGGGTCCAATTCTGGTCAAAATCTTCATCAATGGTTTAGATAATGGCATAGAGAATACCCTTATAAAATTCGCAGACACCACTATCTGGGCAGGATTGCAAGTGCTTTGGAGGATAGGATTAAGATTCAAAATGATCTGGACAAACTGGAGAAATGGATTGAAGCAAATAGGATGAAATTTAGTAATGAAAAATGCAATGAGTTGCACACCTACCAAGTGGGAAATGCCTGCCCAGGAACGAACACTGAGGAAAGGGACCTAGGAGTCATAGTGGACAAAAGCTAAATATGAGTCAACTGTGCGACACTGCCGCAAAAAAAGGAAACGTCTTTCCGGGATGTATTAGCAGGAGTGTTGTAAGGTAAGAAGTAAAGTGTGTGAGAGTGGGGGAAAGTGAGTAATGGAGGGAGGATGGAGAAAGCAAGGAGCGGGGCTGAGGGGAAGGGGCAGGATAGGGTGTCTCCCCCAGAATTAAATCAGAACAGAGATCCTCGCATTGCTAAAGTTTGAGAGCCACTGCCCTAGATCATACTTTGTCTTTCACAGCCCTGAGCCACAAAGTTGCAGTGCAGTAAAGTGGCAATGTAGACAACATTTGAGTAAGGCTAGGTCTACATGGGACTGTAGATACGCAATTCCAGCTATGACAGTTGTGTAGCTGGAATCGACTTCTCTACAAATGACTTACCTGGCTGTTCTAACTCAAGGAGGTCAACGGGAAAAATTTTCCCTTAGTCCTCCTTTACACCTCCGGAGATTGAGTAAAGGCGTTGACTGTTGACCCCTGGTAATTTGATTTTGCACGTCCCCACTAGGCAGTATGATTAATGATATGAAATGTATTAGGGGCCCTTCTCTGGGACACCCCTAAAGCTACTCATTGACTCGCCAGTCCGGGCTTGTTTCAGCAGCGCAGACAGCTGCTGTGGGCTCCGGGACAAAGTGGAAGAGGGGCCTGACTCCCCATTCCAGAAGGAGCAGGCCAAGGGTGGAGGGATGGGGCTTAGGGCAGTCATGTTTATCTAATCTTGTGAAGAGGGTCTTACCCACAAAAGCTCGTTGCCTAATAAATAGTGAGTGTTTGTCTGGAGGCTATCATTGTGGACAATAAACTCTTCTCAGGCTGGAGTTAAGCCTTTTTATTATTAAACCTGTTAGTCTTTAAGGTGCTACAGAACTGCTTCTTTTGTGAAGCTCAAAAGATTCTCTCTCTCACCAAAGGAGGCTGGTACAATAAAATATATTACCGCTTTAACAGATGTTAGGCTTTCTTAAGGAGGCACTTAAAAATCAGGACAGCTGCTGGAGGACTGTTAAGGTTGACACAAATCACACAGTGTCTATATATGCACTGCCACATTGATCTTAGTTGATTGACTCTGGCTCAACACTGTTTGGGGAGGTGGTTTTACTGCATCACTACTCACGTTGCCTGGTCACAAATTTGGTGTAGACACATTTTCATAAATAGATCAATGCAAGGCAACCTACACTGTCCTGACTTGGTAGCACAGACCAGGCCTTAGTCTGCTAGTGAAAGCTTGTAGGATTGGACTTTAAGTTAGCAGGTGACCCTTTGCATTACTGTGAGTTGTAAGGAGTTATTGTGTAATTTTTTTAATTAGGGCTTCTCTACGTACAATTGTTTTGCTTTATTTATATGGATATTGAAAAGGTGGTACAATCCCTACCCCTCCATCCATCCAGCTTGGTGTATAGACTGAACGTTTTACCGGCATAACCAAGTTGGTTAGAGAAGTGTGAAGGAAAAAAACACACACACACACACACACACACACACACTTCTTACCAACACAGCTATGCTGGCAAACACCCTCTTGTAGATGCTGCTGTATTGGCAAGCAGTGGTTTTGCTGGTATAGCATGTTCCAGGTGGGGAACTCTTTCACCAGTAGAAACTGTCTCTCCACAAGCAGGGTTCTCTGGTAGAGCTCTAATGGTATCTTTCTACTGGTCTACACTTGAATGGGTTTGCAAGGACTTATTGTGTACAGAGGCAGGCTCCGTATACACTAGCACTGTACAGGTGTCCATGGGCATGGTCTTCCCACAGCCCCCATGCCTGAGGGTTCTTGGTAAGTACACCTCTTGGGCAGTGGCATGGCCCCATACCATACCAGTTTGCACTAGTGTAGATGAGAGGGCAAGGAGTATGTTCCAGATCTCAGTTTTTAGTTCTCCACCCCATTTTCACAGAGTATAGCCTGAACCCCTTTCTGCCTGATCCTTTCCAATCTAAAGGAGGACCCTGTCCCCCATATTCACTGGTGGTAGCAAGCTGCACTGACCGCACTGTGAGGGTGGGGCAGCCCCATGCCACCAGGTTGGCAGGGGAGTTCCTGCAGCCCTGCAGCTGGGAGACAGCTGGGATGCCGAGCTCTGCCAGCAACCCCAACCGCGGGAACCCCAGCTGGGGATATTTTCCATGACCAGTTCCATATTTCCCATTTACATTTTTTGCATAAATGTGGGACACGAGACTTGTGGGAATCTCGGACTGTCCCGTGCATTGTGAGGTGTCTGGCAACCCTACCAGGAGCTGCTCAGAGGGCTCCTCAGACATGCCCTTTCTATGCCAAGTGGGACTGGGTGATGTCAGAGCCTGAAGTGCCCCTCTCTGCAACCCCACCAGCCTCTTTGTCTGAAGGGTTGCCAATGGGGGGCACAGAAGATGCCCCAGAAGACTCAAAGGATAAGTAACATGTGATTCTGCACCTCTCTGAAAGGTGCCAGTGGGGGGGGGGAAGCCCCCACCAAAGGCCCCCCCATGCCCCTCAAAAGCAGCTGTACTTCTACTCCAGTAACTTTTTGGATACTTTTTCCACTTCTGTCTAAAGCACCAAGATCCACGTGAGCATCTAGGATGGGAACACTGAGCCTGTGGGAGTCCCTGAAGCCCACCAAAAGCCTGTTCTCCAGCCCCCAGGTACGGGACATCTCAAATTGTCCCCAGGAACAATTATCCATCATTGTCCTCTCCCCTTTGCAGGAGGAGGGCAAAGAGATGGGTGCAGAGACACTAACAGTTGGCTGTTCTTGGAAAGGTTGTGTTTTGTTGGTTTATTCTCATTTTAAAAATTATTTCACTTTCATGTTGTGATGGACTCCTCGACTGTCCCTAAAGGGTCCTTGCTTCCAGGGGGCTCCTTTTGGGCCTCTGAGACTCAGGGACCCGCCCCCCCCCGCCACACACACACTGTTGCTCTGGGACTTTCTGAAGGCAAGGGTCTCCCTTTACCAAGCCATTTTCATCATAGGCCAGTCTGAATTTGGGGTGGAGGAGGTTCCCTTCTCCTCCTGCCTCAAGCTGCTCTGGCCCTACCCCAGTTGGTCAGCCCTACTAGGGAGAGTGGTGGCGGGTGAGTCCAGTCCCACTCACTGCCCTGGACTCTGGCCCAGGGACCCAAGACAAGGAGGGAGCCAGTGGAACTTTTTGCCCCTGCCCTACAACATCTCTCTTTCCCAGGGCCTTTTCACCCCACCACTACCTTCTGGGATCTTTCCCTATGTACCATGCTGCTGTGGTGGGGTGGGGTCTCCACACCTCCAGCCTCATTCTCTCTGGGCACCACACCTCTCCCCTCCTGCTGCCTGGGGAAAGCCTTTTATAGAAAGCCTGAAGGCCTTTATTGGTCCCAAGTGCTTCCACCGCAGCCTGATGCTGGCTGACCCTTGCTGAGCCCCCAGCTGCTTATGCAGCCTGCAGGACTGCGCACCCCGGGAACTTACAAGGGGAACAAAAAGGGGTTCTTCCAACGCCCAAAATGTTCCCCCTTCCTCAGGCACCTGTCAGATGCAGACTGTGATCTGCCACAATGCCTAAGCTAGCACTTTAAATCAATGTTAACATTTCCTTGACTTGTGTGTGGACTCTCCTTCCTAAATAAGATCAGCATGAGGTTTTCAGGTTCCGGATTATACCACAGGTTTCACAGTGCATATGTGGAATGGTATAACCGTGTGGTACCGTCATACTGTGAACAGTTTTCTCTCCATCCCACAACAACCCCTTGCTCCCAAAGTTAAGGAATAGCTGATGTGCTAAGGACACAGCTGGGAGGGACAGGGAAAGTGCAGCTAGTGCAGGGTTTCCCAACCAATGGGTTGGGACCCAAATATGGGTTGCAATTACATTTCAAAAGGGTCGCCTGCTGGGCTGGGCTGGGCTGAGCTGGGCTGGGCAGCTCCACGGGTGATTATTAAGAAGCCATTCACGCTCCTGAAGTGGTTCTCAACTTCTTAATTGGATTAACAGCCATCAGGTGGTTAAGCCAATCAATTAAATTGAATAGTAACAGAGAGGGAGCCCTGCTAGTCTATACACTATCAAAACAAAAAGCAGTCAAGCAGCACTTTAAGGACTAGCAAAATAGTTTAGTAGGTGAGCTTTCATGGGACAGACCCACTTCTTCAGACCATAGCCAGACCAGATAAATATTAAATATTTTATAATATTATAATATAATTTATAATTATATATAATAATGTAATATTATAATATAATTTATAATATAATATAATATTAAATAAATATTAAATATTGTGTCTGTTCTGGTCTGGCTCTGGTCTGAAGGAGTGGGTCTGTCTCACAAAAGCTCACCTAATAAACTATTTTGCTAATCTTTAAAGTGCTACTTGACTGCTTTTTGTTTTGACAATTAAATTGAGAGCCATTTCAGCTGCAGGGCAGAGAAGTGCATACCTGAGGAGCAGTGCCCAGCTCATGTAAGGAGGGGGCTGAGTCTGGCTACGTCTACACGTGAAGCCAACATCGAAATAGCTTATTTCGATGTAGCAACATCGAAATAGGCTATTTCGATGAATAACGTCTACACGTCCTCCAGGGCTGGCAACGGTGACGTTCAACTTCGACGTTGCGCGGCACCACATCGAAATAGGCGCTGCGAGGGTATGTCTACACTCCAAAGTAGCACACATCGAAATAAGGGTGCCAGGCACAGCTGCAGACAGGGTCACAGGGCGGACTCAACAGCAAGCCGCTCCCTTAAAGGGCCCCTCCCAGACACAGTTGCACTAAACAACACAAGATACACAGAGCCGACAACTGGTTGCAGACCCTGTGCCTGTAGCATGGATCCCCAGCTGCCGCGGCAGCAGCCAGAAGCCCTGGGCTAAGGGCTGCTGCCCACGGTGACCATAGAGCCCCGCAGGGGCTGGAGAGAGAGCATCTCTCAACCCCCCAGCTGATGGCCGCCATGGAGGACCCAGCAATTTTGATGTTGCGGGACGCAGATCGTCTACACGGTCCCTACTTCGACGTTGAACGTCGAAGTAGGGCGCTATTCCGATCCCCTCATGAGGTTAGCGACTTTGACGTCTCGCTGCCTAACGTCGAAGTTAACTTCAAAATAGCGCCCGACGCGTGTAGCCGCGACGGGCACTATTTCGAAGTTAGTGCCGCTACTTCGAAGTAGCGTGCACGTGTAGACACAGCTTCTGAGGCAGAGATGATCAGCTTCCTGGCTTCCAATCTCTGCAGGAGATGGGGTCCTCGCAGACCCCGGCAGGGTTCCTGCAGCTGGTGCTGCTGGCTGGGGCTCTGTGCCCCAGGTGGCTTCCAGCTGTGGGGGTCCCTGTGCCTCCCCTCGCTCCCTCCAGCATGTGAGTGACTCCTAGCCCCTGCATGTGACTTCCCTAGCCCCCTCTAGGCTCTGCGTGACTCCCTAGTCCCTCAGTGTAACTCCTCTAGCCCTGAGTGTGACTCCCTAGCCCCTGATTGTGGGGTTTAAGTGGGGAAGGGGAGCAGTTTGGGGATGAGTGTCTTTCCATCACCACACCTCTGGCTAACTATAGTAAATGTAGAGTTATTTAATATAGTTCCCCTTTTCTATGAAATAACTACTATGGATATGCAAACATGAGTGGGCACAATTTTATATTCTTGCCTCAGGTGTAAAATTAGCTAGTTATGGCTCTGCTCTCCCTCCTTCTCCACCCCCGCCTCCCATTTTTGAATCGCCTTGGGTCATCAAATCTTCCTGAATTGTCAAAATGGGGCCCAGTCTGGAAAAGGTTGGGAACCGCTGAGCTAGTGTTAATGTGCTTACAGAAAGTACTGCTAGCTGCTTCTAAACGCTGCAGAATTCCCACCCCAGAGCAGGGGGAGATAAACATCTTTATGGCTTGTTTTGCATTCAGAGCGAAGAAACACAATCCAAGTTAACAATAGAGGCATCTGCCACTACCCAGTGATTAAATGACCCCTCCTTCCTCCACAAACCTTGACCAGTTTTGACCTTAGTAGCAATTAGTGGAGCATACCATTGAAGACAAACAACTGAAGAAAACAGAGGAAGAGAGTGGAACACCCTCCTCTCTCCCACAAGCAAATGTTGATAAGGTCGTTAAGAGACATTGAGCACTCCCAGTAAGGGAGGCTTGTAAACAAGTTTGAGCAGTTAAAACAAAAGCATTGTGCAATAGCCACAGTACAACCCAGCCGCCCTCCTCCACAGCACAAACCCACCCCAAAACTATTCAGCCAGTGGAGGTGCCTGAGTATAGTTGTCAGGAGTGTGGGGAATGTCACAAACAAACCCTGTCAAAATTAGGTAGCCCCACAAGTACCTGCAACTGCACAGGGTGTATCAGAGTCCTTTGGCACCCACCTCCCCCCTGCTCAGTTGTGTGTAATATTGGCATCCTTGACTGGGGAGTAGGACCAGTGCGCACAGGGGTAGTATCCAGAAGCCTGTGCAGATCTTGGTAAACCAGACTTGTCCGATCCCACTCAGGACATATGTGCTCCCCTGACCCTCACAAATGTTATGGAGTGCCTGAGGTATAACTATAAGAATTTGCCACATTGGAATCCAGGCAGTATGTAGACATCACCACTAACAGCAGCACACTCCACAACCATTCTGCAGCCACTGCATTGGCAGTGGAAATCCCATTTTCCAGGGTCATTGATGTCTGGGTAGAGTTTCACGAGCCACGTTTGGAGTGGGTATGCAGGGTCCCCCAAAATAACAGTTGGCATAAACACATCTTAGAGAATCAAATAATTTCTGGGCAGGGGGTGAGGAATAAAGTCCTTTCTTCCCCCTTCAAATACATTCCCAATACCCTCAGTACCATGGTAGCAGTGGACTACTGACTCCAGCAGAGGAATTTCCAAACCCAACATGGTTTGCAATGGGTCTATAGTTGTCTGGTGTTGCCACTTTCCACAGGGAAATAACTATCTACTTCTGCATCAGTGTGGCTTCCCTGAATGGAGTGTTCTGGGGCTGGAGAATTAGGGCAATCTCCTTGCACAACTCCATGAATGAGTTTCCTCATTCGGATGTTCTGCGGCCATGGCTGGTCATCCATGATTTCCAAAACAATGTGACCTCTGTGTCTTCTGCACCTGAAATATTGGCCTGCTCAGGGGAATACTATGGCTCTACTGGCATTCATCATATGTATAGCATGGGAGTTGAATGAATTGTCATTGATCCTCAAGGTCAGCTGTCGTTGTGTCAGAAAGACCTGCCTGAATACCATCTAGGATGTCACCCATCACCTAATCCATTAAGCATTTGTCCCGTGATAAGGAGCAGATCATCATCATCCTGTTCCTCCATGTCTTGCTTCCAGTTTGGCAAGGGGAGATGTAAGCAGGAAATGCCACTGGCAAATGCGTGAAAGTGGGAAACAGTCTCCACAACAGACAGCAAAGCAGTTGTTAGCACATCTCCCTGTGATGCACAGAACCTCAAGGTACCACCCTGAGAATGGGAGCAGTAATGTCATGTAAGCCGAGTGGCAGTGTGGATATAGGTACATACATGCACACAGCTTGATGCTTGTGTTCAGCACAGCTCATGTGCACCCTGACTGTGAGTATAGGGCACATGCATGAACATGTACATGGTCCGGTAACCTAGTGTGTGCCCAGGAGTAGACAAGGCCTTCTGCTGGTATAGCTATTCTTATGTGGGAGTGGGTATATGCAGCACTGACATAAAGCATTTATATGTTGTGTGACGGACCCCTGACCATCCCTTAAGGGTTCTGCCCTTCCAAGCAGCTCCGTGTGTGCATCAGAGACTCACAAAGGCCCCTTTTGTTGCCCTGGAACTTCCCAAAGGCAGGGGTTTCCCTTTACTGAGCCATTTTCATCATGGACCAGTCTGAGTTTGGGGTTGAGCAGGTCCCTCTCCGCTGGCCTCGAGCTGCTCTGGCTCTGCCCCAGTTGGTCAGCCCTCCAAGGGAAATGGGAAAAGGTGCGGGGAGTCCAGCCCTGCCCTGGACTCTGGCCCAGGGACCCTAGGGAAGGAGGGAGCTGGTGGGGCTTTTTGCCCCTGCCCTTTGACAGCAACCTCTCCATGGGCCTCTTCTCCCACCACTACCCTCGGGGGTCTTTCCCCACTGTACCTTGTTCTGGGGTATCCAGCTGCTCTGCTCTAGCCGCCTCCTCTTTGGGCACTGCTCCCCTCTGGGTGCCTGGGGAAAACTTTTTGTGGGAAGCCTGGAGGCCTTAACTGGTTACAGATGGTTTAATTATGGGCTGCTTTCTGGCTGACTCCTGACGAGCCTCAGCTGCCTTTCCAGCCTGCAGGGCTGCACCCTCTGTGAACTTCAGAGGGGAACAAAAAGTTGTTCCTCCAGCCCCCAAAATGTTCCCCCTCCATCAGGCAATTGTTAGCTGCAGTCTGATCTGCCACACATCCTTCCCCCGCTCAACATCAGAGGGTTGGGCAACTTGGGATGCTAGGCAGTGCATGTGGGACAACCCATCCACGTTCCCATGTTTGCTCCCGGCCCTGTGCTGCAGCCTGGATTAGAATGGCTGCAGGGATAAGAGCCACTGGGTTACCCTAGTCTTTTTTTTTTTTCTTGTTCCATTGTAGCCACTGAACTGGAGCGTGGTTGGTGACTAGGACGAACCACTATCCAAGCAGGTAATACCACAGTGCCTCCATGGCCCCAGGCATTCCCACTTTACTACTACTATTTGCATTCTCTGGGGAGCAGCTTCCTGCTCAGGTATAAAACCGGATGTTCCTCGTTTTTAATTGTCTGTGACAGGACGGCCCCTAGCCCAACCTCTGATGCATCTGTTTGTAGAATGAATTATTTTGTAAAGTCTGGGGCCATCAACACGGGGTCACTACAGAAGGTGGTCTGCTGGTCCTGAAATGCCTTTTCTGCTGCCTTGGACTGTTGGACTAGCTCTGGGCCCCGAGCTTTTACAAAGTCTGTTAAGAGGCTGGCTCATGTCACAAAGTGGGGTATGAATAGCTGGTAAATAACCCACAACCCCTAGAAAAGCCCACACTTGTTTCTTCTGTCTTGGCCAGGGCCACTGTTGTATGGCTTCTAGCTTATTCTGCTGGGGTTTCACCACCCCTTTTCCCATCACATACCCAAGGTACTTGGTTTCAGTGAACCCTACCACACACTTGGCCAGGTTTGCAGTGAGGCCAGCCTGCCTAAGGGTATCCAGGAGAGCCTCTACCCTCGTCAGATGTGCTTCCCATTCTGGGGTATGGATGACAGCGTCATCTAAATAAGCAGCAGCATAACTAGCATGGGGTCGCAGCAGCATGTCCGTAAGGGTTTGAAAGGTGGCTGGTGCCCCAGGGAGGCAAAATGGGAACACTGTGTACTGAAATAGCACATCTGGGGTACAGAATGCTGTTTTCTCCTTGGCATCATCAGTGAGGGGAATCTGCCAACAGCCTTTTGTCAAGTTGAGAGTGGTCCGATACCTTGCACTGCCCAGCTGATCTACCAACTTGCTGGTGCATGGAAGGAGGTATGCATCAAACTGGGAGATCTCGTTCAGCTGCCGAAAGTCATTGCAAAAGTGCATAGTACCATCAGGTTTTGGGACTAGTACTACTGGGCTGCACCACTGGCAGTGTGACTCTTTGATTATGCCCATTTTTCGACATCTTGTGCACTTCAGCCCTTATCTCTTCTCCTTTGTCCACTGGGACCTGGTAAAGCCTCATCGTCACTCGAGCTCCAGGGCTGTTCATGATTTGGTGGATAACTCCAGTCATATGGCTGGATTTCTCCGAAAATACATCCCTGTTCCGGATGATCATATCGAAGGCCTCTCTCCTCTGGGTCGGTGTTAATTCGGGGCCTACTTTTACAGGTATCGAGGGTTCAGCTGGGGTGTCAGACTCCTCGTCTGGGGTAACCACACAGGCTTCTCTGTCCTGCCAGGGCTTCAGGAGATTGATATGGAGATCTGTTCTTGTTTACAATGCCCATGTTGGGGGATCTTATAGTTTACCTCCCCAGTAGGCTCAATGATCTCATAGGGACCCTGCCATTGGGTCAGCAGCTTGCTTTCTGTGGTGCAAATGAGGACCATAATGTGATCCCTGGGCTGAAACCGCTGGACTTGGCCTGGTGATTGTAATAGGCCCGCTGAGGACTTTTGCGCCTCCGCCAGGTGCCTCCTCTCGATGGGGGTGACCCGGGCTGTTCGGTCACTCATCTGTGTCATGTATTCCACAGTATTCCTTCTCCTACTTGCCTCTTCTTCCCAGCCTTCTTTGGCTATGCCCAAGATGCGTCGAGGGAGGAGCCCATATAGCAGCTTGAAGGGGGAAAACCCAGTGGATGACTAGATCACCTCTCAAATGGCAAACAGGACATAAGGCAATAGCAGGTCCCAGTCCTTGCTCCTGACCTTCCTAATAATTGATTTAAGGGTGCAATTGAACCTCTCTACGAGGCCATTGGTTTGGCAGTGGTAGATTGAGGTCCTCAGAGTCTGTACATGGAGCAGAGTACATAGGTCTTTCATTAATCAGGATATAAATGATGTGCCTTGATCAGTCCAGATTTCTTTTGGGAGGCCCACCTGCGCAAATATCTCCACCAATGCCTTGGCTATACTTTTGGAGACTGTATTCCGAAGCAGGACTGCTTCTGGGTATCGGGTGGCATAATCCAATATTACCAGTATATACTGGTGCCCTGGGTTGTTTTCTCCAATGGACCCACTAGGTCCCTGGCAACTCATTCAAACGACACTTCAATAATTGTTAATGGCACTAAGGGGGCCCTGAGCTGGGGACATGGGCTATATAATTGGCACTCCAGACATGAAGTACAATACTGGCAGACATATTCATGTACACACGGCCAATAGAATTGTTGCAGAATCTGAGCCTGGGGTAACTGCACTCCCGGAGTCCACTAGGGCCAATATCTCTACCCTCTCTACTCATACTGGTCAGGTGTAGTTGTGTGGAGTAACCGCAACCCCCACCAGGCCAAACTAGGTGCCTGGGTCAGCCCAGTCCCTGAGGTTACACTGCATGGGATCCTCCTGAGAGGGACATTAGGCCTCTATATGGCCCAGCTGCCCACCCCCATAGCACCGATTGTTTGGTCTCAGGGTACAGAGGGCCTAATCTCATGGTCTACCTTTTTGGTCTTCTCCCCTCCAGCCTGTGACCCCTTGGGACCTCCAGTTCTGCTTCCTTGCTACTGGGGCTCCCTAGCTCCCTATGTGCCTGACCCCAGGAGGCCGGGGTTGGCAGCCCCCTTTTGGGGGTATACAGGCTCCCCTTAGGAGGGCCATCTAACTCTCTCCCCGCTAGCCATTGCTCTACCAGTGCAATGGTCTCATTGTACGTGGTGGGGTCATGCTGACCCACCCATACACAAAGGTCCAGTGCAGCTCCCACATGTACTGGTCTATGATGAGGACCTCCAGCATGTCTTCTGCGTTATGGATATCGGGATGTGGCCACTTCTCGGCCAGGTGGACCAGCTTGAACCACTGAACTCTGGGGCGTCTTCCCTCCTGATAGTTCCAGGTGTGGAACCTCTAGGACTTTATTGCCATTGTCACCCACAGATGGGCTAGGATCTCTTCACTGAGCTGGGGGTAAGCATCCGCTTGGTCCTCAGGCAAATCATAATAGGTTCTCTAGGCCTCCCCTCAGAGAAAAGAGGAAAGGATACCAGCTCATTGGGCCTCTGGCCTGGCCTTGTGCAGTGCAGTCCTCTTGGAGGTGAGGAGGTAGGCCTCCATGTCATCACTCAGTGCCATCTTGGGGAGGCAACCGGTGGCCCTCAGGGCTCTTGCCCCCCTACCTGCAGGAGGTCGGGATGCCAACTCCTACACTCGGTTGACTACCTCTCCCAGAAAAGCTTGATCTGAGGTGGTCTGGTCCATTAGAAGCTTGTTCGTCTCTTGCTGTACCTGGGTGGCCTCTTACTGGGCTGCTGCAGCTTGCACCAGTGCCTTAACCAAGTCCTCCATAAGGGGGTTAACTCTAACTCCCATCTTCACAGGTAACTAGGGAGGTGGCGGGAGAAGTACAATCCCCAAAACCACAACCAAGTGTCTTTCCCCTTTTTTTTCTTTGTTTTTTGTTTGGTTTTATGGTTTTTGTTTGGCCACCGCGCAGAGCTCCCACGCTTGGCACCAGTGTGACAGACCACTCCACCGTCCCTTAAGGGTTCTGTGCTTCCAAGCAGCTTCTTGTGTGCCTCAGAGACTCACAGAAGCCCTTTCATTGCCCTGAGACTTTCTGAAGGCAGGGATCTCCCTTTACCAAGCCATTTTCATCAAAGGCCAGTCTGAGTTTGGGGAGAAGCAGGTCCCTCTCCGCCAGCCTCGAGCCACTGTAGCTCTGCCCCAGTTTGTCAGCCCTCCGGGGAAGTGGTGGGGGGAGTCCAGTCCTGCCCACTGCCCTGGAGTCCAGCCCTGGGACCCTAGGAAAGGAGGGAGCTGGTGGGGCTTTTTGCCTTTCCCTGGGCCTCTTCACCCACCACTACCCTCTGGGGTCTTTCCCCCTAGTACCTTGTTACTGGGGTATCCAGCTGTTCTGTTCTGTTCTGTTCTGTTCTGTTCTGTTCTGTTCTGTTCTGTTCTGTTCTGTTCTGCACACCTCCAGCCTCCTTCTTTCTGGACTCCCCTCCCCTCCTGCTGCCTGGGGAAAGCCTTTTATAGGAAGCCTGGAAACCTTAACTGGTTACAGGTGCTTTAATTACAGCCTGTTGCTTCCTAACTCCTGATGAACCCCAGCTACCTTTCCAGCCTGCGCACCCTCTATGAACTTAAGAGGGGAACAAAACAGAGTTCCTGCAGCACCCAAAATGTTCTCCCTCCATCAGGTACTTGTCAGCTGCAGTCTGTGAGCTGCCACAGTTGGTAGAGCTGTATTAGAGTTATCAGGTTTTCAGCCAGAGACGCGTGCAGTGTCTAGTCAGCACTGTGTACCAGACACCAAAAGTCTGGTAACCACAGTAATTGTAATCGTCCATCTGATGCCAGGCAGGCAGAGAACAGCTGCAGCTAGAGAAGAAGGGCTCTTGACAGTGTGTGGTTTTTGAGGAGCAAGGCTGGTGGCTGGGCTCATTGCCCACGATGGCCTGTCCTGTTTTCTCAGCATCCCGTGGTCCCTGGTCTCTGACACCTCACTCCAGAAACTGACACCCCTGCTCAACCGCATCATGGTCCCAGGCTCCACATCAGCTCTTGCCAGGATGGCTCTGAAGGTGAGTCACAGGGCAGAGGGAAGTGGGGTGAGGGGAACCAGCAATACGAGCAGGGTACTGAAGGTGTACCCATGCTAAGGGTCACACCGCTGCAAGTATATTAGTTAGAGAAGTCAAAATAATAGACGAGGTCTTAGAGCAGGGGTCAGCAACCCCTGGCATGCGTGACAAGAGTGGCACGTGAGCCCATATTCGTTGGCACACAAGGCAGGAGCTCAGCCCCCTTCCTCCTCTCTGCGTGCGGCTGGGAGCTTGCTCAAAGCCGTGCCGCCTGCGGATTAACAAAAGACCGGCTAATGCTACCAAATGCCACCTAAACATTAAAGCTCTGCTGCTTAATTTATTTATTAATGCAGCGGTTGTACATAGGACTATTAGTGGCTTTAAAAAGTACCACCGACACTCAGACAGTACATAGAGGCCAAATTTTGGCCCTCTGTCTCAGGAAGATTGCTGAGCCCTGTCTTAGAATGTCTGCAATGGAGACAGTAGGTCAGGGAGGGGATTAGAACCCCAATCTCTAAAATCTTAGGCTAATGACACAAGCACTAGACATGGCAGATTTCCATGACCAGCATCTGATGAAGTGAGTCTTTGCTCATGAAAGCTCATGCTCAAAACTTTTCTGTTAGTCTATGAGGTTGCTGTTACAGATCCGGACTAACACGGCTACCCCTCTGATACTTAACCACTAGACAATGCTGCATCCAAGCTGCAAAGAGCAGGTGCTCATTAGAGACCTTTGTTACAGCCACGGTGAATACAGAACTGTTAGTTACTTTGCCATCCATCTTTATGGTACCGTTTCATGCTATTGGATGTTGTGATGCTGTCAAGAGCTGGGTGAACAGACACCCCTCCCATGTGCTCTAGCTTTCAGAGCAGAGAAAGAGAGAATCAAGACTGAGAAGAGGAACACAGAAACTAGAACTGTCTGAGCAAAGCCTTTTAGAAGTTGGGACAGCAGAGCAAACGTGACTTCAATGAGATTCCCACTAACCCAGACATTTCATGCTATTTTAAACCTTTCTTGGCCTGAAGAGCTTATAATTTTGAAATGTCTACTTGGAGACATTCTCTTTAAAAATATTTTGCATTGTATTTTTAGGTCTCAGCAGTTTGATTTGGATCTTCAGTAGTCGATCTATTGCTGTAGATAGATTTCAGGGTTTATTTTTTGCCTTTTAAAATATGCCACATGCACACATGCCCAAATCTGTGCACTTTGTTGTTTTTCATTTAAAAGCCTTTTTTTAATCTTAGCAAATGCTCAGTCTTTTTCACTTCAATTCCCTGAAATTCTCCCCTGGGAGTCATAAGCTCTTTAAATATTTTTAGGTTGCCAGATTTCTTATGTTCTCTCTCCAGGAAGCTAATTTTGTTTCTAGGCTCTTGAGAGTAGTGTAACTTCATCTTTTGCGCACTCACTGTATCACAATAAAATGCTGCCTAATTGCTGCCTTTGCAGGGTCCCAGAGGTGTGCGTGCTTGTCTGGAGGCTATCATTGTGGACAATAAACTCTTCTCAGGCTGGAGTTAAGCCTTTTTATTATTTAAATCTGAGTCATGTAAAATTAGTTTACTAGCAAGAAGCCCACAAGGATCTTGTATGAAAAATAACTTCTACATATTGTTTTGCAGGACCATGCAAGGACAATCAAACACAAATTTTTGCAAATGGCTGATAAAACAACATGTAACAGAAATACTGAATTTTAACGCAGCTGAAAAGAAATACAAATGTTTCTGTGGGTAGGAGCTACTGTCAGAGCTTCATCAATGCCTTGTCATCCCCCTGTCTACATGCTTTTGCCCATATCAAGTTGGCTGGAGGAGCAGTTGCTCTTTTCCTAGTTGCCCCTTCAAACTGCTGTACCTATCCAACAGAAAAAAACAATATGTAATATCGTAAATATATATCGGGCCAGATATGCTAATGAAATTCCCAGAGTAGATCTGACTAAAGATGTAAAGGCTTGTCTACACTGGGTTTGTTTTTCTCTTTGAAAAAATAAAAAACTCCCCCGCCTCAAAGCATTCACACAACCAACCAGGATAATTTGAGGTAAGAAGGCTTTTCCCTTGCAATAATTACGCCTGCTCTGCTAATGGCTTTTGCACCCCCACTCCCCTTCAAGTTCGAAAAGGAATGTGTGTGAACAAAGCACAGCTCATGGGAAGGCTCCTTTTCAATTCTGTGGATGTGAACAAAAATAAACATATGGGGATACATGTCTCATAGAGCTGGAAGGGACCTTGGGAGGTCATTGAGTCAAGTCCCCTGCCCTCTTAGCAGGACCAAGCACCATCCCTTTCTCATCCCCCCACATTTGCTCCAGATCCCTAGGTGGCCCCCCTCAAGGACTGAGCTCACATGCCTAGGTTTAACAAGCCAGTACTTGAACCACTGAGGTATCCTTCCCCTCCATTTTGCAATGCTGTGGCTATGTGAATGCAGACATTAGAATATCAAAATAAGTAATGGTGAAAAAACCTGCAGTGTAGACATAGCTTTGATATGCAAAATCAGTCTCTCAGGGGGTGCATCGACCCCTGTACTTCTCGTGAGACACGAGGAGTAAGGAAGGTCAGTGGGAGAAACTCTCCTGTCGACCTTCCCCTGTATAAACAGCCAAGTTAGCTAAGCACAGGTACATCAATTTTAGCTACGCAGTTGGTGTAACTGGAATTGTGTATCTGCAGTTGACTTTCTTAGCCTAATGTAGACATATCCTAAGAAAGATTCAGGGCTGGCCTACATGGGAACTTACATCAGCGCACCTACTCCTCTGAAGTATGTTAAAAACCCACCCCCCAAGAGAGCTGTAGCTATGCTGACCTATTTCCTGGTGTAGCCAGTGTGAGGCTGAAGGACAAATTCTGGCATCAATCTAGCTACCACCTCTTAAGGAGATGGATTGCCTATGCTGATGGGAGAACATCCTCTGGTGAAGTGCTACAATGATGTAGCTGTGTAGCGGTAGCCTTTTAATTGTGAATAAGCCCTCCATGTAACAGTTAACTACTAGTATGTTGCTGTCTCATTGACCGTTTCTACACAGGCCACTTTCTTCGAAAGTGGCATGCTAATACACGGCCTGAAATATGCTAATGAGGCACAGATGCAAATTCCCCACACCTCATTACCATAAGGTCATGTGATTTGGAGTCCGGAAGACCATTTTCCCAGACTCCAAAATGCCGTTTAGAAGCGCAGCCCCCAGGCTGTCTTCTGGAAGGAAGTCCTTCTTCCGGAGGCCCCTTCGTCCCAAAAATGTCTGGGGCCTCCGGAAGAAGGACTTACTTCTGGAACACGCCCCGGAGGCCACGCTTCTAAATGGCGTTTTGGAATCCAGAAGAATGGTCTTTCGGACTCCAAATCATATGACCTTATGCTAATGAGGCATGGAGAATTTGCATCTGTGCCTCATTAGCATATTTTGGGCTGTGTATTAGCATGCCACTTTCGAAGAAAGTGGCCTGTGTAGAAATGGCCATTCTGTTTACTGTAGTTTAGTCACATTTCAGTTAGTAGTGAAGTGGTTTGAATTTGAAGTGTGATTTACTACATTGTAAGTGTTGTGCTCATTTGGAAATTTTCAACTGAAGAAAATAATATTTAATGTTTTAGGTGTATTCTTCAATCTTCCCCCAGCTGGATCAGATACATGGGTAAAATAGTTATGGGTTAGTTGATCATGAATAATAATATAAATACAAGAGCTAAGGGTTAAATTTATTTCAATCAAAAATGGGGGTGGGGTGAGGGTTTGGTGAAAACCAAAAGAGAGTCTTCATGTCAAAAAGTTTGGGAAGATGTAGATGATAAAAAGCTGGTGTAGCTGTATCCTCTAACCCAGTGGGTCTCAGTCAGGACTTCAAGGCCCCTGGGGGGCTGCAAGCAGCTTTCGGGGGGGCTGCCAAGCAGGGTCAACATTACACTTATTGCAGCCCAGGGTAGAAAGGCAAAGCCCAACCACCTGAGGCTTAAACCCAGAGCTTGAGCCTGACCACCTGGAGCTGAAGCCAAAGCCTGAGGAGTGTGGCTTTGTGGGAGCCCTGTGGGACGTGGGGCCCCAGGCACTTGGTCTGATTGCTACCCCCTAACGCTGGCCCTGGCTTTTTGATGCAGAAAACCAGGTGGGCTGTGGAGTTTTTGTAGCATCTGGGGGAGGAGGGGAATCTGAATGAAAAAGGTTGAGAATCCCTTGTCTAAAGTCTATTAGCCTCTGACACCTCTCATTTGCACATTCTCCTTTCCACATCTTTGCCATTACCTAAGGCATCACTTGGTCTCAGTTTAATTGTTTGTAAACTTGACATACATACAAACATGACATACATCCCAGGGGCTTGTGAGAATTCATTCCTGGGTGATCGTAATTAACTTTGAACTCTTTGGATACTGGTGATGCAGACCACTGCCTGCACTCTGTACTGTTCTTGCTGTTTGGGACAAAGAAGCACCAATATATTACCCTTGTTTGACCTCAAACAACTCCAGATGCTCCACGTTCATTTTAGCATCCGATTCAGTACTGCTCTCCTTGTTTCTAAAGCCCTCCATTGTCTTGCTTCAGGATGTTTCATTCTGTCTCTATTCCCCTCACCACTGTCTTAATCCATTTAGCCCTGGCTTTCCCCACTGCTTGTGCCAGAGCCTGGTCTCCTGCCCCATCTGGAAGAGTCCTGCTGCCTCTTTTATACCATAACCAGGGACATGATTTTACTGCAGAACCTTCATTACTAATGCTGATAACCACACCAGAAAGGACACAGTTTGACTTGCAGTCTCAAGTTGCATTTGCAGGAAGTAGGAGTTAAGAGAAACCATGAATTAACTCTTTGCCCCACTGAAGTGAAGGTGAACTTTGCTGTTGACATACATGGAGGCCAGCATTTCACTTGCTATTTTTACCTGCAATTGGAGAACATTTATTCTGGAAGTCACGCTAAATTTTGAATCCCACTTGACATTTTTTGAGTAGGTTTTAAGAGGATAACCACACTAGCTCTCTCTACCTCATCCATCTGTAAAACTGGCTTAAGGTGCAGTGAAGCTTAGCAGATGAATGTTTGCAAATTGCTTTTAGAGGCTCAAAAGAAAGGTGCTACAGGAGTACTAAGGATCATTGCACTACATTCTTCCTATAATGGGGCCTACGAACTGCATACTGAATTTAGGCAGGAGTGGGCGGGGAGCTGCTCCTGCCTGCAGGAGAGTAGCTTGACCATATTCAAGGCACGTCTTTACTTAAAGAAGATTGACACTCCTGAGGGTGATCTTCCAGGGTTTAATTTAGCATGTCTAGTAGGGACACACAAAATCGAATGTTCAGGGCATCCCAGTACTCCTCACAGTCACGAGGAGTAAAGGAAGTCGATAAGAAGGTTTTCCCCATCAACTTCCCCATCAACTTCCTGCTGTGAGGGTGTCAGGGAAAGTCAGCCTCAGGTACATTGACTTCAACTATGCTGTTCTTGTAGCTGGAGCTGGGTATCTGAAGTCAACTTCTCCCCTGGTGTGTAGACCTGCCCTCATACACAGCTGCCAGTCCTCTACCTAGTCCACTGTCACCACAGAAGCTTGGGACCAGCTGAGAAGTATCTCTACATGGTGGGGGACAGGGCTCATGTTGCGGGAGGAGTGGGGACAGAAAGACACACAGACAAACGCTTTCAAATATATAGAAGAAAGCTGTCCCTTTTGCCTGTCCCGAGCAGTGTTTCTTTTATTTTTTTCCATGCACTGCCAACCGAAGCACATGCTGCCAGCTGTGGGTTGCTGTGGACATCTGCTAGTCAGCTGAGCAGCACCTAAATCTCTCCTGTATGGCCACCTAGGTGCTCAGCTTACAGGGAACACTGCCCGAGTCATATGTGAATGTGGGCCACCAGTAGAAACAAAAGCTAGCTGTGGGCGCCCTGTTAATCAGCTTGGTGGCATTTGAATCTCTCCTGAGCATCTGCATGAGCACACAGTCTTACAGAAGACACTGCTGGTCAGTATGCGCAGAACCAACACAAGCACACAAGCGTGCATGTGACCGATACAGGACCTTCAGCCCCCTTAGGCCATTGATCAACCTTGGTAGTGTAGTTGGGGCTTTACATTCATTTGTGAAGTTTAGAATCTTCCTTTACAGCATATTGAAGATTCCACTAGGCTACTTTGTTTGGTTTCTGAGCCTTTAATGTGGAAAACTGTGATACAGAACCTGAGCCTGTTCCCATTTAAAAAACAAATCGACAGGGCCAGACTAATACCCAGAGACCAGCTACTCCAAGATAAGCCCAAAAAAGCCAAGAACAGAACACCACTGGTCATCACCTACAGCCCCCAACTCAAACCATTGCAACAAGTTATTAAAGACCTACAACCTATCCTTAATCAAGATGCCACACTCCAGAAGGCCCTAGGTGGCATGCCTGTTCTCTCCTACAGACAACCTCCCAACCTTATGAGGATTCTCACCAACAGCCACAGTCTATACTGCAGGAACACCAGTCCTGGGACTTTTCCTTGCAACAAAGCCCGCTGCCAGCTTTGTCCACATATCTTTTCTGGAGATACCATTACTGGACCTAACCAGGTTATTCACAGAATCGCGGGTACAGTCTCATGTTCCTCAACTAATGTCATATGTTCCATCATGTGCCAACAATGCCCAGATGCTTTGTATATTGGACAGACTTCAAACTCTCTTAGACAAAGAGTTAATGGGCACAAAACAGACATAAAAACATTCCTGATCCACAAACCTGTTAGTCAGCATTTTAATGGTGTGGGCCATTCTGTTAATGACTTAAAGAGTTCGCATGTTACTGAAGAGAAATTTTCACAACACCCTTCAAAGAGAGGCTGCTGAACTCTCTGTCATATTCAAATTTGACACATTAACACGTGGTTTGAACTGAGACTGGAATTGTCTGGGTCACTATAGGGGCTCGTTTGCATACTTGGCTTAACCTAATTCTTGACTCCCCCACCTTCTGCCCCTCTGCTCTCTGATTGGCTCACCTTGATAATTTTTTTTTCTGATTTGTCCACCTTGATTACTGTTTTTGGTTCTCTGTGCCTCAAATATTGAGTCTGTTCTGGTATGGCTATGGTCTGAAAAAGTGGGTCTGTCCCACGAAAGCTCACCTAATAAATTATGTTGTTAGTCTTTAAAGTGCTACTTGACTGCTTTTTTGTTCTGATAATATATAGACTAGCATGGCTTTCTCTCTGTTACTATTCTACATTGATGTAAATCATGAGTAACTCAACAGATGTCTGCAGAATGAGGGAGACCAGAATCAGGCTCAGAGAAGTGGGTTGGAGAGAGGGTAATATTAATTTAAAATAAGTTTTAGCTAAATAGCTTGTTTTGTTTACTCCTGTGATGAGATCTTTTGTTTTCTGTGTAACTAGCTCTGAACTGACACATCTATGTATTCTCCTTTACTAAATAAATGTACAAAAATTAACAATGCACCATCTTCCAAATATAGTACGTTTTAATGTGAAAAAAAAGATTCCCAGTTTTACACTCTTAATAAGAACCAGATTGACTTATTCACATGGCAACCATTGCATATGCTCCACAGTAAACACATCAGACTTTCCAATTAAAATATCAAGGCACAGTAAAGAATTTTAAAAATTCAGCGTGCTTATAAACCATAAAATAAAATTAATATTTTTCTCATTCAGCAATTATTTTCACCTAAACATTCAGGTTTGGAAACAGAAACTTTATAATAGATACTTTTGCAGGCTTTCTGGCTTTATTAGGATAAGAGTCAGGCACACTTCTGACAAGTGATGTGAGGTCCAGAGTTCCACTTTTTCTGAATTTACATGATACTTTTAGATCTAGATTGGTCAAGAAGTTCAAAGGAACTTCAGGCAATTTTTATTTGACTTTCTCATTCTCCTGAAACATTTTTAAAGCTTTCACTAGGAACTTTGGTTAAACTTTCACTCAAGTATTTCCAGTTACTTATTCTGTTCCCATTTTACTCAAGATGATCCAGTCATTCCACAAAGACATGAGAGGAACCATCCAATATGACGGCACATTATTGGATGCTTTCAGAATCAGGAGCGGCGTCAAACAAGGATGCGTGCTTGCTCCGACATTGTTCGGGATCTTCTTCGCACTCCTCCTGAAGCATGCCTTTGGATCTTCAACAGAGGGCATCTTGCTGCACACAAGATCTGATGGGAAACTGTTTAATCTTGCAAGGCTGAAAGCTAAGTCTAAGGTGCAGGAAGTCCTCATCAGAGACGTGCTGTTCGCAGACGATGCTGCTGTAGTGTCTCACACAGAAGACCAGCTTCAAAAACTGCTGGATCAGTTCTCCAAAGTGTGCAAGGACTTTGGGCTTACCAGCAGCCTAAAGAAGACAAACGTACTCGGTCAGGATGTTGCTGAATCCCCATCAATCAGCATTGACAACTATACGTTAGAGGTCGTCCACGAGTTCGTTTACCTCGGGTCCACCATCACTGACACCCTGTCATTGGACTCTGAGCTAAATAGGAGGATCGGAAAAGCGGCCACAGCTCTGTCCAGACTCAGCAAGAGAGTGTGGAATAACAACAAGCTGTACACTCACACCAAAATGCAAGTCTACAGAGCCTGCATCCTCAGCACCCTCCTTTATTGCAGCAAGACTTGGACCCTGTATGCCCGCCAGGAAAAGAGGCTGAATGTCTTCCACTTGCACTGCCTCAGGCGCATCCTTGGAATATCATGGAAGGACAGAGTGACCAACACCGCTGTCCTCGAGCAAGCTGGAATCCCAACCATGCACACCCTCCTCAGGCAGCGTCGGCTCCTCTGGCTTGGCCACGTCCACAGGATGAATGATGGAAGGATTCCAAAAGACATCCTGTATGGTGAGCTAGCCTCTGGCAAAAGACCTCCCGGACACCCCCAGTTGCACTACAAAGATGTCTGCAAGAGAGACCTCAGAGAGGTAGACATCGAGCTGGACAACTGGGAAGATCTAGCAGACGACCGCAGCAGATGGAGGCAGGGGTTACACAAGGGCCTTCAGAAGGGCGAGATGAGGATCAGACAGCTAGCAGAGGAGAAGCGAGCGCACAGAAAGCACACTAAGGACTTGCCAGACACCCACCACATCTGCAAGAGATGCAGCAAGGACTGTCACTCTCGTGTGAGTCTTCATAGTCACAGTAGACGCTGTAAATGAAGTCCTCAATTGAAACTATAAAGGGCGCGATCCATAGTCTATGCAGACTGAAGGATGCCTACTATACTATATTCTGTTCCCATTAGGTCAGAACTTTCCAGACATTCATAGAACAGGTTTAGGGAACTATTTAAGAATGATGATGGGAGTGGATATTCTGTTGCTCTCCAGATACAGGTGTGTAGCTTCTCCAGCGCTATCTGCAGACCCTTCCCATTTTGAATAGATCTGCAAAAATGTTTGTCATTGCTGGTCCAAATGTAATGATCTGTATGGTTTGATCACAGCACACCTACAGGACAGATTGATACTTTGCGAGAGGCGCTGCAGAAGGTAAGCGCTGGAGAGGCTACACACCTGTATCTGGAGAGCAACAGAATGTCCTCTCCCATCATCATTCTTAAATAGTTCCCTAAACCTGTTCTATGAATGTCTGGAAATTGAACAGACTCACTGAGGTAACAGGAATTAGGGAGGTAAGGACTTAGTCCCCTCCCTTCTCTCCATTTTCCCAGGGACAAACCAATGACTTTTATGTCAGGCTTTCAAAAGCCCTTCCCTTTGGGACAAGAGTTGTAATAAGGGTCTTGTTTTTACTAAAAATAACTGAAAAAATGGGAATGAGCTCCTTCCCTGCTGCAGGAGGTAAGGTGATCCAGCACCTCCTGCTGCTGGGAGCTCTGGGATTTCCCCAGTATCCCCAGCTATCCTCAGTGGCTCAATGCTGTGGGTCCTTGGCTCAGAGCTTCAAGGATGGCAGCTGGGAACTTTGAGGTCTACCTGAGACCTCTGGGGGTTCTCAGTCACCTGTGAAGGCTGGGAGCTGTGGGAGCTTCCAGTGGCAGCAGGGAGCTCTAGGGCTGGTGGCTCAGAGCTCTAGGTCCCAGTGCTACCTGTGGCGGCTGAGAACTGGAGGGGTCCCCACTGCTCCCGGAGGCTTGACTCCAGGTCCAGAAGCTTCAGCTCCTCAGCACCTGGCAAACAGTCCAAGTGCTTTTACCTCTCCCACCCCCCAGCCTCTTGCAGTGCCAGGCACTGTCCTCCAGCACCCCAAACCCTGGAGCACGGGGTGACACATTTGGGGGCCCTTAGCACTGGGTGATACCAGCCACCCCAAGTCTTAGCCCCAGGCTGTCAGTCCCAGAAGAGGAGCGACAAGCCTGGGTTAGTGCCAAGGGGGAAGCAGCAAAGAGGATGGGGTCTCTGGTGCAATGTGGGTAGAACCACACAGGGCTGTTTGTGGAACCTCCCCCAGCCTATAGTACACACCACCCATGGCTGAAGAGGAATGTTTCATGGAGGTCACAGAAGTTCATGACTTCCATGATGTAATCTTAGCTCTACTTATTAGAAACTGGTTGTGCAAAAGGATTGCCAACAAGCCACAGAGCCTCTCCCATATGCATGGCCAATCTGATTCCAGCCCAGCTCCGTGGGATTAAAAATCATTCCCATCTGTTGGAAGTTTGGTGAATGAGTGCCAGTTTCCACTTCACAGACAGCATACGGGTATATGGGAGGAGGGGGGACAGATGCAATATGAGGAATCGGCACTGTGTGGGTATGTTGGAGGAGAGGGGACAGATGGATTGTGGGTGGGTGGTACAGGTAACATGTGGGTGTTGGGGGCCAGGCAGCATATGGATATGGGGGAAAATGGGCCAGGGAGCTTACTGGGTTTGGGATGCAGGAACAGGCAGCATGTGAGATGAGGGAGGCTGGAGCACAGATGGGCTGTAGAGGAGACAGACAGGCCAGGTGTGTTTGTGAGTCATCAGACAGGCCAGAAGTCACCATTTCAGCTTTTTCAAACCATTCTTGGTGGGCGTGTGTGTGTGCAGTTGGTAACTCTTCCTGCTCACAGATGCTGTGAGTGGAGGACTGAGTGGCAGTGTCTATGGAGCTAAGTAGTGCTACCCTCCCAGGGGCAGTGGAGGCAGAGGGTGCACAAGTGGGTAATGCTGCTCTTTGGGGGTGGCTGGTGAGTGGGAGCTGTGGGGTCAGATAACACTGCCCCCAGGATTGGGCAGGCAGAAGTGGGGGGGACCGTGTGGGCAGCACTGCCCCCAGAGTAGGGTGGGAGGAAGTGGGGGGTTGGGGAGGGGTGGGTAGCACTGCCCCTGCGTGTGGCGGGCGGGGAGGTAACACGGTCGGGGAGGAAGAGGTGGGGGGACCCGCAAGGGCTGTGGGGGTGTGACGCTGTCTCCCAGAGGGATTGGCGGAAGCGGCGGTCTGTGGGGGCGTCCCCGGTTGAGGCGGGGTTGAAGGGGGCAGGTAGCACTTCCTCTGCCTGGGGCGGGCGGGGTTTGGGGGCCGGTGACGCGGGAGAGGGGTCTGGGGCGGGGGCGGAGCAGCGGGATACCCAGGCATCACGGTCGGGCGGCGCCCTTCGCCTCCATGGCAACGCGCCGCCGCGCGCGCGCCACAGGCTAACGGAGCCGGCGGGGCCGCGCCCCGCTCGCGGACACGCAGCCAAGGGCAGCAGCGGAGGCGGCTCCACCAGGTGAGGGCAGGGCCCGGCTGTACGGCGTCCATCACCTGGGGAGGGGACGCGGAACAAAGGCCGAGAGGGGCCGCGACGGGAGCGGCGCTGGCCATTGAGCGTCCTCTGGCGGGCCGCGGAGTGGGGGAAGGTGCGGAGCGGCGCCTCTGCCGCGAAGCACGATGGGTGATGTAGTCCTTGGGCTCGCGCGTTCCCTGGCGGCCAGTAGAGGAGCGGGCGGGCGCGGACTACACATCCCAGCGCGCTACGTGTGGCCCCCCGCGGCGGCGGCGGCGGCGGCGGGGGGGGCGCTTTGCATCGCTTCGGTGCCTGAGCTTTGCGGGGCGTTGGGGCTGAGGGAGGGGGTTGGCGGCATCGGGGCCTGCGGTAGCATAGACGGACCCCGGCGCGAGGCAGTTCCAGCCTGGGCCCGTATAACGGTGCTGTTGTGCCCTGCTCCACCTCCCCCCACGCGCAGTCTGTCGGGGGATGGTGGCGTCTCCGCACCTCGGGCGGGGCTGGGTGAGCCGGGGGGGGCTGTGTAACGAGGCTGGAGAAATGCATGTGGGGTTGGGGCGGGATGGGGTATGTGTGAGTCGGAAGGGGGGAGCTGTGCGAGGGCCGGGAGGGCCTAACACATTTATTGTGTGTTGTGTAGTTCTCCTAGCGCACCCCCCACGCGCCGGCCCAGTTGCATTGTCACACGCATATGCCCAGTTTGTTTTCTCCATAGTCCCCTTTGTCTTGGAAAGGCTTCGCTCAGCTTTTCCAGCCTCATCACACAGCCTCCCCTCCCGAGGCTGCATGTTCAGCCTTCGTCTACACTAGTGCTTTTTCCTGCAAAACTTTTGTTGGTCACAGATGTGTGGGGGACACAAAACAATCCCGACTGACAGGTAAGTTTCATGGACAAGAATGCCAGTGTGGACAGTGCTGTGTTGGGAGGTGAGGACTCTCACCATCATAGACTAGCTACACAGGAGGCTGTGCAGCTGGAGTGGTACAGCTGTACCATTGTGTGATTTGTAGCGTAGACTCGCATTAATCTATTCTACATTATGCTACTGTAGTGCATCCCTTTAGAAAACATAGGAGGCAAAGTTCCTGCTCCAAAGAAATTTAAAATACACTTGTCCATGATCAATGCAGTAACTGAAGATGGAAGTAAATGTGTTAGGTAATGCTTTGCCCTATAGGGTCTAATGCAGGATTGTTACAGTATGCTTACAGTATAATTGTCAGCGGATTGTGTCTTCTACATTTAAATGTCTTGAATGATGGATATTTGGTTCTATTTATGGAGAGAAAACATTTCTTACACCCTCAGTTTGTGCATTTTACCCTGGTTGCGTCAGATGCAGACACATTGTACTTGAGCTCCTATGCATGGTTTCTTATGTGTTCAAAGAGAAAGGATTGGCTGATGAATAGGCATGTGATTTAGAAACTCTAAGGATTTCTTTTCCACCCATTCATAAGATATTCACAAATTGTAAACATTTATAATATAATTACATTGAAAAAAATCAGTATTTCTGGCTCTAAATACTGTACCATGAGAACGTTTAGTGTGTTGCATAGTGGGGACAAGTTAAATATTTTCAGCATATTTATTCTGTAGTACCTAAATGTTTGGTACATTCTTCAGAGAAGAGAAAAATAATGTCCCTGCCAAAAGATTTGGGGCTGGTCTGCACTATAAACTTAGATTGACTCAGCCGTGTTGCTCACCAGTATGAAAAACCAACAGCCCCGAGCAACGAATAGTTAGGCTGACCTAAGTCCAATGCAGACAGTGCTAGACTGACAGAATTCTGTTGATCTTGCTATCACCTATTGAGGATGTAGATTAGCTACTCGGATGGGGAATCCCTCCCTAGGCAGAATGCTGTAGCATTTCAAGTGTTGATAAGACCTTGACATTTATTCCTATGCAATGTCTATCTGTACAGTGCTGCAGCAGTGCAGCTGGTGAAAGTGCCCCTGTTAGAATAAAAAACCCACTTACAAGAGCAGCAGAGTTGACATGAGGGGATGCACAGGGGGTCACATGCAGCCCCAGCTTTGTCTCCCCCATTCCCTGCACTCACTATCGGTGCTGTGCTGCTTCCAGTGAGCGTGGGGGCAATCCCACCACTCTAAGGGAGGAGGGGACTGCTCCCTCGCTCCTTGGATGTGGTGAAGTGCTTCCACAGGAAGAGTGGGGCGGAGCAGGGACATGTGGCCCGTGGCCCTCCTTGAATCCATGCACAAGTTGCTTCTGATGAGCATTATAAGCTAATTCAGCAAGAAAAGCTCTCCCACTGACTTAACATTGTACATGTGAGCATTTATGTTGGTGTAACTTGTGTTCTTAAGGGGATGGAATATTCGCACCCCTGCGTGACGGGAAGTTTTGCTGACATGGGCTTTTGTGTAGACAAGCTTAGACATGACACTGTGAGTGAGGGTTTCAAAAGCAGGGAGGGTTACAGTTATGTGATAATGTAGCTGGTTGTTGTAAGATGTACACATTGAGGCTGCAGCTACTCTGAGATAAATTGAACATTTACTAAATTAAAATTTTTAACCTTGTTCTTATGAATTCGAATTTGTCTATGAATCTTTCTGAAATTAGAGCCACCGTTTCTCCATGTTGAGTTTATGCATCCCCGTTGCCTTATCCAGTTCTACTGCATGAGCAGTACACTGTGAGTACCTATCCCACAGTGCCTAAGCCCTGGTTGCTTGTGGGTGTTTCATGTCAGAATCCTAGAATGCAAACCATTGTCCCAGAATTCAGAGCACCCAGTAGTTGTGCAAAAACGAATTGGAGATCACACCGCTTTCTCCAGTATTTTCTATGAGCCAGCACTAGTGAGACCAGCACACGTTGGTGGTACCATGTTGGCTTGGAGTCCTGGGACAACCAGCAGTTGGTGCAGAACTTTTGCATGCGTAAGTCTACTCTTATGGAACTTTGTGTTGTGCTGGCCCCTGCACTGTGGCTCAACAACACAAGAATGAGGCCAGCTTTAACAGTTCAGATGCGAGTGGCAATCACTCTGTGGAATTTTGTAACTCAACAGTTACCAGTCTGGGTCAATCAGTTTGGGGTGGGCAGATCTACAATGGGGTCTGTGGTGATGCAGGTGGTCCATGTTATGTTGGCAACTCCTCAAGAAGACTGTGACCCTGGGAGATGTACAACCCATAGTGGAGGGCTTTGCTGCCATGGAGTTTCCTAACTGCAGTAGGACAGTAGATGGCACACACATCCACATCATGGCCCCGGACCAGCTGGCCTCTGAATATATAAACTGAAAGAGATACTTCTCTATGGTTTTGCAAGCGTTGGTACATCACAAATGTTGCTTCACCAACATCAACATGTGATGGTCAGGGAAGGTTCATGATGCATGCATCTTCTGAAATTCTGGTTGGAACAGAAAGCTTATGGATGAGACTTTTTTCCCAGACTGGAAGATCCAGATTGGCGACGTGGATAAGCCTATTGTAGTATTGAGTGACCTTGCTTACCCTCCGCTTCCTTGCCTTATGAATCCCTACACAGGAGCCCTGGACTGCAGCAAGGAAAACTTCAGAGACTCAGCAGGTGCAGAATGGTGGTTGAGTGCACCTTTGATCATTTAAAAGCAAGGTTCAGATGCCCCTCTTGATCATTTGGACCTATCTGAAACTAATGTCCCCACTGTGACTACAGCATGTGTTACTTTGTACAACATTTGTGAATCCAGGTGGGAGAATTTCCCATCCATCTGGAATTCTGCAGCTGAGGCCATCAGCAGGACTTACTCACAGGCGCCTACATGGCCATTCACCAATAACCATGTGGAGGCAGCAGCAATAAAGGACACTTTAAACCATAGCTTCCTGAATGATCTGTCACGCACATATCGATAGATTTCTATGTTGTAATACCAACCAAGCCCCACTCCCCAAACTGATTTGTGCTCCCCACCAAATGTGAACCAATAAATCAGACCGTGTCTTACTGAAAGAATGCTTTTACTTGGTGGGAGGGGGCTAAGTTGCAGGAAGTAGAATGGATGTCAAGGGAGGGTTATTTTCCTAAGAAAAGGGCACATGTGTTTTTAGCTGTTTACCCTCCCACCCTGACCCCATGCCCAGGTCTGTCTGCGGACAGTCTTCTGCGGACCTTGGCTTAGCAGAGGGCACCTGTACTTTCAGCCCCCATCCTGCAATCCCTATGAGGTTCCGTCTGCTGCCAGTCCTCTGCAGATGTTGGCTTAGTGATGGGACCTGTGTTCTCAGCCCTCCACTACCCTCCCCCTTGCCTCGCTCTGTCTGCCGCCAGTCCTCAGTGGACCTTGGCTTAGCAGCGAGCACATGTGCTATCAACCTGCTCTCGACCCCCTTGTTCTCCACAATGATTTGTGTAACCTACCACTCGTGCATGCCAAAAAATCACACCGAGCTCAAAAGAATAAGTTTATTTTGTGGGGAGGAGAGATTTAAGTGGCAGGGAAAGGAAGCTTTGTTAAGGGTGCTAGAATAGCCTTTTGCAGTGTCCATTGTGGCTAGAGTGGCATCTGGGTAATGGTGGGATCCCTGTAAAGTAGAAAGAAATGCCAGGGAGGGGGAGGAGTTTTCATGTCATCTGCCGGGTTGGGGGAAAAATGTTTCTCGGTGGTCACTGGAGCAGCCCTCATCAGGGAAAAGGCCATTTAAAGGAGGCTAAACCTGCATGCGCTGTACAAGCTGATTTACAGTAACAGGGTCCACAGAGCACGGCAGCTGTGTGGTGAGGGGGAAGGGTTTGATTCCAGCCGCTGAGTAGGGAGGGATCCCTGTATAGTGAAAAAAATGCCAGTGGGAAAAGGACATGCGTGGAGAGGAGACCCGGAGAGCCTGCAACTCACGTGGGGTGGGGTGGGGTAGGGGCAGAGTGCCCGCCAGCCGTGTAGAATGGCACTGTGCTCCAGGGAAATGTAAAAGGGCAGGAAGCATGGGAAAAAAATCCAATCCAAATTCTCATGCTTCTTTAGGTTGGCAGAGAAGACATCACCCTCCTAAAACTAACTGATATCAACAAAGAAGAGCTGCTCATCATGGGTGACCACAAGCCTGGAAAATCTGCTAAATTGCCGTGTGGCTGCCATCACACCAGATGGCTATCTGGTTGCCTGGCGTGGTAAGGTGTGCTACTGCGGAAGCCACAATAAGTCAGGCCTGCCCAAGAACCTCATGAAAAAAATACAAGAGTGCCTGGATGAGGCCTTCAATAGGATCTCCTAAAAGGAGCAGTGCTCCATCCCCAGAAGTATTAACACGCTGTTCTGAGGGGCACAGATCCATAGAAAACCTGTATCCATACCTATTCCTATACCACCTGCAACCCGCTTCTAGCATTCAGAAAAAAATACTCACCAGAATAGCTTGGTCCTGGGGGCTCAGGGACAGGCATAGAGGGGACCTGTTCCAGCTCCAGGGTGAAGAGATCTGGGCTGCCAGGAGGAACTTCCTTGGGGCCCCTGCTCATTGCTCCCTTCTTCCTCTCGGGCCCCCAGGTCTTCTTGGATCACACCTGGCTCCAGACCAGGACCTCCACAAGTGTCGTAATTAATACTGGGCTCTGTGGTGGGGTTGGCCTCAATAAGCAGGTGCAGCTGTTCATAATAGCGTCTTGTCTGTGGAGATGACCCTGACCACTGGTTGGCTTCCCAGGCTTTCTGATAGGCCTGTTGGAGTTCTTTCACCTTCACCCAGCATTGTGTAAAGTACCAGGAGTAACCGCTAACGGTCATCTTGCATGACATGTGAGTATAGAGGTCTGCATTTCTCTTGTCCACCTGAAGTCTCCTTGCCACTGAGTCGTCTCCCTAAACTGCAAGAAGATCCAGAATCTCCTGACGGGTCCACGCTGGAACTCTCTTGCAAGCCTGAGAACTACTAGGCAGATCACTACCCTGAGTGCTCATGATTTCAGGAGGTGGCTAGCAATGCGATGGCGATGGCTAAAAGAATTTTTTTTAATTGTGGGTGCCCTATATATTTGCCCACCTGGGTGCTGATGAATTCAAATTCAAATTTAATCAAAAATTTGCCAGCTTCCTGTGAGCTTCTTCCTGTGCACCTGGATGGAGAACAGCCGAGAAGGAAGTGGCCATAATTTGCAGGTAACTGCCCAGCTTTGTGGGATACATATAGGACAGTTCTGGAGGCTAATAAATTCGATTTAAAGACATAGTGCTTCCACGTTGGCCTTTATTCGAGATTTTAAATTCAAACTTGATGCTACGCTCACCCTTTTCCAACAATAATGTTATATTGATATTATACCTTTAAATTGAGTTAATAGTATTTACAGTGAAGACAGTCACTGGGTACAATCGAGTTAATTGCCTTAAATTCAAATTTACCTCATAGAGTAGCGGCAGCCTTAGTGTTTTTTAAAAGGGAGAATAAATCGGGTCACATTACAACCAATGAAAATATCAGAGTCATTTGTTGTAGCTGTTGTAGGAAAAGTGAGATTTATAAATGAAGAGAAGAGAGAGTAGTATCAGGGAGGGTGTTGCAGATACAATGGGCCACATGAATAAATGCAGAAAAGTGAACGAAAAGGGATAAAGGCTGGCATCTTTTCCATCTAGTCAGTTGTGCTGCTCTTGCTAGTTAACGTTTTACTGAAAGCAAACGTAATGGTAGGATTCATTCAACTTGATACTTATGTACAACCACACGACAGACTCCTTCTATCTGGAATTCCTGGCATCAATAAAGCTGCTTATTTATAATCAGCTGCTAGGAAATGTTCAGGCATATTCAAGTTGTGCTTTTCGGGATGGGGAACCAAACGCTGTTCATACCCCTGATCCCACTGAAGTCAAGTGAAATACTTGAATGAGCGTGGCAAGAAAGATTTTGATCCTGAATGTACATTTACACCTTAGTGTTGAGCACTAACTTGCTTTACTTTTCCTGCTATAGGAAAAACATTTCAAAGATAAGCATCCTGCAAGTAACAAGAAGCAGAATTTGTGCAGAAGGACAAAATAAGATACAAATTCATTCAAGTTTGAGATAAATAGACCAAAATTACACTTGGATTCAAATTTAAGAAATGTTCTAAGTATTTAATGTTTTCTCATCCCCGAAAATGTATATTGTCAGTCAGTAATATTGCATGCCTTATTTACACTACTACAAACAAATATGACTTTAAATAAGAAGTAATGCAATTTTCAAACATTAAAGAAGGAATGCCCGTACTCCAGGGAATGGCTTAACTATGTTTCTCAGGGTATGTCTACACTTGGGAATACAGTCAAATTTGTTAAAGTCAATTTTGAAACACTAGATTTTATAAAGTCGAAGTTGAATGTCCACACCTGCTGACAAAGTCAACTTAGTGTGTCTCTACTAAATGGTGTAAGTTCGACTGCGGCAGCAGTGCATTATGGGCCCCTATCCCACAGTTCCTATAGCCCCATTGCCTTTTGGGTTTATGTGCCAGTGTCTTGTGAGAAAAAAGTCGCTGCAGGTGGTTGTGGGTGTGTAATGTCATCATCCCAGAGTGCAGTGCTCTCACTTCCCCCTGCTGTTGCAAACAATCAGCCATTTTTCCAAAGCCTGCCGCTGCATCAGGATGCTTTGATGATTCATAGAATCATAGAATACTAGGACTGGAAGGGACCTTGAGAGGTCATCAAGTCCAGTCCCCTGCCCTCATGCCAGGACCAAGTACTGTCCACACCATCCCTGATAGACATTTATCTAACCTGTTCTTAAATATCTCCAGAAATGGAGATTCCATAACCTCCCTTGGCAATTTATTCCACTGTTTGACCACCCTGACAGTTAGGAACTTTTTCCTAATGTCCAACCTAAACCTCCCTTGCTGCAGTTTAAGCCCATTACTACTTGTTCTATCCTCAGAGCTGACTATTGATGTGCCAATCTGCCTGGAGCACAGTAGTAGTATTGTCATTACTTCAAGTACATTCAGAGTAGACTACTCTGGCCCAAGAGTCTTTTCCCCTAGTCTACACTAGCCTCAAACTTTGAAATGGCCATACAAATAGCCATTTTGAAGTTTACTAATAAAGTGCTGAAATACATATTCAGCACCTCATTAGAATGCCGGCAGCTGCAGCACTTCAAAATTGACGTGGCTTGCCGCCGCTCAGCTCGTCCAGACGGGGCTCCTTTTCGAAAGGAACCTGGCTACTTCAAAATCCCCTTATTCCTATCTGCTGTTAGGAATAAGGGGATTTCGAAGTTCCCGGGTTCCTTTTGAAAAGGAGCCCCATCTGGACGAGCCACGTCAATTTCGAAGTGCCATGGCTGCCGGCATGTTAACGAGGCGCTGAATATGTATTTCAGCGCTTCATTAGTAAATTTCGAAAGGGCTATTTGCGTGGCCGTTTCGAAGTTTGGGGCTAGTGTAGAGACAGCCCAGAAGTAGTTGTGGCTCAAACTCCAAGATTCATTAGGAATCCAAGACTAACGAGAAGAGAAAGCAAAGTTCAGGAAGTATTAGACAATAGTAAAGTTGAGGAAAGGTGAACCCTTGAGACTGTCGTCTGTTGGCTTCACTGAAGTGTTAAGGGATTTCCTTACCTCCTCTGGTAAAGAAGCCCTAGCTCAACTGCCTGTGTGGGAGAGGGAAGGAAGAGAGAGCGCCCACAAGCTCTGTTCCTTCATAGGAAATCATCCCCCGAGCCACTCACTTTGGGAGGGAAGTGTGGCCCTGCAGGGAGAGCGTAGGAAACTGTCTTTAGCCAAAGGACGTGTTGGGTTGGGGTTACTTTTTAAACAAGGACAGAAGACAATGCTCTTTTTGAAATGTCCAATGCAGAACAGGGTAAAGGGCAGAGGCAGACATCAGGAAGTACAGTTCTAGCAGGGACCACTTACAAATGTGACAGCCACCTGGTGCCTTGGGTTGGGGGGCAGAATGAACAGCGCACAAAACAAGTTTCTCAGCCTCTGCTGTGAAATCATTTGCAAGGAAAAAGCCCTTTCAAGCATTGAAACCCCGCACAGGACAGGGCATGCTGCTGTCTGCAAGCATGGTTCGCACAGCCTGGAAGCCACGTGGCAAGGGGTTGGGGGCTAGCCTGCCAGCCACATGGTGGCTTGGGAGGGGCAGCCCTCTGAAATGTACATTGTTAAATGCTGTAGGGAATCTCCAATTAATGCTAGTGTGGAAACAGCATTATTTTAAATCGATTTTATTGGCCTCCAGAGGTATCCCCCAATGCCCTATGTATGTGTTCTAGCCGCTTCACCTTTCACCTCCACTGCTCTCTAGGGCTACATCTACATTCTTTTGAAACAGCATGTTTACACACAAAAAACAGATTAAGCCTTCAATTTGCTCTTTCCAAAGAGCAGGCCGCTCTTTCAAAACAGAGTGTCCACACAGCCCTGGGTGCTCTTTCAAAAGAACGGGTCAGGAAACGCCGCCGATGGGGTCACATGGGTGCCTAGCCCTTCCAGGGGCCACAGTCAGCCACTCCCTTAAAAGGCCCCTCCCTGATACTCTTGCCCTGCACACGCTGAGGGCTGCCAGGCTGTCCACAGCACAGCAGACCCCAAGCACAGAGTGGAGCAACTGCGGAGATGCCCATGTATCCCCAGCAGCCTCCCATCACTGGAAGCATCATCATCGCTGGGGGTCTCTGGCTCCAACTCCAGCTGCTGTGGGGTGGCTCACATCTGACAGTCCCGACTGGTCCTCTGGCCTGGTCTTGGGCTCCAGCCCTGAAGTGTTGAGCACCGCTACTGCGGGGGGCTGTCTCCTTTGCTCCAAGGAGGCAGTCCAGCTGCTCAGAGTGGGGACAGCTAGTGGCCATTGCCCCTGAGTGGCTCGCCACATCTCAGGCCTGGCAGTAGTCCAGCATTAGCTCCTTAACTTTGGAGAGGACTTGGTCTGGCAGGTGGGTGGAGTACCTCGGGCGATCAGGCCAGCGGAGAGGCAGCCAAGTGCCATATCATTCCTGCGCCGGCCTCTGGTCTGGAGGAGGACCTCCTCATGTTCCCACAGTCTGAGGAGGACCTTCAGCTCTGCCTTGGTTCATGATGAGACCCTTTTTTTTGGGCCCTGGCTGGGTTCCTGGGAGCCCTTGGATAGCTCGAAGGACGGTTGCTGGGGGGGCACGGAGCTCCTGGGTACTGGCCATGGGTGTGGTGGGTTGCCTCATTGAGCCGGAGTGTCGTCAGCAGGGCATGCTTCAGGAGGCTTGTGTCCTCCCTGCTGCTAGCACACTCTCAGCTTCCTGCCACAGGGTTTCTGGGTCCCTGCGTCTTTAAATGCAGATGGATGCAGAGACCATAGAGCCCTGCTGGTGCAGGCCTGGGCATCTCCGCGCTCCAGCTGGACAGCGCCACAGAGGCTGCTCTTTCAAAAGAGCGTAATGTGGAGTGTCTATACATGTTTTCTTTCGTGTAGATGCTCTGCGGTCTGTTTCGAAAGGGCCCCTTCTTTTGAAATATTTTTTGAAGGTACTTGCCAGTGTGCATGAAGCCTAGGTATGCAGGAAGTAGGTAATAGGAAGGCCATGAATTTGAATTCATTTTCTTTCTGGCCGTCATGGCTAGCAGATCTCAGGAGCGGTCATATCAAGCCATGAGTTCTCAAAGTTGCAAAAGCGCCCCAGCATGGAGATATGAGAGATCCAGGATCTCATTTCTGTAAGGAAGGATGAATCTGTGCTGAGTAAACACCAGGGATGCTCAGCAGTGCTGGGTGAGAATCAAACCACACCAAATGCACCATCCTTGGTGTTGGGAGATGGAGAAAAGAGAAATATGTGGCACCATTGCTGCATAGTCCTGTTCCTGAGGATCACGCAGGGAATTGATACTGAAGATTAAGGTGGAATTGTCTGGTGCTAATGTAGGAGGCTCCTGTTATCAGAAGCCAACCTCTTTGGGTCTAAGGATTAGATATTACCTTCCTCATTTCTGATGGAAATTTTATTCTTCCCTGGTTTGCATTCAGAGAGGTTATAGATGAGAGAATCCTCTTTTTATTTTCCCTGAGCAGAAATCCTGCGTTGTTCCACTGGCAAGTGTGATGTTAAGTATTCCCTTGGAATTGAGGATTTGGATCTGAAGTTTCTTTATTGTTACCATGGTGCCATTGAGATAGAATGAGAAGTTCCTTCTAGAGTCCATTAGTTCTTTCTGCCTCAAATGAGACCTTCCTTGGTTTCACAGGCAGCAGTGAGTACTTCAGTACCTCCCTCTCAGTTGAGGGCTCAGATCCCATCTTCTGCACAAGGGCCATTTTGCACACTTATCTACTGGGGCCAACTGGCCTTCCTTGACTTCCCAGTCTTGCCATTTATGGGATGTTTGGAGGGCACTTCAGCCCCCTTCCCAAGTTTCTGCCATACCAGGACATTGTCTTCTCATTTGTCTGCAACCTTGCTTTGCTTGCTCCTCTGCTTTCTTCTCCTGTGTGAGAGGAAAGCAGGCTCATCAAGGAGAAAGGGTCAGCTCTGTAAACTCTTGCTTGGCTCCTGGCTGAAATCAGGAGCAGCTGGCTTAGACTCACAGCTCCTGAGATACTGGTTCTTTCTCATTGGTAAGAACAGAACAGCTGCAGCAAATCAAACGACAGAGGTGAGCTTGTTGCCTCCCTTGGCTTACTCTTCTCCCCTTAGCAGCCTGCCAAAAGCTACTTATGCTACTGTTCCTCTCCCCGTTCCCCTGTCAGTTCACTCTCCTCCCCCTTATTGCCTCCTGGGCTTATTCTACCAGTAAGAAGGCAGAGATGTATCAGGCAGAGCCGGTAGTAGTGCTGGGAGCTTCTGCAGCACTTTTTAAAAAATCATTGAAACAAGCAAGCTCAGGGAGTGATGGGGACGGAAGCTCTGTGTTTAAGTCAGAAGATGAGTGCTGCAGATTTCATCATGCTCTACCCTCATGTAAGTTTGCATGTTGATATCTGACAACGGTTGGGAGACACCCGGCTTCTCAGGCAAGGAATGCAGAGATGATCTGGCAGAGCCAATAGCAGGGCTGGGAGCTTCTGTAGTACTTTTTCAGATTGATTGAAACAAGCAGGGTGTGGATGGAAGCTCTGCTTAGGTCAGAAAACTCTTGTTGCAGATTTCATCATGATCTGCTCCCTCACCTTCGCATAGACTCATAGAATATTAGACCTGGAAGGGACCTTGAGAGGTCATCAAGTCCAGTCCCCTGCCCTCACGGCAAGACCAAACACCATCTATATCATCCATGTTAGATTTTTATCTAACCTGTTCTTAAATATCTCTAATGATGGAGATTCTGGAACCACCCTAGACAATTTATTCCAGTGCTTAACCACCCGAACAGGAAATTTTTGTAATGTCCAACCTAAACCTCCCTTACTCGATTTAAGCCCATTGCATCTTGTCCTATAATTTCCTGGTTTGTTCTTGTTTCCCTTTTTATAGATGGGCAGTATAGTTGCCCTTTTCCAGTCTTCTGGAATCTTTCCTGACTTCAGTGACTTTTCAGGATGGTAGTTAGTGACTTGAATACCTGCTGTATCGGCTCCTTGAGTATTCTAGGATGCATTTCATTAGGCTCTGGTGATTTGAAGACATGTATCACATGCTGATATTTTACAAAGGCTGACAGGAGCAAGCTCCTTGTGACACCAGTAGACACAGGGCTGCTCATACAGGAGAGAGGTCCACTGCCCCACACACATTCTGGTTATCTCAGCTTTGGATTTTTCAATACTTCACTGCAAGAGAAGCAGGGCTAAAGATTGACCATCTGGGATCTTTCCCTGCTGTCAAGAAACAGACATGAGGTATCACACCACAAAGATTGGTTATAGGAATTGCAATACCGCAGGCTGGTCATCTACACTTCCATTTAGTCCCACTTGTCTGTGTGTGTATTTCCTTTTACTACAATGGGCTTTGGGTAAGGGTACCTACCACATTGGGCCATATAGATTGTTACACACAAATGCTTATTTCTCAGCAGGGTTGCAATTACACTTTTCAATTGTAAGACTTTTTCCAACACCTTTTAAGGAGCTGCTGCTCCTGTACATGTACAGATGCGAACAAATGATCCCTAAAGAGCTGGCCGTTTTTAACAGTGTGTCTGCTCAGCTGTATGTCCTACTCTTCCAAAGGGTAAGTCGTCTTAGCTCCTGTTTACTTACTCTGTAATATTTCTGAGGGCTACAGAGTCTCATAAACTTGAGTACCTTCAGTGAATTTCATGGATATGATGTTTACTTTCTCAAATCCTTCCAGCAATACACAAGGAATCTTCTTCCAGTTCCTTGTATTTATTCATAACTATTTGCATAAACCATTCAGTGCACATAAATCCAAGCCAAGATTTGGCTGACAACATTTTTTTGTTATAGGCCTATACTCTTAACATCCACCATTTAATTATACTCTAGATAGTGGTTCTTTTTAAAGGACCATTGTTTTATTACCAACGTGGTAATACATCAAAGAGTTCATGATTCTGAGGAATGGTAGAAAGGAGCACAGCAAAATAAAGGCCATGGATTTCAGGATGGCAGACTTTAGTAAACTCAGAGAGCTGGTAGGTAAGATCCCCTGGGAAGCAAGACTCAGAGGAAAAACAATTGAAGAGAGTTGGCAGTTTTTCAAAGGGACATTATTAAGGGCCCAAGAACAAACTATTCCACTGCATAGGAAAGATAGGAAGCATGACAAGAGACCATCTTGTCTTAAAAGGAGCTCTTAAATGATCCAAAAATCAAAAAGGAGTTGTGTAAAAAGTGGAAACTAGGTCAGTGCACAAAAGATGAATATAAGTGAACAACACAAATGTGTACGGGGGAAATTAGAAAGGCAAAGGCACAGAATGAGCTCAGTCTGGCTAGAGGCATAACAGATAACAAGAAAATATTCTACAAATATATTAGACACAAGGAGAAGACGAAGGAGAGGATAGGCCCATTGATTAACGAAGAGGGAGAAATAATAACAGAAAACATGCAAGTGGCAGAGGTGTTAACAACTTCTTTGTTTCAGTATTCACCAAGAAGGTTAGTGGTGACTGGATGCGTAATGTAGTGAATGCTAGTGGAAATGGGGTAGGTTTAGAAGTTAAAATAGTAAAAGAACAAGTTAAAATCATTTAGAAATTAAATGTCTTCAAGTCACCCGGTGACTTCAAGTCATCAAATGCATCCTAGAATACTCAAGGAGCTGACAGAGGAGATATCAGAGCCATTAGCTGTTATCTTGGAAAGTCATGGAAGTCAGGAGAGATTCCAGGAGACTGGAAAACAGCATTACATTTGCCCCTCTATAAAAACAACCCAGGAAACTACAGACCAGTCATCTTCTGTGCCAGGAAAAATAATGGAGCAAATAACTTAGTTCATCTACAAACTTCTGGAAGATAATAAGATGGTAAGTAAGAGCCACTATGAATTTGTGAAGGACGAATCACGTCAAACCAATCTGATAGCTTTCTTTGTTAGGGTAGCAAAGGGGAAGCAGTAGCTGTGGTATTCCTAGACTTTAGTAAAGCATGTGATGTGGTCTTGCATGATCATCTTATCAATGAACTAGAGAAATGCAACCTAGCTGGGGCTACTATAAGGTCGTTGCATAACAAACTGGATAACCATTCTCAGAGAAGTAACAGAGAGGAAGTCGTGCTAGTCTATACACTATCAAAACAAAAAGCAGTCAAGTAGCACTTTGAAGACTAGCAAAATAGTTTAGTAGGTGAGCTTTCGTGGGACAGACCCACTTCTTCAGACCATAGCCAGACTAGAACAGACTCAATATTTAAGGCACAGAGAACCAAAAACAGTAATCAAGGAGGACAAATCAGAAAAACAGGATCAAGGTGAGCAAATCAGAGAGTGGAGGGGTGGGGGGGAATGTCAAGAATTAGATTGAGCCAAGTATGCAGACGAGCCCCTGTAGTGACTCAGAAAGTTCCCATCACGATTTAAACCATGTGTTAATGTGCCGAATTTGAATATAAAAACCAGCTCGGCTGCTTCCCTTTCCAGAACGGTGCGATAATTCTTCTTCAGTAACACACATACCTTTAGGTCATTGACAGAATGTCCCATTCCATTAAAATGTTGACTAACTGGTTTGTGGATCTGGAGTGTTTTGATGTCTGTTTTGTGCCCATTGACCCTTCGTCTAAGGGAGTTAGAAGTCTGTCCAATATACAAAGCATCTGGGCATGGTTGGCACATGATGGCATATATGATGTTAGCAGAGGAGCGTGAGAAAGTGCCCGTGATTCTGTGAGTAACCTGGTTAGGTCCAGTGATGGTATTTCCAGAGAAGATATGTGGACAAAGCTGGCAGCGGGCTTTGTTGCAGGGAAAGGTTCCAGGACTGGTGTTCCTGGGGTATAGACTGTGGCTGTTAGTGAGCATCCTCATGAGGTTGGGAGGTTGTCTGTAGGAGAGAACAGGCATGTCACCCAGGGCCTTCTGGAGTGTAGCATCCTGATTAAGGATAAGTTGTAGGTCTTTAATAATTCGTTGCAGTGGTCTGAGTTGGGGGCTGTAGGTGATGACCAGTGGTGCTCTGTTCTTGGCTTTTTTGGGCCGATCTTGGAGTAGCTGGTCTCTGGGTATGCGTCTGGCCCTGTCGATTTGTTTTTTTACTTCTCCTGGTAGGTAAGTCAGGTTAATGAATATTTGGTAAAGTTCCTGTAGTTTTTGGTCTCTGTCAATTGGATCAGAGCAAATGCTATTGTACCTAAGAGCTTGACTGTAAACAATAGATCTAGTCACGTGTGCAGGATGGAAACTAGAGTAGATAAGTATAGCGATCAGTAGGTTTTCGGTACTGTATGGTACTGATCAGGCCATCCTTGATTAGTACTGTAGTGTCCAGGAAATGTATCTCTTGCATGTTGTAATCGAGGCATAAGTTGATGGTGGGGTGTAGATTGTTAAAGTCTCCGTGGAATTCTTCTAGAGCCTCTGTACCATGGGTCCAAATCATAAAGATGTCATCAATTGTATCTTAAGTAGAGGAGTGGTAATAGGGGACGAGAGCTGAGGAATCGTTCCAGGTCAGCCATAAATATATTAGCATATTGTGGGGCCATGCGGGTGCCCATAGCAGTTCCACTAATCTGGAGGTATAAATTGTCCCCAAAACGGAAATGATTGTGTGTGAGAACAAAGTTACAGAGGTCAGACACCAGATTGGCTGTGGTGGCATCAGGGATGGTATTCCTGATTGCTTGTAATCCGTCTTTATGTGGAATATTAGTGTACAGAGCCTCTACATCCATTGTGGCAAGGATGGCGTTATCAGGAACTTTTCGGATGTTTTGTAATTTCCTCAGGAAGTCGGTGGTATCTCGGATATAGCTGGGAACGTTGGTGGCATGGGGTTTGAGGAGGGAGTCCATGTAACTGGCTAGTCCGGTGGTAAGGGTGCCAATACCTGAAATGATAGGGCGTCCAGGGTTTCCAGGTTTGTGGATTTTGGGAAGTAAATAGAATAATCCAGGCTGCGGCTCAGATGGTGTGTCTGAGTGAATGAGGTCCTGAGTAGCAGCAGGGAGTTCCTTCAGTAGTTGTTGTAATTTCCTTTGGAATTCCAAAGTGGGATCAGCGGAGAGATGTCTGTAAATGTGGTGTTGGAGGGTTGTCTGGCTGTCTCCTGTTCATAGTCTGACTTATTCAGGATGACAACAGCACCCCCTTTGTCAGCTGGTTTGATTATGATGTCTGGGTTATTTTTGAGAGTGGTTATCAATGGTTCTCAGTCATGCTGGAAGGGCATAAAAATTGGGTTCTGCAGGGGTCAGTTTTTGGACCTGTTCTGTTAAGTATCTTAATCAACGATTTAGATAATGGAACAGAGTGTGCATTTATGAAATTTGCAGATGATACCAAGCTGGGAGGGGTTGCAAGTGCTTTGGAGGATAGGGTCATAATTTCAAATGATTTGGACAAAACGGAGAAATGCTCTGAGGCAAATAGGATGAAGTTCAATAAGCACAAATGCAAAATACCCCACTTTGGAAGGAGTAATCAGTTTCCATATACAAAGTGAGAAGTGACTGTCTAGGAAGCAGTACTACAGAAAGGGACCTAGGGTTCATAGTGGCTTACAAACTAAATGAGCCAACAGTGTGTCACTTGAAAAAAACACGTCATTTTGGGCTGAATTAACAGGAGTGTTGTGAGCAAGACACGAGAAGTAATTCTTCCACTCTGCTCTGTGCTAATTAGGCCTCAGTTAGAATATTGTGTCCCATTCTGGGCACTACGTTTCAAGCAAAATGTGGAGAAAGTGGAGAGGGTCTGGAGAAGAGAACAAAGTGATTTAAGGTCTAGAAAAAAAATGGCCTATGACGGAACACTGAAAGAATTTGGTCTGTTTAGTTTAGAAGAGAGAAGACCGAGAGGGTTCATAATAGCAATTTTCAAGTGCCGAAAAAGGTGTTACAAAGAGGAGGGAGAAAAATTGTTCTCCTTGATCTCTGATGATAGAACAAGAAGCAATAGGCTTAAACTGCAGCAAGGGAGGGTTAGGTTGGACATTAGGAAAAACTTCCTTACTGTTAGGGTGGTAAACACTGGAATAAATTGCCTAGGGAGGCTGTGGAATCTCCATCATTGGAGACATTCAAGAGCAGGTTGGCGAAACAACTGTGAGGGATGGTGCCAGGTCCTGCCATGAGGGCAGGGGGCTGGACTTGGTGACTTCTTGAGGTCCCTTTCAATTCTAGTATTCTATGATTCTGTGATATAAGCATAATTCTTTGAAGCTTGTCTACATACGTTGGCTAAGTCTACACCACAGCTTTACTATGCTGCAACTTTTTGGACCATGGGTGTAGAAAAACCCAGACAAACAACTCCCCACCCCACACCCACACATCCCGAGTGCAGCAGGTTAGGGTTGTAAAGCACAATTTTAAATGGGCTCACAGCACTGTTAGTCCCTCTGTGGCCATACTTTTGCGTTAAAGTGCTGCCATGGCAACGCATCAGTTTTAGACATGGAGACCGAGCCTTTGAGGCTGTAAATATTTCCTGTCCAAACATCTGTGTTGACACTGCTACTGTGCACTGAAAGTTCCCCGGTGTGCTTTGACACACTTGGAAACTGTAGTGAATTAAAGCACACTAGTAAACCTTTAGGCTATGTCTACGTGGTACCATAAGCTCGAAATAAGCTATGCAATTTGTACTACGCAAAGTGTGTAGCTTATTTTGAGTGGATTTTGAAATAGGCTATTTCGGCATGTGGTGCTGTCTAAATGGCACTGTGTTTCAATGCATCCCTGTACTCTTCCTGCAAGGAGGTATACAGGGTTGCTGGAATAGCATGCCTGTTATCTTGAAAACTGTTTTGAGACAGTGGGTGCATTGCTTAAACACGGGCAGCTATTCCGGATATCATCGTATCCGAATTAATGCCCGCCGTGTAGACATAGCCTTAGTGTGCAGCAGCAGCGTCCACACAGGCACTTAGTGCGTGGCAGGCTAGTTCAGTGTTTGTCTACTCTCCAGCTTGCTGAAAACTGAGTTTTAAAGACGAGGGCTCAGTGTGGGTGCTGCAATCCATTGCATGCAGTGATTTAACAGGATCAGGGCAGGGGAAAATATATAAGTTTTGTCAGTCATCCGGGGCAACTGCGGTTTATTGTCAAAAATCAGCATAGTAAGGAGGTACTGTAATAATCTGTATATCTAAATGGTAACATGGCTGTAAAGCAGCCAGACAAGGAATCACAAAGCAAAAACTACTTGATGATTTCCTGAATCGTTGTCCAGCGTATGTGAGTTTTTGTCTTATGACTGAGTGTTGTATTTTAGGTGTGTGAGAGATGATGAATTTGGCTGAGATTTGTGATAACGCAAAAAAAGGGAGAGAATATGCGCTTCTTGGGAACTACGACTCCTCTATGGTATATTACCAAGGTGTCATCCAGCAGATTCAGAGACACTGTCAATCAATCAGAGACCCAGCAATTAAAGGCAAATGGCAGCAGGTATGGTGAAGTGGTATTATAGCCATACTACCATTGCATTGTAAGTATGTGGTGGATTTGGAAAGAAATACTGCATTGCACTAATTTTTTAAGATGTAACTGAAATACATGTTGGCTTAAACTGAAGCTCATGATATTTATGTGGCAATATTTCTTGTGACATATTTAGAAGGGATTCTTTCATTCTAATTTAATCAATTTGTTTGTCTTCACATAGTGTGCCTTGTTAATCAATGGATTAATTGTGTGTGAGTGCCTATTTTAGAAATACTACTATGTTAATGATCTCCTTTTGCTGTCTCATCTTTCATCCAACTATTAAGCAGTAAGCTGTGATGTGAGGACATGAGTTTGCATTGTTAAAAATATCAATATAGTTGCAATTAACTAAAATGTTATCTGCAGATTTAGATAGTACTCTTAGGCTCTGATCTCACAATCACTTGGGTATATTGCTCAATTTTATTTGCATGAGGAGTATTGTTGAAATCAGTTGGACTAATCATGGGATGACAGTTAAGCACTTACATAAACACTTGACTCTTAATGACCTATCCTGGCCACATTAAAATCAATGATTTCAGAGATGGAAGGACTGGCCCTTTTAGATCACTTCAGAACCTGATCAGCTTTTGTTTAGCTTTCATCTTGGTTTCTCTGTTGTACAAAAAGCTCTTGTCTACACTAACACCCTTCTTCAAAGGGGCATGGTAATCAGCCTGAGCAGGGAATAGCAATGAGGTACTGTAATACATACCCAGCACCTCATTAGGCTAATTTGCACTGCGGGAACTTCGAATGCCAGCAAGCCGTGTAGCCACGGGCACTTTCAAGTGCCCACACAACTTCAAAGTGTCTTTCCTCCCAAAAAGTTTTGGGAGTAAGGGCGATTCGAAGTTGCACAGGTACTTCCAAGTGCCCGTGGCTACATGGCGTGCCGGCACTTCATAATGGCTAACTTCAAAGTTCCCATGGTGAAAATTAGCCTAATGAAGTGATGCATAAGCATCACAGCACCTCATTGCTATACCCTGCTTGGGCTGATTAAGGGGGCTAGTGTAGACAAGCCCAAAGTGTTTTCTAAAATCAACAAACTTTGGAGGCTCTGTGTTTAAGCTGTCACCATCGTACAAATTGTTATTGTGCATGTAAAACTTACTTGAACTGGAGGAAATATGTCTTATTACATTAAAAAAAATTACACTAAGGTAATCTGAGTTAATTATTTTACGTTTTATTTTTCACAATTTTACCATAATATTATTTGCAAACATAAACCTGTATTGTTCCCCCGCTTTGCCTTGATGAATACATTTTTGTGTGTGCATTTCAAATGGAGCTAAAGTTAACATAGAACTTTTTATCTACAAAAACTTTACTTTATATGGTGCCTTATTTTACCAAAGCGTCTGACCTTTGTATCAATCTAATTATATGTATTTGTTTAAAATCTGCACAGCACATAACTGACACTGTATGAAACTCTATCCTTGGTTGCTTGCAGTTTGCTCCCACGAAAGGCATGATACCAGTGCACCCAGATCCAAGGGCACAATTTGGCACCTTGTTTTTGATAGATTCTACAAAATCAAGCAATTTTATTGCCCATCCCCACCTCTGTGCTTAAAAACCTATTAACTTGATTTTTAACGAGTGATATTTGGAATACAAGAGAGATGCTCTAAGAATTTATCCAAGTCCAGACTGACATGTGAGCTCATGGATTGTAGGATCTTCCATTAATATTGTTACACTATTGAGATAAATCATATGTTTTGGCCTAAACACTGACATTGTCCCTCAAAGATTTCCCATCTGTTGCTAATACTGTATTTAATCCATATTTTATGCATTTTGGACCCTTTGTGTGTTTTCCTTGCTGCTGGTTCTGTCTGCTTTGGAGTGTAAAATGGCACCTGTTTATAGCATTAAACCATGCAGCACACTGTCTGCTGCTCATCCATTTTTATTGCGCTGCCAGTCTGCTTCCTCCGCCTCTGCACTAACACAGATCAGTAGCTTGGGAGCAATTTACCTCCTTCTAACACCACAGATGCATTCTCACTCTTTCCGTCACTGCTAGAAATCAACCCACAAATACTAAATATCATACTATTTATAGGTCTTCACGTGGGGGCTATAAAACGTCTTGGCACTTACTAATGTTTGTCAAACTGGCCATATTCATTTAACATTTCTAATATTTGGATTTTATTGAAAAAAAAAACTAATTTACGACACGAAGGGCAGCTCTACACTAGACCTGAAAGTTGATTTCAGAGATACAATTCTAGCCATGGCAATTGCTTAGCTAGAATCAGTGTATCAGAAATCAGCTTTTGTGACTGTCTTCACTAGGGAAGGTCAATGTACAACAGTTGACTGCTGACCCCAGAGAGGTCGATTTCACGTGTCTTTACAAGATGTGTGGAATCGAACTGTGGAAGATCAAACCTGATAAGGTCAGTCTTATGGAAGTGTAGATAAGCCCTAAAAAAAAGCATCTAACAGGCAGTAGATAATACCTCACAATATATTTGAATGATGCTGTTTATCAACTATGTTTTCTGACCAGTAGAAAATGGAAATGTTTATCTTCACAGTGCGACTTCCATTATAAAAATGAGACAATGTGGATGAAATAATATCTTTTATTGGACCAACTTCTGTTGGAGAAAGAGAGAAGATTTGAGCTCCACAGAGTTGCTTCTTCAGGTCAACTTGTCTCTTTCACCAGTGCAAGTTCGTCCAGTAAAAAGTATTGGCTCACTCACCTTGATTCTCTTGTGTCATCTGGGTAATGTGAACAACAACACTGAAAACAAGATACAAAGTAAGTCCAGTTCCCGGTTCTTTCCATTGCTTTGTCATCTTAACCTACACTACCAAGTATTCAGCCTTTTTTCCCTCCTCTCTTGTCTACATTACTGAAAACATTCGCTGGTGCTTTGAATGTATTGTGAGGGTTCACCTGTAGAATTTAACATATAGTTCAAGTTTTGTACAATATCAGACATGGATCTCACAGCCCATAATCTCTAGGTTCCACTGAGTGTAATGGAAGTAGCCACATGGTTGAGAGCTGCTGGACTGGACTCTTAGTTCTTTGTAAATATTAATTTACTTCACAGTAATAAACATTTTCTAAGCTTTTTTCCTGCTGTAAATTCAGATTGTATATTTGAAAAAAAAGGGCCTGTGTTAAAGTTAAAAAAAAATTAACAGCTTTTTTTTCCTGATATCACTTGTTTATTTTGAAGGTCCGGCAAGAATTACTGGAGGAATATGAGCAAGTGAAGAGTATAGTCAACACACTAGAGAGTTTTAAAACAGACAGACCTACAGATATTCCTGTATCCTGTCAAGATGAACCATTTCGGGATCCTGCTGTTTGGCCACCTCCAGTTCCTGCTGAGCACAGGTAACTCAAAAGCACTCTGGGGTAGTTCATACCTTAACTCCAACATCCATCTCTCTTACCTGTGAACAGATGGCTTTTTTACGAGACTCTGCTGCTACCTAAAAAAGAATTCTGCAGTTCAGATATGGGGGTGGTGTTTGAGGAAGAGAAAGGGTTTGGGTGCAGTGGTGTGTGTTTGTGTGGTCAGGCCTCGGTTTGGCAGTTGAGAAGGATGTGGATGTTGCTGTGAGTGACTTTCTTGATTTTTGGATGATGTCATGCTAAGAAATGTACTTGAACAACTGTAACATCCAACAAAATTATTTGTGTGTGATATTATAAATGCCTTGGAATCATTAAAATTACAGATTGAACTGACATATCAAATCAACCAGTCCAGATCCCTGACCTTGTAGGAAGCGTTATTTACTAGCCTGAATAGTGACTGTTTTTGAGGTCAGTAGTGCTTAAAGTATGGCCTAAGGAACATAATATATTGCCTGAAGCCAAGTTTCAGGCACTGTTTTGGTACTGAAGGAAATCTGCAGACAGAGTGAGGCTTTCCAGCTCTAGGACCTGATCCAAAAGTCCCCATGTAATCCCTGGAAAGACTCCCATTGAATTAATTGGCTTTATATTAGGCCTCTAATGTAAAAAGTTACACTAGAGACTACTACATGAAAATGTTACACATTGTGCTTAAGGGATTCTTTAAAAAAAGTTGTGAGTTGCTCATTTTGTTGCTTTGAAGGAGTGGTCAATTGCCTGACTTTTTTTTTTTTTTTTTTTTAAGATTTTGATGAAGTCCTTGAGACTTCCATATGGGGTCTTAGGAGGCTTTTTTGCCAGTTGGAATTGAGGGATACTAAGTAAAATATCTGTATCTGTTTTAGATTTCAAAAACATCTTTCAGCTGAAAGGATGCTGCTCAGCGGAACTGGAATATAGGCACCGGTGGAATAGACAGCAATGTAGCCAAGGAGGAAGGGCGTAGTTTGCTCAAAGTGCTCTTGGGATATTTGTTGTCTTGCAAGATATTATTGAATGATGTACAGCCAAGCTTGCAAAATTGGGAATTCTGATTCCCAATGCTCTACACAATTTAGGAAAGCTGGTGCCTGGTTTTGGTAGCACTCAGAAGCAGTTGCTAACTAAAGGCTATTTTGTGGCCTATATGAAATGTTTGGTTTTCATAGTGCATTACCTAATGGACAGGGGTCTGATTCTTTATGACTTTACACCGTGTGTACTCATTTATCCCCTGTTCAAAATAGGTGTAAAACATTACCATAGCTTGCAGTATCATTTTCCCCATCTCTACCCCATTAGAGTGTTGTGAGCGTCAAGCTAGTGCAGTGACTTCAGAGCATAGCCGTCCCAGGCATAAGACAGTTTGGGGCAGTGTTTCCAGGGGCTCTAATCCAAAATAGGTTCTAATGTGTGTGGACGCACTATTACAGAATAAGTTTTGCTTATTTGGGGGCTTCCCGGTAGAATAGACTCATTATTCCGGAACAGTTTATTTTAGAATAACTCTGGAATAAGCTATTCTGAAATAACTGTAGTGTAACCATATGCCTAGAGCCCAAGCAGCATAGAGCTACAGTTCCTTCTTGTTAGTAGTTTTTATTTGCCTCATGCCTTGTTTTCTGAGCTGCACACTCAGCTGATGGAAATAATCCACTTGCATGACTGATCTTCATGTTTGGAATGGCAAAATAAATGTATTTTGTCCTCTTTAATGTTCCACGATAGTCCATCTGATATCAGTGGACCTTCCATGTTGGACAGGACATACCATACCATGCTGCTTAGTACAGCCACTCAAATATTACCTTACAGGATGGGATACAGATGATAAAAGTATGATTAACACGTGCAAGCAATTCTCAAGCATTCAATAAAATCTAAACACTTTCTAATAATTCTAATACCTAATTTAACAATACTAACCACCAGATTGGTTCCAGGTACATATTTGTCAATGTTTAGTTTAGACTTGGGACCTTAGCAACAACATGAGCTGGCACCTGGTCAGCCAGCGTCACAGTAATCTTGAATGTTTGCAGCCAATTTGGGGATTTTGGATGATAGGCAGTATAAAGTGCCAAGTGGATTTATTTATTTATGTTGTTTATGGATCAAACTGTTTCTTGGCTTGGGTTTAGTCACATAAATGAGAGAGGTGACCCATCCCAGCCAGTCAGTACAATTCGTAAAATAAGTTACTCTCGTGCAGCTGCAGATTAATAAAGACAATTACTCTAAATGATAGCAACTCTTCTGTTCCTGTGCATAATGAAAAATCATTTGAAGTAAATAGTTAGTAATCACATCTGGTTTGTGAAAGTGTGCAGGCAACTTTTGAAAAATAATCTGTCAGGAAAGTAGTTGCATGTTTTGAACACTGGTGACAAAAATAAATAAAAGGGATTTCTCAGGGGGAACATTAGTTTAAATTGGTTAAAACCTGGCCATATATTTTGATTCTGACCTCCCAAGCAAAATTTATATGACCTCTCAGTTTAATCTGGAACCCAAATTTTGTCCCTCTATACCAGTGGTTGTTTCCCATTGATGTCAGTGAGAGGTGTACAGAGGTATATGAGAATGCAGTTAGGCTCTATCTAGTCCTAACTTTCTGGAGAATTTGTACATGTTGACACTTTCACAGGAGCGAATTAAATTTCAGAAAGGATTACTTTTTTCTTCTGGTCCTTTTCTTAGATATTGAGGCTTATCAGTAGTTCCTAGCTGACTTATTTTCAAGAATTTCTTCTATGATTGTTCTTATGGGGCTTGTGCTTTTGAATATAGCATAATTTAGTCTCATGATTAATACTACAGAAAGCTGAAATTCAGAGCCTGAATCAGAAATCTGATTCCCTTTTTCCATGATATTGTTGGGTTGATCATCAGTACTGAGTTACTTGTATTGATCATTTGGTTTTTGATAAAAAATGCTTCATTGTTTGTCACCCATTCACGTGACACTGATTGACAAATGGAGGAGAATGAATAGAAGATGGCATTTTGTGCCTTTGGACTTCGACAATGATTCAGGGGAGGTAGTGAAGCACTAAAGCATTGTCATTTAATAAAAATGCTGTGAATGATATATTTTCTTGGTTTGCCAGGGCTCCACCTCAGATAAAACGTCCCAACCGAGAAGTTAAACCTTTGAGGAAAGAGTCACCGGGGTTGCAGCCGCGAGGGCCTATGGGCAGAGCACACCCAGTATCAAAAAGTGAGAAGCCTGCCAGCAGCCGAGAGAAGGACTCTAGAGCTAAAGGGAAAGAGGACAAGGTAAGAACTGAAGGTGGTGGGGAAGGAGGAGGGAGTTAAGTCTGCAGAGGTAAGCAATTCTTCTAAATAAGTAAGCAAACATTTAAGTTTTCCTGTGCAAGAGCAATGTGGAGAGTCTACTTCAGATCATGGACAAAGCGTGTACTACAGGTTGATTCAGTTGTACTATCACCAAGCTGAGTACTGCTTTAAACTCTGAGCACTGTTTTCAGTTAGGAAGGTTTTTTCATAACAGCACAGTTTAATGTAGCTTTTTTTTCCCCTGGCTGTTTCAGCAAGTTTATAGGCTTGATTCTAATTTCCTGTATAGTAGTGTAAATGAACAGTACATAGAAGTGAGATCAGCAAGATTCTTTAGATATTAATCAGTTTTATTAGCATTCTGCAGAATTTAAATCAAGATAAGTTAAAACAATTGAGATTGTTTTATGAAGTCTTCCGTGGTTTACAGGTGGGGTGTACCAAAAGCATACGGATTAAAAAGACAGCCAAGCTTTTTAAGAATCTTATAATTAGGAGATCATTATAAATAACAAAGCAGTTAGGGTGCATCTACACGTGCATTCCTCTTTTGAAAGAAGTATGCAAATGAGGGAAATCGAAAATGCAAACAAGGTGCATATTTGCATATTTGGCACCTCATTTGCCAAATTTATTTAATGGGAAGAAGGATTCTTTTGAAGATGGGGGTTTACTTTCGAAAGAGCAGCATCTACACTGGTTTTCTTCTTTCGAAAGAAACTCTTTCGAAATAAGAATATGCAAATGAGGTGCCAAATATGCAAATATACATCTTTTTGAAAGAGGAATGCAAGTGTAGACACACCCTTCGAGGAAGATGTTTCTATGAAAAGCACTGGGGATGGGAACACTGTTTTGAATTAAAATGGACTGGGAATGGAAGTTATTTTTTAAAAGGTTTGTTGTAAAAAGAGAACACTAGAACGACTGAGGGGAGGATAGGAACTGATTCACCAATATGTAACTGTAGAAGACATTTCAGAAGGAATGTTTTTGAGAAAATAAAATGCATGTGTGAAAAATCAGGCGTTTATAACTGAAATTGCCTTACAACCTTAGCTGTGGAGTCACTATCAGGAATCCACAGAAGCCATGGTATAAATCAGTGGTACTCAGACCTCAGCTGTTCAGAAGCCACTTAGCCAAAAGAGCCGCAGAAGTGTGAATTCATTGTTTTGTTTACTCTTATTCATAGTACTAATCATATTTAAACAGTATGACAAGTGAAATATTTAACTTTCATATACATATATATTGTTGTCACAGCAGATAAGTTAATAACTTAATTGGTTAACATAATGAACGCATCCTGATTGGTTAACTACATCACAGAGTGTTTTTGCCTACTCTGACTCTCTGAGTGCAGAGGAACACCCTGAGTGCAGAAGATGGGAGCCTGCAAGAGACCTTAAAATACTTTGCCTCTATAAACTTCTGCTTAAAAGCTTCCCAATGTCACAAATTCCCTGACCTTGAGTAGCTGCCACCACCCAAGCAAGAAGACCCCTCTTGAGAACCCCGGAAGACATGCTTGGGATGTTTCTCTATGGGGTAACCCCAAGCTCTTAACCCTCCCTTCTGAGAGAGCTTGAAAACAAAGAGGGAGAAAATAAACTGTATTTTCTGATGGTTGATGTTTCAGTCTTGGGCAGGCATGCATGCACACATGCCCTTCTCTAGGACACAGGAATCAAATCACTGCCTTAAAAAGGTGATCTATTAATAAAACAAAAGATACATGTGATATAGCATACTTGGTTACTAAAAGTTAGAGCAACTAAAGAAAAAGAAAAATAGGGTAGATTAAAGCACAGAGATTACTTCCCTGGGATTCAGTATAAAAGTTACAGAGTACAGAGGGGTACATCAGCCAGCCTGAGAAGTCCTGCACCAAACCAAAAATAAAAAAACCCGCTGATTTCCTCTGACTAAACATTTTCTTTTTACTTACATATCTATATGCGCAGATTTCCTTGAGGCCTAGATATTTACTGAGTCCTCCAACCCTGGTTCAGGCTTAAACCATCTCTTTGTCTCTCTCCTCCCAGCTATGCAAAAGAGAGACTCTCAGCAGTTAACTGCTTCAATTAAAAAATCACCCTCTTTCTTCCTATTGTCTCACATGGCTGCTTGCCAACAGAGAACCCACTCTCTCTGGTTTTAACCCTTTACAGCTAATCATTCATGACAGTTTTAATATCATGTGCTGGACAGAGCCCCAGGAGATGCACTGAAGAGCCACTTGTGGCTGATGGATTGCTGTCTAAGTATCAGTACTGGCATAAAGAGTACAAGACTGGAGCATAAGAAGATGACTACTTTTGTGAGATGCAGAATCTTACCTCTTTGGAGCTCATGGCATAATACAGGCTGTGATTAGTGAGTTAGTTGTCATAGTTGCACACTAAATACTCAGGAGTGAGAAAGGATTTGTGAGAAGAATCCCGTGTTGTCAAGGGATAGAAAAAAATGATTCTTGTATCAGTATTTTTTGATTTCTCTTACCAGTTTTATTCTTGTCTGCTAATGAGCACTGCTGTCATTTTGTGTTTGGAAGGGAGCTGAAATTAGCATACTTGTTTTTGTCAGCACGTCAATTGACATGAGATCAGTTGCAGCTTATGTTCCATTTATTTTTAAACCTTATTGGAGTAGGGCATATGATGATTAAAATTCTTTTGGCTGTTTGACACTTGTTGCTATATATCCTGCTTCTCGATAGCATGCAGAGAGATTTAAAAAATGACTGAACATTGTGTTTTAGAGGGGATTGTCCTGGTCTCATTAGAAATTGTAAAGATAAGAATCTCATCTAGTAAGACATTGGTGACTGACTGTTGCTAGTTCTGGGTCGTACTAATGCTCATACATAGATATAAATGCTTCTTTTTCTGGAGGTGTAGTCAAAATCATGTAACAACCTCATCAAGCTGATAGTAGGCAGGGTCAGGGAGTTTGTCTTTTATTTGCCTACAAAGTAATATGCATATTTACGGTGCCACATGATTAATACTTCTACCTTGATAGCCCACGCCAATAGTTCTTATGCGCCCTCCCTCTTTTTTCCCCCAAGTGTGGCTTTTTCTCTTCCTTTACTGCCCTGCAAGCCTCCAAGCTGGTTATCATGGTGCCCTGATGTAATATTATGTGTAAGTTCAGCCTTTCAGCCCAGTGGCTAATTTCAAATAGGCAGCATGTGTCTGTTACTAAGGTTGTATAGTGTCCTAGGAGAATGTTTTGGAATACTCTGAAAATTAGATTGTCTTCTTATAGGGAAGCCTCCATGAAGCTATGCAGCATAGTTCTACTGACCTTGTACTACAAAAGGAGATGCTATTATGGCTGGAAAGGTATTCGGAGCCACTAATGGTTCAAATAACTCAAATCTTATTTGAACAACTAATCCTAAAATCTGAGTAACCCCATTTACATTAATAATGGAGCTATTTGCAAAACTAATCAACCAGGTAAGGGGTTCAGAATTAAGTTTATTTGTAACTACTATTAATCACTTTGTTGCATGTGAAAAAACCTCTTCCAGGCAGGGACCCATTTTGACAATTCAGGAAGACTGGGTGACCCAAGGCAATTCAAAAATGGTGGCGGGGTGGGATGGGAGAAAGCCAGGGTGTGGGGAGGAGAGCAGAGCCGTAACTAGCTAATTTTGCGCCTGAGGCAGGAATATAAAATTGTACCCATTCATGTTTACATATTCGTAAGACTATTTCATAAAAAGGGGGAAATATATTAATAAAATAATAACAGTACATTTACTATAGTTAGAGTTGTGGTGGTGGAAAGACACTCATCTCCAAACTGCTCCCGCCAGCTTAAAGTGCACAATCAGGGGCTAGGGGAGTCACACTCGGGGGCTAGGAGTCACTCACAGGCTGGAGGGAGGTAGGAGAGGCACAGGGACTCCCATGGCGGGAAGCAGGCTGGGGCATGGTGCTCCAGCCGACTGTGCCAGTTGCCAGGGTGCAGGGGGAACCCTAACCCCTGCAGCTGGAAGCTAGCTGGGGCGCAGAGCCCTGGCCGGCAGTACCAGCTGCGGGAGCCCTGCTGGGGGTCTGTGGGAACCCTGCTGGGACCCCATCTCCTGCAGAGGTTGGAAGTCAGGGAGCTGATCATCTCTGCCTTCCCTCCCAACCTCGGACTCAGGTCCCACCTTACTTGAGCTGGGCACTGCTCCTCAGGTACGCACTTCTCTGCCCTGCAGCTGAAATGCTCCTCAATTTAACTGATTGGCTTAACTGCCTGACAGCTGTAAATCCAATTAAGAAGTTGAGAACCACTTCAGGAGCGTGAATGGCTTCTTAATAGCCACTTGTGGAGCTGCTCAGCCCAGCCCCCGACCCTTTTGGAATGTAATTGCGACCCATGTGAAAGTGTACAAGGCTGTAGTCCTGCCCAGTCTCCTGTATGGCTGTGAAACCTGGACCTTGTACAGAAAACACATAAACCTGCTGGAGCACTTCCACTCACGCAGCCTGAGGTCAATACAGCACATTCGATGGCAGGACAGAGTTACGAACTTGGAAGTCCTGGACAGAGCAGGAACCACGAGCATCGAAGCCATGATTCTGAAAGCCCAGCTTCACTGGACAGGGCACGTCATACAAATGGAGGAGTCAAGAATCCCTAAGCAACTCCTCTATGGTGAACTCTCCCAGGCAGAAAGGAATCAAGGTAGGCCTCTCAAGAAATATAAGGACTGTGTAAAGGCCAACATTGCTCATGCTGGTTTAAAACCAGATCAGCTAGAGCAGCATGCAAAAGACCGAACAGGCTGGTGTGCTCTTGTACGACACGCGTACGACAACTTTGAAGAGCAACAACGCATGTGCCTCATTGATGCTTGTGAGAGGAAGAAAGCAACAGCAGCAGCCGCACCAACAGAGCCAGGACAATTCCCTTGCCCCCACTGTGAATGCCCATGCTGTTCAAATCTTGGACTCCTCAGCCACATGCGAGTCCACAACTGATGAGCCTGTGCAAGCTCAAAACATCATCGTCAGACACAATGGACTACCTACATAGCCACCTGTGGAGCTGCCCAGCCCAGCCAGCGACCCTTTTGAAATGTAATGGCAACCCATGTTTGGGTCCTGACCCATAGGTTGGGAAACCCTGCTGTAAATATTTCAAATCTTGCTTTATTTCAGGCCTGGATAAATAACAAAATACCCTGTTCTGCCAAAGTGATACTCAAACTATAGGACTTCTTTTTTTGGGTTGATTTATTCATTTCATTTTTCTGATTTTTTTTAAGCAATTTCTGAGTTTTATGTAGTGTCCAAAAATGACTTTTTATATATTCTGTAATGAGTGTATCTGAGATACATTACTCATTATGCTAGCATGTAATGGAATGCGTAATCTCTTCGTAGTGTTCCCTAGGGTGCTTTATCTTAGTACTGTTTCAAACAGCACTACTGTTAAGTGCACTAAGGAACTTTACTGTGCAGGGTCTACATAGGCCAATTAATGTGCAACACATTATTGTGCTTTAGAAATTATACTGCTGTTGCCCTCGTTATTGCTCCATGTCGATGAGCCTCTAAATAACTATGTCCAGTGTCTTTCCATTGTTTATTGGATAAACACTGATTTCATTTTTATTTTGTTACACCTGCCACAACTGTCCTTTTCATGAAAGGTTTATTCAGTACCTTCCTGCCAGTACTCAAGAACTTCTGTGGTACTTTAATTTCATTATCTCTGCTCTCACAAAGCCTCCCTTAAAACAGTGGGCCATGTGCTCCCACTGCTATCTCCCCTTCAAGGTGATATTCTTGGTTGCTGTCACCTCAGTTAGATGGGTCAGTGAATTGGTGGCTATGATGGCTGACCTCTCTTACGCTGAATTCCACCCGGATAAAAGATCCTTATGGTTACATCCTAAATTCGTCCCTAGAGTCATGTTGAAGTTCCGTCTGAATCAGCACATCTCCCTGCTTGTTTGCTGCCCCAAATCACAGGCCCCTTGCATGCAGACACTCCAGGGTGTCTGCGGTAGACCGGTGTTTTACCTCCACAGAACCTACTTCTTTTGCACATTGCCAAAACTGCATGTGGCCTTTGCTCACTGATCAGAGGCTGAAACCCTTTTCTCCTAGTGAATCTCCACATGAGTCTTTGGGTACATCTGTGAATGCCACACACAATTCAACATTCCCCTGCCTGGAACCACAGCACATTCTATGCAGACACAAAGAGCCATGCTGGCCTGCCTCGTGAATGTCTCATGGCAAGAGGTATATTGTGCAGCTACTTGGCACTCCAGCCATGTGTTCGTGGCCCACTGTGCCATCACACGAGCAGCGGATACTGAGGCTGCTGTATGCCAAGTAATGCTGCAGATTGCACTTCCATGGTGATCACGGCTCACTAATCACCCACATAGGGAATACATACGGGGATCATCACTTGAAGAACAAGAGGAAAGTACTTAACTGCATCCAGCCGTTCTTTAAGATGAACCTCCACCCACCCCCAATTCCATGCGGCGGATGAGACTGCGCTACAGGAAAAGGAACGCTGCTGAGAAGTCAGCTTGTACGGCCAATTATATCCTCTTCTGCAAGCATGAGGGGATGCCCTGTGCATGTGCAGGTCAACAGACATTAAGAAACCTCCAGTTATAGGAAGTAACTTCCTCTTTCACCGCTACTTCTTGACTAAGATTGTCAAAATACGTGGGAAAAGTGGCGTTTAGCTCGAAACTAACTCTATGGCTGCAAGAAAAGAACTTCAAATTAGTTCTCTCAGAACGGATGTTTAGAACATGAGGCTCTTAGCATGCCAGCTGATGTTCAATGGCATGTGGAGGAGCTCAGCCCCGCCCCTCCTCTCCCCCTCATGCAGCACAGGAAGGGGCTAGAGAACAGGGCTAGGGCTAGGGCTGGAGCCCCTGCTGTGAAGGCCCCCTCTGCAGTGCTGGGCTGGGGCTGCAGCCCCCCGGAGCCTCTGCTGTGGTGCAGGGCTGAGGCCAGCCCAAATGGCAGAGGCCTCTGTAGCACGAGCCCCCTCCAGACCCCTCCAGAGCAGGGTCTGGAGCCCTGTGGGGTGCTGGGGCCAAAGGCCCCCTCAGAGTTCCCAGCATGGGGCTGGGGCTGGAGCTCTCCTAATGCCTTCACTACAGCATGGGGCTGTGGATGGAGTCCCCATCACAGAGCCCTGCAGAGCCTGAAGCAGGTGGTTTCTCTCCCCGCCCCCGTGGGCAGGGATGGGAGTTGGGGTTCTGGGCAGGAGGGAGGCTGCAGGAGCAGGTTAAGGGTGTGTGGTCTGGATGGGAGACAGCGTGCAGAAGTGGGCAAGGAGTGGGAGTTTGGGGTCTGGATGGGAGGGAGGGTGTCGGAATGGACTGGGGTTTGTGGATTTGGGTGGGAGGTAAGGTGCAGCAGTGGGTTTGGGGTTCAGGAGTGGGCTGGAGGCGAGAGGTGTGAGTGGGAGGGAGGGTGCAGGAAGAGTCTGAGGATGGGGGTCTAGGCAAGAGCAGGGGGGAGAGGGAGGGTCTGGGCAGGAGTGGATGTAGGAGTAGGGTTGGGTGGTCTAGGCAGGAGGAGTGGGCAGGAGCAGGGTCGGTGAAGGGGGGGTGGCACTTATCTTCCTGTAGTGTTGTCGCTGTCTCCTCCCCAGCCGGTGGTGCCCCCACGGCCCAGGGCCCGCAACAGCTCTGTGGTCCTGGCTGCTGGGGCTCCCTGCCCATACCCAGCAGTGGCTCCCTGCCCAGGGCCATCAGCGACTGGGCTCCCAGCCTGTGAGGCTGCCTGCCAGACCGGCTGAGACCACAGAAGCTGCCAGACCAGGGAGTCTGGGATAAGAGACGTCTAACCAGTACTAAAATCCAGGACATTTTTAAGTATCAGAGGGGTAGCCGTGTTAGTCTGGATCTGTAACAGCAACAAAGGGTCCTGTGGCACCTTACAGACTAACAGAAAAGTTTTGAGCATGAGCTTTCGTGAGCACAGACTCACTTCATCAGATGCTGGTCATGCAGATTACCAAGACCAGCATCTGATGAAGTGAGTCTGTGCTCACGAAAGCTCATGCTCAAAACTTCTCTGTTAGTCTATAAGGTGCCACAGGACCCTTCGTTGCTGTTACAGGACATTTTTAGATATTTTAAAAATCCAGCCAGATGGAGATTTGAAGACCGAAATGGTAACTCTCTGCATCTGTTGTAAGTAGGACTCTTAGTGACTTTAAAAAGTATCACCAGCACATGGACCGTACATAGAGGCCAAAAGGTCACGTTTTGGCACTCCACCGCAGAAAGCTTGCAGACCCCTGGCTTAGCATATTAAAATGAGTTAGCATGTAAATGAAAACATATAGTTGAGAATTCTTGTTATGCTAGCAGAGTGCCATCTTGTAAAAGCTGTGTGCAAGAAGACCGTGGTATGAAGGAGAGAACCTGTAGCTCTCTTATATTTTATTTAGCATAAGAAAGATTGATTTACTGATGCAGTTATTTGCAGACAATATTTGTAGTGTCTTCCAAATCCTTTTAAGTGTGTCCTTTTATACTGCCACCCTGTGGTTTTTTATGGTAATTATATGGTTATGTAATGGTCTGATCTTAATACAAGAGTACAAATAAAGTTTTGGTATGCTCCCAACATACAGCAGCTGGGCGGATGGTTCTCTGCTGTTATCCATTTTTTGTTCTCCCTACACAGATCACAAGTTTTCTTCTGCAGCATTTTGTTTATCTGCATACCATTGTTTTGCATAGCAATAATCTGCACTCTGGTTTGCCCAAATGCTGGAGAACACCTCAGATATGTTATCCAGCCCTGCTGCTTTCAGTCACCCTTCCACTGCACCATGAGCCTACTGAAGGATTCCATGGTTTATTGCTTGGCTTAATCTTGTTTGCATTTAAAAATCCTCTTAACAATCAGCTTTTCAGGGGTGCAGCAAATCCTTCCACTGTGTTTAAAACAAAAACAGCTCATTATGAGAAGCTGTAAACACCTTTTTGTCACTGTGGATACTGTTGTTTTTGCTTGTATAGGTCGTTTAGATACTTCTTTTATATATATTATACACACATCTCCTAGAACTGGAAGGGACCTTGGGAGGTCATTTAGTCCAGTCCCCTGCCCTCTTGGCAGGACCAAGCACTGTCCCTGACATTTGTTTGCCTTTATTGGCCTCCTCAAGGATTGAGCTCACAATCCTGGGTTAGCAGGCTAAAGCTCAAACCACCGAGCTATCCCTCCCCCTAGAAGTTGAGCCATCCTGGGCATAAAGGGGATGTATTTTATGTGTCTTGTCTTATAAAGTCTCTTCTACACTCTGTGTGTGTGTGTGAGAGAGAGAGGGAGAGAGAGAGAGAGAGACCAACCAACCGCCCTGGTGTAGAAGAGATATTCATCCACACAAAAGGTGGGAGCTCAGCCCCCCTCCTCCTCCCCTATGAAGCCAGGAGTTTGCTCAAAGCCATGCCACCTGTGGCTTAACAAAATACCAGCTAATGCTACCAACCAAACACCACCTAAATGGCAAAGCTCTACACCTTAGTTTATTTGTTAATGATGCTGTTGTAAGTAAGACTATTAGTGACTTTAAAAAGTGCCCCGGCACTCGGACAGTACATAGAGGTCAAAAGGTCAGATTTTAACACTCCACCTGGGAAAGGTTGCTGCCCTTGTTCTACACTGTAGGTCCCTTCTCAGTTTCTTTTCTTCGTGACAATCATTTTGATGGCTGTTTCTGGTCCCAGTGCAACTTTCTGCTTGGTTGCTTTTAAGAAAACTAAACTGGATTCAATTTTGTAATAAAAGTGAAAGTTGAAAGAAGCTAGAGGAAGGAGCACAGATCATTGGTTGAAGGGCATGTGGGCGAATGGGCAAAGGGAAGGGACTCTTAAATGCCTCTCGGCTATTAACTTTCTCCCCTGCTAGCGCATTTGGTTTTCTGGGTCCCCTCCCTATGCTACCTCTGTCTCCTTTCCAAAGGTTGCTTTTCTGAGGCAGCTGGGATACTTTAATCTTGTTAACTGTGCTTAGTCTACATCTACCCTAGAAGATCGATCCACTTAGGTTCGATTTCACACATCTAATATGGACGCACAAAATTGACCCCTGTACTCCTAATGAGACGTGAGGAGTAAGGGAGGATGATGTGAGAAACTCCCCCATTGACCTTCCCCACTATGGACAGCCAAGTTAGCTGAGCACAGATACTTTGATGCTAGCTATGCAGTTGCCGTAGCTAGAATTGCATGTAGGCATAGCCTAAAAGGCTGTGTTAGGAGCTGTAAACTGACTTTAAACTGCAGCAAGGGAGGTTTAGGTTGGATATTAGGAAAAAGTTCCTAACTGTCAGGGTGGTCAAACAGTGGAATAAATTGCCAAGGGAGGTTGTGGAATCTCCATCGCTGGAGATATTTAAGAACAGGTTAGATAGATGTCTCTCAGGGATGGTTTAGACAGTACTTGGTCCTGCCATTGGGGCAGAGGGCTGGACTTGATGGCCTCTCGAGGTCCCTTCCAGTCCTGGTATTCTATGATTCTAGGATTCTATGATTCAAATGCAGCTGAGCTGAGTTAAAAGAAATGCAGCGGCTCCTCAGGCTCCACTTAGCTCTGCTCTTGGGTTGGGAGGGGAAGTAGTTTCCGGTGAAATATTAGAAGGGGAGAATTAGAAGTGTTACTTCAGAGGAAAAATTTTGCTTCCCCCCCATAAGATCAGCAGAGCTGTGGAACTCCTCATTTCGGAGATTATGATCAGTTTGGACCGTAGGCTCTTTTATCCAAGTTTTGGACAGTTCTGAACACACCAGGTGCTCCTTCAATTAAAATAATGACTAGACTAAAAGCAGACTTTCCAACTTTCTAAAAACTGGGTACCCCTGCTCTTCCTTTTTCCCAGCCCCCATTCACTCTTCTCTCATACTCTCTCCATTGCGGGTCCCCTCAACTCCTGTGAGAGCTGCCCCTGGGGATGTGCAAGCCCCAGTTCTGGCAGCCTGCCTGGGAGTTCAGGTAGCAGAGTGCTGTGGCTATGTGTCAGCAGCTAGACGGCATTGCTGGTGAGCTAGGACACAGCCCTCCGGAAAGGCAGTTCTCCCCCTTCTTCTGTGTGGCCTGCCCAGCAGCCTCTTTCCCTGCCCGCTTGAGCCCTTGCCACCGTGGAGCTGCCTGAGCTTGGCCTGGGGAAGTACTGCTTTGTGGGGGAGATTGTTTCCTCCTTGCTGCAGAACACGCTAGGCTTACTGGCAGGCCCTCACCCCACTTGTCATGGAGCCCCCATGCTCTCTTTGGCCACAACCCTGCAAACTGGCTACTGGAAAGGAGCCACATGAGCCGATGTTTGTATGCTGCTGTGGGAGTTGCTGCCCCTGGCACCCCACCTGCAGTAACTGGCCTTTACCATCAGAAATCAGCAATAGGGGCTGCTGGAGGACTCCTTATACAATCCCTTTAAACAAACTTTAAAGCACCCTGACTGTGTGTGGGAGTGGGTTGTAAGGCAGGGAGAGGGATGAGGACGTGGCGAGTTGTTGGCATTTGGGAAGAGAAGCAGTCAAGCAGAGAAGACCTCTTCTTCCAGTTCCTACTGTACTGAAGTAAATATCAGGTAAAAGTCAGAGGAGGAAAAAAAACCATCTTATTCTCCATTGAAGAGTACAGGTATAGGGATCTTAAAATTATTTTTGGTTGTGTTAGGATCTAGCTGTATCCTGGTACCAGCTGGCCTAGCAGATACAACATCATCAGGCCCAGCTAATCAGTCAAAATGTATCTTTGGACAAACTTGTCCTATGCCAGGATTGAATACAGCATTATAACACAATGGAATGTGCACAGGTGGGCTATTCCTGCATTTGGGTTATGAATTAAAAGTCCAAAACTAATTTTGGGATTTTATCGATGTAAAATCCCTTTATGAAAGGAGTGTGACATGAAAGTACATCTGTTTGACTGGTGATAGTGACAGGTGTTTGGATGTTGAGGAGATAAGAAGGGAATGTGTTATATTCCTGGGCTTATTCTCTGTAAGGAACTGAAATTTCTCTTGGCTTAAACATAGTAACAACTGATCACTTTGACTCAAATCTTAGAGCTGTTAAAAATAAAAAGTTTCATTATAGACTCTTTTGATTTCTTAATGTTCCTAGGGAAAGAAAATTCCACAGGAAGGTGCTGGTGATGGGGAAATTCAGAAATTTGACGGAGCAGGGTATGATAAAGACCTGGTTGAAGCACTGGAAAGGGACATTGTATCAAGAAATCCAAGCATCCATTGGTATGAGGATTTTCTGTGCTAAATTCTTTACCCAGGTTGGAGGGGATCTTAACTCTTTTAAAATGGCAAGCAGTCAGGACTTCTCCATAGGGGACACAACGCTTCCAGTTCTAATTGCGTACAAGATGGATTGCAGAGTAAGACTTCCATTCTTAACCAGTATGATGTGCAAAATGTCCATTAGAAGCAGCTACTCCAAACCCTAACTAACCCCAGAGAACGAGAGATGTTTTGATGATCAACCAAGGATCCTAGAAACCCAGTTGCCACAGAAAAACAAGGGAAAATGTGGAATTTGTGTTTTTATGCAGAATCATTAGTTTTTGCATTTTGTAAAAAAAAAGATGTATATTAACTATTAACTTCATTGTACTTAATGTACCAGTATCAATTATTCAGTGTGTGCAACCTCCCCCTCTTGTGGCTGATTTTTTGGATGCGCCTTAAATTTACAGTGGAATCCTGTTTATCCAGTCTAATTTGGGACTGTGACCAGATTGGATCATCAAAATTTGGGATAATCAGAGGAATTGGCAAAGCGCTTTCTACCCTTTTTTCTTATTCTTATTTCTGTCTCAGGTGGCGTGTGGTTCAATTAATCTGGGGAAACAGACAATGGAGTCTTGGCTAATGAGGTTTCTACTATATATCGATAAAACATTGTGTTCAACTGATACACACATACACTGTGGCTAGGGAATTTTAATTGGGGAACACGTGGATTTTTATGTTTTATTAGAGAATTTTGGGTTTTTATCATGGAATAGTAGGATCCCTGATGATCACGTGATGCAAACCAATTTATAATAGTACATAGTTGCCTTAGTAGAAAGTATTATTTTCCTGCCTTTCAAAGGAGAAGTAAAGCTACAGATATATAACATTATTCTTGTGGGAACACACTGGCTTAATAAAGAGGATAGTTGCAAATAAAAGACTTTTCCCTCTACTTTTCTCGTCTTAAGAATGAAGTAAGAAACATTATGCTTTGTAATTTTATGCTGGTCTTCTGCAGGGATGACATAGCAGATTTGGAAGAAGCCAAGAAATTATTAAGAGAAGCAGTTGTTCTGCCAATGTGGATGCCTGATTTTTTCAAAGGGATCAGAAGGCCTTGGAAGGTGAGGCTATATAACCACATTCTGGGGACTGATATTGGCATTTTTACATATGCCAAGCAGTCTGTATGTAAGCATAACATTTGTGTGCTCATTTTCCCTTGTGTTAATAATTTATATGTATAGCTATTTTATGGACCTATATATGGTGGATTATCTCATGGGTCCCTGGACCCCTACCAATTAGGAATCCCCACAAAATCTCCTGCCACTGTGGCCCCAGAGCTGGAGTAGAGGTGGGGGCATATAATTGCTCTGGTCTTGAGGCTGCAACTGGGAGAGTTATGGCAGGAGCCGAAAGAAGCAAGCAGAGGGTGGGGCCTTGGGAGAAGGGATTTGGTGGGTGGAATGGGGACGGAGCTACAGGGGGAAGGGGTGGATGGGACTATGGGTGGAACAAAGCAGAGCTGTAGGTGGAAAGAGGCTCAGGTCTGGTGGAAGGGCAGCGTGAGGCAGGGTTGCAGGTGGTGGAAGTGGGACAGGGACTGAAGGTAGAAGGATTGGGCAGGGCCGTGGTTCTGGCCTCTGGGCGCTCCCACTTGCTCTGGCCAAGGGCTCTGGGACACATGGATCTGCCTCTGAGTAACAGCTTAAAAGTACACATTTCTTAGAAAGGGTGGGCAATTCCTTAATTATGATAAATGTGAGATTGATCCAGCGTAGCTGGGGCACAATAAGTGGGAGCCCAATTTGGGTCTGGTTCACACAACTTAAAAAAAATGCTGAGGAAGCATAAAATGACCTAGCTTCAGGTATGGGCTTGACTGTCACTTGTTCAGGGAATAACTTTTCAGGGAAGAGTTGTGAGCTGTTCACTTTGCTGAGTTAATCATGATGATTGATGATGATGATGACGATGACGATGACGATGAATTCCAGGAAGATACATCTTTTTGAATATCCTCTCTGTGGCCCTGACCCAGCTGAGCACTTGTGTGTTTGTTAAACGCAGAAGCAGTCCCACGCTCTGCTGAAGGCCTGGAGTTAGCAGCGTACATAGGCATTTCTTAATCTTCCCATTTTCCCCCACTCTGGTTCTTCATGTCTTAAGCTGGTAATTGGCTAGCTGGGACTGCGACTTCCCCTTTGTGGCTGGAACACTGCTTCTTCCCTTTGCAAAAGGCAGACAGAATGTGGCTGTTAGTCCTCTCTGAACAGGCCAGTGTGCCTGAGGCCCTTCACATGCTGCAGGGGCTCCTCTTCCCTCCTGAACACAGTGCTGCTCACAGGCATGCACTGGAGGAAGCCATTTTGGAGGATGTAGTTAGTGGTTGCTCTGGAATGCTCTTGCTATGGCACCTGGCAGGTGACTCCCATTTTTGACAGTGCTTCTCTGCACCCTGCTAGTAAGTAACATGGATGTGGCTGCAGGAGCTGCAAGCTAGCCCTTGGGCTGGAAAGCTTGGAACTCCTTCTGTGTGAGTGAGTAGCTATACACATCCTTCTTGGTTTCCACCTGTGGAAGTGGGTTGGTTACAAATACAGATTCCCATTCTCCTTCCAGGTTATCCCTCTTCACTATTCATTTGCAAATGTGAACAGATTTTTTCAGAGCCTAAGTGTTTCAGTCTCAGCCTTCTACTGGTGACTTGTACAGATGTGACCGTTGTGTATATATTTATTTTGTTTTGACATGGAGCTTTGCGCGTTCTCCCTGCCTGTGACTGTGCAGTGGGGTGAAAACCTTTGAATAGAGGTTTGCTTCTTGTTCTGATTAGCGCAGCCGCACTTGATCCTGGCATTCAGGGTGACAGTTCACAGAGAGCGAGCAGACAGATCTCCCTTTGGATGTTCAGACCCTCCTAAGAACAACCCCAAGCTTGCCAGGGCAGCCTGCAGGCTTACCAAGTGGGTGCACAGGATGAAAAGGTTGACACTCTTCCTGGCTAAGCGCAAGTGCCATGTATTTGCAGCCATTGCTGTCTGAACATTCAGGAGGAGTTGTGTCCTTTCTCTGACCTGCCTTTGTGTCAACAAGGTCCTGTCTTTAGATGGGCATCCTGCTGCTCCACTTGTGATCATTATAACAAGAAATAACCCTGCAATGATTTTATCAAACTCTTACTCCCTGCAGTGCATTTTAGCCTCTTGTTGGAGAACATTGGATTAACAGAGCCCAAGAGGCAGAATAAAGAAGCCTTTGTGTTCGTAAAGGATTTTAACTGGGCAGTAACTGCCAAATTCGTAGTTTGTACAGAGAAAAAGCACCTTGTACCTCATACTCTTCCTTCCAGTCTTGTGCATCTGTCTAGCTCTCCGGGGTTCTCAACTGGGGGTCATGACCTGCCAGGGGGTTGCACGGGTCTTACCTGAGGGCTGGCAAGCTGCCAGCCTCCACCTTCAAGCCCTGCTTCAGCGTTTAGAAAAGTATGAAATGTAACAAAGTGGTTTTAATTTGTAAAGGGGGTAGCAGTCACAGGTCGGCTGTGTGAGAAGGGTCACAGAGACAAATGTTTGAGGACGGACGAGTTACGCTTACATAGATATTCAGGCTCACATTGTGCACTAATCCTTGCATCTTCTGCTTTTCCATTTGCCATCATTCTCCCACTGCTTTGCGCCTTGTGGGGTCATCCACACCTGTGCAAAGTGAATGGAAAATGCCCCTATTCCCATTTTGTAATGTTACACCCCTTTTCCATGGGGGTGATGACCCGAAGTGTAAGACAGTGAGCAGTTAGGCCCCTTGAATCCATTGGGGTTGGGAGGTAATATTCAAGGCGAATCTTGGCCCCTCCCATGGCTATCCATTTTAAGACTGAAGCCGTGTCCACAGTGGGTTTTAAGCCTCCGGTGTAGCCAAACTGTTGTGAACACAACTTGCAACAGGTACAGTGTGATCTGAACTGGGATGGTTTAGCTCTGCATCCATCTACGTTCTATACAGGTGCAAATCAAGTAGCACTGGTGTAAACCATAAGGAAACAAAACAGCAGCAATGTAGCACTTTAAAGACTAACCAAATGATTTATTCGGTGATGAGCTTTCGTGGGACAGACCCACTTCATCAGGCCAATAGTATTTCTAGTACAGGCTGACATCTGTGGCTGTGTCCACACAGTGCTGCACCCAGCACCGCTGCCGGCAGAGCTATATGAAAAGCTTCTCCAGGTTGCAAATGGCGTACTGCTTGCATACTCCTGAAAGTCATTACCGTGGCCCAGCAAGAGTTCAGCATCGGCAGAAGTGGGTGCTGGCACTGCAGAGGCCGTGTGGGCATGCCTCTGCTGGCTAAACCCCCCTTTGTTACCAGTCCCTTATGCCTCAAATGTTTGCCTACACAGAGCGCTGTGTAGACCCAGCTTATGAGTAGAGAGGTCCAAAAAAAAAATAGCAGTTAAAACTGACAAATCAAGTACATAGGACTGAATGCAGTTAATAGATTTTAACTCCAGAAGGGATCATTACCTAATGTGGTCTGACCTCTTGTATGATACAGTGCTTCCTCATAGTGAACCCTGGGGGTTGAAGCCATTTGTTTGTTATAGCAAAAGAGAACTCTTGAAGCTGCAGCAAAGGCTGAGAGCTTCTCCAGCCTAGGAGCTGCAGCAGGGCTTGAGGGGGATCCAGGGACCTGGTTTGTTACAGCCCAAGGTTCATTATTGTGAAGGGTATAATACTGAGGGTGTATTACACAATCCACAGAATTTTATCTAGGTATCCACGTGTGCAGCATGAGCCTCCACTGGTACTGCAGTAAGGGTGTAAGGTGCAGCAGGGGCCAGTGTTCCAGAGTAGACGATGCCCGAATGAACTTGCCGAACAGGAGTCCATTTCTGTCTTGTAGTTGCTGCATTGCTGTTTAGGAAAATGTGGGCATCCTTACAAAGGGAGGAGGTTTGTCAGCTCTCTGAAAGGATTATGAACCTTTGTAGTTCAACTGGCTGATGAATGTGTGTGAGCTTTCAATAACAAAGTGTTAAATGGCAATGAAGTTATTAACAGTTAATGGAAAATGTAGGCACAGAGTGGCCATTGCTCTCGAATGCGGAGGAAAACATTTTTGAATGATTGTATTCCCAGTTGATTTGTTTTTCTAGATCTCTTCCAGGTCATTTATTGTGCTCTTTGTGGTAAATTTTGTGTAGAAAAGACAAAGGATCACATTTAAGATATTTTATTGTGGGGGTATTTTACGTAAGATATTTATTGCAAAGCAAATTAGGACATGTAAATCTAATTCCGGCCTATTTAGTTCCTTTTAAAACACAGTGGCTACGTCTACACGTGAAGCCTACATCGAAGTAGCCTATTTCGATGAATAACGGCGAAATAGGCTATTTCGATGAATAACGTCTACACGTCCTCCAGGGCTGGCAACGTCGATGTTCAACATCGACGTTGCGCAGCACCACATCGAAATAGGCGCTGCGAGGGAACGTCTACACGCCACAGTAGCACACATCGAAATAAGGGTGCCAGGCACAGCTGCAGACAGGGTCACAGGGCGGACTCAACAGCCAGCCGCTCCCTTAAAGGGCCCCTCCCAGACACACTTGCACTAAACAGCACAAGATACACAGAGCCGACAACGAGTTGCAGACCCTGTGCATGCAGCATGAATCCCCCGCTGCAGCAGCAGCAGCCAGAAGCCCTGGGCTAAAGGCTGCTGCACACGGTGACCATAGAGCCCCGTACGGGCTGGAGAGACAGCGTCTCTCAACCCCCCAGCTGATGGCTGCTATGGAGGACCCCACAATTTCGACGTTGCGGGACGCGGATCGTCTACACGGTCCCTATTTCGACGTTGAACGTCGAAGTAGGGCGCTATTCCCATCCCCTCATGGGGTTAGCGACTTCGACGTCTCGCCGCCTAACGTCGAAGTTAACTTCGAAATAGTGCCCGACGCGTGTAGCCGCGACGGGTGCTATTTCGAAGTTAGTGCCGCTACTTCGAAGTAGCGTGCATGTGTAGACACAGCCAGTATGACTTTACCAGGATGTATTACGATCATGCACTTGTAAAAGATAGCTGCTCAGAAACCTGATTCTTGGCAGCTTAGCACTTGGAGTATCTGTATTTCTTATTGTTTATTGCTGGATGGGGAAAATACTGTCTTCCATCATCACCCTGGTTGTGGAGCAGGGGATATAGGGAGGATGACACAATTTGGAAAACAGATTTTTAATGTGTCTGGATGAATTTTATTTAAAGTAATTAATCAGGTATTACTCTCCTCCACAGGGGCAGTTCTAGCCCTTCTACAGAAGGGGAAATGGTGTTACCACTGCTCATTTTCAGGAGCCCATGGCACGAGCATCCATTTCAAAACAAATGTCTTTCTTCAAAGTCAGGGTGATTAGCAGGCCCTGGAATGGATGCCTAATTTGGGCCCTGAAAACTCTGTTTCTCCATCCATAATGTCCTCTACACTTCAGTGAACAAACAAGAAGAGTTGTAAAGACTAGTAGTGCTCTCCCACCTTGCCCTTTCTTTTAGATAGATAAGAGATGGATGAATGGTCCAGTCACTAGCCTGGGTCTTGGGAGAACTGTGTTCATTTCTCTGCTGTGCCATGGACTTCCTATCTGACCTTGAGCAAGTCACTTAGCTTCTCTGTGCCTCCAGTCCCTCTGTGCTGTCAGAGTAATAGTCCTGCCCTGTCTGATAGGGGTGTGGTATGGACAAAGTAGCTTTTGAGACACTCTGATATTGTGGTCATGGGGCCACTTAAGCACCTTAGAAAGAGTGAATGACATGACAAACCCACATATACAATGTGTGTTTTCTGTGAAATGGGTGTTTGGAAACAAAATTGAGACTTGTGCATAGGACAGAGCTATGTTTTAAGCAGTTAAAATGCAGACCTTGAATCACATTTAGAGTTAGTGCAACTCAGCTGATGGCCGTGGATTAGCATGTTGCTTCCATAGGGCTGAATTTGGGGTTTCCTCTTGTCATTTATTTAGTGATCTGTATTGAATTTTAGGGTGTTCTGATGGTTGGGCCTCCTGGGACTGGCAAAACCATGCTAGCAAAAGCCGTTGCAACGGAATGTGGAACAACATTCTTCAATGTTTCTTCCTCCACTCTGACGTCAAAGTACAGGGGCGAGTCTGAGAAGCTGGTCCGCCTCTTGTTTGAAATGGTAAGTGCTCCATGCTTGGGACCATTGCTCAGTTATCTAGCCCCTTGCAGCACACTGTTGCAAGACTGAGTTCATTATCCCTAAAGACCTTTCCAGTGGATGGGTGTGCACACTTATGTAGCAGACCCTTCTTGCTGTATTTTTGAAGACTGTGGAGTAAATGACCTTGTTGCGAGAAGCAAAATGTGTTTCATCTATTTTCTCTGTTCCAAGCTGAATATTGGCTCCAGAAGGTGCCAGATTCTGAACTGCAGCTGAAAAATACAACACAGCTCCTTGGGTGAGATTGTGTGTATGTACAAATATGCCATTTACCCTCTTCTCATCTGCATTTGCTTCTGTAACTCCAACATGGTGCCCATTAAAACACTTTGTGATATTTAGATTTGGAATCTGAATCTTCCCTTCCTTCCCAACTTTTGCCTTCTCAAGAAGCACAATATGTATATTACAAATGGAATAATTCTATTGTTCCTCCACCTCCTTTGCAGGATCAGGACCTAAGAAAACAAAGGTCAGATACAGAGTAATCACTATATATGCAGTACCTACACTAGCAAGTTCTTCTGAAAGATTTTTCGAAAGAAGGGGCTCTTTTGAAAAATCTCACAGCACGTCTACACACAAAAAATGTTCTTTCGAAAGTAAAGCAAAAGAATATGGCCCCCCACTCAGAAGCGTTCTTCCACTTCTGTTTCAGGGAAAAATGCCTTCTTTTGAAAGCTCCTTTAGAAAGACAGTGTGTATAGCCGCTGCGCAGGCCCTGTTTTTTCAAAAGAGCTGTCCTCCCAGTGTCTGATTTTTCAATCTCTGGCCCGTTCTTCTGAAAGAGCGGAGGCTGTGTGGTCACTCTCTTTGAAAGAGCAGATCACTCTTTTGATCCACTTTGTATGGGTGTACTCTTCTGAAAGAATAGTAACAGAGAGGTAGCCGTGTTAGTCTGTACTCCAACAAAACAAAGCTGCAGGAATGTAGCACTTTTTTTGTTAGTCTTTAAAGTGCTACATTTCTGCTGCTTTGTTTTCTTTTGAAATAAGTTCTTTTGGAAGAGATCTTCCGGAAGGGCTTCTTTTGAAAGATCTCTGTAGTGTGGACGTAGCCTATCCGTCCTCATGCGTAAAGGAAACCTGCACACTTTCAAGAAATGAGCCCCAGTGCTTGAGACAAACCCAGGATGCAATCTAGACTAAGACATGTTTTTGTCACCCTTGCCTACTACCCCAGAATGCCCATTTACACTGATTTGCTGCTGTAGCCTTTGGTCCGGACTGCTCGCAAACAGCCTCCAGCATGTGAAACACGGTCAGCTTTGTCTGTGTGTGAATGCTGCAGCGTGACTTCAGCTCACTCCCGTTGTTAGATTTCCCCCGCTTCCTGCCCAGATATGTATGTCCAGTATTGCTCAGTCTTCTCCTGGATAAATCAAGTATGTTAATAATAACATACCAGCTTAGTATTTCAAATAGTTTTTCACATACCTCAGTTTAAACATGATGGATTAGCTAAAACAGCAAAACAAGTTTATTAACTATAAGGAGAGTTTTTAAATGAATACAGGTGTAATGAGGCATAAAAGTCAGAAGAGGCTACAAGAAAAAGAGAGACAAAACCCAATTAATGCCTTATCTATGTTAAATGTGAAGCAAAGTTGTCCTCACCACACACTCTCAACGGGCTTATTGGCCAAACTTTGGATTATTGGCCAGGGCCTCTGCTTCTGTATAATGGCAGCTTCCTGTCACTTCTCATGCAATGAATTGATGGGCATTGGGCAGAAAGAAAGGAACAAGAAAGGGTGTCCTGGGGTGTTTATCCCTCTTTTCTGTAGTGTCAGTCTCCCCTTTGGAAAACATTTCCAGCTGAGATTCAGGAGAGAGTCTACAGAAAAGGATCTTCCCATCTGCCCTTCTTCACCTGTTGGAGCCTCTTTTGTTTTCCTTCCTGTTTGATGACTTTATTGCTTAAATGTAGATTAAGCAAAGCACATTCTTCTGTTTTGAAACAGACCTCCTTGCCAGCCTGTATTTGAGACGTGTGGTTAATAGTGTATAGGGAAATGTCATTACTTCACATTGTATCAGGTTGATATTGATGAGCAAACTGAGTCTTCAGGCGATACTGTACAAGGCATACTTTGTACAGATGTTTTTACAACAGTGTGTGTAGGGTGTAGATGTAGGTATATTCTGTCACAGAGCTTAAATCGTTACTCTACTAGACACTAGAAATCATGTACTGAACAGACACAGGATTTGTGATTTATTACAACAATCCATAACCCACTAACTGTCCTGTGACTGCAGAAGTGTTTCATGCCGCTCTACCTTGAATGGTCCTTTAGAATACATGATAACTACTTACGCTAAAGGGTCTGTTCCCCCTTCTGTTATAGTCTGCCCCTCAGAGTGCCTTTCCCTCAGGCCCAGAGAGTTCTGCGTGGTTCGAAAGCTTCTCTCTCTCGTCAGTGGAAGCTGGCCCATACGAGATACTGCATTATCTACCTTGTCAATCTAATATCCTGGGACTGACATGGTTATAACTATACTGCACGCTAGAAAGAAAAGTAACACAAAGGCTTTTGCATGTGTTTAGCCTGCTGCACCATGGAAGTCACTATCGACTTCAGTGGTGTGGGTGTAAAGTAAGGCACATGTGGAAGTCTTTGCAGGGTCAGAATCTTAGGTGAGTTTTTCTGTGGCTGGAACATGTCTTCTAATATATTGGTTCATCCCCTAATACAGTAGGTCCTGAAGCCTGGGTGGGGCTAGTGCTTGATACAGCAATGTAAGTAATTGTATTTTCACTTCAATAAAGGCAAAGTTTTATGCTCCAACAACAATCTTCATTGATGAAATAGATTCCATCTGCAGCCGCAGAGGCACTTCTGATGAGCACGAAGCAAGTCGCAGGGTCAAGTCGGAGCTGCTTGTTCAGATGGATGGTAATTGGTGTTTAGATATCTCAGAGTTGTACTGCTGTTTCTTGCCTGTTTTTGTGAAGTGCTTTCTGGACACTTCATTGCCCAGAAATGAGGAGAACTGGCAGAAAAAAACCTCTCTTTATAGAGGAGAGGGAGGGAGAGAGTTCTTTAATTCTGGGCCTCTCGGGGAATGAAGAATGTCTGGAATACTTGCTTATAGAAATATATATTTAAAAAGTATTATGATGCTGCAAAAATTTGATGTTATAAAATACCATTTTCAGTGAACTTTAATTTGAAACACATAGGCTGCTCCAGGAGAAGCATCTCATGAATATTCATGCAGTTTAACATGGACATTTGTGTGTGGTGCAGTACATGGAATAGGTGACACGTGAGAGATGTGCAGGGGGCCACACCCTCTCACCATCAGCACCACACCACGCTGCTTCTGAGGAATGCAGAGCCCCCTGGAGCGGTGCAGCATAAAAGCAGCATGTGCTTCCTAGCTCCTGCTAATCCTAGGCTGCGCTGCCCCGGGGGAGGGGGCAGGAACTGCCACACACACACCAGAAGCGGTGGTGGGGACAGGGACAGGTGCATGGTTAGGGGCATGGAGAGGGATGGGAGGAGGAAGAGGTGGAGCTTGGGAGGAGCAGGTAGGGGGTGGGGCAGGGCACATAGCTGGTGTCTCCCCTTCAGTCCCTGCACCGGTTGCCTCTGATGTGCAGTGTGTTTCTGCAATGCACAAGTGTGTGGAAACACCTTTGACTCTCACATGTAGGTTCTCTTTGGATTTGACTATATGAGGTCTTGCATTGACAGCTACTGTCATTTGATTACTGTTCTCTGCATATGTACCATTTAATACAAAGAGGGAGAAAAATTATTCTCCTTGGCCTGTGATGATAAGACAAGAAGCAGTGGGTTTAAATTGCAGCAAGGGAGGTTTAGGTTGGAGATTCGGAAAATTTCCTAACAGTCAGGGTGGTTAAACACTGGAATAAGTTAGCTAGGGAAGTTGTAGAATCTCCATCACTGGAGACATTTAAGAGCAGGATGGATAAATATCTACCAGGGATGATCTAGATGGTGCTTGGTCCTGCCGTGAGGGCAGGGGACTGGACTCAATGACCTCTCAAGGTCTCTTCCAGTTGTAGGCTGTGTCTACACTACAAAAATAACTTGGAAGTTACTTACTATGAAGTACAACTTTGAAGTAAGCAACTTGGACGTTGAGTGTCTACACTCACCCTACTTTGAAGTTAAACTTTGAAGTAAGGCACTACATTCCCAGGAATGGAGTAAGGAGTTCGAATTTGGGCTCCTTACTTAGAAGTTAACTTCAAAATAAGGGAAAATGTGTGTAGACTCTCTGCTGGCTACTTCAAAGTAGCGCCTAACTTCGAAGTTAGTTCCTAGAATAGATACATCCATAGTGTTCTATGATACTAATATTTATGGTGCAGGGGTTTGACTATCCACCCTTCTGTTGTTGCTATTAGTCATTGTAGGGCAGCACCCCCAGTGTATAGGTTTAACCAGAGGTGAATTAAGGTTTCCTGTGACCTTGCACTAGAGCAAATGAGGGGCTCCACTCCACTCCTCCTACCTGCAGACCTGCCCCAGTTCCACCCCCTCCTGTGCAGCCCCACACTTCTCTGCCTTTCCTGTGTTCTGTCCAGTGTCCCTCCCTTTCCACCCCACCCAACCCACACACCGTGGCCCTGCAGCCCGTGATCTGTTCCCTCCCCCTCCCACACACACACACCTGCCCTCGCCGCAGCCCTAAGATCAGAGAAGTTCTGTTCCCCTACCGTGACCCTTGGCCACAGTGTGGAGTGAGAGCTTCCCCAGTCCTGGGGCCACAGCAAGCAGCAAGACCTCCTCCAGCGCAGACCTGCAGCAGGGGACCTGATGTTGGGGTACCCACCTCGTGCTCATGTGAGGGACCAGAGTCAAGGTACTTCTGCTGCCCAACTGGCGGTTCTGTTGCAGAGTGGGATGGGGAGCCTCTCTCACTGCCCCTTGGCTTCTGCCTGGGATGGGGTCAGGGCAGCACTGGGTCCTTCCTTCCTCTGCTGGCTCCCAGCTTTCAGTGGGGCACAGTCGGGGCACTGGCATCTTTCCCTGCTGTCATCTGACTCCTGCCCAGGAGCTGCTCAGCTGGTGCTGCTGCCTGGGAGTGAGGTCAGGGTGCAAGGGCCACAGGCAGAATACCGTTTGTTGTGTGCACTAAGGCATGGGTGAGTGTGCACCACCATGGAAACCCAGGCTGCTCCCGTGGGTGGCTGTGGGCATTCTGCTGATCTGCTGGGCGACACCTGCATCTCTCCTGGGAGGGTACCCAAGTGCTCGGCTTACCGGGAACACAGCTGTGAGGCCTGGAAACCTGATTGAGGTGGGGGTGAGGGTCACCTGCCAGGCACTGCTGCCCATGTGCTGGGGCCAGGAGTTTTCCCTGCCTCATCTGCCCTGTGGCCAGGGCTTCAGGGCCTCCAGGAACAGGTTCTGTCAGCCCAGTGGGTAATTGGCCACTGGGCACAGCACAGAAAACACAGGGACAACAGCTCGCCCAGAGGCAGTCGGTTTCTTTTTCAATTGAATTGCCAGGGTCGGGGGTGACTGAAGTTCTTTACCATCTCATCAGCGGTCAGTACAGAATGTGTTGGTATGTTCAGTTCAGTTCATGGCGGACAAGTGTCCACTCATCTAAAAACTACCTTTATAGCCGTCTGTCCATGGCTGAGAACTGAAGTCGAGCAAAGTAAACTGTTCTCTCCTCTCTAGAGGTAGGCGCTGACTGCAGAGTAGAGTTGTGGGGGTGTTGTAGAGCAGTTTGTCCTGGCTGCTGCCATGCTATGCCCATGGATTGGTAAATGCAGTGTCTCCTTCTCCCAGGCTTGTCAGACCAGCCCCTTTAACAAGCACAGTACTTGCTAAGATCATTAAAATCACTCTTTCGTACGCTATTGGACTTGCAGGAGTAGGTGGTGCGCTAGAAAACGATGACCCTTCCAAAATGGTTATGGTGCTGGCCGCTACAAACTTTCCCTGGGACATTGACGAAGCCTTGCGAAGAAGATTGGAGAAGCGGATTTATATACCTTTGCCAACAGGTACGATTGCTACAAGCGTTTTCCTTTAATTTTTTTTTCCTAGGAAACTTCATTGTATTTCTTAAGATTGTTAAGATCATTGATATTTCTCTCTAAATAGTACATTTTCAGGGTTAACTTGGCTGTTTGATTTCTTTAAAAAATGTCTTGGATCTCAGAAACAATGAGCTGTGGTATTTCATTGCAGGCCCATTGAAGGGTTTTTATGTTTTGAAGCCAAATTAGTTTTACTGAGCTTGGAATTATTTTAAATGTTGCAGTCAGTCCTTGAGTGATCCTCAAAGGCAGACTTTGACGTTTTAAGAAATACTGCAAATGGAATCCCATGCCCTTGCAGATGAATGCAGAGCAGTGGATCCATGAATTATCACTTGCAGACTTAGCACATTGTAAATCACGACTTGCCAGCCGTTATGCATAGATTTCAAGTCACTCATACTAAAGTCAGCTGATTGCTTTCCTGCCCAGGCTGGCTTGGCTTGTATTATCATTCCTGCCTGTCACTCGTGTACCCTATTAATTTCAAGATTCTTACACTTGAAGGTTGCGTAACTTTGTTTTTTCTTGGTACAGTGGATGCCTGTGTGAGCATACAAGATAATAAGGTGCATGGTCATGGTGACAGCAGTTGTAATTAAGTTTAACAGGTGTAAGGACGATTTAATAGGTATACAGCTTGTCTTTGCAGCTCACAGATGGTAACAGCTCATAACGGGATGACAGTATGTGTGACCGATTATCTAAAATTCTATCTGTTTGCTCATTTTTAATTGAACAAGACTTGCATTTGACATTATGCACTTCACAATTCTTACATGAAGTGGATTGCCATGAATTGTGAGTTTACATTCTATCATCTTATTCCACATATTGAGGAAGTTAATTTCTGTGTGTTTCCAGATGATGTATTTATGTGGTTTGTAATGTGAGATCACAAGGGATTTCAGTTGGAAAAGTTTAAACAACATTAACAAACTGTGGGATCTGGCATAGTGAGAATTTGATAATGTGATATTTCTAAAATGATATAAGGCCCTGGGAAAAATTAGCAAAATACTCTGTTTTAGAGAAAAAATTCTTCATGCTTCCCACATGCGTGCCTGCGGTGCTCTGGAACTAACAAATGACCATTTTAAAATGCCATCTCTCTGTACAGACCTCCTTTCTGGAATATCGGTAATTGTGTCAGGCATTTACATACCACGGGTGTACAAATACTTTCTATATTTTCTTTTTCTCCATTGGTTACCAGGGACACTTATAAACTGGAGTTTTGTTCTTAAGATTTTGTCTGCTCATGGTGATGCTTCCCCCTTTAAAGTGCTCATCCGCAGTTTTTAAAGGATCAAAACTGGTTGCTGGAGAAATTAAGATGCTGATGCAATATACATTTTTCCTTGCAATAAAAAACTGAAAAGAAACCCTCTCTCTTTTCACCCCCCCACCCACCCATCAAAAGCATATGAAGGGGCCAATGGTCATCTGTGAGTTCCCAAATCACGAGCTGCTGGACTTGCATTCACACGTGCTTTGTATGCAGAAAGGTTAAATTGGCTGTGTGAATGAGTACATATTTAATCAGTTACCATGCCGTGTGCACATTGCACCTGTGTTTGAAAATTGGCCAGTGCAATTATTTCTAAATAAATCTTCTCTGTTTTCCATGAGTGTTCAGCACCGATGTTGGTCACCAGTTTAGCAAAGCACTTAATCATGTGTTTAAAGTTTTAGCACATGCTTAAGTGCTTTGCAAAATGATCTCTACAGGTAAGTAAACAGAAATATTTGTGTCATCAAGTCCCAGCTGTTTCTAATAATAATGTGCAGTCCAACTTTTGAATAAACGAACATATATTAGGGGTTAGGAGGAAAGTCAGAGGATTTGTATTATCATGCTTTTGTGTCTTCTGAGGATAATACTCCCTACTGGTCAACTCTGTACCTTGAATAGTCACAGAGATGCAGCTGTGTTAGTCTGTATCTGCACAAAGCAAAAAAGCAGTCATGTATCACTCTAAAGACCAACAAAATAATTTATTAGATGATGAGCTTTCGTGGGACAGACCCACTTCGTTAGATCTGGAAATTCTGATGGAAGTAAACTGGCACAATGAGAATTTAACAGAAAGATAGAAAAAATTAAATGAAAACTGACAAGTCAGATACATAAGATAGAAGTGGGGTGAAGGGGTGAAGAAAGTGATTTATTGCAAGTGTCTGTTAAGTGACTTGCCTAAGATCACTACAAATATTGAAGATGGGGAAACTGTAATGTGTAAGGTAATTGCTCTCTTTATTGAGACGTAGGCACAAAGTGTCAAATTGAGAATAAACTCCAGTTCAGATGTCTCCCTTTGTAATCTGGTGTTGAATTCTCTTTGTCTTAGGATGGCTAAGTGATTTTGGTCACCTGAGAACTGTAAACATTTGGTATAATTGCATTTCTTGAACTGTTTTTAGGATTATGAAGTGTTTGTTCAGTACGTTTAACTGCATGTTCTGCCAAAAAAATGTAACTGTGTTATTTGTCTAATACGTAAACAGGAAGGAGATCATTCACCATGAACGGTGCCTAGTCTGCTTTTCCTGGCACCCCTGTTGAGAGCTGCTTTAGGCCTTGGGGAGTAGGATGTGTGTTACTTCTGTGTCTCTGTCCTCCTGCTGGGTCTCACGTTGATGTTAACCTCGTCTGAGGTACACGAAGTATCCAGCAATGGGATAGCCCTCTAGTTAAAGCAAAGGGCTCCCAGGTCAGAGACTTGACCCGTCTGTCTTTATAATAAAGTTTCAACGTTATATTCAGTTGTAAATTTTTAAAAGGACATAACACTTTGGTCAGAGTTACAAACAACTTCCATTCTTGAGGTTCTAATCTAAAAAATTTTAATAACTGGAATCAAAGATAAAGTTTCAAATGTTCAGAGAATCTCAAGTCTCTTCCCTTTTGGGTATGGCAACTATGCCAGTGACAGGGAGCTCATACATCTGTTTACCTCCCCTGTATGCTGCCTTACTGAGCTGGCCCATTCCTGTTGGGTTCTTCCTCCAAGCCAGGCATTCTTAGCGGGGATGGCCTGGGGAGACTGCCTATGTCTGCATCAGCTGCTTGTTTGTTTCCTTAGTGATGCTAGGTTTGTATAACCTGTCAGAGTAAGGCTTTTCATCAGTAGTAGCCTAGGTCTCATTGATGTCTTTTTGAGTATTTGTGTGTCATAGTCACATGAGCAAAAGTGTTGTTTACCATTAAACAAGTGATTTTTTATATCATAGCAAAAGGCAGAACAGAGCTGCTTAAGATTAATCTTCGGGAAGTAGAGCTGGATCCCGATATCCACCTTGAAGAAATTGCTGCGAAGATTGAAGGCTACTCTGGTGCTGATATAACTAATGTTTGCAGGTATCTCATTCCCTTTATTTTCAAACAAATATAAAATCAGAAGTTGTTGTTCAGTAAAAGAAAGCCGTGCCGGGCCCTTCACACAATAGTTGAAAACATGGTTGCTATTAGCATGCTTCAGGCTCGAATACATTTGCTAGCACTTTGCAGTACAGGAAATAGGGCTCTTAGAAATCATGGAGTCTCTGTACAAGAGGTGATGATGTTTGTTACAGTTGTGGTACCATTGTCTGCTTTCACTGACACCTATTTTAATTTAGTATAAAGCTTGGTTGGTTTGGGGTTTTTCTAACTCTGTGGATTTAGGAGCTGGAATTTTCTACTGAAGAAAGAAAGAAGATATTTAACTTACTCCTGTATAATATTTTTTATTGCTGTAGTGTCCAGAAAACTGGTTAGCACTCAGCTGTTCTTTGTACTAAATAGAGCTGACTGAAAACTGGAATTGCTATTCCACAGGAAATTCCAGGTTTTTTTTTAAATATTGCTTTGAAACAAAATGAATAATGAAATTTCCTGCAGAATAGAAATGCCAAAATTTCACTTTGAAAGCGTCAAAGCCACTTCTTGTTTTGATCTTTTTTGAAACAGTGTCCCGCGCTCACAGGAGCAGTGTCATCCTGCCAGGCGTGGAGATGGGCAGCTCGGGGACTGTGAGAGCTTGGCTGCCAAGGAGCCATAAGCCTGGGAGTTTGGAATCTGAGGCTCCCAGGGCCTCCTGACTCCCTACGAGATGCAGAATTGCATCAAAACTATTGATACAGCAAAACATTTCCTGTAGGAGAATCAGCATTTTCTAATAGAAAATGTTCTGCTAGAAAACCTGCAACCTGTGCTTGGGCTGTACACAATGTACAAACCCTCGGCCCCTGCCTAAAGAAACTTACACCCATGAGCGTGTCTCAAGAATGTGGTGACCCATATTTGTATGATTAAGTGACCATTAACCTACATTGAAATGACTCCAGAGTTTTGAAATCTTTGTGTTGAACTGTACAGTAGTTAGGTTAAATGTTCTACCTCGGTCCTGTGTTCTCCCTTGGAGAGAAGATCACAAAAAGAGACTCCATCACTGAGTATTCCACATGGGCCATGCTGTGAAAAATGAGTGATCTTGGCTTTTCTGTTGAGCAGGGGTTGGAAAGTGCCAGGGGGAGAGCTGACCAGGCGAGTAGAGCATAAGGATCTGCAGGCATCGGTGGCCTCAACCCTGTGGATTCACATTCTAAGTGCATTTTGGCTGCTCTCTGCAGTTTGTGGACTAAGAAACTCGGCCAATGCAAGGCTGAATTGCATGTCAAGCTGCCATTGGCTCCCCCACCAGGGACTGCACATTGCTAAAGAGGCTCAAGCCATGGGGTGGGAGCTAGTGCTGCAACATACAGAGGGGAAAAAATGGTGTTTCCAAAGGAGAGAGCAGTTAAGCACATTTTTTTCATGAGCTGAACAACTACACTGAGGACCCAAGATTCATCTTCATGAATCATTTTAAAAGGTTCACAGTTTTATAGTTTTAATTATCTCTGCCCATTTACCATATGCTTAAATGGATTTGGGTACCTATGTGTTCTTTACATGAAATGAATGTAGTGACTGTGGAACGTGGAAGTGAAGAAAGATGCATTCCCCATCTTAGAAATTAATGTTTTCCTAAGTGTTCCTTCCAGTGAAGCCTGAGAATATAGTGGAAACTCATATGTCTCACAGCACACACTACCAGCATTTTAGTTACCACGTATTTTCCTTTATTTCCAGGGATGCCTCCTTGATGGCAATGAGACGGCGAATTAATGGCTTAACCCCAGAAGAGATCCGTGCACTTTCTAAAGAGGAACTGCAGATGCCTGTTACCAAGGGGGACTTTGAGCTGGCTCTGAAGAAAATCTCCAAGTCTGTTTCAGTGGCAGACCTAGAGAAATATGAAAAATGGATGGCTGAGTTTGGATCTGCTTAACCTCAGAGACATCTCCTCCTTGCTATAGATTTTAATCTGTCTGTGTGGTAAACTGTAAAATGAGTTAGAAATGTTTTAAAAGGTTTAATAAAAGGTTTGATTTCCCCCCTTCCCCCCCCCCATTCTCATGACAAGAATTCTCCGCCTCCTCCCTTTGCAGTTTTTGTTATGCCTGAAAGGAACAAAAATGGTAACCCACAAAAGACATACAGATGCTTTCTGACTGGATAGTAAACAGGCATAAATAGCAACAGAAAATACACTTTTGAAGATAAGCTGCACTTTCCAGTGGATGCCAATGTTCCTTATTATCACACACTAACTTTTCATCGCCCAAATCTGTAAATCAGACGAGGGAAAGTGAAACTAGCAAAGAGTTGTTGCACATCTTATTTATAAGGATAACTTTATTCTTTTAAGCATCAGATTCTTTGCCCTTATACGTGGCACTGAAGTTACTGTTTGGCGGCCGCTCAGCCTCTCCTTTCATGAGTATATTCTGGGCAATGTACATGGGAAAAGTTGTCATTGTTTACAATAAGCAGAGATCAATTTGCATCAAGACTCCAATTGTTAATGATTTTGTTGGAAACTTTCCACTGGATTTTCCTCTCACTCTTACCAGTTTTACATCGGTGTAACATCACGGACTTTTGTGGTGTAACTCCTGACTTTACGCAAAGGGAAGTGAAAGGACAATTCAGGCACATGATTTATTTTGTTCAAGCTTAGGCCTGGTCAAAATATGAATTTGTGTCAGTTTAACCAAAGCTGTGATTTTTAAATTGATTTTAGTTTGCCCTCTATTCATGCACTATTACTCAGACCCAATGTTTTGTTTATGTTTTCTAGATATTTGTATTATTATTTATTTAACGCCACTAGTGTGTTTAATTCAAATCAAGACTGTAATACCAAGCCCATTCTTGCTCCTAGGAGGCAGACACAGGACATGGAGTTCTTGCTTTCCTGTCAGTCACAAATACGCTCTTTCACAGTATTGGTGCTGTATGTTTGTTTACGCTGTGGAATTGTTTTTGCAGTTAAAACTACTATATGCAGTTTTCTTAAATGTGTAAAAATGTTTTGAATGGTAAAATGATTCATTTCAGTAGATTACCTCTCATCTACCCCCTCTTCGCCCCCGAAAGCCAATGCAGTGGTGAAAAATGCTAGATAGGCAGCTTTGGAGCATGAAGTCCTCCATCCCCAGGTGTAGCTATCACACTGGAAGTAGCTTTGCTGGCCTCTCTCTACACGAGTTTGTCTGTGGCTTTCATAGCTTGTGTACTGGAGCTTTCTCTGCTAGGAACAGAGAGAGGTAAGTTTCAATGGGTATCCTGCCCATGACCTCTCTGCCGAGGCTGTCAGTAAGGCTGCCAGTTGTGAAGATGCGGATTGGAATATTGACCTGTTCTTTAGGAATTAGACAGCAGTCCCCATTTCATAATTGCCAAACTACTACGGCCTGTAAGCAACTTCTTGCTATTACTGACTTTGACCAGACCTAGAGAGGTTCCATCTACCATTCTTACTCCTCCAAGCTAGCCAGTCCTTCATAGTACCTGCTGGATATGGCTAGAATTACTTACATGAACGGCTAGCGTAGAGCCTCATCCATCGTAGTGCAGAGCCTCAACTCTGGAGCCTCATCCATTCCTTAGTCGGGGGAGAGAGATGTCTGGGATCTATTCTTAACAGTTCTGTAGCGCATAACTGGTTACGGGGGCTGCCTCTGCAATAGTCCTACCATGTTGATACTTCACATGTAGCCAGCACTTTGGGCTGAGCCTGGGAATGGTTTGGTTTGCTCCTTTCATGCCAAGCTTGAGTTTGAATGGAAAAATGCTAATAAATGTCCTGACGATGACTCTCATTCATGTGGTGTTGTACTTCTGGTTGGGGCAGGCCTTGGGTTCAGCTCTCACTCTTCCAGCCTAGGCCCCTGTGGCTGACTTAGGCACGATGCCTCTTGAGCTGTGGCAGTGCAGGGGAAGTACAGCTGCTGCAGTACCTGTCCACATGGTACTGCGTTCACTCCAGGGGCCAAAGCTGGGGAAAGGTCATTGTGGGTCCTGCTGCCCTGAAACCCCATGGGGGAGGCTAGGGGGATCAGAGAACACAGGGACTCTCATAATGGTCATCCCTTGCATGGTGGAGAGAGAAGGCTCCATTCACCCTCTTTCCCCTAACCAGTTTGCTGCACTTGTTCAGGGCTGGGCACATTTGGACTCCTTGTGTTTTTGTGCATCACTAACAATATGCATGGCCATTGGACAAAATAAAGGAGCAGCTTTGGAAGTTAGAAGAGGAGCAAAATGGAAACCAAGCACAATCTGTATTGTTCTAGAGTAGAATTCATCCCTGTTGGAGGGTGGAGGAACAGCGCAAACTCTTTGGGCTTAAATGAGCCTTAATTGGCTCATTGCCTGTTGCACAAGAATGAACGTCATCCCTAGCAACTAGCTGAGCATTTCCTGTGGGGGAGTAAATCTTTCAAAAAATTGCAAGCTTACACACTTGCGTCTTGTTCTTTCCTGGGTGGTGAAGCTGCCAGGCGTTGCGTTCTCCTGTCGTTACTGTCATTTGCCTGATGTGTCAAGGGTGATTGTGGAGTTTGTTTAACTAAGGCTATTAATGAACTGGGTCTCCGTAGTTGTTCAAAATTGAGTGCCTGCTGGAATCCATTTTTAAGATGGAGTCCAGAAATTGCTGAGTCACTGCCCCCTTAGAAAAAGGGCGGGAATCCCAAGGTGGGAAAAAGGAGTCGCGTGATCTGAGATCTGTCCGGAGACAGGAGATTATAAAAGGAGGTGGAACACTCCACTCTGCCCTCTCGCTCTCTGACCCTTCTGTCCAACACTCAGGCAGGAGAATCAGAGGAGGCTTCCGGTGGCTAGGGCGATCAGGGCAGTGTGGAGGTTTAGTAGGCCAGGAGTTTTGTTTACCTTAGTTGACAAGATGGGAGCGAAGTGATCCACTTGCATGCATATTGCCGTTCTCTCCAGGCATTTCTCCACGCAGGGCGGCAAGGCAAGCAGAGAAGAACAGAAGATGGTTTCCATCTAGTCGTGTACCTGAGAACAGCATTCCTGAAAGGCAGCCCATCGGCCTCCTCCCTGTGCAGCCATCCAACTTACCTGTTGTTTGCTGCTCGCTCCAGGACTACAGTAGGGAGTGAGCTTGGGGGTGCGGGGGGGGTGGATGACTTCACTTACCTGTAAATAGTTATTGTTTGTTTTTTGACAACCAGAAGTTTTACCTAGTTACTGTTTATCTGTTCAATAAATCATTATTGTTTGTTCACCTTTAATCTGTGAGGCGTTCAATAAGCGTGGTGATAGATACGTCCAGAGGTCCGGGCTTGTAAAAGCAGGGTGCTGTTAATACTGCATACTGTTTGGGTGTGACAGATGTTAGGGTTATTCTTTCATGTGACAGCTATGGAGACACGACAGAAATTCTTTAGTGCTACTAGAGTGGCACCTTGGTCTCCCATTGTGCTAGGTACTGTACAACAAGAGAGAGTCAGTCTCTGTCTGGAGAACTTACAACTTAAATGGACAGAAGACTGGAGGGGAACTGGAGGCAGGACTTGCCCACAGCAATGCAGCACGTCTGGGGCAGAGCTGGGAACAGAAGTGCTTCTGATATCAGTCAGGGGCCCTACCCATTAGATCATGCTTCTTACCCTCCTTTGTAGGTCCATCTTGTAATAAAAATCTTTGCAACAGTGATTTGCTTGAGTTGGTTGCCTCAGAAAACAGCAGTCACTCTGGGAGAATCATAGTCATGGACCTTTCTCTTCCATCTCTTTGAATTCTGATCAGTTTTGCAGCAGTTTCTCCTCTCTTGGTGTTTACACCTCCAGATCAACTGCTGGTAGTAGGCCTCACCTTCCCTGACTGAGTTAACCTTGTTATCTCCAGCCTTGCTCTGGCCTGCCTATTTATACCTGCCTCTGCAAATTTCCACTACCTGCATCCGACGAAGTGGGTCTTTGCCCACGAAAGCTTATGCTCATACATTTCTGTTAGTCTATAAGGTGCCACAGGACCCCTCGTTGCTTTTCTTGATCAGTTTTGGGCTTAGATCAGCTTCTGATCTGATGTGAGCAACTGTAACTTCAGTGAAACCAAAGGGGTTGTACCTGCTACAAGTGACAATGAAGCTCTAATATTTCTCTCTGGGCTGCTGCACAATGCAAGTGACCCCCGAAAGCTGCATTCAGCCTCTGATTCAGAAAGTCTCAAAATATCTGCATGCCCTACAGCATCATGTAAGGCAGTGACCCGCCTGCCTATAAGAGCACTGGGAGGACAGGGTGGTCTTAGGAGAGGTTTCATTAGCCTTGGCTCCTCACTCAAACTGCCAAGTCAAGTCATATGGCCATCTGTGAAACAAACTACACTGGGGTGAGGACTGCTAAATATTCAAAGACGTTTTGAACTCATCCACACATGCACGGCCAAAATGTTATAGCACTGAGTCCACATCACAAGCCTTCTCACCCCCATTTCAATTCATTTTCTTGTGTTGATGGTGCCCTGATACAAATGTATTCCACAGCTGCAGAAGAGACCTGTGTAAATCCCCCACATCACAGATTTTCTTGTTTGTCTATTTGGGTAGTGCTCAGAGGCCCCAGCCAGGATCAAATCCACTGTAAGGATTTACCTGTCCCAAAGACATTGCAAAATAACACCCTAATCCTGCATTACAGCTCCTTGCAGTTGGATCCTTGAACTGGCAAAAAGTCCCACTGAGGCCAACAGGGAATTCGCAGGATGCAAGATTGAATGGGGACCAAGGGCAAAGCTAACAGGGACAAGAGCTCATGGTTACATAAAATAGCTATGGTTACAATTAGCAGGAATCAGCTGACTCTCAAAAATAATCTGCAGTTGCAGCACAGTAAGTCATAGCTTTCACTGCGTGACATCTGCCATTTCTAAACAAACTGCAGCCTAGTACAACAGTTTCATCATTTTGGGTATATGTAATTTGCTCAGTGTGTGGCCTCTCAGGGTGTTGTAGCTAAATTACAGGTATCTCTTTCTTTCCAAACATCTGTCAACATCTCCCCCGCTGGCACCACTAAGGTAAGGCTAATCAATTAATTTTATTGATAAACATATTTAAAGAAAATTTTATAATAATCTTTTATAGACTAACAGATTCTTAGTAAAAGGCAAAAAATGATAACAGGAATGCACAACTTTTTTGTCAATAAATTTAGAAAATGATAGTATATTCCTCTGGATTGGCAAATGCACATTGTAAAATGGCTTCATTACCACTGAATGGCTCTTTCGCAGGTTCAATATGATGTGAATAGGTCTGGCAAACTTGGATGGGTTTTCACTTTTAAGTTACCAGATCCAGCTCAGAGGAAGACTCAGCAGGCTGCAACAGCCTATTGTGGGATGGTGCAAGGAGAGTCAGACTAGGGATAGGAGAAGTGAGAAGTAAGACCAAGGGACGGCATTGTCTCACCTTGCCCCTTATTACTGCTGCCCATGAAGAGCTGGGATGAGAACCCAGCTTGTGCATACTTGTTTTCTAATTAATTAAACTTTTTAAAAGGTGTTTGCTGATCACAATATTCTCCAACATTTCAAGAATGAAACTTGCTGGCTAAAGCACTGTTCTTTCCATTCCTGAACCTTTTAATCTATTCCGGTAACTGAAAGGAAGGTAACTTCATGAAGAACTTGTATTACACCCATGTAAAAAAAAAGCGAGAATACGAAGTACAAGGGATGCACCTTCCTGCTCTGTTCACTGAAAGTGAACACACACCTTGTGAAGGGAGAAAGTGCAGTTAGCTATCTGAATAATCAGAGAGACAGTGAGATCCTGTGGAACCATCTGAGGAGAAAATGTGGAAAAAAAAATCTTCCACCAGTCCTGGAATAAATTGTTCTCAGTTGGGTCCAGAAACGTAAGCTGTACTTAGGGTCTCTCCTTTCTATATGCAACTCCAATGTATTTGAGCATGACTATAACTCAAATTATACTATTGCCCATTTGTGCATAAGTGGAAACCTCGGCACATGCACAGTGCGTTACTCATTAGTCACTAGCATGCGATAAGTGAGCATAATCATGGGTGGCTGGGGTGCGATTGGACTCAGGTATCCACACAGCCAAGGCACAAAGCGGGACAGTTCCTAAGCCAGTGGCAGATGGGCCCACGATGTAATATAAAGTGTCTACACCTACCTACATGGGTGGCAGGTATGGTATACTCAGGGGGGACTGACACTCTCCATACAGCCTGGCCTGTTCCCCACTCATGCTTTGCCTCCAGGCCCCCTTCTCTCTGGCGCTCTGATCTGCCAAGGCTGCCTGGGCTGGGCTTTCTGCCTGCCTCCCGCAAGGACTTGGAACACTGGAACAGGAGTGAAGTGGTCTTCCTGGTGAGCCAGGGCTGGGCTGGGGGCACTACGACCATGCTGGGGGTGGCGGTGTTGGGACCGCACTGCCCAGCTCTGGGGTCGGGGTGCTCTAGGTGTTCCGACAGAGGATGGGGCCTCAGGCACAAGGGGAGCCTCCTCCATGTACTGGGCCAGGAGTCACAAGTGGTGGGGGTGAGAGTTGCTGCAGTAAACAGCTGGAGCCATGGGGGTCACCTGAATCTCGGCCTAGCTTCAGGATTTTCTTTTACGCTACAGTCAACTGCTGTAGTGGCCAAGCCGCTCGATGTTCCTGTAACAGCCACTGCAGCCCCAGGAGGACAGAGGCTGCCTGACAGGTCATACTCATTGTCAAGCTGAAAGGGGGGTTACTTTAATTCAGACAGTGTGATTGACCTCCCCATCACTGATGTCCCTGTCAGAAGGCAGGGCCATCGCTGCAACTAAGCAAGCCACACACTTCTCGGCCTGCGTTTCGCCCTGAGGGTACTGGGACTGCACTGACTGACTTGCATGCGCCAGGCGCAAAAAGCCGTAACCCTAGATGGGGGTGGAGGGCTTCTGCATGACTACAGGAGTTTCCTTCCTGCTCAGCTGGCCAGTGGGTCTTGCGCACATGCCTGGGGCCTAACTGACCACCCATACTTGGAGTCAGGAAGGAATTTTCTCCATGTCAGCTCATGTGAGATCCCGGGGTGTTTTTCACCTTCCTCTGCAGCACAGGGCACAGGTCACTTGCAGATGTAAACCCGTGTAACAGTGGATTTGCTGTAGCTCAGGCCTGCCGACTGGAGGGGAGATGAGGCACTTGCCTTGGGGCCCAGTGATGCCTGGTGGGGGCCGGAGGTCCAAGCCCTCTGCATCACTGCTGGAGTGTTGTGCTGTATATTCAGGGCTGTGCTAAGGCCTGGAAGGGTGACGCAGCCTCATGTGCTACAGGCAGTGCTGAGGGCTGGCTGCCCGTGGCCCCCCACCTTCCGGGAGTGTGGGACCCCCCCATCTTACCTAGATGTGTTGGAGGCTGTCAGCTCCCTGCTGAAGCTTATACAGCCTTTAGATCATGATTTGAGGCCTTCAGTCTCTCGGCCAAAGATTAGGGGTCTAACTCAGATGCGGGTAAGTGAGGGTCTGCGGTCTGCAATGTGCAGGAGATCAGGCTCGATGATCACGATGCCCTCTTACGAACTTAACGTCTGCAAATCTGAATCCCACATCCACCCTGAACGATCACAGAGCCTCTTGCACTGTCAGTGAATTAAGCAGCCTTTTCTACCTGCCAAGGAGAACCCTGTTTCTATAACCAACTCGTGACCTGGTCATCTGACCCCTGTTATGACAAATACTGTTGAGCTGTGGCCGCAGCAGCCACTTTTTGTTCAGCAGAAGCATGTTTTTTCCCAATACCTACGGGGCCTTACTTACTACCTGTGCCTGCATTGGTGCATGCTAGGAAGTTCTGGGCAGCAAGCCCACAGCAGCTCCACAGGGCACAGAGACCAGGCGGGGAGGCTTAGAGAGCATCACGAGGCGCATGTGGGGCTATATACCATTCAGTGAGCTGGGCAGAGGAGAAGAGCTCCACCGATTGCCCCGTCTACACAGCAAAACTACTTGCCACTGTGGGCGCAGAGGACATTTTTAAAAGGAGGGGCAAGATGCTGCAATGATCCCAGCTCCCACGTCTATCCCTATGGCTGTAATGGGGGGTGTGTGGCTGTGTTGTGTACCAACTGCACAGCTTGTCTATTATAACTGTGTGGCTTTTTTTGTTCTTTCCCGTAACGCTAACACTCTTCTCAGGTTCAGGAGTTGAGACCCTCACTGGGCATTTCCTTCTTTTCTAAGGGTTAAGTTTGGGGTCCCACGGACCCAACAGACTCCAGGGAGCAGTTATGTGCCAGCAGGTAAAATGCTCCATCCCTGTGAAGGACTTTGTAAGGAACCACGACCTTTGGTGTGCAGAGGAAAACACTGGTGTGTTCTCTCACGAGTGCAGGCCTTGAGCACAGCAGTGTAGCTTTGTGCAAAGTCTCCCAAAATACCTTAACAAAGACATAGCGGCTGGGAGCCAGCTCTCAGCTCCTTGTTCCCACTAGTGAGCAGTCACTTGCACAAGCAGTTCCCTTGGTGTGAAGGTAACCAGGAATGGTGGGGGGAGGGGACAGTTTTCACACACTGGAGAGCAAGGAGGGCCGAGCCTATTCTTCTCAAGCAATCGGAGAGTCCCTAAGTTGTGCTCCTCTGCAGGCACAGGAAAAATATCCCTGTGCTTCCGCCTCTCACTTACCCCGCTGCTGTGCTGTGCTTTGTGAGCCTTGCCATGCACGTAGCTGTTGGCATGTCTCTGCACAGATGTCTTTCACACACGGGTTGGTTCAACAGGCGCCTCTCTTGCTTAGCAGTGGGCGTTCTTGGATAAGCCGTTACGCCATTTCTAACTGAGCGGGCTGATTGTACGAGATCTTCCTGGGGAAATAAAGGGCACTGGGCTGGTGAAGGTGAGAGGAAAGGTGCAGCCTAGCAACTGGGCAGGAGGTAACAGAAACCATAGCAACTCCGGGAAGGGTTTATAAATATAATGAAAGGGACGGGACAGGCCCGGAGGAGCTGCCGTGCTGACAGCTCGCTGGCATGTGCATGTTGCTCACAAGGCAGCACTTGCCTCTGTGCCAGTCAGGATGATGAACTGGGACGAAACAGGTCTGCTCCTGAGATGGAAGGCGGGCCTGCCTCAGTCATCACCTGTTTACCATGCCCCGTTGCTCAGCGCTTTGCCAGGCTCCAATACAGGGCTGCTAAGATGCCAAAATGGCTCTTTTCTTTAGGCTGTCCTACAGTCACAGGCTCTTTTTCACACAGCACACAGTCAACCTGTGGAACTCCTTGCCAGAGGAGGCTGTGAAGGCCAGCACGCTAACAGAGTTTGAAAAAGAGCTTGATAAATTCATGGAGGTTAAGTCCATAAAAGGCTATTAGCCAGGGGTAGGAATGGTGTCCCTGGCCTGTTTGTCAGAGGCTGGAGGTAGACGGAAGGAGACAAGTTGCTTGACCATTGTCTTTGGTCCACCCACTGTGGGGCAGCTGGCACTGGCCACTGTTGGTGGACGGGATGCTGGGCTAGATGGACCTTTGTCTGACCAGTAATGACCGTTCTTACGTTCTTACGCTCAGAGCTCAGGACTGCTGTGTACGAAGCCAGACAGGACGCTGGTGTAGTGCCTCTGAGCACGTTGCCACCAGAGCGTGACACCTTTTGGGCAACAGCCTTCCTGGGCCTGATGTCGGAGCATCCAGCACCTCTGATCTCACCAGGCACTTCCCATGGTGAGTGCACCTGGCTGGGACCCTGGGAGGCCATGGAGCCCCTGCCCCCCACCTCACGGTCAGAGCGACTCTCTGCCAGCATTGCAAACAGAGCTATCCCAATGCAGGGATGGGGCCTAGGGGAAATCCTCCCACAGTGCCCCAGGTGTGGGGCCCTGGGCCACCCCCCTACCCGCACTGCACACCTTGCCCCCTACCCAGCCTGCCCCTCGCCCTCCCCCCACGACCAGCCTAGCTGGGGATTACCTGGGGCAGGGCCCACGTGGTGGGGGCTGTGTAGCAGGGGGTTGCCTCCTCCCCACCATACTCCCCAGGCAGCGAGCAGCAGCCTGATCCAAGGTCTCCTGGCCGGTTGAGCCCCACTTCTCTGCAGGCTGCGGGGAGCAGAGGCCGGTTCTCACTGCCACAGAGAAGCGGGACTCAGCAGGTTGGGAAGGCAGAGCTGAGTGGAGTGAACATGGGGAGCGTGGAAGAGGTGAGGCTAAGGGAAGGGAGGCAACCCCCTGCTGCTACTGCTGCTGGACCCACCATCCCCTGCCCCACATAATCCTTCCCCCTGCTGTCCATAGGACGGATAGGGCAGCTGCCGCGGGGCCCACAACAGTGTGGAGCCTGGGGCGCCCGCCCCACCTTGCTGTATGGACGGGATGGCTCTGGCTGCAAAACAGAGCAAATTAAGTCAACAGGGAAGCAGGACCACTCAATAACGTCCATTCTGGGGAAAGGGGAACCTGAGTCTTGGGGTCTTGGCCTGTCGCTTGAGTCTGAAACAGGAGACTGAAGTGGTTCCAGCTGCCCGGTCGCACCCCACCCCTTGCTCCGTCTATTTCCCCAGGCCAGCAGGTCATCAGGTCCGCTCAACACTGCCTGGCCAGCAGCTGCCAGGCTAAAAGCAGGGCTTTTTTTCACTGGCAGAACGTGACAGAATGGAGCTCTGGCACCTTTGTTCTACAAGCACACCAGAAAAATCTTCATGCGTAGGAGCCCCTGCCGGTCCCACAGCAGCATGGGGCCTGGGGCAGGAGCAGAGCGGGGACTGGGGAATTAAAATTGAACACCCTGACCCCAATGAGGCATCATCAGATTTGAGTTCTGGCCCCCCCCTTTTTTTCCAGACAAACAGCACTGGCAAAAAGTGTTGGCTCCCCTCCACCACAGGCAGCCACTCAGCAGTCACACCTGCCCTCTAGGGGTTGCGACAGTGATCACACGTGCTTACCCCACCAGCTGAGCAACACACAGGGGCAACTGAGGTGCTCACACAGTATTCAGAGAAGCCATCAGACCATTCCCACTTCATCACGTGGGCACATTTAACTTCAAGACCTGGGTTTTCTCTAAATGGCTCATTGGTGTTTATTTATATAAAGGATCATGAATAAATAAAAACGCGGTGATTTGTTATTGTAGCACTTTGCAGTCCCAACTGAGCTGGGGCTCTCTGGTACCGAGTAGTGACTGAATGTGTGGTAAGTGATGGTCTCCACCCAGAAGCGCTTACAAGCTATGTAGATGAGATAGGCAAAAGATGAGAGGGGAAACAGGTAAAATGACTTCCTCAAGGTAAAACAGCCGGCCATTAGCACAGCCCAGAGCATGATTCAGCTCCCCCAGGCCTCTAGACTGTCGAGATTTGCATGTATCCCAGACTTATTAAAGAAGGTGTCATGTGATGATTGTTGAATATAAATGAACTTTCTGTTTGTTTGTGTTTCATAAAGCAGCTGTGACTCACGGGGCTGTAAGATGCTGCAGGGGAATACATGTACAGGGCATGCATACAGGGAAGATTAGCCTTTCCTCACAAGTGTTCGAAATAAATATTTGGTTGTACTTAATTTATGCCTGTGCATTAAGGTTCCTGAAACTTCAAAGCTGTTTAGCTCCTCTAAATAGCAATCTTGGCTTTTACACCCCAATGCAAAAACTCTCTGCCCCTCCCTCCTAGCCCAGGATCTGAACCTGGTGATTCATATGTTTCTCCTCTCCGGACTTGATTCCTGTCTCTCTCTCTGTCTGGATGAGACAGTGGCAGCAGCTTATAGAAAATACGGCAGCCAAGGCTTCTCTGGCTCAGGCTGCAAGGAGCGCGTGGCTACACATGCTACATGATGGGGTCAAATTTAGCTACGACAGATCAGGAAAGGGATCTTGGAGTTATAGTGGATAGTTCTCTGAAGACATCCACGCAGTGTGCAGCGGCAGTTAGTAAGGCAAATAGGATATTAGGAATTATTAAAAAAGGGATCGATAATAAGACAAAAGATATCATACTTCCCCTATATAAAACTATGGTACGCCCACATCTCGAGTACTGCGTGCAGATGTGGTCTCCTCACCTCAAAAAAGATATATTGGCATTAGAAAAGGTTCAGAAAAGGGCGACTAAGATGATTAGGGGCTTGGAACGGGTCCCATATGGGGAGAGGCTAGAGAGACTGGGACTTTTCAGTTTGGAAAAGAGGCGATTGAGGGGCGATATGATAGAGGTATATAAAATCATGAATGGTGTGGAGAAAGTGAATATAGAAAAATTATTTACCTTTTCCCATAATACAAGAACTAGGGGACACCAAATGAAATTGGTGGGTAGTAGGTTCAAAACTAATAAAAGGAAATTTTTCTTCACACAGCGCACAGTCAACCTGTGGAACTCCTTGCCGGAGGAGGCTGTGAAGGCCAGGACTCTATTAGGGTTTAAAAAAGAGCTTGATAAATTTTTGCAGGTTAGGTCCATAAATGGCTATTAGCCAGGGATAAAGTATGGTGCCCTAGCCTTCAGAACAAGGGCAGGAGATGGATGGCAGGAGATAAATCACTTGATCATTGTCTTCTGTTCTCCTTCTCTGGGGCACCTGGCATTGGCCACCGTCGGCAGATGGGATGCTGGGCTGGATGGACCTTTGGTCTGACCCAGTATGGCCATTCTTATGTTCTTATGTTCTTATGTCCATTTCAGTCTGCTCCCTGCTCCTGAGCCTCAAGGCCATCTGCTGAGCCAACTCTGAACTCAGCTCAAGCAGTGACTGCAACTCCATGTGCGGCCCCTGTGCACTGCTGGGATGCAGGTGCTTGGCAGACCCCGAATGAAGCATGGGAGAGACAAATTGTTCAGTGTCTCGGAGACCACACTTCAGTAGGAGGTCAGGCTAATCGAGGGGTGGTTTGTAGTCACAGCACGGTGACTACATTACTAGTAACATGCTTCCACCATATTCAAATGAATGAAGGTGGCAGGTAGAGAAGAATAATGCCTATACCCAGTGGATAAATGTCAACCACAGCTCCCTTTGTCCGGGAAGAGAGAAGACCTGGAAACTCCACTGGGGACCGACCATGCAGATCTGATTGATCTGGGAAGCACTTAGATGGCACGGTGTTGATGGGCCCCAGAGAAAAGCCCAGGAGAGATCCAATACTGGAGGAAGGGGGTGCCTCGGAAACGCCAAAAGCTGGCTGTGGTTTGGGTTTTTTTTTTCTGGGTTTTATGGTTCTTTGGGCCCTTTCTGCTTCATGTAGGAGGGAGAGACTTGAGCAGCAACTGAACTTTGATTTTTAAGGCAACTTGGGGCTGGGACTCCACTGTCAAGTTTTCTCCTGCTGCATTTGCATGACTAGTCCAGCCCGTGTCCTCTTGCATTGCCAGCAGCACTCACCGGCCTCTCCCTTTGTGCTCAGGTCACAGCGGCTGTGAGGTTGCTGCTTCTATCTGCTTGGTTTGGGGGAGCCAGGGAGAAACTGGTCTCTGAAACCCTCCTTCCCCTCCCATGCATAGAGGCAGCCGCCACTTCGCCTGGAGACTGTAGGCTCCTGGGAGCTGATCTCTTGTTCCTGTCCAACGCTCCACCTCTCACTTGCAAAACAACAAGCGCAGCTGAGGGGGATAGACCGATACTAGACTGCCCTGCTACTAGAGGCACCTCTAGCTGAGGAACAGCAAAGGCTTGCTTGTGCCACTGGTGCCTCTCATTCGCTCAGGGCCAGAGGCCAGACCTTCGAACCCAGTCCACCTTTGGGAGGACAGTGGGGAGCGCCACGCCCACCTAGGAACAAGGTCTTCACTTCAAAACAAAGTGGGGAGGGAGGGAACAATTTGTAGAAACATTTTCCATCCTCTGGTGATGGGGAATTCACGCCACACTGGTATAGGAAGAGTTCCCTGTAGCCAGAGGGTGGTTAGCACCCCTGGGGGTACTGGGAGGGCAGAGCAGGCCCAATTAAAGAGCAAACCCAGTTGTGAGGGTTGCACGGTGGCTAATGAAAGGAGGATTTAGGGGCATATTTATTATGATCGTCTGCTGCATCCCACCCCTGCCCCCCAAATCTGAGCAGGCGAGGTTTAACTAGCAGCACAAGGGAGCAATCTCACGTGCTACAGATGAAGCTTTATGGTTTTCCATAAAAAAAAAGAAGTTTTCTCTCTGCACTAGAGCTCTATGGGGGCCCTGGCATGATATCCCTATCTGTGAGAGCTGGAAGGGACTGTCACAGGCCATTGAGTCTAGCCCTCTGCCCTCACAGCAGCACCTGGCACCCTCACTGAGGGATTTTTTTTTAATTTCTCTGCCCCAGCTCCCTAAATGGCTGCTTTAAGACTTGAGCTTACAACCTTGGGTTGAGCAAGTGAGTGGGCAAACTACTGAGCTACCCTCCAAAGGGTGTCTTCCAGGATCCAATAAGAGCTATTCAAGGCCTTGTAATTGGCAGCAGTCAGGGAAGGTACCACACCTTGTGCCAAACCCTTACTCATTCTTTTGGCAGAGGCTGAGATTCTGTTCTCCGTCCCACGTGGCTCCAGGGGAGTGAAAGACGGCTCAAAGAGCGACAGGAAACCAGTGGCCTGCAAATCACAGTTCAGCAGCTGGGGTGATGAGGGCCAGAGGTGAGTGCAATTCAAATGATAACCCAGGTCAGGCTTTTCCAAGACGTAAAGACTCTCTATCATCCAGCGCCGGGGTGTGTGTGGAGGCCGGGAGGGAGAAAAATGGGCTCACATAATTTGTGTTTTCAATGTACTCCACCAGAGGTGCTTGGGTTTTGTTCCACCTTTGTTAAGCAGGGCTGGAAAATGTTTAATCTCAATTCTCTCTTCATGCCATTTCCTTTGGTGGGCAGAAGGAACTATTCAACAATCCTGATGAATAACCTTGGTGCAGAACAGGTATCTGTACATTTAGCTCTTTCCCCAGTGAGCAGAATCACCTGATCCTTCCATCCCCCTCCTCATCATGCCTGGGCTGCTGGTGTACCCTCCCTGCCCTTCCTACTTCCTATTGTGGTGACCGTAATCAGACTTAGGTGTCTACATGATGTCTGAGTCCCACACACTTTGCTAGACTAACGTTTTCTGACATCTCCTGTGCTCCTCCTGGTTATATATCCAAGTACTCAGCTTGCTTCTTTGACAGCGGCCATACATTGTGCTGACAGCTTCATGATTCTTTCCCCCATCTCTTTCTCATTGTCAATAATCATTGGCTAACTTGCCCTGTGCTACACTGAAAATCAGTCCACTTTCTCCTTGGATGTCACAGGCAACGTCCTCTTCCACTTTCTTCTGTCTCTGAAGAATCAGTGTGTTTCTTCCCGCCCCTATCCAGTATGCAAGGCCACACAGAGGCTGGCTGGAGTCTGCACTTGCCTGCACTTATAAATCAAGTTTGTTTTGCAGTGCAGAGGCAGAATTTATCATTTGCCTTCTGTGCATTAATGCTGCACGTTTTTATCATTTTGTCATGCAGAATGTAGCTAGCAGATGGGAGGGAACATATGGCCTGTTGCGAGCAAATGGGAGCCCAATCCAGCGGAAATGGTCCAGGCCCACAGAGGGGTGGGGAAGAGAGAAAATGCACATGTGTAGGTGAGAGGAGACCCAGTAGCTCCATGGTATGGTTCTTCCTCCCCACAGCTGTATCTGTGCAAGTTCTCCTACTCTTGTTTTGGCTCCAGCCCAGCAAGATGCTTAAGCTTGTGTGGAGTCCCCATTAAAGTCAGTGGCCTTTACCCTAATTAAACCAGTAGTTAGTACGGTGCTGGAGCAGAACCTTTGAAGTGATTGCCCCAGGAACCTGGTGGGGCAAAGCTGGAGGGTGGTCACTCTCTGGAGTATCCCCTACAACCCATTGGTAGATGATGACCCCTCTGTTTCATTCTTTCTCGCCAGCATGGTAAACCCACCCAGACAAGGCCCGGTGGGACTTAAAGACAATGACCAGCAGGATGCCATGGCAACACGGTTACAGAGCGCCCCCTGGGGAGGGGCAGTGTGTTAGTAGGAATAACCCCACATGCTTTTTTAGGTAAGAGATTATTTTTACAGACTGGAATTTGCTAGTCTCTTTCTAAAAGTTCATCAAGAAATGCAAAACATCAAAGCTATTATAAATACAGTAAAGCCAATCCCATCTCCTCACATACTACCTAAAAATACAGCATGATAATGAAAATACGGTACACAATTTGTTGAATATTACAAAGAACCTCAGCATCTCTCTGCAGCCATCACAAACCTAACCCTACCTTCAAATCCAATTCCAACAGAACCAAACTGAGCTGATCGTCCTGGTTATTCCTCCTGGCCTTGAGACCTGTGAATCCCTCTGTGTTCCTTCTTCAGAGGCCCCCGGGGAGCATGGCATTGGTACACCATGCTTATAACGCTCACTGCTCTGTAATCAAATCTCATGCTTCAGGGCTTCAGATGGTTGCCTGCAGGGGGTCAGGAAGTGTTCGCTCTGCTCCTCTGGCTGCATCTCTCTGCTTCCTGCCCTTGAATGTGGAAGGGGTCCTGCCCCCTACACTGAGAAACACAAGGGGAATTGGGGGAGCAGAGCAAGTTAGTGCCACATCTCTCCATTTTCACTCACAGCTGCCGGTAAGTAAGGAACCAGCAGCCAGTTGGGTGAGAGCCTCTGGGTGGCCCTCCTGCTGGCACCAGACCCTTCCACTAGAGGGCCACCCAGAGGCTCTCACCCAACTGGCTGCTGGTTCCTTACCCCTCCTGCCCCTGGTGCTTGAGGGTGGCACGTGCCCCCTTCTTTCTCCCACCACATGTTGTCCCAGGGGACTCAGCATACATAACCGAGTAATAGTAGTAAAGTAACCAAGGCCAGTGGAAGCCAGAATGGGGCTGGGGGTGCTGGAGGCAGGCTACTGGGTCAGAGCTGCTGAACATCGTCTACCACACAGGTGCTCATGTGACCTACATGCTGGTAGGCTGGTTGTGAGAGGCCCAGGTTGAGCGCTGGAACAGCAAAGCATTGTAAGGCATCCGAAGTTACTGAGCAAGTGGGGGACTCCCTCACTGGTCTGCTTTGTACCCCTGCCCTCTGATGTCCTCTGCCAGATGCCCAGACCCTGTGTATCAGAGGGGACTTGGACAATTAAGAGAAGCACCAGGGCATTCCACTGTTCCTTTTCCTGAGGTGGTTTCTGAAGCTCCTTCTGTAGATGTGATGCCCCACAAGAGGGATTTGTTTTTTGCCTTGAGTAGCAATATCCCATGCTATGAAACATACAGTTTTATATTCTCTTTCCTCCTTAAACATGGCCAGCAGGAACGGTAGCAAATTAGTCTCTCAGGCTTCCTGTTGTAGTCACATTTGTGCCTAATTTTTCATTAAAGAAATAGAGAATATAGAGAGATTCAGCTTGGCAGTTCAGCCAGTGGCACTCCCTGGAGCTGATCTGAAGTCACTCTGGTTGCAAAGTTTACACCTTTTTCACATGCCTAAACCCCCGGGCCTGGCCTCCATCTAGACCTTCTGCTGATCTAGCTCCCTCACTCAGCGGTGTGGAAAAGTCACATCCCTGAGAGCCGTAGTTAAGCCAGCCTAAGTCCCACTGTAGGCGCCGCTCTGTTGATGGAAGAAATCTTCCACTGAGCAGGCTACAGCCCCTCAAGGGGGCTGATGTATTACAGCAACAGAACAACCCCTTGTGTCGCTGTAGTAGGCAGCTACAGTCCAGTGCCCCCTCAGAGCAGCTGCAGCTGTGCCAGTCTAGTGCATGTGCTACAAACCTACCCAGAGGCTGCAGCCTGGTGCAGCTTAAGAGCTGAATAGGAGCGGAGCTGGAATTTTGCAGGGCTCTCAAACCCCAGCGATTTGGCTTTTGGCCCAAACAGATGCCTCACGAACCTAGCCAGCTGTAAAAGCAGGTCCTCAAGGGCTTGAGGCAGACTGCTTTAGCTCACTGCAGGCCCCTTAAGCATGTCAGGAAGTTTTAAGAGCTTAAGTTAGCTTAACAGTGACCTTAAGTGCCCAGGAACCTTAAAGTCTGGGAAAGCAGCTGCTAAGCCAGTCCAAAGGCTGTAAGCCATTATGGGCCTCAGGACCACAGTGGTTTAGTACCCACCCTTCATTCTAAACTGCTCTGAAACAAGCAGGAGGCAAATGCATGTATGCACAAAATGCTTGTTTTAAACAGCCACAATGTTCAAAACCAGCACTGGGCTGAGTGCCTGAGAAGCTGGCTGGTTTACAAGCCACAAGCAATTTTCAAAGCAAGCTAAATTTGGGGCTTATATCTTGACTTTCCCAAGACCATCGCTGTTTTGCAAGTAAGGACAGACATGGACAGAAGGATTTTCCATGCTCTCCTACACCAGCAACCATTTAAAAAGTCAGTGTTTACTCCCACCTCCCTCTGCAGAAGTACATACATATACCTATCTCACAGAACAGGAAGGGACCTCAGGAGGCCATCAAGTCCAGTCCCCTGCACTCACAAAAGGACCTAGTGTAACCCACAGACCTACGTGCAGTTCACTGTCCCATGTAGTGGTACCTAGACCACGTCACAGAGGAAGAATGAGTGTCCTCTACAGTCTAAGCTTACAGCAAGCTGTTCTTCAGCTCAGGCTGTAGCAGCACCTGCCCTAAGCTCCAGAGATTCCAGGTCTGAGTCTACCTCAGAGCAGTTACATAAGCACCATCCCTGACAGCTTTTTTTTTTTTTTTTTCCCAAATCTATTTGCCCGAGGCCCCTACATGGCCCCCTCAGGGAGTGAGCTCACAACCCTGGGTGCAGCAAGCCAGTTCTCTAACCATGTATTTTCAGACCAGGGACTATGAAAAGTTTTTCCAGTGAAATGTTGGTGGGAAATACTGAACCGGCTATAGTCCTCACCATTTTCCTGCTGCACTTAGCACGGGACATAGGTGTAATACCAACGTGACAGGAAAGGTGTACCTGGAGGCAGAGGTATCTCATACTCTGATCCTGAGGCTCTAGATGCGTGAGTACTCCTTGCGAGGTCAATGGGATTACTGGTGCCTGAGAGTTTCAATATCACGGCCCTAGACTCTGCTCACCAGTGACAAAATGGCATTGCCATTTTCGGGGCAACTGTTTTCACTGAAAATGGCTCAACCGACTTCGTTCAGGCTTAAGAAAAATGGGTGCAGCAAATATCCCCAGCCTGAGCCCCAGAGGAGTTTGCCATGAGAAGGAGACAAGTTTGAGCTGCTACGCCCTGGGAAAAAGCCGACGGAGCTGAAGAATGGGCAGATGATGATTGCTGAAGTACGGCAGGGCATATGCAGGAGCTCCAGCTGGAGGGAGGTTTTGTGTGACTTCCCCCCTGCCCCAGGGCTCGCCGCACTGATGGATGCTGCCAATTAGGTCAGCACAACGTGCTTTATCCTCCCCGCTCAGCGAGGAGGCCAACAGAATTGCCAGGCCCCTGGCAAGATGGGGGCAGGGTGGGATTCGGTGCTCCTGGAAGGGGCAGGGTTGTGGGGCAGCCAGCGCTCAGTGCTGCCTGGAGCACGCCACTCACCCCCATCTCTCCCAGCCAACCCTCAGAACCGCCACAATAACACGCCATGCTGGATTGGGCTCTAGCCCTGAACGTTAGGGTGCCGTTAGGAACTGTGGGGGTGCTTGCGGTAAACCTGCCAATACTGCACAGTGCGCTTTGCTGACCCTGGGAATGACGCCCTGCTGGCTTCGGTGCGGTGCTGAGCCTCTGTGTTACACGGTGCTGGACTCTTACACATCCTGGGGGCGTTGGGTACCACGATGCATGTTGAAGGGGGGAGGCGATGAACTAATGGAGTTCACTTTCAAAACATAGAAACTTCTTTTGTTGTCTCCCTTTGGTTGAGCACCCCAAGCAATCTCTTCAAAGCCATCCAGGTGTCTTGAGCTGGTTCATAGCCAAACTTGCCCAGCCTCTTCCTCCAACAGGCTGAGGAGATCCAACACCTCCTGTCTCCTCCGGACAGGAGTGCGTCTAGTCAGTGGAGCTGTCGTGGGCAGTGCGGTAGCTGCACCGAACAAGGGAAGGTGCTGGCTCAGTGATCAGGGAAAGGCATGGCCAAAACATCTGGTGTGTTCTGAAGCAAGTGGGGTCTTCTAGTCACTGTGACCCTACAGGCAGCGGACTTTACAGCTGTGACCGTGGTTGCAGGGCTTGGGACATTGTGGAGAAACTGCCTGAGTTTACACGCACACGGCATCAACCTCAATCAGTCGCCCGGAGCTCAGCATCCCTCAGGGAGGTGGCTGTTAGCCTGTCATCATAAAGGCAGCACACGTTGGACAGAGCCAAATCTGAGTGTAGCCAAGTTCAGACACAAGGCGATGCCCGGTTGTACCAATGTCTTCGTCTCTCTAAGGTATGTGGGAACCAAGTCCCCCGGTTTCAATGCGAGTTAAGCACCTACAGACCTTTTGAAGGCATAAACATATGTGCTCATGGGTGTGGGCAGTGGGTGGAGTCCTCCTCCGGGGAAGCTAGCTCCCAGCCCCACCCCCGCTGCCCAAGACACTGCACCTCCACGGCTGCAGCCCTGAATCTCCCCAGTCTCCCTGTGGCTGGAGGAGCCCCAAGCCTGAGGGGTTATTGATGAACCGGGAAGCTGAGTAGCAGATACCACCTCCTCAGCTGCCATGGACCTTGCATGGTGCATAATAACAAGCAAAAACTTCCCCCGTGCAAAACACCAGAACCCGCCACCTGGCCTGCTCTGGTAATGGCTGTGCAGGGGAGTTCTCCTGGCCTACTATACCTACTGCTTATGCTCATAGGGGCTGACTTGTAGTTTTCCCAGGGTGATCTCCATCCCCGAGCTTCGCCCCCTCCCAGCGCCCTCCACCACATCCCCAGAGCCCCACCCTCACTCTGTCTCTTCCCACACCCAATCTGCCTCTATGCCAACACTTCTGACAACCAACCCCTCCCTGGAGGCTCCTGCCTGCCATTGCTCACTGCTGTCCACCTTCCCCCAGGCTCCTCTCCTGGGCTCTGAGCAACTGGCTGGCTGTGCTACCCAACTGCTGTGGCTGGTGTGGGCTAAGCTACACTTTTTCATAGGCACTTGAGCCCTGGAGCACCCGCAGGAGCAGTGCCTGGGATCGTGCTTCAGTTCCTAACCTGTAAAATGGGGATATCGGGGCTGTTCTCAGGGGTGGGATAGCTCAGTGGTTTGAGCATTGGCCTGGTAAGCCCTGGGTTCTGAGTTTGGCCCTTGAGGGAGGTCATCTGAGCTACGTCTACCTGTGTATGCGACATCGAAATAATAGCGTCTACACGTCCTCCAGGGCTGGTGCCGTCGACGTTCAGTGTCGATGTTGGGCAGCACTACATCGAAGTAGGCGCTGCAGGGGAGCGTCTACACGCCAAAGGGGCCCACATCGAAATAAGGGTGCCAGGAACAGCTGCAGACAGGGTCACAGGGTGGACTAGCACTTCCGGGGCAACAGCTAGCCGCTCCCTTAAAGGGCGCCTCCCAGACACACTCAGCCTGCACAGCACGTGGTCTGCAGAGCCACAGGCATGCACACCCCATCAAGGCAGTATGGACCCCCAGCAGCAGCAGCAGCAGCCAGAGGTCCACCCAGCCGCCCCTGCAGGAGCAGTGCTTGCCCTGCTCAATGCTATGCAGGAGGCAGCTGAGCACCTTCTATTCGCAGAAGAGGAGCTGCCCCCAGGGGAGGAGGAAGCAGCCCCAGACCTTGCTGCCCTCCAACCCCCCGCCGCACATGCCGCTGGCTGTGGAGCTACCCCACGAGCACTGACTGGTGGGAGCGGCTGGTGCTCGGAGAGTGGGACGACGACCGCTGGCTCCAGAACTTTCGTATGAGCCGGCAGACATTTCTGGAGCTATGCCAGTGGCTCACCCCCGCATTGAGGCACCAGGACACCTTCATGCAGCGTGCCCTCAGCGTGGAGAAACGGGTTGGCATCGCTGTCTGGAAGCTGGCCACTCCAGACAGCTACCAATCCGTAGGGCAGCAGTTCGGCATGGGCAAGGCCACCATTGGGGCTGTCCTTATGGAGGTAAGAGGACCCGGGGGGGGCTGGGGGGGGCAGCCCTGGGGGAGGGAGGCCTGGGTTGGAGGGCCAGACACACCCTGCACACCCCTCACTGATGCTCTCTCATGTCCTTCCCCTGCAGGTCATCTGCGCAATCAACTCCCTGCTCCTCCACAGGCTCATGCGGCTTGGGGACCCGGATGCTCCCATCACGGGGTTTACCAGCCTGGGCTTCCCAAATTGCTTTGGGGCTCTGGATGGGACCCATATCCCCATCTGTGCACCGGAGCACAGCGGAGGACGCTTCCTGAACAGGAAGGGCTACCATTTGGTGGTCCTCCAGGCCTTGGTGGACAGCCAGGGCCACTTCCTGGACATTTATGTTGGGTGGCCTGGCAGCACCCATGACGCCCGGGTGTTCAGGAATTCGGGCCTGTGCTGCCGGCTGGAGGTGGGGACCTACATCCCCCAGTGGCAGATCCCTGTGGGGGACACCACCATGCCCCTCTGCGTCATCGCAGATGCGGCATACCCCTCCGGCCCTGGCTCATGCACCCTTACATGGGCCATCTCTCAGCCAGCCGGAGCGCTTCAACATGCGCGTGAACCATGTGCGCCAGGTGGTTGAGCGCACTTTTGGCCGCCTCAAAGGGCGCTGGAGGTGGCTCCTCACCCGCCTTGATGCAGGCCCCACCAACATCCCCCCCAGGTTGTGGGGGCATGCAGTGCACTCCACAACATAGTCAAGAGCAAGGGGGAGGCATTCTTCCAGGGCTGGGCTGTGGAGGCTGGCAGGGCTGATGTGCAGCCACCCGCTGCCCCCAGTCGCCAGGTGGACCCCAAGGGGATCCGGGTCCAGGAGGCCCTGCGGGCCCATTTTGACGAGGCCGTGGGGTGAATGCTGGCAAGCCCCCACACTGCACCCCCGCATCCTCCACAACACTCCCTGCCCTCACGCCCACACCACAGAACACCCAAGAGCACCCCCTCCCCCACTTTTCTTGCAAATAAAAATGGACCTGTTGTTTTTGAAACCAAAAAACCATGAATTCTCTTATTAATACAATATATATATATAGTAGAACAAAAGGGAGAGACTATTTACATTGGGGGGGGCAGGTACCATAAAAGAACAGGGGTCTAACACAAACTATATACAAATATAATGGGGGATAGGTACAAAGGGGAAGGGGGGGCCACGTCCTCAGCCCCGCACCCCTCTACTGTCTGATGCCCAGGGTTGGAGGGCACGACCCTCGCCTCGGCCTAAGCCCTGGACGAGGCTGGGTGGGGGCCGAGCGAACCGGCAGGTACGGCCGGTGGGTGTCTGCAGGCCCCAGGTCCCCCTCAGCGGAAGGCCCCAGGGTGGCGGACGGCGGTGGGACAGCGGTTGGAGCGGCGGGCAGAGCGGCGGGCGGCACGGCATGGGGGGCCAGGTATTCTGCTATGCGCTTGAATTGGCACATGAAGGCCCCCCCATGCCTCCTGGCACCAGCGCACGCTCCAGCAGCCGCTCCTCCACCCGCTCCGACAGCTCCAGCTGACGCCAGAAGGTTGCGAGAAGCTGGGGGTCCGTCGCCGTCTTCTGGTGGCTCCTCCTCTGGCAGCCTCATCCTGGGGCTGGTTGGTGCTCCGCCAAGGGGCTGGCCTGCTGGGATGGCCCCGGTGGGCTCTCCGGGACCACTGAGACCTCGCCGGCGCTCTCCGGGCCCTCTGATGGTGCAGCTGCGGAACACAGGGGGAAAGAAGAGTGGAGACAGCCATTAGTGTGGGCCCCGACCTGTGGCCCTTGTCCCCCCACCCCTCTGCTGCTGGTTCCCCATCCCCATCCCCGGGAGATGCTGATGATGATGATGGGTGTCCTCCCCCGCCGGGGACCCTAGGTTCCGCTCCCCCCATCCCCAGGGATGGGGCATGGCTCTGTCCTACGGGGGTACAGGGGGTGATGCACGCTTCTGAGGGACATGCCACTGCTGTCCTTGGGGCCATGGTCATCTGGGCATGTGGAGGGCCCTGGTCATGTCTGTTGTCCCAGCCCCTTAACCCTGGAGGTGTGCACTTGGAGGGGGAATACATACCTGACGGTCCACTCCCACGGTCGGGGGACACCCTCTGGGCGGACACCCTGCTGGAGCTCCGGGACGGCAGGGCGATGTGGAGCCCCCCCATTGCTGGAGGAGGATTCCCCCTCCTCCTCCTCCGGCATCCCAGGGGTGGGCTTCTGGGGGGGGACCTGGGGTGCGGGGCTTGCCTTCGGGGCAGACTCCATCTCCGGGGCCTGCTGGGGCTCGTCAGCCAAGGTGTCCAGAGCAGCCGGCGGGGAGGAGGTGTACCGGGGCCCAGGATGGACCTGAGCTCCCTGTAAAGGGGCAAGTGGCGGGGGCAGCCCCAGATCGGCCGGCCGCATCCCAGGCCCGGGCATAACCCTGCCGCAGCTCCTTAACCTCACTCCTGATGTGATCAGGAGTGCGGACAGGGTGACCCCGGGCAGCCAGGCCCTTGGCCAGCCGAGCGAATGCATCTGCGTTCCACCTCTTGCTCCCCATTACCTGGAGCACCTCCTCCTCGCCCCAGAACCCCAGCAGGTCCCGGATCTCGGCCTCTGTCCAGGAGGGGCCCCGCTGCCTGGGAGCCCTGGCTCCCCTTGTGGGGGGTGCCCTGGGGGCGCTTGGGGGGGCTGGCGGGCAGCCATCGCTGCAGGGGTGGTGGACTGGGGCTGCAGAGATGCATGCAGGCTGGCCACATGGCAGTGCTGCTGCCTGCACGTGCTCTCAGCTTCCTGCACAGGAACGCAGGGAGCGGGGAGCTTTAAGGGGCTGCTGCACGCGGCGACCATAGAGCTCAGGGGCTGGAGAGAGCGTCTCTCAACCCCTCAGCTGATGGCTGCCATGGCGGACCCCGCTCTTTCGATGTTGCAGGACGCAGATCGGCCACATGTGCCCTACTTCGACGTTCAATGTCGAAGTAGGGCGCTATTCCCATCCCCTGATGGGGATAGTGACTTCGATGTCTCGCCGCCTTACATCGATTTCAACTTTGAAATAGTGCTCGCCACGTGTAGACGTGGCGGGCGCTATTTCGAAGTTGGCGCAGCTACTTCGAACTAGCCGACACGTGTAGACGCGGCTCTAGAGATTTGGGGCAAATGGTGGGGGGGAGAAAGAGATGGTGCTTCGTCAGGCCAAGAGGGCAGCGGACTGGACTCAATGACCTCCTACGGTGCCTTCCAGCTCTATGAGATGTGTATCTCCATGTATTCTATTCTGAGGTGCTCAGCTATTAATGGGGCCATGTAAGTACTTGGCATAGCAAGTGCCGTGTTGGGACTCCAGGTATCTGAGTTCGGTTCAAACCTGAGTGACTCACTTAACTCTCTGTGCCATGGTTCTCCATTTACAACATGGGAATACTCCTGCTCTCCAGGGGCTGTTTGGTCTCTTTAGACCACAAATTCTTTGGGACAGCCACTGTCTTGCACACAGTACAATGGGAAGCTGGGATTTCTAGGCACCATGATAGTATAAACAACAGAAAAGGGGGAAAAATAAATAATTTTTGTCTCTTTCGCTCTCCGGAAGCCAGACCTGCAGACCTGGCGAGGATTTGAACATACTAAGAAGGAGAGTGTGAGGGAGCTCCTTGTTAGAATATTGGCAGCACATTGCTGGGATAAGTGCCCCCGAATACAGCATCTCTGCTTCAGATTTACCTGAGGGCCAGGGGGCTGACAAGCTGTGTTCTGAAAGAAGCTGGCAGAGCTGTGCCTTTCAGGAAGGAGAGAGCCACTGGCACTGTTTCTCCGCAGGCCCACAATTTGCCTTAGGGAAGGTGAATAGAAGCACTCACCAAAGTGCTAAAGGGATGCTCCAGGCATGCACTGAAAGATTCCTAGATGACCTTAATATATTTCTACCATTCATGCCTGCAGTGCCCACAGGAGGGAGTTGCATGCTGCTCACATCCCTGTACCGGCTGAACCTCACTAGCCCGGCACCCACACAACTGATGCCAACCGAGACAATTAGCTGAGTGACAGGAAGTCAATGTTGTCTAGCACATTGCCACCACTTACTGGGGTCTTAGAAGACATTTGGAGTAAATTACAGCTAAATAACAGCACAGAGCACAGAGAACCAGGATGAGTGGTTGTAAACAAATTTTATGGGACCACAGGAAGCTTGGCCGTGAGAAGTGGTTAGCCAGCTGACTAAAGTCATGCCGGATTATGGAGGTTGCTGGATGAGGGAGTCCCAGATTAGGGAGGTTCAACCTCTAGTTCAAAATGCAGGGTAGGGTAGGCATGCCCTTAGAGAAGCGCAGAATTTGGTGACATCACATAGCTGCACACACGGTTTCTGCAAATTGTAGTTGCTATTGTAGTTTTAGCTCAGTTTTCAAAATTATATACACTACAGGGCTGGCATCTCTTCTTGGCAAGTGTTAGCAGTGTAGGTCTCATTACATTATGGTGTTGTTTCTTCTTCTGGGAATGATCAGACAACAGATACCTTTGTTTTTGACGATTAACTTGATAGTAAATCCGATCAGAAGCCCAGCATTCAATTAGGGAAAGGTTAATATTACGCAAGCTACACACCTTCCTGTCAATACCTGCAATTCCATTAAAGACTGATCAAATTAATCTCTTTATTTTGTCAGTATGTGTTTCTCCAAACTATGCTAGATTCACTGGTGAGCTCTAGTGCTCATGCAGCATTTCAGCAATGGAAAACCACTGTAATAGGGATTGATCAGCCAGTTAGATTGTGTTCATTGGAGTGGCCCAAATTTAGCAGAGCATCTCACTAAATCTTGGCTGAACAACGTGTGTCTCTGAAAGGCACTTAGAAGATGTTACAGAAGTTGGTGAGGACTGGCTTTTTCTATAATTCACGTGACATTTCTATGATATGGAAGCAGACGAGCCACGAATTCCCGATTTAGTAATGTCTAATGGACTAAGTACCAGCCTCTTGGAAAAGGGCTAAGGATGTCATTGTTTTAAGGGGATTTTCAATTTGCTTGTGTGGCCGAACGGATCTTTGTGTTGGCTCCGTGACATGGAGACCACATTTTCAAGAGCGCTCTGTTCATTTGTGACAACACTTGTTTGTGTTTGGTGCCTCGACATGATCGGTACGTGCAAAGCAAATGCTGGTTATGCTCAAGTTGCAAGTTTCCCCATGGGCAAAGTACGTGAGTCTCAAGGAGCTTACCTAGATTGCTGGGGCCCTGTGAGGTCAGGGAGAGGCACACTGTCCTTGGTAGGACAAGGGACCCAAGAGCAGATCCAGCATCTGCTTGCCAATCAGCAAGGTGTGAGGTGTCTTTGCTAGGGAGCTCAGTGGAGGGGAGAAGCCATTTTGGAGCAGTCTGGAGCCAGCCAGGAAGGCAGCACTGGCAGTGTGTGGAGCTCATGGTCTGAATGCAGGGTTCCCCCTGAGAAGTGGCCTCTGGCGACCTGAAAGCTAGATCCCTCAGCTTGAGCCTGTACTGCTCCAAGGCGACTTCTGGTTTGTAGAGATTTTCTGGGACATCTTCCTCCAGGCAGGCTGAGTTAGGCCTCCAGCTGCCTTTGTGAGATGAGGGTTGCCACAGTCCAGTTTTTGACTGGAACACCCAGTTGAAAAGGGACCTTGGTGGCTCTGGTCAGTGATGCTGACCAGGCCATTAGAAGCCCAGCTGGTGCATGTCGCTCAGCTCCGAGGCAGAGGAACAACCCTGGGTCTCTGTTCACTGTCCTGCCCTGAGTAACAGCTCCCCAGCTCCCATTGGCCAGGAACCACAGCCAAAGGGAGCTGCAGGGTTGACAGCTGCAGGTTGTGGCAGCATTCAGAACCACCCAACCACGCCTCTGTCTCCAAGACAAGGGACATGTCATCCAAGGTCAACGCCACCCAGAGCCTGCATCCCTCACCCCCACCCCAATGCCCCAAACTTGAGTCCTTTCCCACTCCTGAACTCTTTCCCAGGGCCCAAACTCCCTCCCACACCCCGATCTCCTGCCTCAGCCTGGAGCCCCCTCCTGCACCCCAAACCTCTCAACCCTAGCTCCACCCCAGAGCCCAGACGTCCTCCAGCATCCCAACCCCTTGCCCCTCCCGGTGAAAATGAGCAAGGGAGTGAGGGAGGCAGAGAGCAAGTGTGAGGGGGAGGGGAATGAAGTGCAGAGGGGCAGGGCCTTGGAGAAGGGCAGGGCAAGAGCGTTTGGTTTTGTGCACTTAGAAAGTTGGCAGCCCTAGGCAGGATCAGACACCACACGGCCAGCTCTTCTGCAGCTGTAGTTCAGGGCTGCTGCCTCCTGAGAGTGTGTCTGATCACTGGGGTGAGTGACTAACCTCTGGCTTTTAGAAAAGCTTTGCAATTTGCACTGTGAGCCCTGCACCCCTTGGGACCAGAGGCAGATTACCACCTGCATGAAGGGGGTCCCAGCCAGCTGGGAGCCTCAGCCCTCTGCAATGATGGGAAAGTCCAGTGCCACCGCTGAACCTGAGAATCTGCTGTGGCCTTGTGGGTCACCATCTTTCAGTCAGGGAGATTGTTTGGGAGACCCCCTGCCCTACTCCCTGTGACCTCACACCAGGGGGTATGAGTTTGAGGAGCTTATTACCTGCCGCCTTATTAAATCTCTGGATGGACTTACCACCTTATCCCACTTGTGTGTCAATGGGGTTGTACTGAACCCAGTTAGACACATTGCTAACTACTGCACAGGAAATATCATCATAACAGGTCATCAAGGGCTCCTATAAAGAACATGTGCCACCAGGACACTAAGTTTACATTTGCTATATCAGGTCGTGTGACTGGGGAAATTCTTGGGTATTAGCAGCATGATCAGCAGTGACTGAGAATAGCGTTTTGTCATCTTACTTTATATTTATCGCCCCTCTGATACAATGACTGCGTTAAACCTATTGTATGTGTTTGTGTTATTTCTTGAAAGTCTCCACTATCTGGCAAATAAGTGGGCATTTTCCTGTAACTCTAATTTTCCTCCCAAGCTGCCCTGGTGACCCTGCTGCCAGAAGGAGCAGGGGGAGGGAGAACACATTGCCAAATAAATTCATATGGGCAGAAAAAGAAGTAACACCTTGCTGTGTGGGTGGCAGGATTCAGGACCCAAGCTTGTCCATCAACACACATAAGGAGATTGGGGCTGACAGCGGTAATTGGATGGGTAGGGAGAGCTACAGACATAAACCTTTTGGGTTTAATTCCTACTTATATTACATCCCTTTTATAATGGTGTGACTCCATTCGACCAACTTGAAACTGAGGTAACACAGTTACATGGCTGAGGAGACCCTTTCAGCCAACCAAGCATTAACCCAAGAGAGGCTCAGGAGCAATTGCTGAAATTAATTAAGGCAAATTCATAATTCTCCTTGCCACAGAAAGGTGGGAGCAAATTATGGAAGTTGCCTGTCTCATCTAGTCTCATTCTCTGCTGTCTCTGGTATTTTTGCCTCTAGAAAATCAGGCAAGTCCAACCTAATGAACTCATCAGCATTCCCTTGGGAAGCTCTGCTGACTGATTAGTGCAAGTTGTGGGAAAATGAAGACACGTCATGAAAAATCTTGACGTTTTCATTCCACAGGGCTTAAAATAGCTCCATTATCTTTCCTTTTGTAATGTTTTGCAGTGTTTGTAGCCAAAATCACCTAATTTATCAAATATTCTACAAAAACAGATGCTATCAGCTTTGATTAAAACCTCCCAGTTTTCATTTGAACATTAACAATTCTTCACAAAATGTGTTTTGAAAAAAGGTTATTTTTCAAAAGCAAAAATGTTGGGAAAAGGAACCTGCACTATGAGAGAGGGTTAGTGGCCAGATTGCATATGGTGGCTGTCTTCCCCAGCAGTTGTAGCAGGGACTGCCATTCTCTGGCTGCATGAGAGCGTGTTTGAATAGGGCCGACACGGATCCTGTAAGAGGGAGCAGAGCTGGACTCATCAGCTCACAAGTGTTTTTTAAGAGAATGCACCCTGGCACTATTTCACCAGGCGGGTGGTGAAGCACTGGAATGTGTTACCTAGAGAGATGGTGGAATCGCCATCCCTAGAGCTTTTCAAGTCCTGGCTTGACAAGGTCCTGGCTGGGATGATTTACTTGAGGTTGATCCTACTTCAGGCAGGGGGCTGGATTAGGTGACTTCCTGAGGTCCCTTCCAGCCCTAGGATTCCATGATTCTATGATTCTATGCAAATGGGGAAGGAGGTGAAGACAGGGAGACTCTGAGGAAAGTGGCAGAAAACTGTCTGAGGGAAAGAGGGAGGAATTATCAGCAAGCCAGGGGAGGCCTGCTGACTTTGAAGAAGCAAACCCAGTGCAAGGAGGCAGAAAAGGACCTAAGATGTTGCCATCTCCTGCATCTGTCCCACAAACAGAGTCCAGAATTCACTAGTATCATCTAAAATGTGCAACACACCAAGCACGTCACTTCCCCCTATGCCTCCTGCTACCTTCAGCCTTCTCTGGCCCTCATACTACAGCTCCCCAGCACAGCCAGCCACCAGTGAGCTCACACGGAAGGGCTTTAACGGATGTTGGTAAGAGTTGCTTACAAAAAGAAAAAAAAAGTTGGATGAATGACATGATTTTGGCTCCTATGTACCTTTCTTTTGTAATAAATTGATCCTCAAGGGCTATTTGTGCTCAGACTGTGTGAGCCCTTCCTGGGAACTCTAAAGGAGGGAAACTGAGGAAGGCATACATGTCGTGCTGTGGCATGCCACAAGGGGGCGTTCCTGGCAGAGCGACCTGAGGACAGGCATATTGGCAAAGGGCTAAGCTTTGGTGAGGGGTGGAAGAAGGCCTTCTCTCTGAACTACAGACCTACAAGAAACATCCCTTATGTTTTCGTTCTCACAGCACATTCCCTGGGTTTTCCAAAAAGCTGTTGGTTTCCACTGATTTTACACCGGAAATTTGAACCACTCAAGGATATGAAAGTGCAGATTATGTCAAGAAGATTCAATACATTCCATTAGGTGGATGTGTTTAAATTAGCCCAAGTGTAAATGCAAGGTTTTCTGTGAAAGTAAGGCACTGTAGTGGAAGAGACAGAGAGACACACACATACATCTGCATATGTGTACACCAGTTCTTTAAAAACAACAAAACCACACACACACACACACACACACACACACACACACACACACACACACACACACACACACACACACAAAACCTGGCTCCCTGCTCTGGAAGGCGCAATGATGCCTGCTCAGACCCTCTTTCTTTCCAGAACAGGCCCAGTAGCAGCGGATGACTTAGCTGAGGAGATGGAGCTCTCAACCCTTCCACTTCTGAGCTCATTTTTCTCATTGTTGCTTTTATTTCCTGTCCCCCAATATTTACTCAGAAAACTGTGAAGTTAATTTTTTCCACAGATCTTTCCCACATATCTTTTTTTTTTCTTTGTAATAAACACGGATACAGTCTGGGGAATTTCTAAACAAAATAAAATAATTAAAATGAAGCATCTTCCATGCACATTCAATAAACTGATCTGGCTTTGCTAAGCACAGAAAGCTGCCTCGAAACTAGCTCTTTGCTGGTGTTGATGCTGACACGCTATCCATTGTACAGAACCAGCTTCCTAGGGCTGGCACTTACGGTAGGAGGTTCCTGCAGTAGGTTGAAAATATGTGGCCAGCAAGTTGCAGCGCTGATCTGCTAAGCTCAGCTTGGCAACAAACCCACCGTCACTTGAGCATGTCACTCACTTTGTGTTTCAGCTTCCCCATGTGCTAATTTAAAGCCTCGTTTATTCACTGAGGGCACTGATACCGGCAAATGCCCTCAAACCATGTAAAATGTGACTTTTGCTACTGTCCTCTTTTACAGGTTAACTTTGCTTGCCGTGTGTACAGAATGCTGGACACGTCTGTGTGGGAGAACTGACATTTTCTCCACCTTGGCTGATTAGGTTTGCAGGTGAAATTCATTCTGTGCAAACTCGGCGAAATTCCAGACCTGTCACGAATTACACTGGCCCCTCACGATGATATATGTCTCCAGGGTTTGGTATTTGGGCTGACTCGCCGGTATTGCAAAACACTCTAAGATCCGGAGATAGAGGGAGGTGATTACAATGACTACCATTAACAAGTAACTTTTTGCAGTAAGTTATCACACAGAAGTGCTCAAGCTAATGCAGTTGTTTCCTGTTCTGAGCAAGGGCTGGAACCCCTGCCCGCCAAGAGCTGAAGAGGAGGGTGTCACAGAGATCTCTGGAAGGTGCATGTGGATTGTGTAACACAACTGTAGACTTCATGCCCACTCACTGCCCCACCCCTTCTGTGCTATTGCTTTAGGGGCTTGCATGTAGCAGGGCTCTGCAACACAGAGTGTGACTTCACCTCGTCTGTCGGCCCCACACCCCACATCCTGGCACTGCCCTGCCCAGCAGAACCATGTGGCACATGGGGTCTCAGGGTCACAGAGCAGGGGGCTGGATTTGTTCCTTCTCTCTATTTCTTGCCTCCCATCCTCCATGATGGAGACAATAAGACTTGCCAAGGAGTGGTGTGTTATGGATCCATACACTAAGGTTGTACAAGGAGTTGTGATTCATGGATGCAAAGAGCTTCAGGGAATATTTTCTCTCTATCCCTTACTTTGGTGCTGGCAGGTAGGGAGGCACAGAGTTTAAACAGGGGCTTTCAACCTTTGATTTGACTTCTAAGGTGGTTTGCTTTTCTCTACCTATTTTTAATGGCCATGTCCGTATGATGTCTGTTAGGCCTGCTCTGTGCAGCAAAGTCGACCTTTACAGCTGTTGCCGAATAATAATAATTAGGTCTGGTCTAATTCCACAATAATTCTTCCTGCAGAGAGTGGTGTGAAATACAGCCTCTTCCCCCTGCAATAGCTATTCTGCTCAATTTCCCTACTTCAAACAAGCCTAAAGATCCAGAAGCCTCTTGATATATATGCAGCTTGTTGAAAAAAAAAAAGACCTTGAAACTGTGAAATTTCCTGATCTCTAAGGCTTTATCTTTGTATGACAGTCACGTTAGCTGCCTGGGCAACAATATCTTTTGACTTGAGCAGGGGCTGTGAGTTTAGAGGGTGCCTGTAGTTACCAGCATGGGGCAGAAGGGAAGACAGGCTGTGCATCCCACGGCTAGGCAGCTCTGAACATATGCTGTGTGTCCAGGGCCTCACAAAGGATTTGCAGCCAGCCAGCCAGCTTGCATTAATTATGCATAAGGCACAAGAAGGTGCCCTACTGTTTAATAGGCTAACGGCCTCCGCTGCATCCTGAAGAAAAGAGTGGAAATGGCCTTATTATTACTGGAGAGTGTCTGGTTGTGGTGATAAAACACTAGGTTTTGGGGATGGGCTTTTGATCAGAAATAACCGGGGATAAAGAGTAAACAGATAATAATTCTTTCCCTGTGGTTGTTAGTGCCCCTCTGATTTTCCCCACTCATGTGCAGGATGAATGTTATTATGTGCATCAGTGTGAAGGTGTAAGAGGGTGAGAGGGAGGCCAGGCAGGGCAGGGGTTAAACAGGGCCTCTTGGCCCAATGAGCCCCACCCTGGTTCACCTGCAGCCAGTGTCAGGCCTTGGAGAAGTATAAAGGCAGGGAAGCCTGGCAAGTTCAGGGGTGACTAGCCAAGAGGCAGGAGTTGGCCCTGAGGAAACAGGACCCAGGCCAGAGCTGCCACCTGGTTGACTGCTGGAGGGTATGGCCTCTGGACTCTCCCCTAGACCCAAAGAGGTGGGGAACCCCTCTCCCACTGGAGGGGGCGCTAGGACCTTGGGGCTATGCTCCAAACTTATCCCACAGACTCTTGGCTGGGCTGAAGCCCCAGGCCCTGGCAAGGGGGCCTAGCCACTAGGCTACCCTATCACCGGTGGGAACTGCTCATAGGAGGTCATGTGTCACCCATCAGCCCCTACTGGTGCACATAACAAAATTCCTGTGGAAGGGAGGGGGCTGGGGCTCAGGCCTGGGGTAGAAGGTTGGATGTGAGGAGGGGAGGCTCTGGGATGGGGATGGGGATGGGGATGGGGGACACAGGGCAGAGGTTGGGTGTGGGGAGGGCTTGGGGTGCAGGCTGTCCCAGGACTTTGAAGAGGAAAGAGGACCCCCCCCCAGCTCTCTTGCCGAACAGCAGCACTTGTAATGGTGAGGAGAGGTACTTACTCCTGCTGTGGCAGGTCCAGGGTTGGGCTGGTTTAGGGTTGGATCTGACCTGCCTGTCACAGTCACGTCAGGTCCCTCCCTGCTCTTGAAGGGAACTCAGGTAGTTCGTGGCATGGCTCATTCTCTCTTGGACATATCACGGGTAGCTGTGTTAGCCTGTAGCTGCAAAAACAATAAGAAATCCTGGAGCACCTTGAAGACTAACAAGTTTTTGGAGCAGAAGCTTTCGTGGGCAAAGACCTGATTCTGACCCCAAAGACCCCACGCATCTGACAAAGTGGAGCTTATGCACCAAAATATTTGTTAGTCTGTGGCCGTGTCTACACGTGCCCCAAACTTCAAAATGGCCACGCAAATGGCCATTTCGAAGTTTACTAATGACGCGCTGAAATGCATATTCAGCGCTTCATTAGCATGCGGGCTGCCACGGCGCTTCGAAATTGGCGCGCCTTGCCGGGAATAAGGGGACTTCGAAGTAGGTGGCGTCCTTTCGAAAAGGAGCCCCATCTGGACACGCCATGCAGCGGCAAGGTGCGTCAATTTCGAAGCGCCGCGGCAGCCCGCATGCTAATGAAGCGCTGAATATGCATTTCAGCGCTTCATTAGTAAACTTCGAAATGGCCATTTGCGTGGCCATTTCGAAGTTTGGGGCACGTGTAGACGTAGCCTGTAAGGTGTTACAGGACTTCTCATTGTCTCTCTAGAAAAATAACCTCCTAAGTGAGGAAGGTTTAAAACCCAGCAGGACATTGTTGCATTGAGTGGGGGAAGGAGGCAAAGGACACGAATCGGTGCTTGGGAGGGGAATTAGGGACTTCTGCCAGCAGTTCCACGAGTGTATCCACATTACATGGAAAATAAGTAACCGCAAGTGTCCCTGGCCAAGTTGTCTTTGCAACTGTCTCACTCTGCAGCCAAGGACCATGGGACAGTCGTGCCAAGATGAGGCATGTGGGAAAAGGCCACCGTGGGGAGCTAATTCTCGTCTCTCAAGGTTGGAGTTGTGGGGGGATTCAGATGCCAGTGACAAATTCTCCAGAGGCTAATCGCAGGGAGCAGGAGGGAATGCCACTGCAGTGCCAGGGTGTGGGGATGAGGCTGCTCACACACTCATTTTCACTCCTCTTGCTGTCACACTAATCGGCAAAGCGGCTGAGGTGAGCTGAAGGGAGAGGCAGTGCCAGTCAGGGGTCGGTGGGGACAGGGCCAGGACGGTCAGTTGGCCTTGGTCTCAAGCTCACAGACAGCCTCAAATTTAGACACTTGTTAATTGTTTGGCATTTGGCAAGTTCCACAACTTGTTTTTATGGACACCCCTCAATAATTTGGACATCAGCACAGGAGCAGGCTCTGGATTAGTGTTGAAATTATGTCTTTTTTTTTTCTTTTTTGGTGTCTTATTTTGTCCTCAGGTATTGTCATTTTTAATTTTTATTATGGCTCAGGACCTTTGAAGCTGGAAGTGGCCCAGGCCTCTCTGGACCTCTGACAGGAGCTGGGGGAAAGGATAAGTTAATAGCCACAACTGTAATCATTCAGCATGTGTTTGCGCAAGATTAACCCTCATCACATGGAAGCAGACGGTTCAGTGGAGATTGCACTGACCTTGATGACAGGCAGCCTGGGGTCTGTTCCCAGCTCGGCACCCGCCAGTCACAGCTGACTGACAGCACTGCCAGAGGGACCCTTCCCCCCATCTGCTGTCGGGCGGTGCTGCAGTTGGGGGGAAGTGGAGAGCAGTGAGTGGTGGGGACCTCCAGAGAGGGGCTGGAGCAGAGGCAGAGTGAGGGCAGGACCTCGGGTGGTGACATGGGGGGAGTGGGGTGTGAAGAGGTGTGGTAAGGGTGGGAACTTGGAGGCAGGGATACCTGGCAGGCACAAAGGGAGGGGTGTCCCTCTGGGGAAAAACAAATGTCAGCACCTAAGGCTCCCTGCTCTGCCACTGACTCACTTTGTGACTGGGGATGAGTCACATCCCCCCTTTGGGCTTTGTTTGATAATCCTGCTCACTCCCTCATGCAAGCACTTGCAAATCCGTGGGAGCAATTCCCTGGCTAAGTGCAGTTGTTATGCAGGCTCTAATTTAGCAGGGAGCTATGAATAGATCTCAGTTTCTGTTTCGACTTTAGCACATGCACCAGACCCAAGGCAGTGGGCTGCAGGAGCCTGATGGAAGGTGGATGCCCAGGGAGCTGGGGAAGCAGGTTCCTGTTTCCTGGCATACAAGGCACCTGAGACTCGTTAAAAGCTGGCTTGTAGCAGCAGGCTAACTGGATACCTGCAGCCAGTTAAGGAGGAGGCTGGCCTCAAAAGGGCTCCCCCAGCTAATGGGGAGGAGACAAGGAGTGCATCCATGGTGCAGGAAGTGCTGAGAGAGGGGAGGGTTGGGAGAAAGCCCAACCAGGTACCTGAGTGAAGGTGATAGTGGGAGTGGCTGGAGAACTCACTCAGGGAAAAGGCTGCTGCAACTGTGGTAAAGGAGAAGCCCTATCAGCTGCCTCTATTCTGGATCCCTGGGCCATAGCCCAGAGTAGTGTGTGGGCCTGAACTCACACCACCCCCTCCCCAAGCCCTAAGGGGTCTGCCATGGCAGGAATAAGGCAGGGAGCAAGAGCTGCTGGAAGGGTTTTGCCTCAGGCTGAAGACTTGCCTGGGACGAGACTGGCTCAGTAAGCAGAGTCCCTGGCCTCTGGAAAGACAAGAGGCAGGGTGAGGGTCATGGTCAGCCTCCGAGGCTTTACTCTGGTGTCCGTGTGCTACAAACATCACAGGCTTTCTGTGGGTTTGCTCAATACAAACAGTGGCAGGATCAGCCTCACTCCTGGGCCCCAGCCTCTTGTTCTGCCCACAGGTAGCTTGGGCCTTGCATGCTCTAGCCATGGTTTCCCCACATTCCTTGGTTGAAAGGGCTTGGGTATGCCCCCCGGGGGCCTAGGGGGAGGAGGGGAGTCTAAATCCTCCCTGCAGGAACTCTTCCCCTCCCTCACTGCCTCCAGTAATGCTCATGTTCTTTTCTGCTCATCCCAGCTTCTTCTTCTTCCCTTCTCCCACCAGGGGAGGCCTCTTCAATACTCCTGTGGCAGGCTCAAGTGAGCTCAGCTGGCCCTAATTGATTTACAGCAGCCCCTCCTTGGCTGCTTCCCCAGGTCAGCTGCTCCTCACTGCCCCGAAGTGCCCCTCTGGTAATTAGCCAGGAGGCCTCTGCTTATTTCGTGTTGCCTCTCTCTCCTTCTAAGCTAGCCCTCTGGCCTGCCCCGTCACAAAACATAAAATTGGAAAAGAATGACCGATGGCTAATTGTGGGCAATGGGGAAGAGGTGAAGAGAAAGTTGTAGCTTCCTGGTTTGTAGCAAACTAGACCTTCCTATGGGTTATGGAATAAAAGCACAAAGACACTGGAGGGGAAACAGAGCTCTGCACCATTAAAGGTCATTGGAGCTTTCCTATTGACTTCAATGAGTGCAGGATCAACTTCAGGTAGAAGATGTTCAGTGGATTACTCCTATTTAAATTTGTACAGGTACTGCATTGTTTTTCTGAGCTTGGGCCTTAATCTGATGCACCTAATTGTGTTTAAAAGAGGCTGCTATAAATCAGCTAGGCCAGCTGGTGCCACTTGAGGCTGCCATGGGCCTTTTAAAAGCCTTCACACACACACACCCTCACCCACACCCACCTGTAGGGATGGGGAGAGATTTGGAGAGGAGTGAGAAGATTAGAGTAGCTAAGGAGAGAGTTAGGCTATGTCTACACTAGGCAAAGTAAATTGACCACAGATGCATCTATTTTAGATATGCAATTGCCATATCTGCACTTGGCTAAGTTGGCTGCCCATATTGGGGAAGGGGAGCGGGAGAGTTTCTTACAAGGATTAGAAGGATTGGCTGTGATCCCGAGAGGTTGATTTTGTGTGTCCCTACTAGATGTGTGAAATCAAGCCCTGGAAGATTGACCCTGAGCAGGTTAATTTTCTGGGGTAGTGTACATGTAGCCTTAGGGAGCAGAAAAGGAGAATACCAGCAGAGACAGTATAAGAGGTGAGGACCTCGCACAGCATGTGTTTAGGGCTCCGTGCCCCTGGTAACCTCAGGACTCATTGGGAGGCTGGGAAGGACTGGTTACTCAGCCCTGGGAGAGCCCCCATGGTCCAGTCTGCTGCTTTTCAAGACAAGAGGCTGAAGCCCAAACCCTGGCAATGGCAAGCAGGCCCCTGTACCGTGGGACTGGACCAAATAAAGTCCTGGGACCCAGGAGAGGTACTGAGCCTGCCATGCAAGGCAGGAGAGAGGCATTAACTAAGCCTGAAATGCTAGCCTTCAAGAGAAGGTGTTACATTCTGTTCAACTGAAAAGGCCCATCAATGCCGGATGGGCCACTGTGGGATAACGGAGGGCAAAAGGAACTGGCTGTTCTGTGCTCATTCCTGTCAAGACAGGTCATGCAAGTCAATTCTTGCAGACAGCTGAGCTCAGAGCACAGGGGAGAAAGCAGATAAAAACCCCTAGTGAGAGAGAACTGGATTACAAGACTACTTGGACTTTACAGGGCAAGGTTTACTAGGCATAGGTGAGAGATTCCCAGTTCTCTTTCGAGGGAATGCAGAGCTTGCTGCTTATAGAAGCGAGTCTGTTGTTCCTTGGAGGGGCCACACTGAGATTGCAGTTTTCCCCTGAAAGTGCAAAGAATGGGCAAAATGATGCTCAAAACTGGTGGTTATTTTAATAATTAGATTCACTGAGTCAGCAACAAAACAGCTTCCGTTCTTGTTACCTGGAATCCCATATTACAGTTCCCTTATAGCAATCCAGCTCTGGTTCCCACCCAGGCAGCCAAATCAAATATGATGAGGATTACTGAAAATCTTGTTCATCATATATAAAGTTCTGCTAACCTCAAGGGATCAAACATAATCCACCAGGCCAATGAATATTTCAGATCTTTTGCAAATAAACTCTTGCAGTCAATGCACAGTTACTAAACCAGGACTTATCAAAAAAGAGACATATTATGGCTAAAAGGTCATCCTATATATGGATATGAATAATGTTCTTAGATCAGTAGTAACAGAGAGGTAGCTGTGTTTGTCTGCATCTGAACAAAACAAAAAAGCAGTCAGGTAGTATTTTAGAGACTAACAAATAATTTATTAGGTGATGAGCTTTTGTGGGGCAGATCCACTTCAGCTCTGGAGAAAGTGCTGTACTGGGAATGTTGCTGAAAGTGAATTGACATGATGATTATATAACAGACATACAAACAAAAAATTGAAATAAGAACTGACAAATAAGGTACATAGGACAGAAGAGGGGGGACGAAGGGTGAGGAGGATGGGGGAGAAAATTCCTTACTGAAAGTGTCAATTAAGTTAAGATTAAGATCTCAAGTAAGCCACTTAACAGAATTCATTCTATGGCACTAGTTAGGATTTTTAGTTATTCGTTTAAAAATGACTTGCAGGTAAATTTTTAAATTTGGGTTGTGTCTTGTCTTACTGCTTTAAGATGTGTACAGAAACCTTGTTCCTTATTTTTTAAAGTCATTTGTTTCATATTTCTGCTCGTATTCTGCCCTAGAATGATCAGGCACATTGATTTAGGCTTTCCTTGTTTTGGCTGCAGGCTTCCTCAGTGTTTTCAGAGACAAGCATTTTGAGCTCTCACACCTTATGGTGTCTAATCTTTAACCAAAATACTTTTTCTAGTATGTCCATTAGGGGTAATAGTTAAGTATGTGAAAACAACAAAATCCATGAATCCTTATGCCAGATTCCAGGGCATTTCTCGATTCCTTAGTTACCAAAGGCTGGTGTGAAGGGCTTACAAGCGCATCTACGACAGATGTGCTTGTGAGGGGAGGGACAGCTTGGTGGTTTGAGCACTGGCCTGCTAAACCCAGGGTTGCGAGCTCACCCCTTGAGGAGGCCATTTAGGGATCTGGGGCAAATAGATTTGAAAAAAAAGAAGAAAAGGTGGGGGATGATGCTTGGCCCTCCCTAGAGGGGACCTGGACCCAACAGACTCCCAGAGTCCCTTCTAGCTCTATGAGATGTGTGTCTCCATAGATATCAGTGAGACAAGAAAATGAGGTTTTGTGACCTTTGAACACCAGTCTTTCAAACACAGCTGATTTTCTGCTGATGTGAAGGTCAAGTGCTTGTTTTATGACATCAGTTATCTTCCCTTGCCTGGCTCTGCTTTACTCAGAGCTTCCTTTATGCCCACCCTTTCCCCTCTGCCTCCTCTTCATCCTGAGCCCTCTCCTGCTTCTCCTCCTTCCTGCATTTTAATTCCTCAGACGTATTCTCCTCTCCCACACTGCCACGCTTGCTCCGTACCCATCTGAGCAAAAACGGCCTCTGGGTTTATTTATAGGTAAGCCTACATATACACGGTATGCGCAGGTTTATGTTCTATGTAGCCATCAGCGTAGACGCATTACCCCTAGAGCTGCTAAATCTCAGTTTTGCTGTCCACCTATTTACACCACATTGGTGGTTGCTGCTCACTGTGTCTGGTCTGTTTAGGTTGCGGAATCTTTCGGGAACAGAACTTGTCTTTCCTCCGAAGTGTTTAGGAAATTTCACAGCACCAAATACATAATAATGCTCTCAGGGCAAGTCTACACTAGGCAGGTAAGTTGGTTAGTAATTGTGTAGCTAGAATTGACTTATCTACAATCGACTTACCAGGCTGTCCTCACAGAGGGAGGTCGACGGGAGAAACGCGTCGTTGGAGTTTCTCCCATCAACCTTCCTTATTCCTCACAATATGGAGGAGTATAAGGATCGATTGCCGCCCCCAGATAGTTCGATTTTGTGCATCTCTACCAGGCACATGAAATTGAACACTGCAAGATCGACCCTGACTGGTTCAAACTTCCACATAATTTTGACTAAGCTTCTGAACTGCCTGAGCATTCACATGCAAAATGAATGAAAGCCAGTGTAATCGCTACACTCTGTAAAAGATTAAGAAGTCCTGTGGCACCTTTATAGACTAACAGATATTTTGGAGCATAAGCTTGTGAAAAAGTGAAAGCTTATGCTCCAGAATGTTAGCCTATAAGGTGCCACAGGACTTCTTGTTGTTTTCGAAGAAACAGACTAATGCGGCTACCTCTCTGATACTATAAAAGATTGACAGCTACTGAGGATCTGGGCCTATATCCCAAAGATACCATGTAAAATAATTTGCAGCCTGTGAGTCTACAATCCTCCAATAATTTGGCTAGCACTGACATTTCTGTTACCCAGCTTGTGCCACCAGTTAAAGAATGGGTGTACAGGCTCAGCCTGCACAGGGAGGTTGATGATAAGCAGCTGTGTTAGAAAATGGTACCTGCAGTGTGGTATGTTTCATGATTCCAGTGATCACAATATCTGGTTTACCTTAGCGGTGCTATGTAACGTGTTAATAGCTGGTACTCCCAAACAATGTTTCCTGTTTTAAGCAAGGTGGAGCTGCCCTCTGCTGTTTCAATTATGTATGACCGCCTAATTGTTTATCGTTTAGAAAATAAAGGACCTGTATTGAGGTAGTGTTCTCCTTAAAAAAGAGAGACAATCCCTCTCCCCTTTGAAATAAAGCAGTATGTTATAAAACTGCAGATATATTCATGGAAGCATTCACAAAATGTATTTTACTGTCTGGCAACCTCCCAAAATCCATCAGACACTACATGATGATGAGAAGTAACAGAGAGGTAGCCCTGCTAGTCTGTATTCTAACAAAACAAAACACCAGTCATGTAGAACTTTAATGACTAACAAAATGATTTATTAGGTGATGAGCTTTTGGGGGACAGGCCTTGAAGAAGTGGGTCTCTCCCACAAAAGCTCATCACCTAATAAATCATTTTGTTAGTCTTTCAAGTGCTACATGACTGCTGTTTTGTTTTGTTAGATGGTGAGTGATGAAATAACATCTGAAATGGCCCCAAAAGAAGCACTGCGCAATTTGCTCGGGTCTGAAAAGGGGCGCAAGTGGTGACTTGTAGTTCTGATTTTGAGATGCTCTGATTCCCCTGCATCCTATTCATGAGCTGGGATATCCTGATATTTATACCCAGTTTCTCAGCATCTTTGTTGCTTTTAGAGAAGCTTTGAGCAGTGTTAGGATTAGGAGGAGTTCAATTTGATTTCCAGGGAATGGGATGAAGGAAGAGAGTGTATGTAAACAGCAACGAATTTAAAAAGAATTTTCAGCCATCCTGCCACAAAATATTGCAGGTATTGTCATGGTGTCTTGTAACGGCAACTCAGAGAAACAAAAGCAAAATGTCACACAAAAGCTACCATCGCGCCAGTTCTATTAAGCTTAACTTTATTTCTTTCATTCGTTGAATCAGAGTCCTGGCTGCTGTGAGTCAGCATGACAGCACTGCACTCACCAGAGCTGCGTTCCTTCTCACCCGCTGAGACTCACTGCCCATGCCTCCCGCTCTTGGCTCTCATATTCTGATTTCAAAGCAACAGGCTGCGTGCAGAAAGTTCAGGGTCCTAACGAGTCATAAAGATCACTCGTCACTTCTCACATCGTGAAATCATGTTTGACGTACTCACGGCTTTCTCAAGAGCTGAGCAAGATTATTCCCTGTAATGGAGAAGTGAGAACAAATCTCTCAGGCGACAGGTATACTAATGAGTCTACTCTTGACAGACAGGCCATCCAGAACAATGGGCAGCCCAGCCTGCTGTGCTTCCAGCTGCCTGTTTTGTCAAGGGAGCAGCCGGGCAGTCTAGCCACTTTGTCAAAAGAGCAGAGCGTTCTTCTGATTGGCTTTTGTGTGTGGCCGTGCTCTGTCGACTGAAGTTTGGTCAGAAATTTCTTCCAACAGAGATCCCTGTTGACAGAGTGCTGTAGTGTTACCGTAGCCTCAGAGGCAACTGCCCCAGTTTGGGCTTTTGGCCTGATCCCCTTCAGGGGATTTCTCTGGCCCTCAGAACCTTCCCCACCTTTCTAAGCCACAGCCATTTCAAATACTGCAATCATGAAAGGCATCTTCAGTGGACCAAAGGGAGATTACAGACAGAGCCTTGGCACAGGTGACTGGTGCCTGTGGGAGGAGGAAGTGCAGGGAGGGCCACGCAGGGGAACAGGGCCAGTGCTGAATACTACGAAGAGTCACCAATAGGCCTTGGGTCCATGTTAGCTGTAAAAGCAGACAGACGAATCCAAATACAATTAAAAAAATTGAACGGAGCTATATTACTGACCTGATCTTGTCAAAGCCTTTCCTCGCACAGGTATCTGAGGGAAATTGGTGTGAGGGGATGGTGGTTATCTCAGGCTTTAGAAATCCCACTCTAGTGGGCGTGATCCTGGGGTTATGAGTGTGTGGAGAAATCTCTGTAGATGCTTTTTGGGTGCACAGTAAAATGGTGACTGAAACACCACCAAAGTGTGAGGACGCTGCAGGTGATATTCACGCTGGCAGGATCTGTGGGGTGGAGGAATTCCCCAGGCCTAGGAAAATGTTGTTATGTAACTGACTGAGTAACAGGAACACAGCTGATTGGGAACACCACAAGCAGGTCTACACTAGGCCTGAAAGTTGATTCTAGATACACAATTCCAGCTCCAGCAATTGTGTAGCTGGAACCGACACCTCTATGATCGACTTATCTGGCCTTCCTCACTGAAGGAGGTTGATGGGAGAAACTCTCCCATCGACCTCCCTTACTCCTTGTGATAATGAGGAGTACAGGGTCTAGCCCTGATAGTTTGATTTTGTGCATCCCCACTAGGCACAATAAGTGTAGATGTGCCCTGGAATGATGATAAATTGGATTGTTTGAGTTGGGCAGGGTTGAAATGTGAATGACATGGTTCCACGTCAACCATTCTACTACCATGAAAGTGGCCATATGTATGCCTTATGACAGCTGCTAAGGCAAGCCCAGGTTTCTGCAAATAGAAAGAAGAAAGGAAGGCGAAGGGATGAAAGTAGCAGAGAATACCAGCGTGCTAATTCTCTAGAGAGCCTGCAACAGTATTTCTTCCAAGTGCAACCTTGTCATCTCTCCTTAGTTAAGCTGGGTCCAGTCAATTCTCCAGCTGAGGACTTGCTGGGGTTGCAAGCCAAGGCTGTTACAGGAAGTAGTACTGATTCTTCAGCAGGTGGGGCTGTTCTCTCTGAATTATTATGGCGCCAGTGTCCCAGTGCACTGTTAGGGGATGTTGTGCTCCAGAAAGGAGGGGTGTTGGATAAAATGTAAAACCACGTTCTTGCCCAAAGCAAGGCCGTAGGGCTGTGATGGTACTTTTTGCATGAGTTGATGTGAAGAGTTTGGTGTCCTGGAGAAGCTCCAAACTGGGGAATTACATTCCCATTACCTTAAATTTTTCCCTTCACTTCCACTGAGGGCAGTCCCCTGAGATGCTGAGTGCTCTCTGGTCCCATGGGAATAAAGATGTTGAACGCTTCATTGGACCGGGCTCCCATTAACTATTTTATTATGGTTCTTATACCTTGTCACCACAGCATCTAAATGCCTTCTGGTGAGGCACTAAGTAACATGATTAACATCTGCCGTGTTTATTTCTTTCTCCCCAATCTGGGGAAGACATCTATGTAGCAGAACATCTTGTTTTTGTAGGGTGTCTCTTGTATTTTGTTTTTGAGTCTCTCTCTCTCTCACCCTCACCCTCTCTCTGTAATATACCTGTTGGTATGTATTTGTTGGAAAGGCCAAAGTTAAAAAAAAAAAAAACCTTATACTTGGAGTGGAAGGGGGTGAGGTTTGTGATGGCCCTTAGTCCCAGGGGAGGACTCCCCGTGGTCTTGGACATGCCCCAACAAAGTTCTCTCTCCTGCACAAGCAAGTTCTACCTGTTAAGAGTTCTCTTCTGCCAGAGAGCAGAAGTTGTGGACATTAGTCTTTGTCCCAGAGTCTCAGGTGACCTTTTAGGTAGCTTGAGCCCAGCCCAAGCAGTGTCTTGAAGATAAGGATCCAGACCTTGCCCTTGGTTTGAAATTCTATGGAAACCCAGCATGGAAACCAGAGGACAGGTGTGATGTGTTCATGTTAATTAGTGCTCTTGAGGAGATGCACTGCAGTGCTCAGTATTATATGGAGATACCTAAAGGCTGAAGGTTTCATGCCTAGGTATATTGCATTGTTGTTGTTGTCCAGGTGACAAGGGCATGAATAACTGAGGCCATGCCTTCACCCACTGATGGGATGGTTGCTTATCCAGATGGAAAAGGTAGAAAGTATTACACCTTGATACAGCTGTGTAGAGTGAGGGAAGAATCCAGGAGCACTCCTAAGCTAAGGACTGAACTCACCGGTGGTGGGCATACATCTTTGCCCTAAGAGGACTGCAGTATCTGCATGCTCTTCAAAACACTTGCCACAGCTCACCAGCATCAACTCTGTCAGGCTTGAATTCAGCTTCAGCCAGCTGCTCTTCATTCACGAGCTGCTGTCATCCAGGGAACTCGGCTATCCTAGTGGTAGTGGGTTGGTTGCACAGGGTGAAGGACAGGTACAGCTGCATGTTATCTGTTTATTTCTGGCATGGGAGTCCACATCATCAAATCAGTTCACCTAGGTTGTGTTTACACTGCAGCTGAAAGCCAGTGCTCTAAAAATAGGGGTGTGGGCATTAGGCTCTGGCAGAGACTTGAGCAAGCCCCCTGAACTCAGACCCAAGCCACAAAGGACACTTGGTTATTTTTAATGTGTTACCTCAAGTCCTGCTCACCCAGTTCTGTTTATATACTCTGGGAGACACGCTCTATCCAGGAAGGACTCAAACCACTTTGGAACATTACCTTGGACCAGGCATAGAAGTCTTGTATACGTTCTGGTGGTGCCCAGAATGATTCCAAATCCTGCCCCTGCACCTACTTGGTAAGTTGATATTTATATATTTTAAAACAATATAAACATGGACTGGAAAGAGTCCCTCCCTCCCCGCCACCCCAGTATACAACACCAGGGCTCCCTTCACTCAGGTCACCTCACCACCTGGGCTGTGCTGAGACATCAGAAGAGAAGGCGGGACTCAGCTCTGCGGTAGAGCCAGGCATGGGCTGAGGGGACTGGAGGAACAGGAATGCAGGGAGAAGAGGGGTGGGGCAGAGGTAGGCAGGGACAACTGGAAGAAAGGAGCTGAGCAGGGTGAGGTGGTACAGGACTGCTCCTGGCCAAGGTGGGCTGTGGGGGCAGTGGAGAGAAGGGGCCAAACTGGGTGCAGGACTGCTGGCGGCAGAGCTGGGCAGGGATGATGAGGGGTGGCAAAGAGGGGAAGGAGGATGGGAGGGGCACCTCCAGGCAGGTGGGGGATGGAATTGCAACAGACGAGGGGGTCCTGTGATCGAGGGGTGGTGCTCATGGTTTCTGTGGGGTTCGGTGGCTTGCGGCTCTGTCCGTGGGAGGGGGACAGGGGACACATTGATCTTGCTGTTTTGGGGCCTGGAATTCCTGTCAGCGGGCCTGGGTGCAGGAGGTAGGAGCCAAGGGGTACAGGGCAGAGGGCACAGGGGTGAGCCAGGTGGACTTTGCTGTAACTTTCTAATCCCAGAGATAAGCCAGGACATCCTACCTTGCGTTCCAGCCAGCCAGTCCCCTGTCTGTTTTTGCCAGGCCAGGTGAGAGATGCTCCAGAGTCAGGCAGTTAGGGGGGTGTTGTGCCCACTGCGTGTGCAAGTCTTTCCCAGGTGGACATGCAGAGTGAAGCAAGTGTGCTGGGGGCTCTGCAATCTGGTCTTGGGAGGCGGTGAAGCTAAGGGGCTTATTCAAGGGAGAGGGACCCTACAGGGGTTCTTTGAAGGGATCTACAAACATGTGGACAAGGGAGATCCAGTAGATAGAGTGTACTTAGATTTCCAGAAAGCCTCTGACAAGGGCCTTCACCAAAGGCTCTCACATAAATCAAGTTGTCACGGGATAGGAGGGAAGCTCCTTTCATGGACTGAGAACTGGTTAAAAGGCAGGAACCAAAGGGTAGGAATAAATGGTAAATGTTCAGAGTGGAGAGGGGTCTCTAGTGGTGATCCCCAAGGGTCAGTCCTAGGACCAATCCTGTTCAACATATTCATAAATGATCTGGAGAAAGGGGCAAACTATGAGGTGGCAAAGTTTGCAAACAACATTAAAATGCTCAAGATAGTTAAGATCAAAGCAGACTGTGAAGAACTTCAAAAGGATCTCACAAAACTGAGTGATTGGGCAACAAAATGGCAAATGAAATACAATGTGGATAAATGTAAAGTAATGCGCATCTGAAAAAATGACCCCAATGATGCCTACAATATGATCGGGGCTAGTTTAACTACAGCTAATCAGGAAAGAGATCTTGGAGTCATCATGGATAGTTTTCCGAAAACATCCACACAGTGTGCAGCGGCAGTCAAAAAAGCAAACAGGATGTTAGGAATCATTAAAAAAGGGATAGAGAATATGCTGACGAATATCTTATTGCCCTTATATAAAACTATGGTATGCCTACATCTTGAATGCTGCGTACAGATATGGTCACCTCATCTCAAAAAAGATATATTGGCATTAGAAAAGTTTCGGAAAAGGGCAACTAAAATGATTAGGGGTTTGGAACGGGTCCCGTATGAAGAGAGATTAAAGAGGCTAGGACTGTTCAGTTTAGAAGAGAGGACACTAAGGAGGAGGGCTATGATAGAGGTATATAAAATCATGAGTGGTGTGGAAAAAGAGAACAAGGAAAATGTATTTACCTGTTCCCATAATAGAAGAACTAGGGGACACCAAATGGAATTAATGGGCAGCGGGTTTAAAACAAAGACAAGGAAATTCTTCTTCCAGAGCACACAGTCAACCTGTGGAACTCCTTGCCAGAGGAGGCTGTGAAGGTTAGGACTGTAAGAGGGTTGAAAAAGAGCTAGATGAATTCCTGTAGGTTAGGTCCATTAATGTCTATTAGCCAGGATGGGTAAGGAATGGTGTCTCTAGCCTCTGCTTGTCAGAGGCTGGAGACAGATGGTAGGAGAGAGATTATCACCTGTTCAGTTCACTCCTTCTGAGGCACCTGGCATTGGCCACAGTCAGCAGACAGGATACTGGGGTAGACGGGCCTTTGGTCTGACCCAGCATGGCCATTCTTATGTTCTTATAGGTTCAGACATTGAAGAGGGGTCCTCCCAGAGCTAATTGTAAGCACCAGGCCTGTGGATGGGATGAGAATGGATGTCTGCCTCTTATCACTGACAGCAGGAGTTCATCCCTCAGCACCACTAAAGCAGTGACAGTTCCATGTCCTGGCCTCAATCCAGACTGAATCCACCAGTGCTACATCTTCTGCCTAGTGACAGTCACCTTAGATCATCCCGAAAGTTGGAAGCACATCAGTAAATAGAATGTTGCTCAATGACGTAGTTCCCAGTTCTGCAGTTAGATCTGTGGCGGCAGATGCCCGCACAGCAGAATACCTTTCTCTCTTCTGTCTAGAGCCAGCTGACCTCTGCAGAGCTCCGGGGTCTAACTGCACAAATCCAATTGCCAGGTTGAGGTCATACTTTGCAGAATGCATTGGGCTCCCCCGATGAAAGGCCCTATTCATACAGGCAAGTTAGGATCCCTGGCAAGGGAAGCCCAGCACTTTGGGGTCATTGGCAAAACAGCAGAAACCTAGATGACAAAAGCTCTGGACGCAATCTGTGCAAGATGACATGGAAGGATAAAACTTATTTCACTTGCTCAGCTTGAAACAGGAGGTGGTCGTTTCAAACTGCAGTGTACCCTTCAGGGGTTTTGTTTCATTTTGTTTTTTCAATTCAATGTGACTGATGATAAATGCTTTTGGACAACAGCAATTGATGCAAATAGCTTGGCATAATTGCTAAGAACTGCAGGAATGTTATATTGACTCCATCTGCTGAATTCCCAGTGGACACTGAATACATAAATGAGAAAACCCTTCTCGCTTAATTCATAATCAAAACTGGAAAGACAGCAATAGCTGTTGTTTTGGGGGAAAGTGTAAACTGAAGTAATTTTAGGTGAAATATTTTACACATAACTAGTAACTTACGAGTGTTTAAAAATTCTCAGAATAAACTGCTAATTTTTTAGTTCATTCAAACACAAGGAAAATTAGATTGTTCGTGTCAGGCTCTCACAGGTATCTATGGGCCAGACGAGGGTGGTGGTATCCTGGTTTGACATCGACAAAACACAGGCACAAATAAGCTAAATGACCTGTCCAAGACCAGACATAAAGTCAAGTCAGAGCTGTCAACTGACATCAGTTACTGCTCTCAGCACCATATGTCCAGGTCCAACTCTCCACTGCCTTGTGCTTTGTGAAGTTGTCATTCCTGTGAAGAAGAGGTTCATGGGTGTGGCTTTTTAAAAGTGCAAAATCAATTTTTTCCATTCACTCACACACCAGTGGCAAGGCTTTCCCTCCATTTTGCAGTTGCTTTGCACAGGAGTAAATGATTTATACAAGATGCCAAGCAATGGAGAATCAGCGACCCCTGCATCCTCAGTTATGAATCAGGGCATGGACTAAAACAGAGAAAAGCACAGGATGATTGTCAGGTGTCTTCAGGTGTTGAAGGTCAGCTCATGACTACCCAGTTTATGCAAACTCTCTGGAGTCTGTTTCTTCCCTCTGCTTTCCAGCTTCTTCCATTATTCCTTCCAACCAATGTAGTTCCTTTTTGCTGCTTGCATATTGTAGGTCCTTTCCCCCATTTCTTGTCTTCATTCCCATAAGCCACAACATACCCTGCTGGGTGTGATATTCCACAAGGGCCTAGTACAAAGCCCACAGAAGTCAATAGGAATCTCTCAGGAGACTTCAGAAATTTGGGTAAAGCCCTGAGGCCCAAATTAAGCAAGCTACTTAAGCATGTGTTCTACTTTTTCCACACCATTGGCTGTTCTACATAAAGCAGCTAAAATAATGAAGGGGCTAGAGCAGATATCAAACAGGGAGAACAAAGGCTCCTGATCTATGAGGGATAAAGGGACAGTCAATTAAAGGAAAAGGTGGTAAATTCACATAGGTATGAGGAAATATTTGTGCATGCATTTCGCAATTAGACAGCGACATTCATTGCAACAGTAACGGAGAGAATAGCGGTGTTAGTCTACATACTATCAAAACAAAAAAGCAGTCTGTTCTGGTTCGGCTATGGTCTGGAGAAGTGGGTCTGTCCCACGAAAGCTCACCACCTAATAACTTGTTCATTGCAACAGTATGTCATCAAGGCTGAGAACTTAGCATGATTCCAACACGGATCAGACATGTATACGGAGAACAAAAGTAGCCAGAGTCATAATAGTTTGTGCTAATGCTAAGTGCTATTGAACCTTTTGCTTCAGGGGGTAACCCAATCGCTAACCATTATGATTCCCTTTATGGGGAGGGGCAAATTAACCCTCATCTGCCTCTTGGGGGGTTTACAACACCTTCTTCTGAAGTATTTGGTGCTGGCCACTCTTGAAGGACTAGACGGACTCTGAGTTTGATCCAATGCAGCAATTCCTTCTCTGTGCTGCTTCCACTGGGAGCTGAGCTTTAAGCAAGAGTGTTGCAGAGTGAGAGTCTGAGCATGTGTCTCAGGTCAGTAATGCTCTGCGGGAGTCTCTGATTGGTCTCTTGAATCACAATGCTCTAAGGCTTCCTGCGGGCAGAGGTGCCCCATGATACATTGCTGCTCCTCTAAGCTGTGGAGGACTCTGCAGCTGCAGAAAAGAGAGAAGGCCTATGGTTTTCCCTCCTTACCTACCCTTCCCTTATGGGCAGCCAGTTACCAAGCCACTGGGGGAGGGTCATCCTTGAATGCTCCTCTCCAGATCTTGACTCCTACATACGTCATCTCCCTCCAGGGATCAAGCAGGCCTCTCCAGCCCTCGTGCTGCAGAGATCCTGAAAGAAGAGCTTGCAGTAGTTAGCTGAGGATGAAGGACTGACAACTGCCTGCTAAGCGAATATCTAGTGAACAGGGGATGTGGTTTAAGTGTCTGTACCATGACTTGCTTGGCCTATGAGGCAGCCTCCAGCCCTGCCCATCCATTCCCATTCTACCCTGCCCATGCAGCAGCCCAGAGCACCGCCCCCAGCACTAAGTGGCTAGAAGGGGAATCCCAGGCCTGGTGCGTCAGGTGGCCCAGGGTCATGGTCATGCATGGTCCAAGCACTGGATGGGCAACATGGCCTCAGTGCCAGCTGCCCCAAGTCCTGCCAGCCTGGTCTATTTCTGCCTGGTCTTTGCGCCAGTTGTTGCAAAGTGCAACAAAGACATGACTGAGGTGCTTTATAGCTGATCATTATTATGTACATAATTTGATATTTTCAGTGTTAGCAGCTTGCTCGGGGAAGCCCAGCCATGCACTGCCAAACTCCCTGACCACAGCCAATGATTCACCCGGCTGTGCTGTGGATGCCTGAGCCCTCACGGCTCCATTGGCATTCGACATGCTACGTGCAATCCTGTAGAGCCCACTGTCTGCATAATCACCCGCACAGGTGTCTAGGACAATGTCACAAAGTAGAGGATGGATAGTGCATGAGAGCATCTAATTGCACTGCTAAACTGAATGCTAGTACTCAGTCTTTCTCTGGGCAGGGAGGAGGATATGCAGATGGGTATGTATTTCCCTCTTCGCATCTTGGTCCCTGACATTTTTTTGACTGCCAGGGCTTGGATTGGAAATGCACGTGAGTGCGGTAGCCCTACCCAACCACAGTACAGCAACTTGGGCCATTCTCTGTGCCTATGAGCCCAAAGGCATAAGACCTGGCGGGCCCTGGTGTAGTTCAGTAATGCAGAGAGACAGGATGCATGTGCCTGAGACACAGGGCAGAACCGAGCTTTGTGGTAAGCTCTGTTTGCCCTCGTGAGCAGTGGCCTGGCAGAGGGAAACCAGGGGATCTGTGACGATGTAGGGTTGGCAGGCCATAACTCTTTACACCGGCGGGTAGGGGTGGGGGTGAGGGGAAGGATGGAGAAGGAAGGAGCTACTGCAGTAACTTTGGCTAGGTGCTGGGCTTTCAGGCCACAGAAGTGCATGTGGAGCACTCTGGTGTCACTCTGCAAGCTGGGCTTCAAATTCTCCCTCCTCTGCAGGGAGCCAGGGCCACAGCTTGTTTTCCAGGTCTGCGAGACCAGGATTTGACCAACGCAAAGCGGTAATCAAATGAGTTTGTCCAACTCTTTTTAGGCACATCAAACTCCCCCACTTGTCCCACAGACTGTCAGAGCCCTGGGGAGGAGAGAGAGCCTAAGAGTCCATCCTCATTGCCAAAAGAGGTATGTCTTCAGCAAGGGATAGCTAATGCACAGTCACTGAGTGCTGTAAAATGTCCCCTTTCTGGCAGCAAAGACCAAGCTTAAAATGTGTTAGCCCGAGACCCTCGTATCCGACAGTGGGATCTGCTGCCTGCACAGATGTCTCTGCCATTTAGCAGCAGGTCACCGCTAGACACACTTTCCCCTGCTCCTCAGAACAGAACAGAAGCCATGCATGGAGGCCCGGCGGGGTTCTATCCCAGCCAGCAGGGACCCTGCAACAGAGGATGAGGCAAGAAGATTTTCTGCTGCCCTAGTCTCTTTTCCCAGCGCAGGACTCAGTCCACAAAAATTAGAGAACAAAAAAATTTGCCATCTCTTCCATCCTCCAGGAGGCGATGTTGGATTGTTCCCTCCAGCGTTTTGTCTGGTCAAGTTCTAAATGTCCCAAGGCAGGGTACTTCCCTGCCAACATCTCTCTGGGTCCGGAAGCTTTAGCTGTCATTTAGCTTCAGTTTTTATTTTCTTAATTTAATTCTTAATGTTCTTCACCAAAGCCCTCAGGGCAGTATACAGAAGCCAGTTTGGTAGGAATAGCTAAGTGGCAGTAATGAGATTTCTGCTCTGGATGGTTTTGCCTTCTCATTTGGCTGTCGGATGCCACTTCTGGCTGAGTCAGCGTCCTTCTGAAACCTAGTGCTTGCTGAGGTTTTTCCCTGGGTTTTATTTTTAGTTTTGTTGAATCAGGAGCAATTAGCTCCATATGCATCTAGCTGTCTCACCTGGGGCTGGCTTGAGGGCTCTTTTGTGTCCCAGGCAAACCAGAAATTACAGGCAGGCTCTTTCCAGCTCAAAATTTCTCCATCACACATTCTTTCACATTTGTCTCACCTTTTGCAGTATTGGATAATATGAGGGGTTTTGCTCTTGCTCTTATTTTCCCTCAAATTCTGCCCTCTTTCTTAGGCTATGACTATAGTTGACTGTTGATATGTGATTTTAGCTACGCCAATCACATAGCTAAAATTGACTTATCAGTGGTCGTCTGCTAGGGCTGGCCTCACGGAAGAAGGCTGACAGGAGTGTTTCTCCCATCGACCTTCCTTAATCCTTACTGCTCGCGAGGAGTTCCGGGATCCACGTTGACCCCAGAAAGCACCGTTTCATGCATGTGCAAAAGAAAACCACAGATCAACCCTGAGTGGTTGATCTTCCACGATAGTGTGGAAACAGGCCTATAGGACTTATTTTATCACTTTGGTTTAGATCCTTTGAGCTTATTTTCCCTGTTACTCTGCTTTCCTTTCATTCCCGCTCCCTGTTCCCCACTTAATTTTCTTATTTAGTATTTGTCTGTCTTTTCCTGCTTCTGTGTCCATTTCCATATTTTAATTCTATGTCTATGACATCTAGAAGGGGACACCCAGAGCGTCCTATGGAAAAGTCCACAGTGACCTCAGCTGGATAAGTTTAATAAAATAACAGTAGCACCATAGTTAGTAAAAACCCCACAACAGCGTGCTGTGTGAGAGACGGTTACCAGAGAGAGATGGCGTGGCAGTAGCAGAATAGGTTCTTTAGTGTCAAGGCAGTTGGGTTCCAGATTCTACAATTAAACATATTCCCATTTCACATATTTTGCTGTTGTGATAATGTTGTGTGCTACTTATAGTACACACTGGAACAAATCTGCCTAACCCTTCATATCCCATAACCTCTTCTTTGATTGTTTAAGATGGCTGTAATCTTGGCTAGCAGGTAGATCTGTAAGCTAAGCCAGGGGCTGGACCGGATGAGGGTAGTTTTATTTCCTGTGTTGCTCTTGTCTAACAGATCCTAGAGGCAATCTTCTTGTGCCTGACGGACTCCTGACCATGGACCTGATCATGTTTTACAGCATTGCAAGACCAATTTTTGACCACTTGGGCAGCTCTTGGGAGCCACTTGTTGGGTGAATCAGACAGTCATGCTTGGTCTATGAGCTCCTCAGGGCAGGGGGCCATTATTTTGTTTTATACAGCACCTAGTATAATGAGATCCTGGACCCATGACTGGGGCTCTTAGGTACCATGGTAATATCAAAAATAACAAATAATTAGCTTCCTTGCAGACTAGTTGAAAATGAAATGCTGTCTATGGAATGAACTCTAGCCTCCAAACGCTTGGCATAGACATTCCAAAGGAAATGCACTCTAACAGTATATAAACTGAAGGGTCTTAGTCAGTGCCTACACTACGAATTTCCTCCCACTGATGTAAGTGCTGTACTACGCTGACCTAATAATTTCCCCTCCATGAGAGGGATAAGGCTTATGTCTCATAGTAAAGGTAACACAATGTCTATGTAGCAACTGCATCCCTTACATTGGCTGTCTTGTCAATTTCATTGGAGGAGGTCTCCAGCTGGACTCTGCTTGCACCTGTGGTAAAAAGCCCAGGGGGATTCCTCATGCTTCTAGCTGGGAGCTGAAGCCAGGACAGGTTTGGAACACCTCACCTCTTCTGCTCCCAGCTGGGAGCCAGGGAAGAAGCTGGAGCAGCTTTGGACCCGACTCACAGCTGGAGGTGGAGGTGAAAAGCCCAAGGGGACTCCTGCCTGCTCCCTGCCGGGAGCCTGGCAGCCTTGTCAATTTCAAGGCTCTGTGAGCCACAAAATTGACAAGGCTGCCCATAAGGGCACCATTTTGGGAGGGCAGGGGGGAGAAAGCCCTTCATACCAGGATGCTCTTAGCTCTTCTTCCCCATCCCCTCATGAGCAGGGAGCAAGAGGAAAGTGTACAAAGTGTATTGCCAGTCTAATGCTGGGGTTTTTGGAAAAGGTTCCTTGGCTTTGCTGCGGTATGGGACTGAGAGTTACAAGGCACTTTTGACTGAAAGAAGTTCTATTCTCAGTATATAGCAAATGAACGCCACAATCAGTACCGACGCAAAATCATGTGCATCTTTTTTTACCACATGCAAATAGGCCCTGAGCCAGCTGAGTACATCAGCAAATGAGTCGTCCCATTGATCTAATAGGACTCCTCACATGATCAGTGTCAGCTGGGACGTGCTCAATGGCTCTGTGAGATAAAACAGACACAGCGGGGTCCAAATGAAATAGCCAGAGAGATCCTTTGGAGGGTGAGTTCACGCTTGGGTGCCCTGGTCCCCATTACTTTTCTTAGCTCTCTCTGTCCCTCCAATCTCCCCTCAAAACCCTCTTCTTTCTTCAGTCTCTTGCTCTCTCAGTGATCCTTTTCTTATGCCAACGTCGCGACTGACAGAGACAAAAGCCCCTCAAACAAACAAAGGAGTCAGCATGGGGCCTGATCCTTCACAGACTCATGGATGTAAAATTACTCCTCTGTGTATGGCCCATCCTGTGCACCAACAAGCTATCTCGCTCTTTGCTGTTTTTAATTGTTCCCTTCCTCCTCTCCCTCTCTCCTTGTTATCAGTCCATGCATCATGTCTCATATATTTAACCTAGATTACGAAGGTTCTTAGGGCAGTGACTCTGTCTCTAGTGACTGCATAAAGCACTATGCAGACAGATGGGTCTAAAAATATACATCGAACAATAGTAATAATAGTGGTCAATAGAGCCAGCTTGCAATGCCATTAGCTTTCCCAGCCTGGTTCCTGCTGTGAAATTCCTGTTGGTCTTTGGTTGCACGTGGTCTCCCTGACCGCCTATGACCTAACGTCGGGCCCTCGCTCAGCTGTTCACCGAGCCTGTGTTCAGCTATGGTGCCAGTGGTTGGTGTGCTGGAGAACGTGCCTTCCTGACTTCCCTCCCCTAAGATATTCCTCTCACTTTCATGCTTCAACCATTTTGTACAGTTCAATGTGCTGGATCTGATATCCACGACAAGAAATTTTCAGTGACCTGAAAGCGGAGGGGGGAAATCAAACAACTGACCTTTGTTTTGCACGCATGAAGGAATGTTGCTGGGCTCTGCTGCAGGTGTTATTTCTGCGCCTAAGGGCCCTAAGGAGGGATTGGGATCCAGTTAATCCAGGTATTGTACAAATAAGGAGCACAGAGCACTCCTGTCCCAGGAAGACGTGGTGTAAGAATTCAGTAATATGCAATGAATGAATAAAAAAACAAGCAAGGGGGAGAGGAATAGGGCAAGATAAAAGCCAAGCCATAGGTAAGTAGCCCCAGGGAGCTACGTAGGCACAGACTGATGCAATGCCGGCTCAGAATCATAACACTATCTGTTTCCAGCTTTCCTCAACTGCTGTATGGTGAAGTTCTTGATATCCTGCTCTTCTTGGTCTGGTCCGGGGGAAGTACTAAAGAAAATCTTATTTTGTTGTTTATTTTGTGTTCACATTTACTATTTGGTAGTCCAACAAATGTAAAAAACTATTCAAAATCCCCAAACCAACCTGCTGGCCCACACAACCCTGCCCCAAGAGAACGCTGCAGTGACAGAGCCAGTTGCTCAAAACTTAAGAAATGCCAGAATTAAGATTGCCTGTGCGGCCTTCATTTGGTCTACTTGTCTCAATACAGTATGATTAGGGGTGTTGCTTAACCACATCCCTACTCCCACAAATAACTAAAAAAAATGCAATTTTAAAAATTCGTTGCAGTTTTAATCAGTGTTAAATAATAGAATCCTAATGGACATGTATTAAATGTTTTTGCATGGTTTTCAACATTTTCAAATATATTGATTTCAATGACAACACAGAATACTAAACATACAGAGCTCACTTTATATTTTATTACAAATATTTGCACTATAAAATGACAAATAATATTTTAGCTAATCTCAAGTACTGCAGTGCAATTTTATTATTGTGAAGGTACAACTTACAAGTGTAGATTTTTTTTACATAACTGTATTCAAAAATAAAACAATATAAAAATGTAGATCCTACAAGGCCACTCAGTCCTACTTCTAGTTCAGCCAATTGCTCAGACAGACAAGTTTGTTTAATGTACAGGAAATAATGCTTTTTGCTTTTTATTTACAATGCCACCTGAAAGTGAGAACAACCATTCACATGGCATTTTTGTGGCCAGTATCATAAGGTATTTACGTGCCAGGTATGCTAAACATTAATATTTGCCTTCATGCTTCAGCCACCATTGAAAAGGACATCCTTTTGTGTTGATGACTTTTGTTTAAAAAATGTGGTAATTAAATTTGTGACTGAACTTCTCTGGGGAGGATTGTATGTCTCCTGCTCCTTTTTACCCACATTGTGCCATATATTTCATGTTACAGGAGTCTCGGATGATGACCCAGCACATATTGTTTGTTTCAAGAAGACTTTCACTGCAGATATGACAAAACGCAAACAAGGTACCAACGCAAGAGGTCTAAAGATCACTCCAGCACTGGATCCACAGTTTAAACATGTGAAATGCCTTTCAAATCTGAGAGGGATGAAGTGTGAAGCATGCTTTCAGAAGTTTTAAAAGAGCATCAGTCTAATCATAATGCGGAAACTACAGAAACCAAACAATCGAAAAGGCAAATCTGATTTCTGCTGGTGGCTTCTGGCTCAGATGATGAAAATGAACACATCAGGCAACACTCTGTATTTGATCCTTATTGCACAGAACTCGTCAGCACAGACACATCCTCTTGCATGGTGCATGAAGGAACATATGAATCATTGGCATTTGTGGTGTGTAAATATCTTGCAATGCGGGTTCCACCAGTCCCAGGTGACATTGTAAATAAGAAGTGGGCAGTGGACTTGTAGGATCTAAATTTTTATAGTGATTTATTTGAGAATCCAGGTTTTTTTACATAATTTTGTATAGACAAGTGTAACTTTCATGAGAAAGAGGTTGCATTAGAGTACTTGTATTTGGCAAAATGAAAAATAATTGTTTTTATATTTTACAAGGAAAACACTTGTAATCAAAAATAATTATAAACTGAGCACTGTGAACTTTACATTTTGTAGCTGAAATCAATGTTTGAAAATATAGAAACCCTCCAAAATATTTAAATAAATGATAGTCTGTTACTAAAAGCACAATTAATCCTTAGACTGCTTTACTATGATACAGTTTTCAGTTGTGTGATCCTATCACATCCACAGGACCTCTGTCTTATTCAGCGAATGACTATGTTATTCAATATTTCCTTTTATTTTCCACTTTCCATGTGTGCCTCCAAGGCCTTATTGAATATACAGCAGCCAACCCCAGAGCTGAACATAAATAAATAATAGGAGATACACATCTCCTAGAACTGGAAGGGACCCTGGGAGGTCATCTAGTGCAGTCCCCTGCCCTCTTGGTAGGACCAAGCACCATCCCTGACATCTATTTGCCTCGATTGCCTCCTCAAAGTTTGAGCTCACAACCCTGGGTTTAGCAGGCCAATGAGCTGTCCCTCCCACCTATGTGAGTCTTAATTTGCTTATGGGCACTTCTTTGGTGCTCATAATAACTGAGTGCTTCACAAATGCTAACGAATGTATCTCCACAACACTCCAATAAGGATAGGCAATATTATTTTCTCTCTTTTACAGATACAGATTTGAGACACATTAATCCTAAGGCCATAAGTGACCATTAAGTTTGGGTGCCCAGTGATAGACCTATGAGGCTCGTAATTAAAAACTGTATCATAATATTAATACAGACAGGGTCTGACTTAGTACAGTGTGCATATGTGTAAGCTAGATGTTAAGAATTCATGTGGAGAGAGAATACGTCCTGCAATGCACTAGTAGAAACAGTCTGAAAGATGAAGTTAGCAGATTACTGTGCTGAACAGCAACTTCATTTAGTGCTGTGGTTATTTTTTAGTTATGTCTATAGCATCATCACTGCTAGTACAGTAAATAGAATCCAGATGAATCAGCAGCATGCAACTGAGGGCTTTGAATTCAACAGTCAGCCTAAAGCAGGGGTGAACAGGCTAATGCGGTAAACAACTGCCTTCATATCAGACCGGCTCGTGGCTTCTGGTCTTCCAGAACCGTGATTTCATGCCACACATTGGTAAGTAAACAATTTAGTAAGAGAACTATAGAGCGCATAATTATACCTTCCGCTTTTGTGGCAGGAATCCCCTTGCACAACAGCTTATTCATGGCAACATCACAGCTACAAAAATGCAGGTAGATGAGACATTCAGTTCTTTGGAAGGGCCAAATACTGATTGTCCTTACTCAGGCAAGACTTCCACTGTATGCTTAGGAGTAAGAAAAAGAATCGGCCCTAAATACTCATAAGACTGAGGTGTAGAATCATAGGGTTGGAAGAGACTTCAGGAGGCGATCACGTCCAGCCCCCTGCTCAAAGCAGGACCAATCACAACTAACTCATCCCAGTCAGGGCTTTGTCAAGCCAGGACTTAACAACTTTGTACTGTAACAGCTTTGTAGGTAGCTTGAATGTAATGTCCATGACTCTCATGATAAAGTGGTTCATACTACTTTTGCCTCCTTAAAACTTGATTTTGACCAGTCCAATCAGATTGTGTCAAGCGAAGTTTTCTAAGGTCTGCACATATGTGAGGGGACGAATGGGAGACCCATTACGAAGAGCTAGCTGAGCTGAATATCAGCCCTGATTCCTCACAAACAGGGGTATTAAATGGGAACATGTGGGTGTCTTTTGAGAGCCTGTGCATGCATGACTGGGCAGGTAGAAGAATCTTTCCAGTCACATGGGAGCATTTGAGCCAATCAGGCGCTAGAGGTAGACTCCAATCATGTGACCTGAGGGAATCAATCACTCCTTGCCACTCCTGTAGATTCTGTTCTGAGCAGCGCAGATTCAAATATTCTGATCCCTGCAAAATGGGGGGAATCCCCCCACCCCACTGAATACTGGCTGAAAGTGGAAGCAGTTTGCTGCTGTTCTTGTGTTCGGTAGAAGCAGCTGTGCTAGCTCAACACTGTCAAATGCTTCCCCCCCCCCCCCCCCCCGCCGACCCTTTAAAGTGAATAACAACCTGCAACTCCCTGATTTAGCAATAACGTGTACAGCAGGAAGGGGAAGGGAGGGGAGAAGAGCATCAGGAAGAGGGAGCCAGCAGTTCCCTGGCTCTACAGCTCTCTGCAGTGCTGGTGTTATGGCAATGGTGTAATATCAGCAGGGGTTAGGGAGCCACACACTGAAAACAGGACCCAGAAGAGCTCTATTCTCTGGAGTACTCTGCAGTGCAGTCAGTATAGTTGTGATTGCTTGCAGCATTAGGCTCTGAGCAAAGCTGCTTGCTGCTGGAGCTGACTTAATTTTGAATTAAGACTCCAGGTTCCAGACAATGGATGGGCTCTCCAATCAGAGCAGGACTGTGACACTATTAGTTTAGGGTCTGCTGTGTTTCTTTGGTTTTTTTTTTTAAAGCATCCATCATTTAAAAATAACCCCTCCCCTGTAACCTGGGGCTGACAAGGACAACTGGCAAAGGGCTGCATGGTTCCTGCATCATTCAGCGCATGGTGGCAGAGCCAGACTTCCTGGTTCCAGGTGGGGTTACAGTTTATTTTTGTAGTGACACACTGGGATAGCTAATTAGTCATAGTGTAGTTTAGGGTCAGAGAAATGCTTGTGTTTCTTAAAAACTTCAGGCGTCTCAGCAGAGCAGCAAGCCTTGTGACAAACAACACAGGCCTCCTGAAACTAGGCTCAGGGCCCCTCCCATCTCTGTGACTTGTAGCTAATGTGATGGGAGGTACAGCTGCTGCTTGCCTGGGGCTGCAGTCTGAACACTGAATGCTACACTCAGGGTCAGCCAGGACTGCTACTAATCAGAGCTAGCTTAGGTCCCGGGCGGTCCAGGGATTCTCTTTGTGTTCAACATTTTAGATAGCTCACTGCAGCAGGAGGCATAAAGGCAACAAGCCGAGACTGTGTATTCGAGGCAAGACCTGAGAGTCTCTGCCTGGGATTCTGTTGTCAGATGTTTGTGTAAATCAACAGTTCCCCAGCAGGAGTCAAGGGAGTTACTCTGTGTTTACGCACAGGGTATGAGATCAGCCTGGTGATCACCATGTTGTTCTGAGAGCCAGCAAACAGCTGTGGGCATTGTTGTGATTGCTGCTGTTGGGGGAGGCTGTGTTTTAATTCCTTCCTGTGCGGCCTGCTGGGACTCTCCTAGCTTGTGTGCATGGATGAGTCGTTTCCTCCCGGTGTCTTTTTCAAGTGCATGGAAGTTAGGCGAATTACCTAAGAACACATAGGGAGGCAGTGGCAGAGCTGAAAAACAACTCTAAGAATCTCAGTGGTCCCCAGCCACTTCCATCTGGTGCAGGAGGTCACCGCCTCTCTAACAGGTGATGAATGTCAGCAATTTTTTTACAGAGACATTCCTTTCAACTCAGCTTCCTGTGTGACTGCAATTTAAATAAGTGTTATTTCAGAGTGCAGGTGATTCCTAGCAGAATAAAAGGTAGCTGCTTCATGGCCTTGCTCCCTCCATGACCTTCTTAACAATTAATCAACCCACATTAGGGATTGCACTGCACTTCCCCCATAAACACACATATGCACCATTGTTTAAAAGGTTCAGCCAATTGTTGACTATGATTTTTGGTTTGTTATACAGAATGCTCAAGGGACCCACTAGCCATGTTTAGCCAAAACATGTGTAGTAGCCAGAGGCATTGATACCTCATATTAGGGTGAGTGAAGTCTCTGCTTTACAGCCTGGGCTGAGAGCCCCTTGGCCTTTCACTCATGGGAGAGCACTGAGCATTAGCCCCTATGATTGCAGGTTCAATCTCTGGTGCTGGCAACCTGGGTTTGTTGCTGTTACAATTGGGGAGCTCATCTAGGATAAACCCCTGGAAGGTTTCAGAAGCTCAGGATGCACTTCCTCAGCCCAGGGAAGCAGGTAGTACCCAGAGGTACTGAGACCTCATACTAGAGTGAGTGAAGTCTCTGCTCTACAGCCTTGGCTGAGAGCCAGCTGCCCTTTAGCTCATGCAGTAGAGCACAGGTTTTTAGCCCCTATGATCACAGGTTCAATCTCTGGTGCTGGTAACACAGGTCTTGTCAGCATTACATGGTTGCCAAAAGATGAAGCAGTCCCATATGAAGGAGACAAACACACCCTCCTTCCATGGGGAAAGTCTTATCTCTTGCAGATGGGGACCCATGTGGGAAGGTTAATCAAACTGGGCCTGTTTAGTCTGGAGAAAAAAAAAAGACAGAGGAGGAAAACCTTATTAGCCTTCAAATATGTTAAGGATTCTTATAAAGAGAGTGGTGACCAATGGTCCCTTATGTCCACGGAAAGTAAGACAAGACATAATTGGCTTAATCTGCAGCAAGAGAGATTTAGGTAAAGGATTAGGAACATCTTTGTAACTCTAAGGGTAGGTAAGCTCTGGACTAAGCTCCAAGGGAAGTTGTGCAATCCCCATCCTTGGAGGTGTTTAAAAACTGATTGGAGAACACCTCCTCGGTGGTGGCCTAGGTTAACTGGGTGCGCTCAGTGGCAGGACTCAAGGATCGCTGGAGTCCCCTGCCAGGCCTGCATTTCTGTAAGGCGATCACTCTGTGCTCGCCTTACCCAGGAGGTGTGCCGCAAAGATATGCGCCAAACCCGCTTCTGTTTACACGATGGTTGTTTGCAATGCAAAGCCCTGATATGTCACTCAAGAGTTTAACCTACTAGTTTGTGCCAGCCTTGTCCTTGGGATCTCCCTGTACTTTTCCTTCTCTCGTGTTGCTGAGCCGTGACGGTGACTCTCTCGCCATGGGTGACTGGTGAGAGGGATCATGGGGTGCCACTGGCCATGTGACCGTGCCCTCCCCAGCCTAGGGAAGTGCCGGGACAGCCCCCCCTACCCCAGGCCCTGCCCCTCCCTTCCCCAGCTCCACCTTCTCCCCACTCTTGCTCTGTCCTTGCCTTGCCTCTTCCCCCAGCCATGCAGCCAAGGGGACTAGCTGGGACAGGGGTCTGGTGCCAACAGTGGGGGCCTGGGCCCCTGCACTCACTGACAGCCTCAAGGGAAGCAGAGCAACGTAGCGCCAGCTTGTTCTTCTCTCCCAACCACATCGCTCCGCCTCCAGGCAGTGAGTGCAGGGCAGTCTTGCCCTTCCCCAAGTGGCGTACTGGGAAAGCAGAGCGAGCTGGGGCCATGTCACTCCACTTCCCCTCCCACTGCTGGTGACTGCTGGGGAGGGAGGGCTGGATCCCTGCTGCAGGCACCAGGCCGCCCGCTCATTCTTCTGGACACCCAAAGACTCTGGCCCCATAGCCTGCTGGCTGGCTCCTTGTCTCTCCCGCCAATGGCATTTGGGGGGCCCCACGCGTCACCTCTGCCCCCTCTGTGCTTGGTACAAAGTATTCGTGCAGCTTTGCTCTGACAGGTGTTTATTTTCTAAGGCCGTAGCTGGCGTCAGCTCTGCAAAGTGCTGAAGGGCACTTGATATGGGTGGACAGACCTGCAGGACGAGCACAATGCATTAGGTTAATGTAGCTTCTGTGACAGGGTCTGGCCAGGGCCAGCTCTAAAAAAGCACAGACTGCTCTGGTTAGTCAGGTACCATCAATGGCAGGGTGGGGAAAGAGGCTGCCACAAATCAGTCAAGAGCCAGTTGTCCCCACTTGAGGCTGCCAGGGACCTTTTAAAAAGCCTTGCTCCAGTAGGGATGGGGGGAGAGAGTTGGAGGAAGAGATTGGAGAGAAGTTAGGAGAATAGAGCGGACAAGGAGAATGTTGGAGAGTGACCAAGGAGAACACCAAGAGTACCAGAGACAGCAGAGGAGGTGAGGAGCTCCCATAGGGAGTGTTTAGGTTCCCTACCCCTGGTAAACCCCAGGGCTCAGCTGGAGGCTGGTCACACACCCGGTCAGACTAGGGGGCTCCTACCTGCTGCCCATTGGGCCAAGGGAGCAATGCCTGAACCCTGTTGGACTGCAGGACTGTGGACTGAGCAGAGGTGTGGAGCCCAGGAGTGACACGGACCCTGCCATGCTTCCCAGCACCCACGTATGATGTACATTACAGGAATGCCATGCACATAGCGCCAATTAATATGGTGAATGCTACACCTAACATATATGTAAAGGGTCATACCAGCCACAGACAGCAACTGAAAAAAAATCTCCCCTCCCCCCCAGCAAAAGGCCTCTAAGAATATCTCCTAGCAACCCCACCTATCGGCTTCCTTCCCTAAGTACAGGTCTAGTGTGTGCTCTATAGGTAGGTGTATGGTGCAGTCAGAGGTGTGAGTGCAGCTTGCACAGATGTACTGAGGTACCAATAGCAGTGACCTCAGCATGGGCTAGCTGTACAAGGAAGTAGCTAGAGCCCCAGGTAGGCTTGTACAGCCCTCACTGAAACCGCTGCGGCTGCAGTTTCGCTGCTTTTGGTGCCATGTTGGCTGGTTTAAAATTAACTCAGGTAGCTCTGCACACAGGAGTGGCAGAAGCATCCGAAAAGGGCAGGCGCCACAGGTGCTTAAACCATGACTTCATGTCCCTGTGCCATCCTGGCCCCCATCTCCAAGCCTCTGCACTTGCACCCCCACCTTCGCCCACCTGTCCTCTTCCCCCAAGGCCCTTCTCTTGTGCCGCCTCTTCTCCCCAGTTGTCCCCACTTGCTCTTCTCCACACCCTGCCCCATTGCTGACCCTTCCCACTAATAAAAGTAGGAGGGTGAATCCCGCCTCCATTCTAGGGGAACCTAGGGAGGTCATCCTTGTCTACAAATGCTACAACCACCGCTCTGATTGCAATGTAGCCATACCCCAGAGGAAGGACATGCTTTGCAGTGTGTCCCAAAGCTTAACAGCACCAGGTCTCAGAAGGTCAAGGTGAATGCTGTATCCCAAGGACCCTTCAACAAGGACATCCTGCCAGCAGCCCCTTCTCTTTGCAAGAGAGCTTCCAATGGAGCGCTTTGCTGATCACAAGGCTGACTGCATGGCATGGGGCAGAGGGAGGGGAAGGCAAACCTTTGGATAGACTGGTCCCGCAGCATTCAAAGATCCAAATCAATGCTTCAGTCTCGCTGAAAACCAACAAGCAGAGGTTAAGCTGGTGTCCCTGGGACATCACTCATTTGCATGCTTGGTTCTGGGGTGATACTTTGCTCCAATAACAAGCCCAGGAGAATATCAGAGGCCAGGTATTTCAGAAATGGGTTTGTGATATGCTGATGTAGGAATTCTGCTCATACAACTCTTCCCTTCCCGGTTAATGTTGCTCTGGAAGTGGAGTCTTGTTTTTCTTACCGCTGTAGGCAAATGTAAAACTGTGGCATGAACATCTGCATTCTTTAAATATCAGGGCCTCATTCTCATTTACATGCTTTTATTTAGAGGCTTTTGTCCTGCTATTGACTGAACTGGGTCACATGGTGTGTCACATGGTGACCTTATTTCTTGAGAATCACATTGATTGCTTTGCAGTGTCATATATACCACTTGCAAAAAATGGAATGATCTCCTGGGGAAACAACAAAGGCAGTATATGTTTTCCAGCCTAATCAACGGCCAATGCAAAGCACACAATATTAGTGCAAATATCAGTGGCTACAGCAGTTTCTTTAATTCACCTGGGAGTCCTGTTTAGTTGACAGCATATGAACAGCAATGTGACAGTGTTGTTCTAAAAGTAGAACTAGTTCTGATAATTTCTCATCTTGGCCCTAAATGTGTAAGTGTTTAAAAACACACCTATGAAAACTGGCAAAAAATCATCTAATAACTCTGATATATTTATTATTTGCACTGCAGTAACCCCCAGAGGCCCCGTTCAGGATGGGAGCCTCATTACACAATCACTGTGCAGGCACACAGGAAAATACAGTTCCTCCCTGCCCTGGAGAATTTACCATCCAAAATGACAGAACAAGAGATGCTGGGCGTGAGAAAGCTGTGCAGTGTACGAGCCAAGGAGTAGATTTTGCCTGGCCCTTACGTGTGTGCAGTGTGTGTTTTGGGAACAAAGAGGGTGGGGCAGAGCTGCCTAAGAGACGAGCAGAATTGCAGCCTGTGTGCTTTGGGGAATGCAGGGCAGTTAGGTTCCACTGTGGTATTGGGAACCATAGGCACTGATTTTCAAAAGTGCAAGGGAGTGCCTGACCCCTGGCTCTGCCCCCACTGCCCCCTTTCCTGCAAGGCTCCACCCTTGCCCCACCTCTTCCTGCCCCACTTCACCCTCACCTTGCCTCTTTCCAACCGGTTCTGCCCTCCCCCCGAGCGTGCCACATCTTAACGTGTCCCCCCTGCCCCTCACAGCATCCCAAACACCGGGAAACGGGTGATCGTGACAGGCAGGGAACATAGGGAGTTGCTGATTGGCTGAGCCTGCCAGTAGACAGGAGATTTGGGGGGTGGGGAGGGAGCTTCTGGGGGACCCCATGAGAGTTCTAATCTATGGAGTTGGCACTATACTGGGAACTGTACCTGTAAGAGGCATAGCGACCTAGGCAGGAAGTCTGGGGCAGAAATGCAGAAGCCTTTAACCGGTTATGTGCAGTGGGGCTGAGAGCCACTGCAGACCCTTCAGTAAGGTGGGAGGGGAGCCCAGCTCCACGCCTCCTGAAGGGGCGGGGCCAATGAAGGAAGGGGCGGGGCATAGGGCAGTCAGCCCTTAGCGCCCCCCAGAATGTGCTGCTGGCCCCCTCCCTCTCAGAGCCACGGGGAGCAGGGGAGCAGCGCTGCGGCAACACTTCAGAGGGGCCCAGATCTCCAGCAGCTACCTGGGGTCAAAGTAGAAGTGGCGCTGTCTGGAGTTCCAGGCCCCAGGGCAGCTGCCCCCTTCGGGCGCCTCCCCTCATTGGCAGGCCTGGTTGGTTAGGAACAGTTGGGAAATTACATCCTCCAGCTCCGGTTTAGAAATAGCCCCAGGAACATAACCAGTCCTGGCTTAAAGACTAAGAGTGGTGAAGAGCCATCCGCATCCCAGGCCACTGCACTGTGTGGTGCTCATTGACAGAAAACACCAGTAATTCTTAAGTTCTGTAGGCACGCAAGTGTCCACTCAGCTTAGTTCATGTCCTGGGCTCAGGGGAACGCCTGTAGCACGGGCTAAAGCTGCTTGCCAGTATCAAGCAGTCTACCCCACTTGGGGAACGGAGTTCACTTCTATGGGAGAAACTTCAGACTCAGTCAAACTCAGGACTCTTCTTGTGATAAATTCAACAGATCGAATTTCTCTCCCGGCTGCCCCCCTTTGGACCACCCCAGCCAACCTCAGAGCTATTGCCACGCTGGCAAACGTAACTGAAACTTAGCTCTCGTATCAGCTGTAAGTAAGTAAACCTTGGGCAAGGGCCTTTGGCGGCACCCGTCCGATGGCAAGTCAGTTCGTAACTTGCTGCTAAAATGTATTCAAGATGCTTGAGAACAGCGATGGGCAACCAAGATTAGTGGGTGTGACACACGAGTGTCCCTCTTTGGTCTATGGGCTGCATGATTGGCAGCAGTGGCCAGCCTGTGGCTCAACCTGCAGTCTATGCCCCCTCCGTGCCCCTCCCCCCACCTCTTGTGCACCAGGGCATTGGAGCCCCACACGTCCCACCTCTTCCCCTCTTCCCAGCACTCTCAGAGCACCATGAATCTGCTGATTCATGCTCCGTCCCTGTTCCTCCCCTGCCCTCTCAGAGCTTGAACGCTGTGAATCAGCCGGGGAGCCCCAGTGGGCTGCATGCCGTCCGCAGGCTGCAGGTTGCCCGCCGCTGCTTTAAAAGCACGTTTAATACATCAGAAACGTCATAATTAATGTTTGCTGCCACTAGGGGTCAGACAGCCTACTATCCACATGAGCACAGCAGAACAATGCAAAGGTGGATTATCTGATGCATTGTATTTTTAAAAACATCAAGTGAGTGAAATATACTGTACGTTTTAAATAAAAAGGCATTTCAGATGATGGCGCCTTCTGTATCTCCTTGTTCTCTCTTGGCTTCTGTGACTGTCTGTCTCGGTTCCCCTCTTACCTCCCTACGCAGTTCTTCAGTGTATCTTTTGTAGGGTCCTCATCCGCCCTCCGACCTTCTGTGGGGGTTCCATGGGGCTCTGTCTTTGGTCTCCTTTTCTCTCTCTACAACCCTCACCCACAGACACAACTTCAGTCACTAGCTCAATGCTGACCACTCACAGATCTACTTCTCTGCTTCAGACTTCTGTCCAAACTATAATCTCAGCCTGTCTTTTGGACATCTTCTCATGGGTGTCTGGCTGTCATCTCAAGCTCAACATGGCTAAAACAGAATTCCTAATCCCTTTCCTCCCCAGATAACCCTTTCTGCTACCTCCTTTCTTGATCACTGAGGACAGCATCATCATCCTGCCAGGGCATCATGTTAGTTAGCTACGACCTCCATGTCCTTGCTGTGTTTAAGGCCAGGTCTACACTAAAGATCTATATCAGTACAGCTATTTCATTTGGCGTGTGAAAAGCCCACACCCTGGAGCAATGTAGTTATGCAGACTTAACCCCCTGTGTTGAGTGCTATGTCAAGGAGAACTTTTGCTGTCAACATAGCGGCCAACTCTCAGGCAAATGGATTAACTCTGCTGACAGGAGAAGCTCTTTCATCAGTGTAGTAGAGTCTTCACTCTAGATAGCTGCACAGCAGGATTGGTGTCATTACACCACTGTCACACTGTCCATGAAGACAAGCCCTAAATCTCACCCATTCGCTCTGTTTAACATATCTAAGATACAGCCTCTCTTATCCTTCTGCTCACCTAAAACTCTCATCCAGACTGCCTTCACCTTGCATCTCACTTACCATGACACACTTCTCTTTAGCCTTGACAAATGCAATCTGGGCTTGTTCTATTTGTGAAGTACCTGGCCCAGCAGTGGGTTTCCTAGGCACTAGAATACTGTAATTAATGATACGCAACTGGGGTCAATAGTCTATTTATTTAACAAACTGTTACTAAACACCCACCTGTCCAGTATAAAGTATGTGTATTTCTTGAATGTACAGTTGGGGTGTGGACAAAGTCCCACATGTGAATGACTTTAAGCCCCTCACTCCATCTTTTATCTCCTCACATCTGATCATGCATTAAGCATGTGATGTCTTCATTTTCCTCTGCACCTTAAGCAATATTTTACCAGAATAGCTTAATTATATAAGAGCGACTTCCTGCTCTAATATTCCTTTCTTTGTGAGTGATGCAGTCCCCATACATTTCTACAGGATGTTGTATTAATGATTCATGCTGCAATCCATAGTCAAGGAATACTTCCCTAAGACACTCTACAGTACTTAGTCAGTGTTCATCAGACTATCTATCATTTCCTCCTCCCCACATTGATTGGAAAGGAAATTTACAATCTTTAATTTGGTTGCATTCAGTTGCAATCTGTTCTCTCATCAGCAAAGCATCACCAAGTGCCTCTCTGTCCAACTGCAGTCCCAGAGCTGCGGTAGGCAGAGCATCGTCCTCTCCGTCTGACTGAGATCCTTGCACGGGAGGTTAGGTTTTTCAATCACACTGTCTAGTCATCCAGTACAGCAGCTGTTGCCTTTTATAAGCAACTTCGAATGCTGGATGGATTTCTAGAAAACTCTTAGAAGAAAGATGGATTTCCCAAGGGGGCTGGTGCATGAAAGTCGGTGCGGTGATCACTTGTTCATCTAAATCATAACTACTATAATTGGAACTATTCCAGAACAATGGGGAGGGGTGAGAGAGAAAAAGTCCTCTTTTAAATAGCTAATTACGCAGACTGCTAGCTCCTGGATCAAGGCTGCACACACAACCCATTATTTTTTCAATATTTGGATTATATCGAGATAACAAGGTAACCAGAGCATTATTAACAGGTAGAATGGAATGATAAGGGTTATTACTTGTTCTTTACAGCTTTGCTCTGCAACTGGTGTGCCATGGCACACTGGTGTGCCGCAAAGCGGAGAGTAGTGTGCCTCAGAGTCACATGCTGGGAGTGCCAACTGCCACTCTGCACAGGTGCCCAACTGCTGGGTGGGAGAAGTGTGTGGTGGCAGCAGTGGCTCTGAAGTGGTGGCAGTGGCTCTAGTGAGTTGCTGGCACTGAGTTAGACAAGGGAGTCTGGGGGTGCCTTGCTCCGGGGGAGGGTGGGGTTTGGGTTCTAGTGGGGAGCTGGGGGTGCCTGGTTATGGAAGAATAGGGGAGAGGGACTAGGTTAGAGCGGGAGGCTGGGGTGTCTGGTTCTGGGGGAGAGAGAGGGGACTGGGTTATATACGTTGGGTGTGCTTTGAAATTTTAACGAGTGCTGAAGTGTGCCACAATGTGATAAAGGGTGCTGAGCACTGCTTTACAGTGAGGTAGTGATACGAACTACAGTGAGGGCTGACTGCGGCACAATGGAGGGCTAATCTCACCAGGAACCTCAACTGGGAAACAAAACTTGATTTTCTGGAGTTAAGCCCCAGACAACTTGTACACCAAGGTGGCAGATGGGGAATCAGCTGCCACTCTTAAGACACATGGCTCCACAGTGGTTTCCATTTGTCCTGAGTTAACTGGGACTTGGGAGTCTGACTTACTATGAGAGCAGGAAAGCCCAAATCTGCCTTCTGTTGGGATGTTGCTGTTTTATTAAATCATTGACTCAGATTACAGCTTCCTTTGCAGCATCATGGATTTGGCTGCAAAACTGACTGATTCTTGGCCCTCAAATGGGCTCTGAGTGACGTGAGTGGAAAAGTTAATTTTGAATAAATGATCACAGGCACGTGACCCTCTTTCCTCCATCAAAACAAAAAGCAGTCCAGTAGCACTTTAAAGACTAACAGAATAATTTATTAGGTGAACTTTTGTGGGACAGACCCACTTCTTCAGACCATAGACCTTTCCTCCATCAATGTATTTTGTCATTCACATGCAGTGAGTGGTTTGTCCACATGAGCATGTTTCTGCCCACGTGTTGTTTGCAAACTCCTTATTTGTGGCAGGAGAGTGGTCGCTTACATCAGGGTATTTGTTTCTGCTCCCTGATGGGATGCCTACAAATTTTTAAAGAGAGCAATGAGCCCTGATTCTGCTTGCCCCTTATGTATGTTCAAGGGAAATGAAATATGGAGATATACTTATCTCATAATTCTGGAGAGGACCTTGAGAGGCCAGTCTCTTTCCTTTCACCTCAGGACCAAGTGCCATCCCTGACAATTCCTTTTTTTAAAATAAAAAAAAACCTATTTGCCCCAGGTCCCCTTAAGGATTGAGTTTAGGAGACCAAGGCTCAAACCACTGAGCTATCCCTCTCCCTAATGTGTGTGTGTGTGTGTGTGTGTGCAAAAAAAAATCCATGATGCATCACCTGCCAGAGGCAGTGGGAGACTCTTTCAGCAGGGGACTTGCAATTAACCCATGCTTCCTGGGCAATGCACAGAAGTAAAGGTACATCTACACTGGAGCTAGAGGTACACTAAAATAGAAGTGTAGCTACTGCAGCAGGACCAGGAGGAAGGACTTGCCACCCAAGTGTGTCCTAGGGTCTTGGACCTGATTGTTCTGGGGGCAGCTAGCACTTCCCGCTGCTTATGCTGGCACGGCTACATTTCTGTCTTTAGCATGCCAGCTAGACAGGCGCTAGCATGGGGATCTCTATTCCAGCTGGAGATTACACCTCTAACTCCAGTGCAGACATACCCTAACAGTGGGGCAGAAGATCTCCCTCAGGGGTCAGCAACCTTTCCGAGGCAGTGTGCCAAAATGACCTTTTGACCTTTATGTGCAGTCCAAGTGCCAGTGATCCTTTTTTAAAGTCACTAATAGTCCTACTTACAACAATGCCATTAATAAATACATTAAGCTGCAGAGCTTTACCATTTAGGTGGTGGTTGGTAGCATTAGCGGGTCTTTTGTTAATCCACATGCAGCATGGCTTTGAGCAAGCTCCCAGATGCATGGAGGAGGAAGGGCGGGGCTGAGCTCCCGCCTCGTGTGCTGATGAAAATCAGCTTTTGTGCCACTCTTGGCTCCTGTGGCAGTGGTTGTTGACCCCTGATCTACCCTATAAGTCCTAGATAAGAAAAACCCAAAATGTATGAATTCTGTCAGGGAGGGCTAGAATTCAATTTGGAATGAGAGCTGTGTGAATAACAGATTTTTCACTTTGCTGGCAGTTTTGGAGAAAATGCATTGGGGCCAAATGAAATGTTTTGTTTTGATTTTGTGAAAAGACCTTTAACTTTTTCAGAACCCTTCCCCCCTCTTTTTTTTGACAGAAACAATTCAGTGAAACTGACACACATTTGTGAAACAGTTCAGTATTACCAAATCTGCTTTTATTGACAAAAAAAGCTTCAGACAAAAAAAATCACTCCACTCTCACTGGAACACAACTTTTTATTGCCTCCCTAAAGCTTAGCAAGATTCAAAAGTCCTGTGTCCCCTCATATCTTAAGCAACACAATGAAAAATTTGCTGATAGGGAGGGTTGGTAGCTCGATGGCAACTCTGAGTCCCTGACAGGCCTTTGAGAACAAATACAATAAGAGATTAGATTAAATCTCTAAAGTAAGGAAGTAAAAGAAGGCGACTCCTGCAGATATGCATGGTTGGATTTGAAAATGAACATTGCAGCCTGTGTGCTTCATCTGTCTTCACACTTTGTTGGTGTTAAACTTCCATGGACATTCAAGCTATTGAGCTCTGCTCAGTTTGCAAAGGGTCAGAGCTCAAGAGTAATGCACCTCCTAAATCTGCCTCAAGGGGGATTTACCTGTTTCATGTGCCTTACAGTGGCCTTCTGCCGCAGCCTGTCTACATGGGAGGCTGCCTTTAAACAGAGCAGTAAATGAACAGATTAAACCATGGTCCCACTCTTCCCTACAGGCTGCCGATAAAGCTAAACCAGGACTTTGTTTCTATGTTTAGGCAACAAGGGGCAACATAAAGTAAGGGAAATATCCTGTGTATTTCTAAGACAGATTTTTTAATTTTTTGTATTTTTATTTATTTATTTGTATTTTTTGTATTTTAAATACAAATGAGACACTGCTTGACCCAACAGGGGCACAATGTTAGCAGAAACCCTGGCAAAGTGGCCATTAAATAAACCAAGTGATGATTTGCTCGTACACTTTGCAACTAGCCTGGTGCGTGTACAATTGACAAGGGTGATTACAAAGGAACTCAGACAGTGGCTCTGACAGCAGCCTAGACTCTCTGAATGACTCCTCAGGCAAATCTGGAAGGTCCAGAAACGATGAAGTGGCTCCATTATTTTTAATATTGACTGTCATCTTTCTGTTGGTAGAATATCCTTTCTCTCTGACCTCTTGTGGGCACTGCTGCCAGGCACAGTTATAAACCTTTGGGAGAGAAGTAATAGTTTTAACTAACTAACTAACTAAATCACATTTATTTCCCTTTTGTTTTTACCTCCGCTATTGAGCAGTAGCTCTCTGGCTGCTGGCTTAGTGCCAGAGCCTTCTTGGGCTTGGTCTACACTTTGAAAAATTTGTACTCTGAATGCTGTAGTTATGTGCAGCTACCCCTCAGTGTAGATGCAGTGAGGCCAGTGAAAGAATTCTGGAAACAGAGCTACCTGCTGCCCCTCAGAGAGGTAGATTAACTATGTTGCTGAAAAAAATCTCTTCTTTCAGTGTAAAAAAGTGTCTCAGCCATGGACACTCTCCCAGCCACTTTTGCCGCACTACAGATATGCTGATGAAGTGGCTATTGTGTAGACGTACCTTCAGTCTCATTGTCTTGGGGTACTATTCATTCTTTCTGCTCTGGGGGACGGCTGAGCTAACTTTTCTCCCAGATCAGTGTTTCCCAATTTTATTTGGCCACAGAACCCTTTTAAATTAGAAAGACTCTGCAGAACCCCTAGTAACACTCTTATATATGGAGTTGAAAAAGGAGACCACAAATAGGTAACGATAATAATAAACAAATAGTAAACCAGGTCATGAAATTAACCTTTAGTTTAATTGCACATATTTAATTTAATAGATACAATTTAATTTAATAGTTTTCACAGAGTGAGTACGGGGATTGATGGTGGTATATAACAGGCAATCCCAACACTGGCAGCACGCACAGCACTGAGTCGTGACATCATCATGCCCACTCCCTGGCTAAGCTGGCATTACTCAGGGCACTTACCGTGGGAAGCACAAATTAAAATTGTTTTTAATAAAATTCATAAATGCTTAAATAGCAATTATTTTTTAAAATCACAAAATGTGATTGTAATGGAATTTTCTCGCAGAACCCTTCTTTTCACTTTGCGGAACTCCAGGGTTCCACAGAACTCCATTGAGGAAACACTACACTAGATGGCTGTGCAGGTTTACAGAGAACGTGGGCAGGGCTTTGTACAAATCAGATTGTGTTTTTCTCAATGGAATTAATAATAATTTCAGACTCACGTGTATTTACAAAACACGACTCTCTGGTACAGCTTAGTCGCTATGGGTAATTGCAGAATGCCAAGCTATTAGACTGCTGCTCCAGCTCCGCAATGTACCCTGTGGAGACTTGCTATGAAAGACAGGTGGTGATAAGCTGGCTCCACTCCACCCTGGCTGCTCTGGTGACAGGAAATGTAAACCACTTCGGTAGAATTTAAGGGAAGCAAATGTAAACAGTCAGGCCATTCTTGAATACACTAGAACCCCGAGATATGTGCAACTGACTTGTGCATATTTCAAGTTAACGCAGCTTTGAGTGGTGGGGAGTGGTGCCTGGCTCCGGGCTGCCAGGTGCCAACTCCGTGCCACTCAGAGGAGCGGGAAAACTGACCAGCTGCTGTACTGGTCAGTTTCCCAGCCCCTGTCAAGGTGGCAAGGGCAGCAGTGCTGGTCAGTTTCCCCTCTCCTGTGAACAGCAGGCAGCCCAGAGCCAGGCTCCTGGCTGGCCACCACTCATGGGAGGCAGGAAACTGACCAGCCCTGCTGCGTTGGTTAGTTTCCCTGTCCCCAGGAGTGGAGAAGAGCTGGGAATCAGGCTGGCGCCCAGTTGCCAGCTCCTCCTGACTTGCACAAAATTTTGAGTTACACATGGTTGCCCAGGAATGCAACCTTTGTGTAACTTAGGGGTCTACTATATTTGTCATCTGGTAGTGGAAGGGTATTTAAAGATATGCAGGTTTGTGTTGTATCCAGAATAGAGTTTGATTGAAGCCTGTTGGGCATTTGAATGTGGACTTTGACCAGTCATAGACAAGCACATGACCTAAGGCAGTCCCAGACAATGTTTTTCTCTTCCCTCTTAACGTCAATTGATGTATCGTTTGTTCCTTGTATTTCCCTTGGCCCAGTGACTGAAGAATGTCGTGTTGTAAAAGCTACTTGAAGGAGAAAACTGCCTTCTTGATCTGGCTAAGCTATGGTATCAATGCAGTGAAAGGTTCAGGATTCGAGGTCCCCTTTAAAGCAGCATTCAGCCAATGAAGTATATTTAGTGGATTGTCCATTGATCTTTGTGGAAAGGCTGGTGGAGGGAAGCATGGTCTTGTAGTTAAGGCTCTGAACTTGGCTTGGCCACAGACTTTCTGTTTGGCCACGCGGTTTCTGTTTCGGGATACAAATGTATCCCACAATAGAAACCATAGTGTGGCCTTAGCCTGAGACCTTATATGCAGCTTCTGATCCCACAATGACTAACTCCTGATGCATATTCAAAGGGAAAGGGAGATCAGAACTGCATCCCGTTCCCTGGAGCTACACAATTCCTGTGAGGACTTGTGACAAATCTGCTCTCTTAGCTGTCGGCCAGCATGTTGTCCAGTGACCAGCCTGGAGCTGGGCACCTGGAGAGCTGTATTGTCTGGTCGCACAAGATGTCTAGTTAAGATGAAGCCTGTGTCATTCTATGAATCAATTAGCAGGAGGTGTTAGAAGAGCAGGTGATCATCCCTTGACATCCACTGTTCAGATGAATACCCCAGACTGGTGCTCACACACCACACGGATACCTACAGTACAGCAACCTTGCGATAGCTAGACATTCCATCAGCCGGGGCTATTGAGAGTCCTCTGACATACCTATAAATAGTGCCTATTTCAACCTAGAGCTTGTCGTAACCCTTTGAAGTTGGGGCTCAGTGGTGGGTAATCAGGAGCATCAAGATAATGGCCTGACCCAGCCTGAGCACCTGCCTCTGCCTGGCATTGACAGCCCCTGAACCTTTCCCTCATTCCTGGGTGGGAGTGTCTGTGAGGGGGCTTAGCAAGTGACTGTTAGGCGGTCTGCTCAAGGCCCTCAGTGGGCTGCTGAGGTGGAGGGTGTTGGCTGTGGCTGTCTGTGGCACCTGCCTGGTCCCTTCTCTTCGCTGGCCGTGGTGACAGGTTGTGGATGTGCTACAGGGCCTCTTTCACTGACAGCCACAAGATAACAGTGGGTCGCAGCACCTACGGAAGATAATTTTGGGAGCTCTTGGTCTAGAAGATTGAAATGCTTCTGTTTTCCATTGTTCTGAGAGATGAATCATTCCAGTGATTCCGTTTTCTTTACATTTTACAATACATGCCTGAGTAATATCTTTTAATATCTGAGCTTTGTAGAAACAATGAACATAAAATCAGACTGCAGGTTTCCCTGCACTGTTGTCTACAGAGAGATGCCAAGGTTGTGTTATTGATGTTGTTCTCTCATATGAAACAATTACTCCCAGTATGACACCCATGCCTAGTAAGTGGGTAGATGCAAGAAATATGTTGGCATCTTTGAGCACAGTACAATAAGAGTACATTGTGTAAAAGGCCGAGGGAGACTGGAGGGGAGATAGTGAAGGTAGTTTCACTCCTCATTAAATTGCCTAACAACCAGCAATGCCTAGGAAATGTTAAAATGTGTGTACTAAACAGATAATTTAAGAGACTTTTCTACACTGAAGAATTTTGATGAGTGAGACATTTTGTGGACTCTCTAGTGTTTTTATGAATGCACTGTGGGTAGGGCCCTACCAAATCCACGCTCCATTTTGGTTAATTTCACCGTCCTGAATTTGGCCAGTAATAAAGGTTATTATTTCAGCTTTTTAAATCGGAAATTTCATGGTGTTGTAATTGGAGGGATTGTGGGGAGGTCACAAGGCTATTGTAGGAGTGTTGCGGTATTGTTCTCCTTACTTCTCAGCACTGCCTTCTGAACTGGGCACCTGGAGAGCCTTGGCTGCTGGATGGCAACCAAGCTCTGAAGGCACCACTGCTGCCAGCAGCAACACAGAAGTAAGGATGGCATGGTAAAGTATTGCCACCCCTACTTCTGCGCCGCTTCTGACAGAGCTGGGCTCTTAATAAGCAGCCACTGTCCTCCAGCCACTGAAGGCAGCACAGAACTAGGGGTGACAATACTGTAACCCTCTAAAACAGTGGTTCTCAAACTTTTTGGCCCAGGGCCCACTCTGTCGAATGGAAACCTTTCTGCAGACCACCACTCAACCATCCATAGTGACAAAAAGAATTCGCTTATCTCTGAATATCTTAAATATTAAATTATTCATATTAGTCTACTGGAGCATAAACATGTAGTTATGTAGATGTAACGTAAGGAGCGGGGGCACAGGGCTGGAGAACCAAGGTGGGTTCCCTATAGTGAGGGGTGGGGGTCAAGTCCTGAGCCCATGACCCACCTGCAAGATGGTCGTGGACCACTAATCATCAGTGGACCACGCTTTGAGAAGCCCTGCTCTAAAATAACCCACGCACAATTCTCTTTGGGGTCAAGGCCCCCAGTTTGCAAACTGCTGGTCTATTCTGTGAAATCTACGTAGTCTAGGGTAAAAGCACATAAAAGATCAGATTTCATGGGGCGAGGCACCAGATTTTACTGTCAGTGACATGTTTTTCATGACCATGAATCTGACCGGGCCCTACCCATAGGAAAGATCCTCCAGTGCACTGGCAAAATGTCTACTCTTCCTCAGGGCAAGGTTTCCCTGGCAGAGAAGACAGTGACAAGGCTGACATCCAGGGACCCCCTTGCCAGCCTGGGCATCTGGAGTGTGCACAGGATGAGAATGGAGGCAGGAGAGCCATGTTGAGGGCAGGCCCACAACCTGCATCTCTGTGGGGATACCAGGTAGTGTGACAGATGAGGTTGCTGTAACTTCAGTGGCCTCCCACAGCTATGTAAGTTACACCGGGAACCTCCCCAGCCCATGGAGCACGTGCTGTCAGGAGCGTGCCAAGGTGTCGTACAGTTCCCTAGACTCCTCTCCCCCTCAGGGCTGTGAGTTGTTGCCACACTTGTAGGGTATGTCCATACAGGAGCTGTAAGTCCAGCTCTGGGAGACCTCCCTAGGCTAACTCTGATTCAGGCAGCATAGCAAGAACAGACATGTAGTTGTGGCTGTACAAGCAGACGGAAGAGCCCGTGTATGGACTTTGGACACTGGATGGGGTGGCTAGCCTGCCCCGATGCTTGCACTGTGGTGGCTTCGCTTCTACCTTGAGTGGGCTGGCTCAGAGCGAGCACCCGTGTGTCTCCTTGAGCTAGACACCACACGCTACTTCCAGTGCAGATACATCTGCTGATTGCACAGCCCTGAATCACACTCTTTGTGTCTGCTAAATTGGTGCCAGTTGTGCAGATTGTATCTGCGCTGTGCAAGGCTGGGCCGGGATCCCCTGGGCTGTGCCAAAGGTAGCAGCCACCATGAGGAAATTACCCTCCCCTCACGATCCCACGGGTCATTTGTTAGGGAGCCTCTCTAGTCAGCTGTCTGTCCTCTGCCAGGGCTCCGTTTCCGGGAAGGCCCACATCTGCCTGCCTAGATCTCATGACAGGCACGTTCTTCCCATCACCCGCTTCTTTGTGCTTCTTGCCAAGCCACTGCGGGAGCCTGACGGAGAGGGCTCGATCAGTGAGCATACTCCAGCTGGCCCCAGCAGAGAGGCCAGGGCTGCCATGAACAGCTCTGTAACTTAGAATCTCCTGCCGTAGGCCCAGGTGTGCAATGTTCTCTCTCTGGAGAGCTTTCAGATGAAGAGAAGAGTCTGAAGGGCCACACCTCCAACCCTGGCTGTCACCACCTACTCCGTGGAAGGAAGGAAAACCTTCCCCTTCCTTGGTGAACTTGGTCCCTTTCTGTGCACATAAAGCCTGATCCATAGTCCACTGAGGTCTTTCTATTGACTTTAACAGGCTTTGGATCAGGTCCTTACAGAGCCAGCTTTAATTAGGGAACAAATACAAGGCACCTGGCTGTTGACACCCAGAACCAAAGTCTTCTCTACAGGGCAAATCCCATCCCCTGTGCCAAACTCAGGAACAGAGGCTGGGCCGGGACAACTCCACAGAGGTTGAAGGGAAAGAACATTCCTTCAGGCTGGGGGGCTGCAGCAGAGCAGCTGTAAAAGTATTCCTGTGATTTCATTGGCACAGCAGCTGTCCGTAAGAAAAAAACCCAGCAGGACGTCTCAGTGAGAGAGACATTAGTATCTGCCTGTTCTCCCATCAGTGTGGGAGGAGCCCAGTGGAGCTGGGATGTGCAACACAAGAGCCACTTATCCTCATGTGGGTTCCTGTCATCCCGTTGTCATACTCCTGGTGGAGCAAAACTCCCTGTGGCACTCTCTTTGCCCATCAGTGACACCACTGCAGCCTTCGGGCCTGGTGCTTCTAGAATGTTCTCGGGGTTTGGTGAGGCAGTTTCAATACTGCACATGAAAGTTCCCTGAGTTATATATACACTTGGCATTGTCTGTAGACCTTTCCGACTCTTTCCTTGGATGAGCACTTCAGATTGCTGTGGGTTGTGTTCCTTTTGTTCAGGGTTCTTTTCCCTTAAGTTGGTGGGGATAGAAATAGCAAAGAGAACGAGTGGAGCTGTCTTTTCTTTTTTAAAGAAATCCCACCACCCCCTAAGAACAAGAGGCACCGAGCCTGGGTGTTTTCATTTGCAGAGTGGAGACTTTGACTGTGATGCTGATTCAGGCATGTAGGCATGACTTCACCGAGGCAGATCCCTGGGACTTTGTCAGCTGTTCCCCAGAGAATTCGTGGCTTCCCCGCCTGCTCATTTTAAAGTCAAAGAAAACTCCTACCCCAGCTTCCCTTTGTGATGAGATTATTAAAGTAAGGGGTTCAGGCTCTCTGCTAAGTCTGGCTTAGGCTGGCCACATCAGAGGGAAAGGCTGTAGCAGCTCATTGTAGTTTCCTGACTCTTTGCTGCAGCTCTGCACAGTTTATAGGTTTCTTGCCTGCCTTGGTTGGACAGGCTGGTTTTGATCTCCTAGGCTGCATCTACACTAGCACCCCCCTTTTGAAAGGGGGATGCTAATGAGACACTTCGGGATATGCTAACGAGGTACTGCAATGAATATTCAGTGCCTCATTAGCACAACGGTGGCTGCGGCGCTTCAAAAGTGCCGCTTTCAATCACGTGCGGCTTGTCTACACAGGGTCCTTTTCGAAAGGACCCTGCGCACTTCAAAATCCCCTTATCTGCCGTTATGGTAATAAGGTGCTGCATAGTCATTGCAGTGCCTCATTAGCATATCCCAAAGTGGCTCATTGGCATCCCCCTTTTGATATAGGCCTAGTAACCACCTGATGCCCTTTGCCAGTCCCACCTCTGCCCTGTCACGTCCCCTGCATTGGAACAGAGTTCTCTCAGCTCTCCACCTCCTAGGGCCTCCCAAGCGTGGGGCTCTCCTCCACTGGAGAGTGACAGGAGTTTTCGCTCCTCTCACACTACGCTAGTGACTAAAAGGGAGCAGAGTGGGCTCTACACAGGACTAGGCTGAACTGCCAACCCCACAGAACTACGTTGCAGCCTCAGCCTCTTAACCACTGATCAAGAATGAGGTCCAGGCACAATAACACTACATGGACTGAATCCTGCTCTTCAGAGACCACCACAGGAGCAGAATCGACTCACAAAGGCTTCCATGGACATGGGGGTTTTTCCTTGCAATACATAGGTCAGATCTTAGCCAGTGTTTATTGGGACAGCCCATAGGGAGCTATGCTGATGTGTACCAGCTGTGGATCCAACCCATGAAGTTTTCCATCATCTCATGATTTCACATTAATAGGTGGAAATTAAACGGTGAGATCACAACAGGCTTTTGTAGGACGTCAGCACTAGGCTTATGTGCATTAAATACTGAGCCTGGTACTGAGACGCAGCTGCAATTTACACAGAGACATTTTTCCTAGAACTGCTTTTAGTAAACTTTGATGTGCTGGAGATGGCCAGGGCATCCCCAAGCAATCCTGCCGATCACCAAAAGCTGGAGAAAAGCCTCTTTAAAATTCCAACAGTAGTTCCACCAAAACTTTGTTTCTCCCTCTGCCAGGAAGATCCTCAACTTCCTTCTCAGTGAGAAGAAAATGAATCTCTTGGAGGATAACGTGCTAAAGTTGATGGGCCAAATTCCTCAGCTAGTGCAAAGCGTGCAACACCATCCAGAGCAGTGTTGGAGAGGCTATTTTTCTGAGCTGAGTGGGAAGTCGGTGGAGTGGTATCGGTTTACCCCAGCTGAGAATGCAGCCCATGATCCTTTCTAGTATAGCATTGCAGCTGTTCTGTTCACATGCTCTGGTTCATCTTCAGGGGGAGAGACAGTGTAGAGAGAGTTGTCCTTTCAGTGTAAGAGACGTGGTAATTTTTTTTTTTTTTAATTGTGGGATGGTAAATAATTCAGGATCATTTCCAGGCAAGACCTGTTACTGCTGTCCTGCCTGTTGTGCCCCTCACAGGTTCACCACCATGGGGTCCTAGGACCTAGCTGGATACATATATACCTTACAGCTGCCCCAATTACAAAGGAGGGGTTTCCTGTCCAACTGTCTTTCAGATCCAGTTACAAGCAGTGACCACAGACTCATTCTCTCCAGAGCCAGAAGCGATCTCTCTTCTTTCTTGGAATTAGGCTGTGAAGCATAAAAGACAGAATTCTAAATGCCCTCTGGCATTCACAGTCACTGTCAGTTCAGCTATACGAGAAAGGGTGTATTTAATCAAGGCAGAAAGAACCCACCTTGTTTCTTTTGTCCCCAGTGTCAGTAAAGTTTGGATCATGTTTTTACTGAGAAGTATGAGAGACGTCACATAATTTTTACGAAGCAACCACTTTTCATCCCAACATTTTTCATGTTTGAAAAAGGCTTCATTTTAATAAAAAGTTTTCAGTTTGAAGAAATATTGACCGGCTCTACTTCTGACATGATTATGTCTAATTACGCCCACTTTGCCGCCCTTTACGCTGGCAGAGAAGTGAAAAAGGGATTGCTGTGTGAGTGAGAATCAGGCATTTTATTTTACAGCCTGCCAGGTTATGCTGTGATTCATTCTGTGCCCTCGTGCAGTTGAATGCCACGGCCCTACCTAAGTATAGAAACCCTTTGAGCAGTGCCTTGCTGTTACAAATATTTCAGCAATCTAAGTTGTCTTACTGGTTTTTCCAGGCATATGTTTTTCTGGCAGCTAGCCATCTCTGTGGTTTCCTTGTCTCCATTTTTGGGGTGTTCTTTTTAAGGAACTCACAAGTGTCCTTGGGTTACACAGAGGCAGTCTTTGTCTTGGGAACTGTAGTGTTCTGTAGGCTTCCTTTTGAAACCCAGAGGTACTGAGACCTCTGACAAGGGACAGTGAAGTCTGCTCTGTAGCCTTACCTGAGAGCCAACTGGCTTTTAGCCCTTGCAGTAGAGTCACATGGCTTTAGCCCCTAAGGTCACAGGTCTATTGACCTTACACTTTCTTAAAGTCCATCTTTACCTCTTGTCTCTGACCACTTTTGGAGCAGGTGTGGCCAGCTCAGGAGAGCAGGAAGCCATGTGTATGTATTTGGGAATAGCAGTTGAACTTAGATATTTTTGAAAACATTAGCCTCTATCTAGAAATTATGTCTTGGAATTCAAAGTCATATTTTGACCGGTCCAAACAAGCTTGTTGTTCGTATTTTATATTTGTATTACAGTAGTACTGAGAGGCTACACCCACCATCAGGCCTGTGTCGTGTTAGGCATCATAAACACATTTAGTTTCTGGTTCGTCAGTATGGAGTTTCTTTTTCTTTGTCTTCAACTACTTATTGGAGAATGAACCTTCTCCGCCATTGCATATGTTCAATACCCAGAAGATTTATTGCAAAATATTCATGGAAGATTCATTGTTACTATTCTGGGTTATCCACCTTCCACATCCTGAGCTAATGTATTGGGGTTGTTCAACAACCAGGTTGTTAACTTCCTGACCAAGTCAACGCCCTTGTCTTTGGACCAGCCGTTTCACATCCTGTGGACTCTCAGAAGTCATTATTTTTAATAGACTTCCAGCCTTCCTGTTGACTCTGTTATTGCTCAGAATTCAGAAAGCCTGTTGTGTCAGGTGTAACAATGTCTTTGGTTTAAGGCAGGGTTTCCCAAACTTTATATAGTTGGGACCCAGTTTTTCTGAGTACCTTTTTTTGCAGCCCAAAAATATAAAGGCATATGAAAAATGACTAAATTTTCACTGTGTATAATTTATTCACAATAATAATAGTACATAGCGATAATTTGTATATTTTCTAAGGACTGGTATTTTTTTTCCCAAGGACCAGAACTGGGCCACGGACCACACATTAGGAAACACTGGTTTAAGGTAACCACACAAATGAGATCAAAGTTTCAAGAGTCAGCTGTGACTACATTCTATAGTGCATACAAATGAAAATCCTCAATTCAGGTAAAACAATTAGAAACTTGAGTTAGAGTAAGTGAACAAACACAAAAGTTAGAACGCTTTCACACAACAAAAAATGTATTCATTTAGAGCCAGACTCTGCACCCACTTCCCTTTCCCCCAGAGCACTATTAACTATGAGTGACCCTGTTGCTTTCATTGGGACTATTTGCAGGATAAGATTGTTCCACGGAACTACACAATATGAGAGTCATGCAGTCTTACAAACAGGAGATCTCACCACGGCACGTCCCTGTGTTGTGATGTATTTCCTCTCTCAGATCTGCCTCTTTTTGGTGAGAATTATCAACCACGAAGACTGATTACCAACGGGAGATTGATCAATGTTCAGGGAGCCAGAAATTCTTACCTTTAAAAAGGTTCAGAGAAAGAGATGTATTTGAGAGTCAAACACCCTAGTTGTTATATCATGTTGGTTGCGCATTGTTTTATCACACTCCCTATTCCCATTGCTTTGCGAGATGGAACGTGTTCTTTAACATGTTTCAATGGCATGGAAACAAGTGTGTGACTGTATGTGACTTCTCACTGTGGGTAGGATTTCAAAACAGGCATGGAAAGAGAAACAGCTGTTTAAGTGTCTGGATTGCAAAAGTAGCATGGGGAAGAAAATGAAGATGTGTGTGTGTGTGAGAGAGAGAGAGATGAGAGAGAAATTATAGCCTTATCAAGATATATTGCAGGGGGATGCCTTAAGTTAGAGCACGAAAGTTAATTCAAAGCAGTTATTCCCAGTTCTATGGTAATAACAAATGAAATGGCCTTCCTGTCATAAAGAAACAGGAATTATCATCCCAAACCAATTAAATATGCCTTTCATCTCTTGTACACTGAAAGTGGAGATGTCACGTAGGACAAGAATTCAACTGGCAACACCAACCTCAGTTACAAGGGATGAAGTGGACGACTCGTCAAGGAAAAAACAAGGGCGCTGTGGGACCTAAGTGGTCCAGAACGAGGGGAATTGCCAGATGAAGGGAGGTCAGGCCTCCTCGCTGCACTGTGGCTTGCTGGCCAGGCTGCCCTCATGGCCACCATAGGTTCCCTTCCTCACAGGCTCCTGGGAGGGAGCTCTACTCCTGCAGGGCTTCTCTCCATGCCCAGGGCTGCTGGGCTGCCCTGCCCTGGCTGGATTCCCCACTGCTGTGAGGCTGCCGGTGGGGTGTGTATCCAGCTAGCCTCCCGGTGTGGGGCTGCCAACCTCCTCCATCCCCAGACAGGTTCCCTGCTGGCTCCCTGCCACAGGGCTCCTGGAAGGGCTCTCGGACCCAGGTGGGTTTCCCATAGCGGGGCTCCCCAACCGTAGCCTGATTCCCCATAGCGGGGCTTCCCAACCTGTCTCTTTGCCCTGGGGCTGCTCCTGGGGCTTCCCAGAGTGCGCTGCTGGCAGGACTCCTCTGCAATCCAGCAGCTGGAGCTTTCTTGTCCAGGTGCTCTCTGGTCCAACAACATCTGTGGTCCTGCCGGATGAAGGATGTTGCTGGATGAAAGAGTTTCAACCTGTATTCTCTTTATGAAACTGCCATCAGAATTAAATCAGAAGCAACATGTTTACTCTTTGTTTGGCTCCTCTTTCAAAGCACTATTATGTGTATAATACCAGTATCTCTAGTGGAGAAAGGGATAGCTCTGTAGGCTGAGCATTAGTTTGCTCTACCGCAGAGTTGTGAGTTCAGTCCTTGAAGGTGCTATTTAGGGGTTTGCAGTAAATAGACTTTAAAAACATCTAAAGGTTGGTGCTTGGCCTTGTCAAAAGGGGCAAAGGACTAGACTCAATAACCTTCTAAGATCTCTTCCAGATCTAAAAGATGTGTAAAGAAACACCTTACTCATGGATAGTGAACAGGAAAATAACATTCTGACTTCTTGAAATATTTGGCTTTGCTTCTGAACAATCTTGGAATGTCCCTAAAATAGTGGAGTTGCGAGGTACAAGCCTACAAGGATTAATCAAGAAGTAAACAAGCAGTGAGAAATAACATGAGTAAAACTCACTGGACAAGGCACGTGCTGAAAAACATAAAGCAAATACCATACATGCCTTAACCATGGAGCTAGGACTAGTACCTCCATAATTATCTAAATATTTAAGGACTCGAAGCTATGAGTTGTTTAGTATGTCCTGTAAAGCACTGAGTGCCTTGAAATCCCATTAAAGTCTGAGGCCCTGAGAACTTAAGTGAGGCAACGCACCGGCCAACCGCAAGTGCTCAGTTCCTTACTTTTTCCTACCTTGGGTAGCGTCCAATGTGCCAATTTTTTCTGTCCGCAGGTGGAACAAATTTAATGTGTACCAAGGTATGTGCAGATTCACACCACCCATAGAAACACACGCTGCTCTCTGTGAGTTGTTGTGGATGCTCTGCTAATCAGCTGGGCTGCAGCTGAATCTGTCCTGTGCAGCCATCAAAGTACTCAGCTTGCAAGGAGCACCGGTAGTGTCTGTTGCATATAATGTTTCCCACACACCCAATATGCTTTACCTCCAGCAGAGCTAATGGCTCCCATGTGATGGTGATCCATGAGCACCTTTGTTCTCAGGGAATTCAGCTGGCAGCAGAAGGTCCCAAACAGCTCCTCCAAAAATTTGCCCCTAACTGAACCCTTTCAGCAAATGATTCCTAAGCAATACTGACTAGCCAAGGTTCTCTGTAGTGAGAAGAAGGACTCATGACCTCATTCTGGCCCCACTCCAGGATGGCACATAAGCACATGCTTATCTTTGAGCATATGAAAAGTCGCACTGAAGACACTGGCTCAAGTGCATTGCTTTATCCAGGCTTCTGTGCTGCTTTCAGAGACAGAGTTGTTTCACCACTGAACTATTGTCTTGAAATCTTTTAGCATTCTGATGATGATTGGCCCTGAAATACTAGAGAATTCCAGGAATCTGGGTGAAATAAACATTTTGCAAAGCATAGCCTTATTCCTAGACTGCATTGTGAATGTGCATGGTGCCTTTCCTATTTGAGGCACAGCAGTATGTAGAGGAGGCAGGAACAAGCCCCTATTTTTGCAGCATTTCAAATGACTGACAGACACCAAAAACTACAGGATCGCTACCAAACATTCATAAAACTCAATTACCTAGCAGAAGAAGTAAAAAAACAAATCGACGGGGCCAGACGAACACCCAGAAACCAACTACTCCAAGATACGCCCAAAAATACCCATAACAGAACACCACTCATTATTACCTACAGCTCCCAACTCAAACCACAGCAACGCATCGTTAAAGACCTACAACCTATCCTGAATCATGATGTCACGCTCCAGAGGGCCCTAGGTGACAGGCGTGTTCTCTCCTATAGACAACCTCCTAACCTTAATAGGATTCTCACTAGCAACCACAGGCTACACCACAATAATACTAATTCTGGAACTTTTCCTTGCATCAAGCCCTGTTGCCAACTTTGTCCACATATCTATTCTGGAGACACCATCACTGAATCTAACTACGTTAATTACAGAATCATTGGCACATTCTCCTGTTCCTCAACTAATGTCATATATGCCACCATGTGCCAACAATGCCCACACACTTTGTATATAGGGCAAACTGCAAACACTCTTCTCCAAAGAATGACTGGACAGAGCAGGGATCAAAAATCTCTAAAAACACAAACCTGTCAGCCAGCTCTTTAGTGGAGTGGGCCATTCTGTTAAAGACCTGAGAGTTTGTGTTCTTTAGAAAAGAGGCTTTAACAACTGTCTACAGCGAGAATGTTTGCAACTAACATTCATATTCAAATTTGACACATTAACATGTGGTTTGAACAGGGACAGCAATTACAAGCCCTTTTACAAGGGCTCTTTTACATGCTTTGATGTTTGATCTAACACTTACTTCCCCAGTGCTCACCATCCTCTCACTCTTCTGTTGGATTTGCCAACAATGATAAAAAATTTTTGGACCTCTGTGCTTTATACAGAGTCTGTTCTGCTAGGGCTGTAGATCTGAAGAAGTGGGTCTGTCCCATGGAAGCTCATCACCTAATAAATTATTTTCTTAGTCTTTAAAGTGCTACCTGACTGCTTCTTTGTTTTGATAGAACACAGACTAACATGGCTAGCTCTCTGGTACCACAAAATAATGCAAGACATTCATGATATCTCCAGCTTCACTGGCTGTGCTTGCTTATAGTTCCAGTCAATGCTTACATAGGACAAACGGATGCCCATGTTAGAACTCTCAGCCACACTGAGAGTTAATACACTGAAGGAAAGTGCTCTTTGCTGTGTGTTCATTTTGGTTTTTTTTTTTATTTATTCACTTTCAGCAAAGAAAATTGAACTGGCTGACAAAATATGCTTCAGGTCTATGTAAAGCCTATAGAATTAAAGGTGGTCCTGGGATCAGCTCAGGAAAAGGCCTGAGTTTCTTCTCACCTACATCAGTACACTACTGATGCAAATCCACTGACTGTGCTGGGAATTGTACCAGATTTATGTTGGCATAATCGAGAAGCAATCAGGGCCCTGGTCTTTAGATTTATATGGTGGACGTACCAAATACTAAGGTCATTAGGTATGTCAGAGTTAGTGAACATGTTTCTTTCATCTCTCAGGCACATCTACATTATGGTGGGCTGCCAGCCTAAGTTACGCAACTTCAGCGACGTCAATAATGTAGCCTAAGTCCACATACTGAGGTCTGCTTGCCGCAGTGTCTTCATCTCAGTAAGCTGACAGCTGATGCTTTCCCATTAACTTTGCTTAATCTTCTTGTCCTGCCGGGGTTCTGGATTCGACGGGAGAGATCTCTGCCCCTGGAACTGATTGCTGCTTGCAGACCCATCAAGGCTGACAGGGCAAGGTGGGGAGTAATGGCTCTGTGACCCCAGAAGGGATGCAGCCTTGGGCAGAAGGGGTGGGACCTTGGGCAGTCATCCCTTAGCGTTGCCTGCACCATGATGGCACACCCCCCGCCCCACAGCTCTCAGAGCCACACAGAGAGGTTCTCTGGAGGCAATTTAAAGGGGCCAGGAGCTCCCAGCCACTGCTGCTCCTGTGACAGCGATGGCAGTGGCCAGAAGCTCCAGGGCCCCTTTGAAATGCAGGCCCCTGTGCATTTGCCCCCCTTTGCTTCCCCCTGTTGTCAGGCCCACATAGATTCATCCTGTAGTGGATCCTCTGACGTTGTAGATGATCCAGGCCTGCTCTACGTGACAGTCCAGAGGCCAATCAGCAGGTGGGTATCCCAGAGCAGGAAAGCAGGCTGAGGAGGGAGCAGAGAAGCGTAGGTCAATCGTATGGTTTAGCAGCGGCTTGGTTTTGCGAAGTGTCTTTGAAAACATTATTTCAGCCTTTGCAGGCTCATGCAAGCTACGTCTCATCCCGCTGCTCGGGGGACTCAGCCCAGAATTCTGAAGCTGGTACATATTTCACTGTGGTTTTTGCGCATCACGTTTAAAGCCTTTTGACAATGTATGCTAATTTATTTAATTGGAGAACATCACTATTTTACTGCTGTGTGGTGTGCAATCCGTACCGTGACGCACACCTGATTGTCCGGGTATAAAAAAACATAAACAGGGCGCTATGTGCCTCAGCCTTCTCATGAGCCTGCAGCAAAAGCAGAAAGGTAAATTCCAGCTGCTTGCTGTCTGTGTTCTTGAGTATCTGTTAGTTAGCAGCAGAACAATGTGCCCCCATCGTGCAGGCTTTTCCTCTGCACTCAGAGCTGATATGAGGGCTTGTGGAATGCAGGGTTACAAAAGTCCTTATTTTACTGCGTCGAGTTGCCATGGAAATCTGACACATAAATCTGTCTCTTGCATCAGGCGAGGCGGACTTCAAGTTGCCTTTGTTGATTCGGGGCTAAAAAATCCTTGGCCCTCAGAGGGTTTGACTGACACGAATTAGTGTCTTACACTGCAGGAGACACAAAGATTTTTTGGGATTACTCACAGAATAGGGTAATACTCAAAGAGAAAAAAAGTGCCAGAAAATCAGGCCTGTAGTCGGGAGGTTTTTGCCCAGTGAGGCCTGATCTGATTCTACTGAACAAAATGGGAGTAGGATTCACTCTTCAGCTACACCAGCACTTCCTTTACTGGGTGTGATTGCAGCACGAGTACACACACCCGCGCTAGCTATCTCTAACTAGCCTGGGTCTGGGAACAGGAGGGCTTCTGTGGAGGCTAGTCCTTGGAATAATTACCCAGGATTCCAGGTGGGCTTGTACAGCCCCCACCAAACTGTGCACTGCTGTGGCTTCACCGCTCTGAAAGGTGAGTTAAGCTCCGCTATTTCTACCTGCTGAATAGTAACAGAACGATAGCTGTGTTAGTCTGTATTCTATCGAAACAAAAAAGCAGTCCAGTAGCACATTGAAGACTAACAAAATAATTGATTAGGTAATGAGCTTTTGTGGGACAGACCCACTTCTTCAGATCATAGCCAGACCAGAACAGACTCAATAGTTAAGGCACAGAGAACCAAAAATAGTTATCACAGTTGACAAAGCAGAAAAAATTGTAATTAAGGTGGGCAAAACAGAAGAGCAGTGGGGGGGGGGGTCAAGAGTCAGACAGAGCAAAGTGGCTGGGTCTACACGTGCCCCTTCCTTTCGAAAGGGGCATGTTAATGAGCGGGTTCGAAATATGCTAATGAGGCACTGCAATGAATATGCAGCGCCTCATTAGCATTATGGCGGCCACGGCGATTCAAAAGTACGGCTTTTCGAATCGCACGCTGCCCGTGGAGACGGGACCTTCTGAGAGGACCCCCCCCAGTTTTCGAAAGCCCTTCTAACGATCACCAGATAGGAAGAAGGGCTTTTGAAAACTAGCGGGATCCTTTCGAATTGCTGCAGCTGCATATTCATTGCAGTGCCTCATTAGCATATTTTGAACCTGCTCATTAACATGCCCCTTTTGAAAGGAAGGGGCACATGTAGACCCAGCCAGTATGTAAAAGAGTCCTTTATAAGGACTCTTGACTCCCCCCTCCATCGCCCCTCTGCTCTTCTGTTATGCCCATCTTGATTACAATGTTGTCTGATTTGTCACCGTGATAACTATTTTTGGTTCTCTGTGCCTTAAATATTGAGTCTGTTCTGGTCTGGCTATGGTCTGAAGAAGTGGGTTTGTCCCATGAAAGCTCATCACCTAATAAATTATTGTGTTAGTCTTTGAAGTGCTACTGGACTGCTTTTGTATTTCTATATGCATTTCAGTTGTCACGCACTGGGATTGCAGTAGAGGCATACCCTGAGGCAGTCAGCTACTGGATACCCTCCTTCCTGTTGCAAAATAGATGAGCTTGTAATGAAAGAAATCTAAAACCATTTATCAGTCATACACGGTGCTTTTTTTGTCACAAAAAAAAAAAGGAGGTGATGCTCACCTGGTTACCTACCCCCCACCCCTTCACCCAATCCCCTGGCTGGAGCCGTCAAGGGGCCAGTACTGTACTGACGCAAAAAAGCCCTAGTCTTACCTACCCTGGTTGAAGAGCACCATGAGCAGGACTCTGAGATAATGAGTATCCTGTTAGATAAGTAACAGAGAGGGAGCCGTGCTAGTCTATACACTATCAAAACAAAAAGCAGTCAAGCAGCACTTTAAAGACTAGCAAAATAGTTTGTTGGGTGAGCTTTCGTGGGACAGACCCACTTCTTCAGACCATAGCCAGACCAGAACAGACTCAGTATTTAAGGCACAGAGAACCAAAAACAGGAAGCAAGGAGGACAAATCAGAAAAAGATAATCAAGGTGAGCAAATCAGAGAGTGGAGGGGTGGGGGGGGGGAAAGGTCAAGAATTAGATTGAGCCAAGTATGCAGATGAGCCCCTATAGTGACTCAGAAAGTTCCCATCTTGACCTTTCCCCCCAACCCCTCCACTCTCTGATTTGCTCACCTTGATTATCTTTTTCTGATTTGTCCTCCTGGCTTCCTGTTTTTGGTTCTCTGTGTCTTAAATATTGAGTCTGTTCTGGTCTGGCTGTGGTCTGAAGAAGTGGGTCTGTCCCACGAAAGCTCATCACCCAATAAACTATTTTGCTAGTCTTTAAAGTGCTACTGGACTGCTTTTTGTTTCCTATTAGATAAGAGGATGTCCTGTTACTTGAGCGGAGGCCTTAGAATGTGTGTTCCTGTTTTATTTTATAGGGATCCCTTTCTTTTCAGTGTTTCTGCTTGTTATTTAAATCTCTGTTCTTTATTAGATAAACTTATATTTTCTTTCTTTATAAACAAATCTCTGGGTCAAGCTGCTCTGCAGTGGCTCCGGAGCATGAGTACCAGCTTCAATGCGGATCCTTAAGACCAACAACTTCACTTTAGATCTCACACTCAAGACAACACTTGTTGTTTACTGTAGGATTGGCAGCTGTGACAGGGCCAGGCCAGAGGCAGCTCTAAAAGAGCAGAAGCACCTGGCTAATCAGGTACCATCATAGGCAAAATGGGAGCAGCGGGGAAGAAGCTACTCTAGATCAATTAAGGGCCAGCTGTCCCCACCAGAGGCTGCTGCTGGCCTTTTAAAAAGCCTCCCCTCTTTCCCCCCTCACCCCGCCCAGCGAGGGGAGAGTGGAGGGTAGCAAGGAGATTAGAATGGACCAGGAGAGTGACCAAGGAGAACACCAAGAGTACCAGAGACAGCAGAGGAGGTTAGGAGCTCCCATAGGGAGTGTTTGGGCTCCCCGCTCCTGAGAAACCCCAGGGCTCAGCTGGAGGCTCGGAGAGACTGGTCACTCGGCCGGGTCAGACCAGGAGGCTCCTACCTGCTGCCCTTTGGGCCCAGGGACCAAAGCCCAAGCCCCAATGAGAGTGAGTCGGTCCCAGACTGCAGGACTGTGGACTGAGCAGAGGTCTGGGGCCCAGGAGTGACGCTGACCCTGACACAGTATCTAAAGATTTATTATATGGGAAAAGGAAACGAGTGGTGTTTACAAGGCTGAAGCAGGAAAGCCTATGTACACACAACGTTCCCCCTAATTTTTCCCATCCGGGTGTGGAACACAGTGGGTTATATGCACCAAGGCATGTGCAGCTGTGCACCACCAGTAGAAACAAAAATCCTAGATCTTTCTATATATAAAATATAAAATTCATTCATTCATCTTTCACGAATTAGACCCTTGTACTCTGGGGAGAAGGGAGGAGCAGAGGTCATCTGCAAGTCTCCTCCACTTCACTCATCTTGAGACACAACTTCCAACTGACCTCAGGAGCTGTCCTTCAGTCTCAGTAGCTCTTCTCCATGGTGTCTGAGGTCTTCCTCTTTCACGTTTTATGATAAAAATTACCTTATGGATAATTACTCCAGCCAGGACAGGTTAGTCATCTTAGATCTCACTACTCAAAGAATTAATTTGAAGTGTAAGAGCCTGGAGTCATTTAGACCTCAGCAACTCTAACTCCTCTTGCTCCAGGCTGTGTCCCCCCTCTCTCCTGCTCGGGAGAGATGGGGAACTGGGGGAGGGGGAGGGTGACACCCTGACACATCAGCACTCCTTTTGACTCTGCTCCACACAGCTATTAGGAGGGTCCCTCCCAGGAGCAACTTCAGGAGGGAGCAAGATAAGGGAAGGGGAACCTGGACACATGCTGCCTGCTGTGCATGTTCTGCTAATCAGATCTGATAATCAAGGTGACATGTAAATCTCTACTGCAGGGCAACAGAAATGCATAGCTTACAGGGAATGCAGCACGCGAATAAGTTCTGACCTTAAGTTTAAAAAGAAAAGTAAAAGCTTCTATAATAAGTAAGCTCTTTAGTTGCATTTGGGGTTTATCCAAACTAAGCACTCGGGATCTTCTGCTTATGCTTAGTAATCATCGACCGGCAGCGTCCAAGTAATGTAAAGACACAATTCCTCCTTGTAGGGGGTTTTTATTTGCTTCTACCCTTCAGCTCTAAATAGCACACTCAGCTGATGCGACAAGTTCAGGAATAAACAGTGACGTCTTTTGTCCCTTTTAATGTTTCACTCTAGTAAACTACAAAGGGCTTATCTACACTTCTGGGAAGATCAACCTGATCAAGGTCAATCCTTCAGAGTTCGATTTCACATGTCTGGTAAAGACGTGCAAAATGGATCTGTCTGGGGTTGGCAATCCACCCCTGCCCTCCTTGCTGTGGTGAGGAGTAAGGGAATTTGACAGGAGAAACACTCCCATTGACCTTCTTAGTGAAGGCAGTCACATAAGTCAATTTCCAATACGTTGATTCTAGCTACAGAAATGCTGTAGCTAGAATTATGGATCTGAAATCACCTCTCAGGTCTAGTGTAGCCCTGGCCAAAGTCTTCACTTGCTAATCTCATCTTCCAGGGCGGAAGAGTAAACACCAAAGTCTTTGGTTCCTTTTAATGTTCTACTGTAGTCTGCCTGTCTTTGATAGACCCTCCTTGTGGGACCTTCTGTGGGAGACCAGCATTTCATAGGAGTCTTTCCTGCATGGTGATTTATGTAGTCACAGAAACTTACAATGCAAATTACCAAATATTAGCTTCCAGTGTTGTGAGTGAGATTAAGCTATGCAGCGCCTCACAAGCATTCAATGAAATCTAAACACTGAACAAGTTTTATACGTCTAATATTCATACGTGCTGACTCTCTGGGGAGGGGTTTGAGTGGGGTGTGGTGGGGGAGTGGGAAGGGCAGCAGTGGGGATCTTGGGGAAGGGGGTGGTGCAAGGGCAGGATCGGGGGAGAGCAGGAGAGAGTGCCCTTGGGCACTTTAAAAAGTCAGCGCTTACACTAATATCTATTGTCTTCACACAATACGCAGTCAACCTGTGGAACTCCTTGCCAGAGGATATTGTCAAGACCAGTATTTTAACAAGGTTCAAAAAAGAGCTAGATAAATTCCTGGAGGTTAGGTCTGTCAATGGCTATTAGCCAGGATGGGTAAGGAATGGTGTCCCTAGCCTCTGTTTTTCAGAGGCTGGAAATGGATGACAGGAGAGGAATCACTTGGTGATTACCTGTTCTGTTAATTCTTCTGGGACACCTGGCATTGGCCACTGTCAGAAGACAGGATACTGGGCCAGATGGACCTTTAGTCTGACCCGCTATGGCCATTCTTATGTTCTTAACAACACTGACACACAGGTGAGCCATACTGCTTCCAGCTCTCTATCTGTCATGTTTATTGGAAATATAGGATCTTACCAAGAGTTGGTACCTGGTCTGCCATTGTCACACTAAGTGCTGTTTGTGAAGCAAAGCGGGGTCTCAGGGTATGCCTACACCATAGCTAGACACCATCAGCTGGCCCAGCCAACTCAGGCTCATGGGTCTCAGGCCGTGGGGCTGTTCTGGGACCCACTCACCTTGCAGGGTCCTGGAGCCAGGCTCCAGCCTGCACCCAGAAATCTGTGCAACAATGAAATAGTCCTTCGGCCCAAGCCCTGTGAGCCTGAGTCAGCTGGCACAACCAGCAGCAGGTGTTTCTTGGCTGTGCAGACATATCCTAAGATGTAAGCACTATTCTGTGGGATACCATTCCCTGGAGGTCCAGGGATCTGGTAATTCTGTGATTGTCCAGTGGATAAGGGGGCTGGACACCATGTGGGGATGCTCAGAGGACTCAGGGCTGGAATTTCCCTATAACTACCCTACACTAGGGGCAGCAGAGCTCACTGGGCTAGGAGGGGAGTGTTTGTGCAGTGGGGGTGTCAGGGAGTTGACCCTGGCAGGCACACACTGGGCATCCTCACCCTGTCAGGGAGGAGGGGAGAGAAGGGGGAGCACCGTGATCACGAACCCCCGGAGGCTCACAGCAATCTATTTTATTTGCTGCTATTTTTCAAAAGACTATAGTAGCGCAAATCATGGTGTTTATAACATGCCCCATTCCTCTCTTGCACCTTCACAGTGATCAGGGCATAAATAATTATAAATCAAATGAAGAGCTGGAAATAGTAGGTAAAATAATGTACAGTAGAACAGAAAAAATTACTTTTGGTAACCCCAGCACAAAGGGGCCTGCTGTGGTTGGTCTGTCGGTCACGCTGCAATACAAGTTAATTAAGAATCAATATCCATAGTGGGAACCTTTCCACCTTCCCTAGACCTTCTTAAGGAGACTCTTATTTGACGCAGGGAAAAAAAAACAAGGACTGGCAGCTGTGGTGAGTGTTTACTGTTGTGAGTACCCGCATCAGCTTTGAAGGGATGATTTGTGAACATGTGCTCAGTACCACAGGAATAGGTTGTACAACAAGGGCCTAAATATAGTCAAGATGATGTAGATAAAGCCCAGGACAAGTGTAATTGCTACTGTTTCAGGGCCCAGGCTAACTCCCAGTTATGTCAATGGAAAGACTCCCATTTGACTATCCTGGCAGCTGGTACAAACCCAAGGCCAGCAGTCTAAATTCATAGGAACAGCAGTGCCAACAGCTGCCACAGGCCCCAGGGCAAGGTGGTGAGGGCAGCTCCACCCCCCAGAAGGGGCAGGGCCAAGATCAGAAGGGGTGGGGCTAAGGCCAGTCAGCTCTCAGGGCAGGATCTGGGGGAGAACAGGAGAGAGTACCCTTGAGCACTGTAAAAAGTCAGCGCTTCCACTAATATCTACTGTCTTCACACAACACACGGTCAACGTGTGGAACTCCTTGCCAGAGGATGTTGTCAAGACCAGTATTTTAATAAGATTCAAAAAAGAGCAAGATAAATTCATGGAGGTTAGGTCCACCAACATGCTCCCTCGCAGCTGTGGGCAGCCAGAGCAGTGCTGCTGCGGCACGTCAAAGGGGCCTGGAAAGTCAGCCACCACCACTGCCAATGTAGCAGCTGCTGGCAGAGTTCTGGGACCCTTTGAAATGCCCGATCTGGGGGCAACTGCCCTCTTGAGCCCCCCCGGTCAGCAGGATTTCATGGCAAATATAATTTCTTGGATTCCATCCAATTCAAATATTGCATTAGCTGATACTATTTACACTGAGTAGATTTTCTAAACCTAACAGGTTGCACAAGATAGTTGTGATGCATTTGTGTTTTGCAGTTTCTGAGACATGAGGTTAAGTGCAGTGTGGGAAATGAGTTTGAACTACAAGGAATGATCTTTTCCTAACATATTGTACAAGCAGAGAAGCAGTCCCTCTTTCATAACATCCAGGCACTTTATTGCACCTACACTGTGGTTCACGTTAATCTCTGCCAGATGGATAATGTATTCAAGCAGTGATATGCAATAATAGCACCCTATATGCCATGAATGGTTTGGATGTGATGAGTGAGTCCCAAAATGCTCACGGGTATGCAACACTAACAAGACAAACCTAGAAGATATAATTGCTCTTCAATTAAGTTGCTCACAGAAAGGTATTCACCGGGTACATTTTGTTTTTGAAGTGCCACTGTTGATGCTTTACTGTCCCCGTGTTTTGTTCTTTGACATTTGCTAGTTCATGTAAGTCATAGACTTTGTAGGTTAGTCAGATAAAAACATCACACTGAATGTCAGGCTGACTTTAAAATCCATCATCACCACAGGCTCTGTTCTTATGCATCTGCAGTTATGGGCCCTGATCTACCATCTCTGATATTGTAAGAACAGAAAGGGATGGAACACGGTCTAATTCTGTGAGGTGCAATATGACTCCGGGACAGGGGTGAGTCCTCTCGCCTGCCAGTGACTTTGGGAGGTACCCAACACCTGGTGAGACTGAGCCATTAGGACAATTTTAAAACTTGGATAGCAACCATTGGTCACCTAAAAATTTAGGTGATGAAAAAATGGCCTGATTTTCAGAGCAACTGGATGGTGATCTGAGAATTTACAGGTACTCAGCCCCTCTCAAACTTAGGCAAATTATTTGAGAGCCTAACCATTGTTAGATACCCATTTTGGAATACCTTGGCCTTCATCTTTCAGCGCTTTGTCCTGCTGATATTTAAGGGAATGGGAATTTTTCCAGTGACCTCGGTGGGTACAGGATCAACTCCAAAGTGTTTGAAAGTAGAAAGGGTATGTCTTTCATATACATTGAAGTCAAGTTTCAATAATGAAGATAAAAGGAAAAGGCTTCAGATCGAGCCATTGCGTTGGGCAAGATGCACATTAATAATTTATCAAAACAAAAAAGCAGTCAAGTAGCACTTTAAAGAATAACAAAAGCATTTATTAGGTGAGCTTTCGTGGGACAGACCCACTTCTTCAGACCATAGCCAGACCAGAAAAGACTCAATATTTAAGGCACAGAGAACCAAAAACAGTAATCAAGGTGGAACACAGGATCTGGTCCAAGAGGTAACTATTACAGGACCACTTGGAAATAATGACCATAACATAATAACATTTAATATTCCTGTGTTGGGAAGAACACCACAACAGTCCATCACTCTGGTATTTAATTTCAAAAAGGGGAATTACACAAATATGAGGAGATTAGTTAAGCAGAAATTAAAAGGTAGAGTAACTAGAGTAAAATCCCTGCAAGCTGTGTGGAAACTTTTCAAAGATACCATATTAGAGGCCCAACTTAAATTTACACCCCAAATTAAAAAACACAGTAAAGCCGCGTCTACACGAGCCGGCTACTTTGAAGTAGCCGCGCCAACTTCGAACTAGTGCCCACCACGTCTACACGTGGCGAGGGCTATTTCGAAGTTGAAATCGACGTAAGGAGGCGAGACATCGAAGTCTCTATCCTCATGAGGAGATGGGAATAGCACCCTACTTCGACGTTCAACGTCGAAGTAGGGCATGTGTAGGCGATCCACATCCCGCAACATCGAAAGAGCGGGGTTCGCCATGGCAGCCATCAGCTGAGGAGTTACGAGATGCTCTCTCCAGCCCCTGAGCTCTATGGTTGCCGCGTACAGCAGCCCCTTAAAGCTCCCCGCCCCCTGCATTCCTGTGCAGGAAGCTGAGAGCGCATGCAGGCAGCAGCACAGCCACGCGGCCAGCCTACACTCCCACAGCAGCCCCAACCCACCACCCCCGCAGCAATGGCAGCCAGCCAGCCAGCCCCCGCAAACACCCACAGGGCACCCCCCACCCCAAGGGGAGCCAGGGCTCCCAGGGTGGCAGCCAGCCTGGGAAGAGGCAGCGGGGCCCCTCATGGACAGAGGCCGAGATCCGGGACCTGCTGGGGCTCTGGGGCGAGGAGGAGGTGCTCCAGGTAATGGGGAGCAAAAGGCAGAATGCAGATGCATTCACTCGGCTGACCGAGGGCCTGGCTGCCCAGGGTCACCCTGCCCGCACTCCTGACCACGTCAGGAGTAAGGTTAAGGAGCTGCGGCAGGATTATGCCCGGGCCCGGGACACGGTCAGATGATCTGGGGCCGCCCCCGCCACTTGCCACTTTTACAGGGAGCTCAGGTCTATCCTGGGCCCCCGGTACACCTCCTTCCCCCCGGCCACTCTTGACACCTCGGCTGACGAGCCCCAGCAGGCCCTGGAGATGGAGTCCGCCCAGGAGGCAAGCCCTGCACCCCAGGGGGCGCCCCAGGAGCCCACCCCTGGGATGCCGGAGGAGGAGGAGGAGGACTCCTCCAGTGACGGGGGGCCCCAGATTGCCATCCCGTCCTGGAGCTCCAGCAGGGTGTCTGCCCAGTGGGTGTCCCCCGACCGTGGGAGCGGACCATCAGGTAGGTACCCGCCCCCGGTGCACACCCCCGGGGTTAAGGGGCAGGGACAAGAGACATGACCAGGGACCTCCACATGCCCAGACGACCATGGCCCCAAGGACAGCAGTGGCATGTCCCTCAGAAGAGTGCATCAGCCCCTGCCCCCCTGCAGGACAGCACCATGCCCCATCCCTGGGGATGGGGGGAGCGGAACCTAGGGTCCCCTGGGTGGGGGGGACACCCATCATCATCATCAGCATCTCCCAGGGATGGGGATGGGGAACCAGCAGCAGAGTGGTGGGGTGACAAGGGCCATGGACCAGGGCCCACACTAACGGCTGTCTCTGCTCTTCTTCCCCCCATGTGTTCCGCAGCTGCACCATCGGCGGGCCCAGAGAGTGCCAGCGAGGTGTTAATGGTCCCAGAGAGCCCACCGGGGCCATCCCAGCAGGCCAGCCCCTTGGTGGAGCACTGACCAGCCCCAGGACAAGGCCAACGGTGGAGCCACCAGCAGAGGATGGCCATGGACCCCCAGCTGCTTGTGACCCTCCAGCATCAGCTGGAGGTGTCGGAGCGGCAGCTGGAGCTCCAAGAGCGAGCGCTGGCCTGGCGCCAGGAGGCATGGGGGGCTTTCATGCGCACATTCGAGTGCATAGCGGAACACCTGGCACCCCATGCCACACCGCCCGCTGCTCCGCCCGCCGCTCCAACCTCCATCTGCCACCCTGGGGCCTGCTGCCGAAGGGGACCTGGGGCCTGCAGACACCCGCCGGCCATATCTGCCAGTTCGCCCAGGTCCCACCCAGCCTCAGCCAGGGCTCCGGCCAAAGCGAGGGTCGCGCCCTCCAATCCCGGGCACCGGACAGTAGGGGTGTGGGGCTGATGACATGGCCCCCCTCTCCCTTTGTACATATCCCCCATTATTTGTATATAGTTTGTGTTGGACCCCTGTTCTGTTATGGTACCTGCCCCCCATGTAAATAGATCCCGCCCCCCTTTTTTTCCTACCTATATATTGTATTAATAAGACATTTCACTCTTTGGTTTCAAAAAAGAGGTCCATTTATTTGCAAGAAAAGTGTGGGGGGCGGTGCTCTTGGGTGCTCTGTGGTGTGGGTTTAGGGGCAGGGAGTGTTGTGGACGATGGGGGGGCAGTGGATGGCCTGCCAGCGTTCACCCCGCAGCCTCGTCAAAATGGTCCTGCAGGGCCTCCCGGACCCCAATCCCTTCGGGGTCCACCTGGTGACTGGGGGCAGCAGGTGGCTGCATGTTGGCCCTGCCAGCCTCCACAGCCCAGCCCTGGAAGAAGGCCTCTCCCTTGCTCTCCACCAGGTTGCGGAGTGCTCTGCATGCGCCCACAACCTGGGGGATGCTGGGGAGACCTGCATCCAGGTGGGTTAGGAGACACCTCCAGCACCCTTTGAGGTGGCCAAAAGTATGCTCGACCACCTGGCGCGCATGGCTCAACCACGTGTTGAACTGCTCCTGGCTGGCTGTGAGATGGCCCGTGTAAGGGTGCATGAGCCAGGGCCGGAGGGGGTACGCCGCATCTGCGATGACACAGAGGGGCATGGTGGTGTCCCCCACAGGGGTCTCCTGCTGGGGGATGTAGGTCCCCACCTCCAGCCAGCGGCACAGGCCCGAATTTCTGAATACCCAGGCGTCGTGGGTGCTGCCAGGCCAGCCAACATAAATGTCCAGGAAGGGGCCCCGGCTGTCCACCAAGGCCTGGAGGACCACCGAATGGTAGTCCTTCCTGTTGAGGAAGCGTCGTCCACTGTGCTCCAGGGCACGGATGGGGATATGGTTCCCATCCAGAGCCCCAAAGCAATTTGGGCAGCCCCGGCTGGCAATCCCTGCGATGGCAGCATCCAGGTACCCAAGCTGCACAAGCCTGTGGAGGAGCAGGGCGTTGATTGCACGGACGACCTGCAGGGGAAGGACATGAGAGAGCACCAGTGAGGGGTGTGCAGGGTGTGTCTGGCCCTTCACCCCAGGGCTCCCCCCTCCCAGGGCTCCCCCCCCGGGTCCTCTTACCTCTATGAGGACAGCCCTGACGGTGGCCTTGCCCATGCCAAACTGCTGCCCTACAGATTGGTAGCTGTCTGGAGTGGCCAGCTTCCAGACAGCAATGCCGACCCATTTCTCGACCATGAGGGCATGTCGCATGGAGGTGTCCTGGTGCCGTAAGGCAGGGGTGAGCCACTGGCAGAGCTCCAGGAATGTCTGCCGGCTCATGCGGAAATTCTGGAGCCAGCGGTCATTGTCCCACTCGCCGAGCACCAGCCGCTCCCACCAGTTGGTGCTCGTGGGGTAGCTCCACAGCCGGCGGCGTGTGCGGCGGGGGGTGGGGTCGGAGGGCAGCAAGGTCTGGGGCTGCTTCCTCATCCCCTGGGGGCAGCTCCTCTTCCGCGAATAAAAGGTGGTAAGCTGCCTCCTGCATAGCATTGAGCAGGGCAAGCACTGATCCTGCAGGGGCGGGAGTGTGAACTTCTGGCTGCTGCTGCTGCTGGGGGTCAATACTGCTTCGATGAGGTGTGTGTGCTTGTGGCTCTGCAGACCGCGTGCTGTGCAGGCTGAGTGTGTCTGGGAGGGGCCCTTTAAGGGATCAGCTTGCTGTTGCCCCAGAAATGCTAGTGCACCCTGTGACCCTGTCTGCAGCTGTTCCTGGCACCCTTATTTCAATGTGGGCCGCTTTGGCATGTAGACGCTCCCCTGCAGAGCCTACTTTGATGTAGTGCTGCCCAACGTCGACGTTGAACGTCGACGGCACCAGCCCTGGAGGATGTCTAGACGCTATTCATCAAAATACCTTATTTCGATTTCGCTACATCAAAATAAGCTATTTCGATGTAGCATCCCTGTGTAGACGTAGCTTAAGAGACCTAAAAAAGAGCCACCATGGCTTAACAGCCATGTAAAAGAGGCAGTGAGAGATAAAAAGGCATCTTTTAAAAAGTGGAAGTCAAATCCTAGTGATCAAAATAGAAAGGAACATAAACACTGCCAAATTAAATGTAAAAATGTTATAAGAAAAGCCAAAAAAGATTTTGAGGAACAATTAGCCATGAATTCAAAAAACAATAGTAAAATGTTTTTAAGTACATTAGAAGCAGGAAGCCCGCTAAAAAAGCAGTGGGACCCCTGGATGATAGAGACATAAAAGGAGCAATCAAGGAAGATAATGCCATTGAGGAAAAACTAAATGATTTCTTTGCTTCAGTCTTCACGGCTGAGGATGTTAGAGAGATTCCCAAATCTGAGCCATCCTTTATGGGTGACAAATCTGAGGAACTCTCCCAGACTGAAGTATCATTAGAGGAGATTTTGGAACTAATTGATAGGCTAAACAGTCACAAGTCTCCGGGACCGGATGGTATTCACCCAAGGGTTCTGAAAGAACTCAAATGTGAAATTGCGGAACTATCAACTGTGGTTTGTAACCTATCTTTTAAATCAGCTTCGGTACCCAATGATTGGAAGACAGCTAATATAACACCAATATTTAAAAAGGGCTCTAAAGGGCTACGTCTACACGTGCACCCAACTTCGAAATAGCTTATTTCGATGAATAACGTCTACACGTCCTCCGGGGCTGGCAACGTCGATGTTCAACTTTGACGTTGCTCAGCCCAACATCGAAATAGGCACAGCGAGGGAACGTCTACACGCCAAAGTAGCACACATCGAAATAAGGGAGCCAGGCACAGCTGCAGACAGGGTCACGGGGCGGACTCAACAGCAAGTCGCTCCCTTAAAGGGCCCCTCCCAGACACACTTTCATTAAACAGTGCAAGATACACAGAGCCAACAACTAGTTGCAGACCCTGTATATGCAGCACGGACCCCCAGCTGCAGCAGCAGCAGCCAGAAGCCCTGGGCTAAGGGCTGCTGCCCACGGTGACCACAGAGCCCCGCAAGGGCTGGAGAGAGAGTATCTCTCAACCCCCCAGCTGATGGCCGCCATGGAGGACCCCGCTATTTCGATGTTGCGGGATGCGGATCGTCTACACGTCCCTACTTCGATGTTGAACGTCGAAGTAGGGCGCTATTCCCATCCCCTCATGGGGTTAGCGACTTCGACGTCTCGCCGCCTAACGTCGATTTCAACTTCGAAATAGCGCCCAACACGTGTAGACGTGACGGGCGCTATTTCGAAGTTACTGCCGCTACTTCGAAGTAGCATGCACGTGTAGACGCAGCTAAGGAGACCCTAGCAATTATAGACCGGTAAGTCTAACATCAGTACTGGGCAAATTAGTAGAAACAATAGTAAAGAATAAAATTGTCAGACACGTAGAGGAACATGATTTGTTGAGCAAAAGTCAACATGGTTTCTGTAAAGGGAAGTCATGTCTTACTAATCTATTAGAGTTCTTTGAAGGGGTTAACAAGCATGCAGACGGGGGGATCCAGTAGACATAGTATACTTAGATTTCCAGAAAGCCTTTGACACGGTCCCTCACCAAAGGCTCTTATGTAAATTAGGTGGTCATGGGATAGGAGGAAAGATCCTTTCATGGATTGGGAACTGGTTAAAAGACAGGAAACAAAGGGTAGGAAAAAATGGTAAATTTTCACAATGGAAGGGGGCAACTAGTGGCGTTCCCCAAGGGTCAGTCCTGGGACCAATCTTGTTCAACTTACTCGTCAATGATCTAGAGAAAGGGGTAAGTAGTGAGGTGGCAAAGTTTGCAGATGACACCAAACTGTTCAGGATAGTCAAAACCAAAGCGGACTGTGAAGAACTTCAAAAAGATCTCAGCAAACTGAGTGATTGGGCAGCAAAATGGCAAATGAAATTTAATGTGGGTAAGTGTAAGGTAATGCACATTGGGAAAAATAACCCTAATTATACATATAATATGCTGGGGGCAAATTTAGCTATAACAGATCAGGAAAGGGATCTTGGAATTATAGTGGATAGTTCTCTGAAAACATCCACACAGGCTGCGTCTACACGTGCACGCTACTTCGAAGTAGCGGCAGTAACTTCGAAATAGTGCCCGTCGCGGCTACACGTGTTGGGCGCTATTTCGAAGTTGAAATCGACGTTAGGCGGCGAGACGTCGAAGTCGCTAACCCCATGAGGGGATGGGAATAGCGCCCTACTTCGACGTTCAACATCGAAGTAGGGACGTGTAGACGATCCGCGTCCCGCAACATCGAAATAGCGGGGTCCTCCATGGCGGCCATCAGCTGGGGGGTTGAGAGATACTCTCTCTCCAGCCCTTGCAGGGCTCTGTGGTCACCGTGTGCAGCAGCCCTTAGCCCAGGGCTTCTGGCTGCTGCTGCTGCAGCTGGGGGTCCGTGCTGCATATACAGGGTCTGCAACTAGTTGTTGGCTCTGTGTATCTTGCACTGTTTAATGAAAGTGTGTCTGGGAGGGGCCCTTTAAGGGAGCGACTTGCTGTTGAGTCCGCCCCGTGACCCTGTCTGCAGCTGTGCCTGGCTCCCTTATTTCGATGTGTGCTACTTTGGCGTGTAGACGTTCCCTTGCTGCGCCTATTTCGATGTTGGGCTGAGCAACGTCGAAGTTGAACATCGACGTTGCCAGCCCTGGAGGACGTGTAGACGTTATTCATCGAAATAGGCTATTTCGATGTCGCTACTTCGAAATTAGCTATTTCGAAGTAGCGTGCACGTGTAGACGTAGCCACAGTGTGCAGTGGCAGTCAGTAAAGCAAATAGGATGTTAGGAATAATTAAAAAAGGGATAGAAAATAAGACAAAGAATATCTTACTTCCTCTATATAAAACTATGGTACGCCCACATCTTGAGTACTGCGCGCAGATGTGGTCTCCTCACCTCAGAAACGATATATTGGCGTTAGAAAAGGTTCAGAAAAGGGCAACTAAAATTATTAAGGGTTTGGAATGAGTCCCATATGAGGAGAGGCTAGAGAGACTGGGACTTTTCAGTCTAGAAAAGAGGAGACTGAGGGGCGATATGATAGAGGTATATAAAATCATGAATGGTGTGGAGAAAGTGAATACAGAAAAGTTATTTACTTGTTCCCATAATATAAGAACTAGAGGACACCAAATGCAATTAATGGGTAGCAGGTTCAAAACTAATAAAAGAAAGTTTTTCTTCACACAGTGCACAGTCAACCTGTGGAACTCCTTACCAGAGGACTCTGTGAAGGCCAGGACTCTAACAGAGTTTAAAAAAGAGCTTGATAAATATTTGGAGGTTAGGTCCATAGATGGCTATTAGCAAGGGCTCAGGTATGGTGCCTAGCCTTTTGTCAAAGGTGGGAGATGGATGGCAGGAGACAAATCGCTTGATCATTGTCTTCAGTTCACCTTCTCTGGGGCACCAGGCATTGGCTACTGTCAACAGACAGGATACTGGGCTAGATGGACCTTTGGTCTGACCCAGTATGGCCGTTCTTATGTTGTTATGTAAATCAGAAAAAAATGATCAAGGTGAGCAAATCAGAGAGTAGAGGAGTGGAAGTCGGGAGGGGAGGCGGGGAATTAGTTAAGCCAAGTATGCAAACGAGCCCCTATAGTGACTCCGAAAATTCCCATCCTGGTTCAAACCACATGTTAATGTGCCAAATTTGAATATAAAAGACAGTTCGGCAGTCTCCCTTTTAAGAGTGGTGTGAAAATTTTTCTTCAGCAACACGCAAACTCTTAAGTCATTAACAGAATGGCCCACTCCATTAAAATGTTGACTAACCGGCTTGTGGATCTGGAGTGTTTTTATGTCTGTTTTGTGCCCATTAACTCTTGGCCTGAGGGAGTTTGAAGTCTGTCCAATAATAATAATAATTTATAGTTATGCAAAAATAGAATAATAGAATCCTAGGGCTTGAAGGGACCTCAGGAGGTCATTGAGTCGAGCTTCCTGTCTAAATCAGGACCAACCCCAACTAAATTATCCTAGCCAGGATTTTGTCAAACTGAGACTTAAAAACTTCTAGAGATGGAGATTCTGCCATGTCTTTAAGTAATGCATTCCCGTGTTTTGCCACCCTCCTGGTGAAAGAGTTTTTCCTAATATCCAACCTCCACCTACTGCTCTGTAAGTTGAGACTATTGCTCCTTGTTCTGCCCTCTGTCACTACTGAGAATTTCAGGATGTATATGTATCAGAAGGGATTTCTGTTCAGTACTCAGAAAAACCCTGATCAGTTGATGGTGGGCTCAAACTAGCTCCATGCTATACTTGCTTTTATATGTGTATCTTAATATGGAGACACACACACACACCTCATAGAGCTGGAAGGGACCTTAGGAGATCACTGAGTCCAGTCCTCTGCCTTCTTGGGAGGGCTAAGCACCCTCTTCCCCTGGAATCCTAAATCACCCCCTCCAGGATAGAGCTCACAACCCTAGGTTTAGCAGGCCAATGCTCAAACTACTCAGCTACCCCTCCCCCCACACTTTAAGGTATGATGAAGCTGACTTTAAAGCATCTGAATTCTACTCACCAGGGGCCATTGTGGCCTGACGTTCAGGGAGACTGAGCACCCCACAGTGCCAGTTGAAATCCATGTGACATGCAAGTGCTGAGTATTTCAGGAAGCCAGATCATTACTGTTGTTCGGATATGTTTTATGTCTGAATCTGTACGGTCTGTAAACTATCTAGAAACAAAATATGTATCATTGGTTAAAGTATGGCTAGAATCAGAACTACTTTAGAAAAGTCACAGCAGGGTTTCCAACTCAATCAGAGTACGTGTAAATAATAATTAGTGCAAGTCCCTGAGTCATTCTTTTCTATTTACTATCTATACATTTAGAGTAAACTGCAATCTGTTTCAGCAGGGTCTATCTCTGATTATACATCTGTACATAATCTAGCAAAATTGGGCCAGGAACTTGGCTCAGACAACTAGGTGCTAAAATAACGCAGTGAATAATAATACAGGTTGAACCTCTCTAGTCTGGCACTCTCTGGTCTGGTAACATTGGTGGTCTGGCACAATTTTAGTTGGCTGGATATCCGCTTATCATGGGTGTGGCCAAATTTCCTGTGGTCCCTTAAAGTTTGTTTGCAACTGCCAGTCCTGGCTCTCTCTGTTTTGTGGTGTTACTTAGTTCTAATTTGCCCTTAAATGTCTTCTAAAAACCTACTAAGCAGTGAAAGTGTTGGTAATGCTGCTAGATAATATTGACCTCCTGTCATTCAGTAAATTCGCTTGTTCCATACCAATCAGGTCCCAAGGGTGCCAGACTAGAGACGTTCAACCTGTGATAATATATATTTAATGTGATCAGTTTCTGTGTTTAAAAACAAGATTTTTTTAATATTCATAATTGTAAACTCAGAATGAGATCTCCTCATCATGCAGTTGTCTTTCTCTCACTTATCATTACTGTTGATAATGATTTGGTTACTAGACTGTAGCTGACAATTTTGTTGGTGATACATGAGGCTTCCCATACTACCGTGTACTGCGGCAGCAAAGACAATGCAAAGACACGGGGAGCAGATGTGGCAAATACAAAGGTCACTTTTCTAACTACACCTGCATTTAAAAGATCTTGAATATTTATTGAATTACAGATGCTGTCTGGGGCTGACAAACTATTTGCAACTGCAGCTATTCTGATTAATTGTCTGGCTCTTTGCTTTTTTTTTTTTATAATCGGACGGTTGTCCTACTACATTGGCTTTGTTTTCCTCCAACTTAAAATTGATGCCTCTTCTGTCCCCTTGCATTTCTGAAGTTAGAAAAATGGATAGTCAATACAGCTTTGAGAGACATCCTAAGGCTAGTGAAATTATTGACTTGATTACTCTCTGATGTACTGCTGGTAACCAGCCAGCCTGTCCTTTCCTTATATATCTAGTTACACTGGCAGTACAGAGGTCACTCAATAAACTGCCTTGCCCTGGGCCATCGCTCCGGTTGCTTTGACTGTCCAGTTTTATGACACCGTAATTAATTTTATGACATCCAACCATGTGCAATGCCTCAGGAAAGCAGGCAAAGATGCAGTTCCTGCTTTAAAGAGGGCACAGTGTAAGAGGGACATAAAACAGGGACCTGTTCCAAAGCCACTGGAGACTTCAAAAGAGACTTTCCTTTAGCTACATTTGACTTAGGATCAGGTATGAGATGAGGGTCACAAATAGACGAGGAAGAGGGGAAGAGATAGACAAGAGTGTTAATAGTCATTTGCTGTAGTTATTCAGTAAGATGGAAACACATCTTGGTGGGACTTTTAGCTAAGTGGGGACTCTTAAAATACTTTTTCTTTACCTTTCCTCCTGCTTCTTTCTCACAAATAAAGAAGCATAGGCTTAAGGAGGCTTTTAACATGGTGAAAGTGGATGCTTGAGACTAGTTCAAAAAGACCTTTCCATATATAAGGTGCATAGGAGAAAATACAGATACTGAGGAAGGAAAAGGCAACAAAGGCTGTTATCAGTAGTGAAACAGAAGATGCACAAGAGTCTTATGACTGGGGTATTAGACTAGAGCAGGGGTCAGCAACCTTTCTGAAGTGAAGTGCTGAAATTTAACTCTTTGACCTCTATGTACGGTCCGAGTGCCAATGATACTTTTTAAAGTCACTAATAGTCCTACTTACAACAGCTTCATTAATAAATACATTAAGCTGCAGAGCTTTAACATTTAGGTGGTGGTTGCTAGCGTTAGCTGGGCTTTTGTTCATCCACAGGTGGCATGGCTTTGAGCAAGCTCCCAGCCGCATGGAGGAGGAAGGGGGGGGCTGAGCTCCCACCTCATGTGCTGATGAAAATTGGCTTGCATGCCACTCTTGACACCTGTGCCGGGGTTTGCTGAACTTTGGAATAGAGCTCTGGGGATATCATAGAATCATGGAACTCTAGAACTGTAAGGGACCTCAAGAGGTCATCGAGTCCAGTTCCCTGCCCTCTTGGCAGGACCAAGCACCATCTAGATCATCCCTGACAGACATCTGTCTAACCTGCTCTTAAATATCTCCAGTGATGGAGATTCCACAACCTCCCTAGGTAACTTATTCCAGTGTTCAACCACCCTGAGAGTTAAGAAGTTTTTCCTAAAGTCTAATCTAAACCTCCCTTGCTGCAGTTTAAGCCCATTGCTCCTTGTCCTAAACTCAGAGGCCAAGGAGAACAATTTTTCTCCCTCCTCCTTGTAACCCTCTTTGAGGTACTTGAAAACTGCTATCACGTCCCCTCAAATTTTCTCTTTACTAAACTAAACAAGCCCAATTCTTTCAGTCTTCCCTCATAGCTCATGTTCTGTAGACCTTTAATCATTCTTGTTGCTCTTCTCTGGACCTTTCCCAACCTCTCCACATCTTTCTTGAAATGTGGTTCCCAGAACTGGACACAATACTCCAGTTGAGGCTTAATGAGTGCTGAGTAGAGCATAAGAGTGATTTCCCATGTCTTGCTCACAACGCTCCTGTTAATACATCGCAGAATCCTGTTTGCTTTTTTGGCAACCGCATCACACTGTTGACTCATATTTAGCTTGTTGTCCACTATGACCCCTAAGTCCCTTTCCGCAGTACTCCTTCCTAGACTGTCGCTTCCCATTCTAGATGTATGAAGCTGATTGTTTCTCCCTAAGTGGAGCACTTTGCATTTTTCCTTATTAAACTTTATTCTGTTTGCCTCAGACCATTTGTTCATTTTGTCCAGATCATTCTGAATTATGATCCTATCCTTCAAAGCAGTTGCAACCCCTCCCAGCTTGGTATCATCTGCAAGCTTAATAAGCCTACTCTCTATGCCAATATCGAAACATTGAAGATATTGAATAGAACTAGTCCCAAAACAGATCCTTGTGGAACCGCACTTGTTATGCCCTTCCAGTATGACTGCAAACCATGAATAACTGCTCTCTGAGAATGGTTATCCAGCCAGTTATGCACCCACCTTACAGTGGCCCCATCTAAGTTGTATTTGCTTAGTTTATTGATAAGAAGATCATGTGAGACCGTTTCAAATGCCCTACTAAAGTCTAGGTATGCCACATCCACTCCCTCTCCCTTATCCACAAGACTTGTTATCCTGCCAAAAAAAGCTATCAGATTGTGTGGCATGATTTGCTCTTTACAAATCCATACTGGCTGTTACCTATCACCTTATTTTCATCCAGATGTTTGCAGGTGAATTCCTTAATTATTTGTTCCGTTATCTTTCCCAGCACAGAAGTTAAACTGACTGGTCTGTAGTTTCCTGGGTTGTTCTTTTTACCCTTTTATAGATGGGCACTATGTTTGCCCTTTGCCAGTCTTCTGGAATCTCTCCCAACTTCCAGGACTTTTCAAAGATGAGAGCTAAAGGTTCAGAAACCTTCTCTATCAGTTCCTTAAGTATTCTCGGATGTATTTCATCAGGTCCTGGTGACTTGAAGACATCTTAATTTTTCTAAGTGATTTTTAACTTGTTCTTTATGTATGTTATGCTTTAAGCCTACCCCCTTCCCACTAGCATACATTATGTTAGACATTTCCGCATCGCCTTCTTGGTGAAGACCGAAACAAAGACGTCCTTAAGCACCTCTGCCATTTCCAAGTTTCCTGATATTGTTTCTCCTTCCTCACTGAGTGGTGGGCCTATCCAGTCCTTGGTCTTCCTCTTGCTTCTAATATATTTATAGAATGACTTCTTGTTACCCTTTATGTCTAAAGCTAGTTTGAGCTCATTTGGTTCCTTGGCCTTTCTAATCTTGCCCCTGCATACACACATTGTTTGCTTATATACATCTTTTGTAATTTCTCCTACTTTCCACTTTTTATACAAATTCCTTTTCAATTTTGAGGCATGCAAGATCTTCTGGCTAAGCCAAAGTGGTCTTCTACCATGCTTTCTAGCTTTCCTATGCAGCGGTGTAGTTTGCTTTTGGGCCCTTAATAATGTCCCTTTGAAAATCTGCCAACTCTCCTCAGTTGTTTTTTCTCTTAATCTTTCTTCCCATGGAACCTTACCTACCACCTCTCTGAGTTTACCAGAATTTGCTTTCCTGAAATCCATTGTCTCTATTTTGCTGTTCTCCCTTTCATTATTGTTTGGAATCATTGACTCTATGATGTCATGATCACTTTCTCCAAGCTACCTTCCACTTTCAAATTCTCCACGAGTTCCTCCCTGTTTCTTAAAATCAAATCTGGAACTGCTTCCCCCCACCCCCAGGTAGCTTTTCCACCTTTTGAAATAAAAAAATTGTCATCCCTGCAGTCCAAAAACTTTCTGGGTATTCTGTGCCTCGCTGTGTTAGTTTCGCAACATATGTCTGGATAGCTGAAGTCCCCCATCACCACCAAGTCCTGTATTTTGGATAATTTTGTTAATTGTTTAGAGAAAGTCTCAACCACCTCTTCTATCTGGCTAGATACCAAACCTCGCTGCCAACTCTGCTCACATAAATACACCAGCGATATCATCACAGGATAACATCAACCACACTATCAGGGGCTCTTTCACCTGCACATCTACTAATATAATATATGCCATCATGTTCCAGCAATGCCCCACTGTAATTTACATTGGTCAAACTGGACAGACTCTATGTAAAAGAATAAATGGACATAAATTGGACATCAGGAACATTAACATACAAAAACCTGTAGGAGAACGCTTCAGTCTCCCTGGACACTCAGTAACAGATTTACAAGTAGTAATCCTACAACAACAAAATTTCAAAATAGAATGCAAAGAGAAATGTCAGAGCTGCAATTCATTTGCAAATTTGACTGCATCAACCAAGGATTGAACAGAGACTGGGAGTGGTTGGCCCCTTACAAAAGCAGTTTCTCTGCTCTTGATGTTCACACCTCCACATTAGCAACTGACAATGGGCCACATCTCCCTGACTGAACTCACTTGATTTCTCCTCTCTTGATGTTCACATCTCCACATTAACTGCTGATAATGCGCCACATCCACCCTGACTGAATAGACCTTGTCAGCTCTGGCCCTCCCTTTTACTGATACCCACCCTCTTTAAATTCTCCTCTGAAACCTGCCATTCATGCATCTGATGAAGCAGGTCTTTTGCCCATGAAAGCTTATGCTCCAGAATATCTGTTAGTCTATAATGTATCACAGGACTTCTTGTTATAGTTGTGGTACTTGCCTTTTAAAAAAAAGATTAGCTAATCCATCCAATATTAGAGCTGAGTAAACTCATCCCTCGCTATACGAGCACAATTGGTTCCCAGATTTCTTGTTGTAGGCAAAAACTCATAAGAGCAACACTAAATTCCCATTAAAATACATGTAAAAGTCTCCAATTTGTTCCACATGCATGCAACTTGACATAAATCAGTTGAGTTTAGGTACTTTTCTGATGTATTTGAATAGTCTGGGACCAGAAATAGGATGTAGTGTCTGTATGTAGAGCAGGGATTCCCAACTTATGGGCCGGGACCCAAACATGGATCCCATTAGATTTGTTAAAGGTCACCAGCTGGGCAGTTCCCAGCTGCATGTGGCAGTTAAAGAAGCCATTTGCTGTTTCTTAACACTGCTGCCTCGGGCAGATATCTATCAGTAGAGATAGCTGCTGGAGATGGCAGCTAGCTCTATCAGTAGGGGTAGCAATTACCTTATGCCTAGGTGCTGAAACCTTAACACTTGAGTTATTTGGTTTTAACGACTGTTACCTGGTGGGAGCAGGAGGGCTGGGAGAGCAGCCCAGCCTAGCAGCCCCAGTGAAGAGGCTGCGGGAGGAGGAGGAGGAGAGTCTAAGGCTGGCGCCACTTAGGGAAGGCGGGAGGGTCTAAGATTGGGGGAAGTTTGCAGCTGCAGCGGAGGTGCAAGCCCGGGGGCAGTTTGGGGCTGCTGGGGGGTGCGTAAGCCTGGGGGCAGTTTGGGACCATAGGGAGTGTTAAAACCTGGCTGAGGGTGAGAGGGGCGGGGCGGGCGGGGGGGTCTAATACAGTAAACCCTTGAGTTACCGAGGGGTTGTTTCTGCAACCCCTGAATTTTTCTGCAAGGGGAGGGGAGCTAGGAACCACCAAAGCTGGTCAGTTTCCTGGCTCCCAGAGTGGCGGGAGCTAGGAACCAGGGGCAGACTGGTTCCAGTCTCCCCATGGCTTGCGGGATGGGAAACTGATCAGCTCATGGCTGGTCAGTTTCACGTTCCAGCCAGTGCGGGGGAGCCGGGAACCAGGGCAAGAGCCTTCTCCCTCTCTTCCCCCAGCTGCAGGGCTGTCAGACAGCTGCATGTCTGAGGGAAGGAAGGGAGAAGGCTCCAGCTGGAGGGCTGTGGATCTCCCCGCCCCTGGCCAGGCACCCCATGGCTGGCTTATATACACAGGGGAAGTTCACTCGTTTAGTGAACAAAGGTAGGTATGTGTGTCCCTCGTTTTAGTGAGTACTTGTAAGTAAAGTACTCGTTAAATGAGGGATGCATGTATATAAATTATGCTTTTGGTTATCTGAACCGAAAGATGTGGAAAAAATGGTTTAGTTTCACACTGAATGAATGACAATATGAAAAACTGAAAATATTTCCTTCGGGTTTAACTAAAATTTTTCAACCCTGTTTGAATCCATGTTTTGTATTAGAAATATTGATTTGAAATGACACGGTTCACTTACAAATGAAATATTGAATTACTTAGTTTTGGAAAAGCCATAATGAATCGTTTCACTATTTTTGCTTTTCCCCCCATTTTTTTGTTTTAAATTTGGCCAAAACTATTGGCTGAATTTGACCTGAATTACAAATACTTCCAGTTGCCCCAAAACTACATATTTTGGCAAATAACTATTTGACTAAACACTTTTGCCCAGCTCTACATAATGTGCTAAATTCAATCAATCCACAGTACCTTGAAAATAAAGGAAGCCTCTCTCCCACCCACAAACTTTTACATTTGCCTTTGCAGATAGGACATGTTTACTTTGGTCTAAATTCATCCTTGATATAACTACATTCTTTTCAGTGGTTTTCGGCTGAAACTTTTGTTGTCATGAGAGCCTTATCTTGAGCCACAAGTTGCACATTTGACTATAGAACCAACACTTTTGCTTTAGTCTGAGTCCTCTTGCAGTCTGAGCTGAACTATTGGCGAGAGTGTTTGCATGAGCAGATAGTCCAACTGTAGCTTAATGCACACAGGACACATGACCTGAGATAAGCTAAAAATACTCAGATATTGCATGTATTCCAAGTGACAATTTAAGCTGAGCTTCTTTGATCATAAAAAGTTAAAACACGTGCATATAGTGCCTTTTTCTTTTTCATACACTCTTTCATCTGTATGCTGCAAATCCCTTTCTTGAGCATGTGAAATAGCATAGACGCTTTACCAGGCAAAGCTTTCTCAAGGTTTTATAAATATGGGAGATAAGCCACTTACTTGAGCCTTCCGGGAGTAATATTTTCTATAATAATCCTAAAGGAAGACTGCTCAATGAGCTTTATATTTTATATTATGTGCCATGTGCTGTAATTATAAGCACCAATATAAAGGGAACCTTGCGATATATTGAAATTGCATTGTCTTCAATTCATCCTTCTCAAATAGTGGAGTAGTTTTAGCAATGCCTGCTGGGTTCTGGCCTGATTTTCTCTCACACTATAGTGCTGTATAAGGGCAAGAATCATAGTGTCATAGAAATGTCAGGATAGAAGAAACCTCCACAGGTTAGCAAGACCAGCCTCGGCACAGAGGCAGAAACAAGTAAATCTGTAGATTGTGTCTGAAGGGTGTTTGTCCAACCTGCTCATAAAAAGCCCCAGTGATTGGGGTGTCCACAGCCTACCACAGAACTTAACTACCATTATAATTAGAAAGGATTTCCTGTCATCTAAACTAAATCTCCCTTGCTGCTGATTCACCCATTATGTCTTGTTCTATCTTCAATGGGCATGGGGAACAATTCATCATCGTCCTTTTTACAACAGCCCTTAACGTAGTTGAAAGTTCTTATCAAGTTACACCTCTCCCCGTGGTCTCCGTTTGTCATGGCCCATTGTTTGAAGCTTTCCTCGTAGGTCAGCTTTTCTACATCTTTTATCGTTTTTGTTGCCCTTCTGGACTTGCTCTTATTCACATATTTTCTAAGTGGAACCCAGAATTGAACACTGTTGGCCAGCTGAGAGGTGAGTAGAGGGGGATATTAGCTCACGTGCCTTATGTTCAGCACTCCTCCTAATGCACCCCAGAAAGGGGGAGCCTTTTCCACAATTGCATCAGCTGGTTGATGTATTCAGTCTGGGATCTTTTTTAGCGGTGCTACCACCTAGCTAGTGATTCCCTGTTTTGTAGTTGTGCATTTGATTTTTCCTTGGGAAGTGTAGAACTCTGCACTTATCTTTATTGCATTTCATCGTATTGATTTCAGATCAATTCGCCGATATAACAAGGTCATTTTGAATGCCAATCCTGTCCTTCAAAGTCTTGCAACACTTCCCAGCTTGGCGTCATCTACACCTTTTATAAGCATTCTCTCCACTCCATTATCGCAGGCACTAATGAAAACGTTGACCAGCCCTGAACCCAGGACTGACCCCAGGAACCCTCCCCCTTGATATGTCCCATATGTTTCAACAAGAAATCTTTGAAAACTACTTTTTGTGTGTGGTCTTTCTAGCAGCTGTGCACCCACGTTATAGTAATTCCGTCTAGATAACAGTATACCCTTTCCTTTGAGAATGTCACGTGGAACTTCATCAAAAAACTTACTAAAATCAAAACAAAAAGCAGTCAAGTAGCACTTTAAAGACTAGCAAAATAGTTTATTAGGTGAGCTTTCGTGGGACAGACCCACTTCTTCAGACCATAGCCAGACCAGAACAGACTCAATTACTAAAATCAAGATATGTCTGTTACATTCCCATCTACCAGGCCAGTAACTTAGTCAAAGAAATAAATGTGGTTAGCTTGGTATGATATGTCTTTGACAAACCCATACTGTCTATTCTTTATAACACTGTAAGCTTTGTGGTGCGTGCAAATTGTTTAATTATTTGATCCAGTATCTGCTTGAGCTATAATCCTCTTTGTCCTTTTGCCCATCTTTAATCCTAGGGGACCATGCCCATCCTCCATGAGTTCTAAAAGGTAATGCTAACAGTTCTAAGACTGCTCCAGCTACTGCCATAAGTATTAGCAACGAAGGGTCCTGTGGCACCTTATAGACTAACAGAAAAGTTTTGAGCATGAGCTTTCATGAGCACAGACTCACTTCATCAGATGCATACCGCACGAAAGCTCATACTCAAAACTTTTCTGTTAGTCTGTAAGGTGCCACAGGACCCTTCGTTGCTGTTACAGATCCACACTAACACGGCTACCCCTCCGATACTTGTCATAAGTATGAATTTCATCAAGGCCTGCTGACTTCAATACATTTAACTTACCTATGTATTCTTTACCCTGTTCTTCTCCTTTGTGGGGTTTTGTTCCTTCCCTCTTGTTCATATTAATCATGTTGAGTATCTAGTCATCAATTCACCATTGAAGTAAAGACTTGAAGCAAAGTAGGCATTAAACGCCTCCACCTTCTTCTACCATTAGCTCTCCTTTCCCCTGGAAGCACAGCATCGACACTCGCCTTTGTCTTTCTTTTGCTCCTTGGGTATTTAAAGAGCTTAATGCTTATTGTGCCTCTTGCTCAGAGTAACTCTTTCCAGAAGCATTCTTGAATCTCACATTATGGAATCACACTTTCCTAGCAGCAAAGGGATATTTTCTTGGAGCTGGACAGCCAGATGTAGGGAAGCTGGCCAATTTGCTTCTCTATATGTCCTTGTTTAACCCACCCAACAGGTATCTCTTGGTTGTGTATGTCAGTATTGTAGCACTCTCGGCACTGGAGCACAACAATCTTCCAACAAAACGTACCCTCGAATGACAGCTGTCACCTGGGTTCCCAGCTAACCTTTTGCCCTGTATCCTTTTTTGAAGTTGTATTTAAATTATTGGAGAACATTTTGAACGAAGCAAAAACAGCCAAGCCAAGAACCTCAGCATACCACAACTAGTCCTGCTGCATTAATTCTTCCCGTTCAGATACCCTGTGGGCCAACCTTTCTTCTAATTCTTCTATAATTTTTGAGGTGGAGGGAGGATATTTCCTGTATGAATTTCTGTTTGTGTTTAAGCTCAAAGATGAAGAATAAAGGAGGGTACAGATTGAACCTCTGATATCCAGGATTCTCCGGTCCAGCAACATCCTGGCAGCCAGGAGAGAGTCCTGGCAACCGGGAGTGGGGGCCAGCTGATAGTCCTGTAGTGGGAGTCCCGTCTGGAGCCAGCAAGCCAGCAGCTGGGGGAGTGGGCACTGTGACCAGGGCCAAGGGAAGCTGGGACTGCAGGGAGCTGGGGCAATGAGAAGCCAACAGTGGCTGGGGCTGCAGGAAGCCAGGGGAAGTTGGGCTGCAACTGAGGAAAGCTGGAACTGTGTGGATCTGGGGCTACAGGGAGCTGGGGCCATGGGAAGCCAGCAGCTAGGGCCATGAGAAGCTGGGGCAGGCAATGGGTAGGGCCACAGGGAGCTAAGGCCAGTGCAGCAGGAGCTGGGGCCAGGGAGAGGGAAGCTGGGAGCTGGCCAACAGCCCGAAGGAAAGCATTAACCTCACCTGGTCCAGCAAAATCCCTGGTTCGGGACCACTCTGGTGCTTTGGTGCTGGATCAGGGAGGTGTAACCTGTATTTAAACTCCTTACTTCTAACTTTCACCCTTCACTACCAGGATGAAAGGGTAAGGTTCAGCTCATTTTAGTGATAGGGGGTCATCTCTGAGATTTGGCCCCAATCCGGCAACAGCCATTGTGAAAATGTAGGAATATTTGAATCCAGAAGTTTGGTCCTGAGCCATCTCCAACATTTTATATGGAGTTCACATAACCAGGAAGAAACACCTGCCTTGAAACCTCAGACATATTTTTGTCAGAATTATGGCTGCACCTCTTTCTTACATGACTTAAATAACAACAAGAAGTCCTGTGGCACCTTATAGATGAACAGATATTTTGGAGCATGAGCTTTCGTGGGCAAAGACCCACTTCGTCAGATGCATACCGCAACCATTCCTGCTGCATTAATTCTACCCATTCAACTACCCTGTGGGCCAACCTTTCTTCAAATTCTTCTATAATTTTTGAGGACTTCTTGTTGTTCTGGAAGACACAGACTAACATGGCTACCTCTGTGATACTTACGACTTAAATTGCCACCCAGAAAATCATCTAGTTTGGTTGCTTTGTTCACTAGCTGCTTCTAACATGGGTTATTTCTTCTTTCTGTTCTCCTTGCCCCTATTGCAGCCACAGGAGCTCGTGTAATTTAGCCACGCTTCTGTTTAGTGTTGATGGCTGATGTACAGACTTGATGGTAGACATGTACAGCTATCTCCTTGGCTAGTCCTGGGCCAGGAGTGTTTGATATGAGCTGACAGCCATTCCAGGCCCAGGGCCAGAGCAGTCAACAGCCCCGACACACGCACCAGCCATGCCCGTGGCCTGTCAGACATTTGGACAGTGCCACACCTGTACTGGCTGGTGGCCAGCGAGCTGCCAGCTGAACTACTGGGTGTGCTTTTCTGGCATGGCCAGGGCTTCCACATACCCGCCCAGTAGTTGTGCCAATTGTCTAATCATGCAAATCCGAAGATCCTTGCCCCAGGCTCTGCTGTGCCCTTCCCTGAGGCCATGCCCATGTCACATCTCTGCCCTGAGGCCCTACTCACTCCATCTCCCCCTCCCTCTATCACTTAATCTCCCCCACCCTCACTCATGTTCACCAGGCTGGAGCAGGGTGTGGGGGTGCAGGAGATGTGGGCTCTGGGAGGGAGTTCAGGTATGGGAGGGGGTGAGAGGTCAGGCCCTGGGAGGAGCTTGGGTGTGGAGTGCAGTCTCTGAGCTGGGTAGAGGTTGGAGTGCAAGAGAGGGCTGAGGGGATACACTTACCTGGGGCAGGTCCCAAAAGTGACTGGCACACCCTTCTGTCAGCAGCTTCTAGGCAGGTGGACCAGGGGATCTCCATTCATCGCTGCCTACAGGCACCGCCCCTCATTCCCAACTGCCAGTTCCTGGCCAATGGGAGCTGCAGAGTTGGCACTTGATGTGAGGGCAGTGCGCAGAGACACCCTCTCTATTGCAGGGCTGCAGGGCACTGCAGTTTACTTCCAGTAGTGGCATAAAGTGAGGGCAGGAGCCTGCCTTAGCCCCACTGTGCTCTCGGTGGTGGCCATCCGGCGCATTGATCAGGAACCTGGGCAAATGCCCCTTTTGTTCTCCTCTCCCCATTGGTGGGCCTGAATGTGAGTGACTTTCTTCTATTCTCACCCATTCTATATAGGTTCTCAGACCATGTTCATCATCATCGTATCTGAGTACCTTCCGGGGGTGTGTTAAGCCATGTCATACACCTCTGTCACATGTTGTTTTGTTTTCTCCTCCTCTCCACAGAGGGAAAACCATGTGCAGTGGAGTATCTCGTTTACTGCCATCTCAATGCTCTGTTAATTCTGGCAGCTTCTTCTAAGCTGTGCCTCTTAGTTACCTGTATCATAGATTCCATTTATGTTGTTTATTTTTCTGGTAGCTGTACATTTCTGCTATTTGCTTTGAGGATCATCTTCCCTGGGATCCACCAACAGAGCAAATCCTCTACGCTGTGATTTCCCTCCTGCTGAACAGAAAGGTGGAGGTTGGATAGCAGCTTCCAGACCATCATTCTCCCACCCCAGAGCCTATAGAGCCCCCTCTGAGAGTCCTGGCATGGAGACAGCAGTAGCAGGCAGCGACGAGTTAGAGCCTGCAAGCTGGTTAAGCCTGCCCTCATTTTTGTGTGAAGCGCTCTCTGCAGTGGGAAAATCTCCATCCAGACAGGAGCTGCAGGTGAGTTAGACCCCAGGAGTGCAGCTCAAAAGGAAACTCTCTGCCTGGCTTTCAGTAGAGACAAGACGGTCCCAGGGCTGAGAAGAGTTCTGGGTCTGAACGCTGATGGCCCTGGGCCTCCAGAAGCTCCCCAGAGATCTTCAGGCTAACCCACATGACAGGACCCCAGAGCAAGGGGGGAATGCCCCATCCCTCCTCTAACAGAACAAATGATAGCCCCAGGGTCCCTCTTACGAATTTGTCCATGCTTAACATATGCCAGGGCTGAGCCCCGGCACCTCTGGGCTCGCTGTATCTGGTATGAATGTAGAAAAAAACTGCTTGAGGTCCAGCACTTCTTTCATTACAAACTAAACACTGCCAGAGGTGATCCCATACCAAGCCTCTGTGGGCTCTTGGGTGTTTTCAAAGGAGTCAGTAGGTGTGAGGCCCCACTTTCCAAAGATGCATTTACCATGTGGATGTAACATGGTGAATTCTTTACTGTGCTAAGGCACATCAGTTTTAGCTAGACCTAATAAAAGTAGCGTTTGAGGAGAGAAACAAATGTGGGAAAGAAACAGTTTTTTTAAAAAACAAGTTTCCCAAAGGAAACAGCAAATTCCCTGCTCTGAGGCAAGTTGATTCCCAACAAAACAGAATAAGCTTAGTGAGCTTTATCTAAAGTGTAATGTTCGAAGCAAAATATCAAGGCTGTAGTTTTCAAAGGGCCCTAAGAGAGTTAGATCTAGCAACTGACAATGAATTACATTTGCCATACCCCAAAGGAGGCTGCTTTTGAAAATGTGGCCAGGTAAATAAACCCCTCAGATAGACTTTTAATCAGGTCTAGCAGAAAGGATGAGTTTTGGCATAGAAGAGAGTTCCTCATGTTTAAATTCAGCTGTGGCATCCCAGAGAGAGAGAGAGAGACTAGATCCATGCTAACGAGCAGCCATTTGAAATTGCAAATGTCTGCTCATTAGCATGGTCCCGCAGCTCATTAGCATAGCCGCGCGAGAGCTCGGTCTTGGCAGAGGGGGGTGCCAGCGGTAAAGAGGCCGTGTGGATGTGCCCTTGCCAGCAAAAAGCCCCTCTGTCTCCAGGCATAAGGCTCTTTGCCAGCAGGGACACGTCCACATGGCCTCTTTACTGCTGGCACCCCCCTCTGCCAAGACCAAGCTCTCATATGGCTATGCTAATGAGCCACAGAACCCTGCTAATGAGCAGCCATTTGCAATTTTGAGGCTGCTTATTCTGCTGGGAAAGCCATGTCATGTAGACCCAGACAGAGAGTATTATTGCCTCTCACGCCACAGCAGCGTGGGGCCTGCACTGTCAGCTGCCAGCCCCACCTTGTGACGAGCCTGATCCTGGCTGATTCTGCCTGAGAAAGGGTGGAGCTGAGAGAGCGCCAAGGCTCACCCTGTCTTTGTGCACCAGCACAAGGCAAGCCACATCTTCGCTGCCTGTGCGCCCGCAGTGGTGCTTGTGTAGCCCAAAGACCAGTGCATTTCAGCCCCACTTGCATAATTTCTGGTGTTACAAGGATGACGTCAGCTCTGGATCCCACCAGTGGGCTGAGCATCTGGCTCCCTGAACCCCAAGGAATGTTAGTGCCACCAGCCGCACTAGGCACTCAGGAGAATCATGGGTGGTGGGTGAAGCTCTTATCTGACGAGGAGAGCTCCCCAGCCCACGTCTTCTGCTACGGTCCCTGCCCTGCCCCCACTCTGCCCAACCCCCACCCACTCCTCATTGTCTTCCTCTTCTCTTCTCTCCCACTCCCTGCTCACCCACTTCCAGACAAGTTTTTGATGTACCCTGAAGTTTGTCAGAGATTTATGTATAAAAACTTTGCAGTAAGGACAAGACAGCTGTCCTGCTGAATAGAAGATTAAGTATTATCGCATATGTGACAGGAGCTCTTCTCTCACTTACATTTTCTTTATCAGTATTTCTAAGCTGATTTTGTATTTTAAATGTACCCGTAATACTTAAATCTGTAGTAATCTGGACTGATTACTTTATGAACTCATTGAAACAAAGATATTATTTTAAATGAATCAGTCAGCGTGGTTTAGTGTCTTCCTAACAAGCCGGTGGGGCAGGGTATTTGTGGGTGGCTTTGTGCTCCTGGAAGCAGGAGCGGGAGGGGGCTGGGGAAGCCAGCTCTTCGTGCCACCCCAGTGTGTCATGTTGGCAACCTTTCTCCACATCCTCCCACCAGTCCTAGGAGCCACCTGGAGTATACGGTGTGGTGCTCCGGACCAGGGCCACTGTTCCCTTTGCCCCCCACCCCCCACCCCACCCCGCAAGTCCTTGTGTTGGCCTGCCTACTTTTTCTAGGCCAGTAAAATCATTCAGGGCATGTATGGGTTCTTTGAATCAGAAAATATTAGTTCCGTGTTTGAAAATAGAGGAGATGAAGAAAAACAAGCTTTATTTCTTGCCTTCATCCATAAATTTCTAATATGAAAAATGTTTTCAGGTCAGAAAAAGCAGCAAGAACAGTTGCACCTGGCAAACTTCTCACCACTGGTAAGACTTAATGAATTGGATGTTTGAGTAAATTTCTCATATTTTTATTGTGCTTTACTTATTATAGCTAACGGGTGACTTTCTTAGTTTGCAAACAGCAAGGGAAGAGCGCTAATTGTTGGTTCAAGCACTGTGTGAGCCTCTCAGGGTTAAAAGTGGCCAGAGATAATTTGCAAACCACATGCGTCTAAAATGAATTTTGCAGAATTTCCATGGATATATAGTTAGTGCCTTTGTGAGTGTGGGAAGGAGCATTGCCTTATCTTTCAGTAAGGATATTACTGTTCCTTGAGAGGCATAAAGGGAATATTCTCTGCCTAAATAGAAGAGAGGAAACATTTTAAGAGCAGGAAAACTCACAAGTTAGCTTGTAGATGAAATCAGTGTAATAAACAGGAAATGAGTTTTCAGTTAGCCTAGCAAACTCATATAAGCCTGTAAGAATCTTCAGTCTCTGACATTTGGCATACAAAGCACATTTTATTTTTATATACAAAGGATTTCTATTTTTCTGTTCTTTGAAGTGAGGATGAAGTTTGAGACACTTGAACCATTATTGGCTCCAGAATGGACTGGAACCAAGAGAGAGAGCTGAGGAGATATCACAAGCTTTAAAAATGTTTTTAAAACTGGGCGGGGGAGATGCTAAAAGGGGGAGGTACCTTTTCAAAAGAATATTTGCCAATCAGGCCATACCAGCAGTGTTACTACCTCTATTGTGTTAGCCTCTATGGTCTCACACTAAGATAATAACCTAAGAGCAGTTGATTATTTTATTTTATTTTCCAATACTTTTATCTGTAGATATTGTTGCTAACTTTGTAGCTAATATTGTTGCTAACATCTTAAGTTGCAATATTTGGTGGTGTTCTTCAAGCACAAGACCCTGGAGTCATGTGAGTATACCAGAATTACAGGGTTTTTCTTTTTATTTTAATGTAAGTCTCTAGCCTTCAAGGTTGTGGAAGAAAACTTGAAAGCACAAGGCTTACACGTTCAAAAGCCAAAAACGCAAGTGAAAAGAAGAAAACTGTGGTTTTTTTTAAACATTTCAAGAAATTTAAGCAAATTGCATGATTTCAGGAGGGGTACAGGGGACTGGACTCCTGACATTGGGACATATGGGACACAGCTAAGACAACCAATCTCAGATCAGACTACCAGTATAGAGGCCATGCCCCCCCAAGACAGTTGGTACACTTTGTTATAACATTTTACCATGCCAGTAACAAAGGTGTGTCTCCAAAATACTATACTAGTTATTGTGAATCCACAAACAGTTCCTGTCAGGACCTCTAGTCCACCACCCACTACCTAGAAAAAACAGACTTTACAATGAAAAGTTATCAAAATCAAAATTCATTGTGGTTTTTCTAGCTCCCGAGAGTCAGACACTCACCTGAGGTGAATATGTACTTCAGGATCTCACCCAAAAAAAAAATGACCCCATGCTGATGACAATCCTTTAGTAAACTAAGGGCAAGTCTACACTACCCTGGAAGATTGACCTGCTCAGGGTCAATCTTCTGAGGATCAATATTGCGCGTCTATTAGACCTTCCTGTCAACCTTTACCTGCATAGACAGCCAAGTTAGCCAAGGGCAGATACTTTGATTTTAGCTGCACAATTGCCATAGCTAGAATTGCATATCTGCAGTTGACTTTCTTAGCCTAGCGTAGACATAGCCTAATGCTAAAAGTTTATTAATAGAAAAGGAGAAAGTTATGAAAAGATTGTAGTGAATCATATACATTACAGTTAATTTGAGCGTCTGTAGAACAGGACAATGAGCATCAAAGAGACAATAAGGATCAACCAGTTCAACAACAACATGACAGTGGGAGGGGATGACCTGGAAGATGTAGAGCAGTTCATCTACTTGGGGAGTATTGTGGGCAGAGACGGAGGAACAAACAAGGATATTAGTGCCAGGATAGGGAAAGCAACAGCTGCATTCAGGACTCTTCATCCCACAGGGAGTCCACACATAATAGCTGTGTCTACACGTGCACGCTACTTCGAAGTAGCAGCACTAACTTCAAAATAGCGCCCGTCACGGCTACACGCGTCAGGCGCTATTTCGAAGTTAACTTCGACGTTAGGCGGCGAGACGTCAAAGTCGCTAACCTCATGAGGGGATCGGAATAGCGCCCTACTTCGACGTTCAAAGTCGAAGTAGGGCCCGTGTAGACGATCCGCGTCCCGCAACGTTGAAATTGTGGGGTCCTCCATGGCAGCCATCAGCTGGGGGGTTGAGAGACGCTGTCTCTCCAGCCCGTGTGGGGCTCTATGGTCACCGTGTGCAGCAGCCCTTAGCCGAGGACTTCTGGCTGCTGCTGCTGCAGCGGGGGATTCATGCTGCATGCACAGGGTCTGCAACTCGTTGTCGGCTCTGTGTATCTTGTGCTGTTTAGTGCAAGTGTATCTGGGAGGGGCCCTTTAAGGGAGCGGCTGGCTGTTGAGTCCGCCCTGTGACCCTGTCTGCAGCTGTGCCTGGCACCCTTATTTCGATGTGTGCTACTGTGGCGTGTAGACGTTCCCTCACTGCGCCTATTTCGATGTGGTGCTGCACAACGTCGATGTTGAACATCGACGTTGGCAGCCCTGGAGGATGTGTAGACGTTATTCATCGAAATAGCCTATTTCGATGTCGCCACATCGAAATAGGCTACTTCGATGTAGGCTTCACGTGTAGACGTAGCCAATATCTGCAAAGATGAAACTGTGGCTCTTCAACACAAATGTGAAGAGTGTGCTTGTATATGGATGTGAGACCTGGCATACTAAAAAGTCTTCAAATCACAAGCTACAGACATTCATAAACAGATGCCTGAGGTACATCCTTCACATCAAATGGCAGGACTTTGTCACAAATGAGGAGCTTTGGAACAGAGCAGGACAAGAAACACTTGAAGTTCAAATCAAGAGAAGAAAGTGGGGATGGCTAGGGCACACACTCAGAAAACCATCATCCAGCATAGACCATCAAACTCTTTCGTGGAACCCAAAAAGAATATGCAAAAGAGGAAGACCGTGGACTATGTGGAGAAGATCTGCTGAGACTGAAGGACAACAACTGGGGTACTGCTAAGTCAGCTAGAAGTTTTGTCTCGAGCCAGAATGAAGTGGAAGAGACTTGTAGATGATCTATGCCCCACACAGAGTACAAGGGTTTAAGTCAAGTAGGTCAAGAACAGGACAATAACAGAAAGATTAAATCTGCTAGTTTGTGGTAAGCCTTCCTAGTTCCATCATATGATGTGGGCTCTTTTTCCATTGTTCAAAGCTTCCCTGGTTAATAATCACAGACGGAGATGTGGGGCAGGAATGAGACCAGAAGGGGATGTCTCTATATCCAATATATATTTCCAGTCCATGTGCTTGGAAAAGTACTAGCTCAAACATGGAGTTAAGCATCACATGTTCTACATGTCTTGCTGAGTCATGTGGTCTCAATTGTCTCTGAGGCATCCTCAAGAATGGACCACTGGAAGGGTTGGTTCTCCTGATTGGTCCATCAACCAACCTGATTAGTTGGTTAGTCTTGATGTCGCATCTGTCTCATGCCAGAAACATAACATGTTTAGTGACGAACATACAATAAAATGTCTTAACTTCATACTCAGCTACGATATGTGCATTTTATGGAGCACTGTTCCCCAGATTACATCTTTTCCAATGAAGTCTTACAAGGTATATTTTACACAAGATTTATTGCAATTGTGCAACAAATGGTGACAATAACTAGTGTAGATGGTCACTTTCATTTATATATAGAGGCATGATTTTTAAGAAAATTCCATGTTTTTTGGGGGGACCTGACTCCTGATCTTTGAATGCTTGTGGTTGTTAATAGTGGGTATCAAAGGAGGCTGAGTATTTTCATCCCCTGTAGAGAGAGGGAAAAATGAGGCACAGAAGAACTGAGTGACTTGGCCAAGGTCATGGGGCTATTTTGTTGCAGAACTGGGAAAAAAATACTGGCTTCCTGACTTTTACCCTGTTATCCTGTCCCACCAGCCACATTGTAAGACATGATGTAATGTATAGTGTATAGTAATGTATTTACATGATGCAATATATATGTATATATTGTCAAAGTTTGACTCAGACTCACAATTTATCAGACCACTCTGTTTTATTAGCAAAGCCGCTCTGCTAATACATTTAGAAGTGAGCCCCCCGAGTGGGGCTTGTGTCTCTTAATTTATACAGTTTTTTTGGAGAACAAGTTACAGAGAAGTTACAGACAAAAGAAGAAAAAGATTTTAGTCACCACCCTTCGAGATCCCTGAGACCAGTCACGTATCTTCAGTTACCTGCCACCCTTAACAATCTCCTTTAACAGCTTCCAGTTAACTTAACTAATTGCCCTTCACACCTTCCATTCTGATGCCTGCTTCTTAGACGTGCTGGCTCCATCTTAATTGCTTCTCCATTCAAAAGCTAACTGTCCCTACGTGTGCTCCCTCAGATACTTTGTAACATGTTTTGGCATGCCCTCTCATATACAATGTATCCAGCATGTCCCCTTATACAACGTTATACTTATACAATGTTATACTTCCACAATATATATATATAGCTGAGATGAATTTCATTCCACAATATTCAGTTCCACTTTATACACAGCCCACCTGACATGGTAATGGGGTTTCTCTCCTCCCTTGCAGGGTTGCAGACGCATAAAGTTTTTAGAGAGGCTGCAGAAATAGAAAGTGAAAGAGGAGCATTCTTGAGTCTGATGCTCCCTCAGGAGAGGCACTGCCGCTGTGTGAGCACCTGGGCTGTGTTAAGATAAGACCATTGGAGTTAAGGACACTATGCTTTTCTCTCTGGGGCCCTGCATGTGTTGGGTGGGGCACAGGGTCTGTGAGTCTCCTGAGTTCCCAAGGTTGTCAGATCTGTCTGTAGTTGTGATTCAGAGATGGATGTTGTGCCCAGCATCTCTGGGGCAGCAGCCAGGTCTTCTCTGAGCTGGGCATGGAGTGCTTAATGGCCCATGGGGCACCACCACCCTCAGGAACACAGATGGAAGTTCCCCACAAAGATATGTAGGGTTTCCCTGGTAGAAACCACCATCTCCTTGAGTCCCCATTAACCTTGGACTCCTCCCCTCTCTCCCAGCCTGGGGTCCCCACCTCGGAGCCGGGGGGTCCCTGTGCTGGATGAGCGTCCAATATCATTCCAGCAGCTTTGAGTTGTAGTCTCAGATGCAGTTGCAGCTGTGGAGGAGGCTGATCGTGTTGCAGCCTGGCCTTACTCAGCATGGTCTGGACCCAGGAGCTGCAGGCAGGGTGCTGAGCACCCAAGCCCGCATGGAGTCACCCAGCTGGGAGAGGAAGTGGGGCTGCTGGGGACATGTGTTTCTCTGCAGCTCCCTGCAGGGTACTGCTTGGGGTGGGCGGTGTTGAGCCCTAGATTAGGTGGACCCATCCCAGCCTCTTCTCCAAGCCCTGAGCTGGTCAAAATGGGGCGCAGGCCCTCTGGGCTAGGTGAATACAAGTGCGAATCAGTGTTCCCTGTAAGCTGAGCATGTGAGCAGCCACCCAGGAGAGACTCAAATGCTGCCCAGCGGATGAGCAAAGCACCCCCAGCCAGCAGCCTGTGTTCCTACTGGCAGTGCACGTGCACACAGGTGTCAGTGCACAGAACAATGTTTATTCAGCCCACGTATGGAAAACAGAGGGAATGTTGGTGCTAATACTGGCAGTAAAGTACTGCACAGTAATGCAAGGTCTGTTTTGCATAAAGTGTCCAAGGGTTTAGGACATTGGCATAGGAAGGCTGGCGTATTAGCACAGCGCTACGGTGGACGTGTCGGCCAAAGCAGCTGAACAATGTGGCATTGTCTAACATTTGGCAGATGTCTTAGATAACTTACTGATTAAAATAGGGCCTCTGACACCGACGGTGCCTGTGACATCCGTCAGCTGGTAAAATTGATGTGCCAGTGATTAGGCTCAGAAAATACACCCCCAAATAAGGGGCTTTATTGGAGATAGAAATGAACACTGCTTCTTAGGACAGTTAAAAGGTGCTGTTTGCAGCTCCAATGTAAGCACTGTCCACACAAATGACCTTGGCCCAACAGCTGTACCCAGTGGTGGAGGACGATGGGCCTGCAGCCGTGGTCCCTTGAGGCAGGCTGCTGTTCCCATAAGCAGCACAATGATTCCACTCCACCTTGTGCTCAAAAGCTACTTGCTCTAGGATTGTTCCTGCTGTGTGCCATTGAGGGATGAGCTGCCAGTATTTTCCCCCTCTCCTTGCTCACCTGGGCAGAGAATCTTGCCCAACGAGTATCCTTGTTAGCAGTAGGAAGAACAGTATTTTCAGGCCTGCTCAAGCAAATCAACATAATGCTACAGCCTATTGCTGCGGGGTCAAGGAATTGGGTGTTGGGGTGGCCTGGCTTCTCCTCTGATGCTGGTTTTACATTAGTGAAATTCCATTGACTTTAATGGAACCTCTACCGACTCACCCCAGCGTTCAAGGGAGGAGAATCAGGCCCTGTGAGCTCTGCTCAGAAGAGAGAGGCCATTCCCTCTCACTCTGTTTGTAGCCAGGCACACACCTGCTCTGCCCCTCGGGGGATGCTTTACTGAAGGGAATGGCTCTGCCCTATGGCTCAAAGTGAGCGAGGCACAAACTCTTCCTGCTCACTGTGGGGAAGTCTGCTCCCAGTCATTGGCCTGATATTAAAAGGCTCCTCCCCTGTGTCCATTGACCTGCTACCTGGGCTTCTGTAATCATCAGACCCTGGACAATCAGAGCTGCTGTTCCAGACCCTGTTGGCCCCTGAGGTACAGTGGGCATATCTCCTGAAAGGCTTTGAGGACCTTGAACTGGGCCTGGGAACAAAGACGGTTACAGAACATGGTAGGAAGGTCTGGGGCACTATGGTGTTGTAAGCATCACTCCACTCACAACTTGGTGCAATACGTCAGCTAAAGCTCTACAGCAGGGTCAGTCTCATTCCTGGGCCCCAGGTCCTCTGATCAGTCCACTGGCCCCACCATTCAAACCCCATTATCCTGGCTGGGGCAGGGGGTGGTCTGGGGGGAACTTAGTCCCCACCCACTCATTCCAGGTTCTGGTCCAGGGACCCTGGATGGCTGCTACCAGCAAGGGCTGACTCCCATTGCGCTTACCCCTGCAGCTCTTCTCCCTGGGCCACTTCCCCTGTCTATTCCCCCAACACCTCCTTATTCTAGTCATAGCCATGGCAGCAAGGTCCCTCTTTTGTTTAGCTCCTCCAGCTGACCAATTCCTCCTCCCCCCGCAGTCTCTAGTTACACTTCAAGCCCCAAGGCAAAACTCATTCCAAACCCTCCTCCTCCACTTGCCCTGCATGGAGAAGGGCTTATAAAGGTAGCCCTGAGTGGGATCAGCTGGCCCTAACTGATTTAGGGAAGCCTACTCCTCAGCTGCTCCCACTTTGATTGTCGGCCCTGTTTTCCACTATGCCTTTCCCCTCCTGGCCCCACCCTGCCACAGCTCCTTTTTGGTTAGGCTTCAGTAAAGCAAACCATGATAACCCATCCGAAAGGGAAGAAGGCCTAGGTGGCAGGTCAGCAGTGCATGATGCCTTTTAAATGGCCTCATATAGCTGTTAATGAGATGCTTGAAGAATACACCATGGGGGGGGGGGGGTCGGGGAAGTCACTACCTGCACTCACAGTTCATGACTAACTATAAGGGCGAATTTACAGGCTGTTTTTCTGAAAATGTGACTTTGCTGTCTGTTAAGAAAGAGGGAATAAGGAGGGCAACAGGGAGGAAAATGAACTAATGCTAATCAAAAGAGAATAAGAAGAGCCTTGGGACAGGGCGCACCTGTCTTCTATTACTCCCTATAGGAAGCCCCACAATCTATTACATCCTGCCCTAGGAAGCAGCAACATAGGAGAAATTGAACAGTGAAGGTTGGTCTTCCAGGCCTGCCTCTAGAGACCTGGTCCTCCAAGGACTAGGGGCAGTCAGTAAGAGCTCTTCAGGCTCAGATACAGTGATGCTACAGGGTGTTGGCAGGGCAGTCCCTGGCTGGAACCCAGGGAGAGAAGACAGGTGCTTCTCTCTGGCCAAAGGAGCCTGACAGTCAGGTAGGGTTGATGGCTGGTTGAACTTACACAAGAGGGAGAGATGGACCTGAGGGTGTTGACCTGAAGATTAAAGGGCCCAGTGGAAGGAGACCCAAGAAAATAGTAGCAAAGAATTGAAGTGAGCAGTAAGTTCCTGAATTGGAACCTGGAGTAATGGGTGAGACTGAGTTCTCCCACTGACATAAGTAAAGCCTTGCATGTTGAATAGTAACAGAGAGGGAGCCATGCTAGTCTATATACTATCAAAATGAAAAAGCAGTCAAGTAGCACTTTAAAGACTAACAAAATAATTTATTAGGTGATGAGCTTTCGTGGGACAGACCCACTTCTTCAGACCATAGCTCTTGTCCCCTATTGCCTCTCCTCTACTTAAGATACATTGATGACATCTTTATGATTTGGACCCATGGTATAGAGACTCTAGAAGAACTCCACAAAGACTTTAACAATCTGCACCCCACCATCAACTTATGCCTCGATTACTCCACGCAAGAGATACATTTCCTGGACACTACAGTACTAATCAAGGATGGCCTGATCGGTACCACACTGTACTGGAAACCCACGGATCTCTATACTTACCTACACCCTTCTAGTTTCCATCCTGCACACATAACTAGATCCATTGTTTACAGTCAAGCCCTCAGGTACAATCACATTTGCTCTGATCCAAGTGACAGAGACCAAAATCTACAAGATCTTTACCAAATATTCATAAAACTGAATTACCCACCAGGAGAAATGAAAAAACAAATCAACAGGGCCAGACGCATACCCAGAGACCAGCTACTCCAAGATACGCCCAAAAAAGCCAAGAACAGAACACCACTGGTCATCACCTACAGCCCCCAACTCAACCACTGCAACGAATTATTAAAGACCTACAACCTATCCTTAATCCGGATGTCACACTCCAGAAGGCCCTGGGTGACAGGCCTGTTCTCTCCTACAGACAACCTCCCAACCTTATGAGGATCCTCACCAACAGCCACAGTCTATACCCCAGGAATACCAGTCCTGGAACCTTTCCTTGCAACAAAGCCCGCTGCCAGCTTTGTCCACATATCTTTTCTGGAAATACCATTAGTGGACCTAACCAGGTTATTCACAGAATCATGGGCACATTCTCATGTTCCTCAATTAACATCATATATGCCATCATGTGCCAACAATGCCCAGATGCTTTGTACATTGGACAGACTTCTAACTCCCTTAGACAAAGAGTTAATGGGCACAAAACAGACATAAAAACACTCCAGATCCACAAACCGGTTAGTCAACATTTTAACGGAATGGGCCATTCTGTTAATGACTTAAGAGTTTGTGTGTTGCTGAAGAAAAAATTTTACACCGCTATTGAAAGGGTTTTTATATTCAAATTCGGCACATTAACACGTGGTTTGAACCAGGATGGGAATTTTCTGAGTCACTATAGGGGCTCATTTGCCTACTTGGCTTAATCTAATTCTTGACCTTCCCCCCTCCCCACCCTTCTACTCTCTGATTTGCTTGCCTTGATCATTTTTTTCTGATTTGTCCTCCTTGATTACTGTTTTTGGTTCTCTGTGACTTAAATATTGAGTCTGTTCTGGTATGGCTATGATCTGAAGAAGTAGGTCTGTCCCATGAAAGCTCACCAGTAAATTATATTGTCTTTAAAGTGCTACTTGACTGCTTTTTTGTTTTGACATAAGTAAAGTGATGTAGACCCCAAGAAGGAGATGGGGCTTATGGAAGCCCAAACTAAAACCTGAATTTAAAACACTGTGGTTGAGGACCTTATCGAGGGCAGAAAGACCACTTATTTGTTGGACTCTTTCATTTAGCTTTGTGACTCAGCTGCAGAACCCCTCCCATTGACGAGCCACCAAGATTGTTTGGCACCTAGAGGAGGCACCAGGGGTGAGAAAATGACTGTGGTATTGCTCCCAGCTTCTCGGAGATGCTCAAGAGGTAAGCACCACTTTCCAGGCCTTTACACCTATACCAAGGGAAAGAGCACAACAAGGGAGAAAGTAGATTACTTAAACTTGAGGTTTGACGTTAATGGAGACTCAAACATAACTGAGATGCTGACTTTAATGAGCGAAACAAATTAGCAGAAAGAAATTGAGAGATTGTGTCTTGGGGACGTTGGACCGTTCAGATTTAAACTTTCTGAATCTCTAATTCTGTAATTAGGACTCAGACAATAATTTTGCAAAAAGAACTCCATAAAACAAGAGGATATTCAATGAAGAGCGATTCTACAAGGCTCTAACCCCAATTGGTGAGGACTGACGGACACAACAAAAGACCTAGCCACCAGTTTGCTATTTTTTGCACTGCAGTAGTACTTGTTGTGGAAGCTATTGTAAAAAATGCATGAGAAACATAATCCAAATAGGCAAAGCAAGAGAGATAAATAGAGGCACAGAAAGGTTGAAGGACTTGCCAAGGTCACACAGGACAGGGCAGAGCTGAGCCTAGAAGTTAGATCTCCTGACTTTCAGGCCATCTTCCCACTCACTAGACAACATTGCCTCCTCAAGGGTTGGTGTTGGTGTAGAGATGTACAGGTAGATAGTGTTGCATTAGAGTGATTGCTAGAAGCCAGACATAACTTGTACTTTGTAAACTGTTTTGTGTTTGGTTACCATTGTTGCCAGAGGCCTTTGCCTCTGCAGCTTATCATGCTTCTTGTAGTGGTTGGTCTCTGGTGTTGACCCAAGTAAGAAAATGCACATCTTGTTGAGCTGGAAGGAACCTTTGGAGGGTGTTGAGTCCAGTCCCCTGCTCTCTTGGCAGGTGCCAACACCATCCCTTTTTTTAAAAAAAATCTTATTTGCCCCAGATTGCCAAATGGCCCCCTTGAGGGATGAGCTCACAACCCTGGGTTTAGCAGGGCAATGTTCAAACCACTGAGCTAGCCCTCCCCCCACAAGGTTCTTCCTTTCATTTCTTCTTTTCCCTGCTGCACACGCTCCCTGGGTGTGCAGCCACTAAGCCTGAGTTCTTCTTTGCAGCTTCCTCCTCTGAGCTGCTCCTTATGCACACAATGAACCTGATTCATCTCTGTGTTTCTGCAGCTTTGCCTGGCAGAGGTGGAGCAGGAAATCAGGCCAGCTGGGTGGACAATAGCTCCATACTGAAGATTGAGTCTGTTCTTAGGCCAGGATGCTGTGATGTGTCTAAGAGGCTAGAGAACGCTTGGGTCATGCCCAGGTGCCAGGCCCAATCACAGCTGTTATTTATGCTGCACTTTGCAGAAGTTTTCTGGCTGTCATGGAGTCTTGCATCTGCATCACAATGTTGCTGTTGCCCAGGAAGCAGAACTGTGTACTTTCATGCAGCACCAAAGACATGGGTAGTTTGTGGCAGTGAAAGTTGTCTCATGTTTCTGTGATATCCTGCCGTGACATATTTCCTATGGTCACTTTAAGCAGTGATCCAATGGCACTAACATTTGCATCAGGCTTAGCTTTAGCCAAAGACACAAGTAAATGGGGCTGGAGTTTGGGGGTTGAAAGAGTTTGCTGGAATTTTAAGTGATTAAAGCCGCGTCTACACGTGCACGCTACTTCGAAGTAGTGGTGCCAACTTCGAAATAGCACCCGTCACGGCTACACGTGTTGGGCGCTATTTCCAAGTTAACTTCGACGTTAGGCTGCAAGATATCGAAGTCGCTAACCCCATGAGGGGATGGGAATAGTGCCCTACTTCGACGTTCAACGTCGAAGTAGGGAACGTGTAGACGATCCGCGTCCTGCAACATCGAAATAGCGGGGTCCTCCATGGTGGCCATCAGCTGAGGGGTTGAGAGACGCTCTCTCTCCAGCCCCTGCGGGGCTCTATGGTCACCGTGTGCAGCAGCCCTTAGCCCAGGGCTTCTGGCTGCTGCTGCTGCAGCTGGGGATCCATGCTGCATGCACAGGGTCTGCAACTAGTTGTTGGCTCTGTGGATCTTGTGCTGTTTAGTGCAAGTCTGTCTGGGAGGGGCCCTTTAAGGGAGCGGCTAGCTGTTGAGTCTGCCCTGTGACCCTGTCTGCAGCTGTTCCTGGCACCCTTATTTCAATGTGTGCTACTTTGGTGTGTAGATGTTCCCTCGCAGCGCCTATTTCGATGTGGTGCTGCCCAATGTCAACGCTGAATGTCGACATTGCCAGCCCTGGAGGACGTGTAGACGCTATTCATCGAAATACCTTATTTCGATGTTGCTACATCGAAATAAGCTATTTCGATGTAGCGTGCACGTGTAGACGTAGCCTAACTGGTTTCTATGCTATAGTGCTAAATTCTGGCCAGCCTCTGCCCAAGTGCACAAAAGTAGGAAGGATGCATCTTCTTCCCCTCGCCTCCCACGGCAGCGTCCCTCAGTAGAGGCTGCTCAGAATCCCATTGGGAAGCAGTCCCTGCCCCCTCCTAGCAGACCTATGAGAACTAACTTGCCATAGGGAACACAGAGTATGAGAACTTTATCCCCTCCCTGCACTGGCTCATGGATAAGATCATGAGAATGGCTGTACTGGGACAGACCAATGGTCCTTCTAGCCACGACCCTGTCTTCTGACAGCAACCGGTGCCAAAGGCTTCAGAGTGAACTGAACGGGAAACTTAGTGTGTGAGCCACCCTGCATCGTCCGCTCTCAGCGTCTCTCAGTCAGAGCTTTAAAGAGTCAGAGGATCAGTCCAGAGTGCTCTATCTTCTCCAAAGACTGGGGGACCTGCACCTCAGTGGGAGTTGTTCCATTGATTTAACTGGACTTTGGAGCAGGTGCAGCACTCAAACCTCAGGGCCCACTAGAAGGAGCTGAGGATGAATCCACAACAATTCCTGCTGGGGACCCAGCTTACACACTGTCCCTCTGCAACCCTTCTGGAGTCCCTGAACCTTGCCCTTAATGCTGTGTTCCACAGCAAATGCTGGGCAAGGGCTGATTTGGGGAAAACGGGAGATTTTTATGTGCACTTTATTGCAGTGGGGCTTTTATCATCAGGAGAGAGAAAACACACACACAAAATGTTGCTATTTGTTACAACAGAATAGCTCACTTTTGGGGAGCAGTGCATCATTCTCCACCTAGTACTCAGGCCTGGTCTACACCTGGCAGGTAAGTCAATTTCAGATATGCAGTTCTAGCTACAGGAATTGCATAGCTAGAATCGACTTAACTGCAATCGACTTACCTGGCCGTCTTCACACAGGGAGGTCAACAGGAGAGTTTTTCCCATTTACCTCTCTTACTCCACATAATATCGAGGAGTACAGGGGTCCACTGCTGACCCCAGATAATTCAATTTTGCATGTCTCTACCAGGCGTGTGAAACCTGCCTTCAGAAGACCAACCTTGACCAGGTTGATCTTCTGTGTAGTCTAGGCATACCCTCAGTGTATTCTTCAGCTTCACATCAGATTGGTAGCACCTAAATCAACTAACCGAATCAGGTCTTTATCTAGGCAAACCAATGTAGGCACATTGGGTTACAACGTCATAAAGATCCAAAAGAAATACTTGGAGTAATTTTCCTTGTGCTGAGATTTTGAAGCTTTCCTGTTGTTATAAAGGCCACCCACTACTAACCTATCAATCACAGCAGCCAGCCTGTGTTAATAGGAGCTTTTCAAAGGCAACCACCAAAGCTATTCTTCAGTCAGGAAAAGAGCTATGCTGTATAAATGTCCAGCAAGTCTGCTCAGTGTAGTTTATTTTTCTGATCCTCCTTCCCTGACACATTTACAGCATAATCTTAACAGTGGCTCCCTGCTGAGGAATATTCTTTATACACCTTGTCACCTGTGACGTAGTCACAACTGTTGACTCTAAATGAGAAATTGCAGCATTTGTACTGATCTTAGGGCGTGCCTCCCACAGCAGGTGCAGTCTGTTCCTGTCAGATCTCTGGATGGAAGTGGAGATACTTAAGCCAAACAACACGTTTGAGGGGCAAGCTCAGGGCTAATAGGGCCAAACTTTCCCCTACCTTAAAATTGCTTTTCTTTTTTCTCTCTTTCTCTGGCATTCTCACAGTAAGAGAGAAGTAGCTGTGATAGTCTGTATCCTAACAAAATGAACGACCAGCCATGTAGCACTTTAAAGAGTCACAAAATAATTAATTAGATGATGAGTTTTTGTGGGGCAGACCCACGTCGGATCTGGAGATAGCGCTGTACTGGAAAATTCAGATCTGAAGAAGTGGGTCTGCCCCATGAAAGCTCATCACCTAATCAATTATTTTGTTAGTCTTTAAAGTGCTAGCTGATGGCTTGTTCGTTTTGTTGGCATTCCCATGTTCATCCTGATCCTGGGCAGTGGTTCCAGAGGCTGGTGCAGTCTAGTTCTTCAAAGTGCAAGTCTAGGAATTGGGAAATTTAACCCTAGGTTCTGACCCTGGCCTTCTGTGTGCTTTTCAGCAAATCGCTTACAGGGGCATTAGGCATGGGAATCCCCTTCCTTTTCTTAATTGCATTTCTGCAGGACACAGACAGATATCTGATTTACAGAGCTCCAGAGACCAAGCGCTGGGGTGGGCTCCTTTTGGCTGCCATGCTGATTGGCCCCTTCCCAAGACATTTCTTTGTGGGATATGAGCAAATCATGGCCAGTCTAATGTATCTAGGCCCTTACGTTGTGCTCATCCCTGTGGTGTCCAAGTGCTGGTTTGACTGAGCTGTGAAGACTATTGGTGCCACCCATGGCTGTCACGTATCGCAGCCAGGTATGGCCACACCCATGCTCAGCCTGGAGGCCTCCTCCGGCTTACTGCTCTTTCCCCTTGCCCCAGACCAGGTATCTCCTCTTCCAGAAGCAGGTGAAGGATGGAGTTGGGGCTAGGGCAGGGCAGCTGGCAGCTTGGGACTCCATACAGCTTGGGCTGGTGCTCACATCACCCAGGGCTCCGGGGCTGGGGTTGCTGGAGGCTGCCTATCTGATGCTTCATGGCTGGGTGTGCCGGGGTGGGCCAGCCAGGGAAGGGGTGGGTGGCAACCCAGGCCAGATAATGGTCTTGGACTCTGGGTGGCTGGGATTGGGCTCCTCCCTCTGCGGTAGGTGGCTCAGGCAGAAGGTATGGGGCGAGGGCTTAGCCTCCCGAAAGAGGCCTTTTCAAAGTTGAAGCCAGGTGCATGAAAGCCCTTATGCATGCATGCCCCACCTTCATCTGCCCCACTTTCATCTGGGCACTTCTTGGTACGCAGGGTTCTCCAGTAGTGTGGGAGTTACAGTTTGACTTTCTCTCGCCAGCCATCCCTGCCAGCTCCTGCTTGCCACCCCAGCTGTGCCTCTCTGCCACCGCCCTGCTAGCCACCCAGCACATCTCTTTGGCAGCTGCCTTGCTGGCTACTCCTCACACCTCTCTGCCAGCCACACTGCACCTCGCTCCCTCACCAGCCACTCATTTGCCAGCTGCCTCTCAGTCACTTCCTGCTACCCCTTGCCTCTCTTCTGTTACCACGATGCAGCAGTCTTTTGGACTATGTCCACGCTATAAGACAAATTCGAATTTATTAATATCGATTTTGTAAATCTGGAGTTTATAAATTCGAATTTGACCATCCTCACCTCCCCACATGCACCTCACAAAGTCGACTTATTGCTGCCACACTCAATCGGCAAACACCAACTGTTGCAGCAGCACATTGTGGGAACCTATCCCACAGTTCCCTCGTCCCCGCAGAATTCTGGGTATGTTTGCTGGTATTTGACATCATCTTCCCACATTGCATTGCCCTCATTCCCCTCCCGTGGTCAGCAAACGTCCATTTTTCCAGTCAGAACAAAGGAACAGTAGGACATCAACAAAGGCAGCAAAGTTAATAGAAATCTCTTTCTTCTGTAATTGAATTATCAAGGATTTTATAAAGAGCAGCAGGGTGTGCGTCTTCTCAGATGGCCATCCACTGACTGTTCCCCCTCCCTTGATTGCATCTGATCCCTGAAAATAACACAGGGACAATGAAAGCATGAAGAAAGAGTTGATAGTAAAGTTTTTGAAACAAGAGAGTTGCTGAGGGGAGGGTATTTGGCTTCCCAGTTCGCTATACAGCTTCTAGGCACAGTCTGTATTCTCAACTAGCCCTCTACCCACTCTTCCCTGCATGAAGGGGTGCAAAGTTAGAAGGAAGAGGATAGAAAAGGCTCGGATAGGGGCATAGAGGGCTTCAGTGGGGGGGGGCAGTTGAAGTAGTCCCCCTTTGCATCAGCAAGCCTCCAAAAATCTTAGCCGCCAGGGGAGACTTACCCCCCGTGGCAGAAAGGCCCTGAAAATCTTAGCTGCTGTGAGGGAGATGCCCACCCAGAGGCTGCAAGACCCCAAAATTCTTTCCCCCTCATGGAGCCTTAACAGCACGCAAGCCAGGACACGGTGCTGTCTGGCAGCATAGTCAGCACCGAACAGCAGGCACATCCTTTTATTGGGTTGAGGGCTACCCACGTGATGTGGCAGAGCATGGGAAAGACCCCCAACTGCATGGCGCCTGTGGGGGAAGGAGGGAGGGCGCGCTCAAATGTAAACCATTGAGAAATTTCTCAGCCTGTTATGCAAGCATGACCCCCACAACAGCCTGGCTGCCACGTGGTACAGCGGGGCAGCAGCTGGCGCCAGGCAGCGCAGAAAAAATACCACATGTAGAGACAGAACCACGACCTCCTTGCTGGGGCTGTTTGTAATGGGCAGAAGTGCTCACAGCACTAACAGCAATGAAAGACAGATGTTTAACAGCCTCGCATACAAACATGATCCCACAGCCCCTAGTCCCAATTTGAAATTCATGATCTTCCTGTTACCTAATTCCTGCACACCTGGGCTACATCTACACTAGCCAAAAACTTCAAAAGGGCCATGCAAATGGCCATTTCACAGTTTACTAATGAAGCGCTGAAGTACATATGCAGCGCCTCATTAGCATGTGGGCGGCCACGGCACTTCGAAATTGATGCACCTCGCCGCCGCGCGGTTCGTCCAGAGGAAGCTCCTTTCCAAAAGGACCCCGCCTACTTCGAAGTCCCCTTATTCCTATGAGCAGATGGGAATAAGAGGACTTTGAAGCAGGCAGGGTCCTTTCAAAAAGGAACCCCATTGGGACGAGCCGCGCGGCAGCGAGCCTCATCAATTTCGAAGTGCCGTGGCTGCCCGCATGCTAATGAAGCGCTGAATATGTATTTCAGCGCTGCATCAGTAAACTTCGAAATGGCCATGCAAATGGCCATTTCGAAGTTTTTGGGTAGTGTAGACGCGGCCCTGGAGAGCAGCAGCCAGAGCGGAGCACTGTGGGGCATTGTGGGGTACATACAGGACACCTCTGGAGGCTAATAAATTCAATTTTAAGATGTGGCGCTTCCACACTGGCCTCTAATCAAATTTTTACATTCTAACTTGACGCTACACCCAGCAGGTACTGATGATATTATGATATCGATATTAATGCTCCCTAAATTGAGTTAATGTTATTTACAGTGATGACAGTCATGTGGTACTATTGAGCTAACTACCTTAAATTCAAATTTATCTTGCAGTGAAGATGTAGCCTCTGTGATGTTCAGCTCTTTGAAACCTAGGCAGAAACATTGCCCCAGTTCCTGTGATTTCAGCTCTCAGTGACTTAACTCTTAGCAAGCAGAACAAACCAGCAGTCAGGTAGCACTTTAAAGACTAAGAAAATAATTTATTAGGTAATGAGCTTTTGTGGGACAGACCCACTTCTCCATGAAAGCTCATCACCTAATGAATTATTTTGTTAGTCTCTAAAGTGCTACATGACACTGCTTTGTTTTGTTAGAATACAGACTAACGGAGCTACCTCTGGGTTACTCTTAGCAAGCAGGACAGAAACACTGGCCTACCAAAGCTGACTTCAGCTGTGAGCGAGCATTTAATATAACAAATGGGCTCCTAATGAAGCCTATATAGCTCTTTCTTCTAACAGTGGGGGAAAAACAAGATAAACCAGCCTAGGAAGGATCCTGTGGGAAAAAGGGGCCACACCTCTTGGCTAGGACATCTGTCTCCACCTCTTTTACTTTCACAGGGCTCTGACATCAGACCTCTGGCTTACTGAGGTCCTTTCCTGTGAGGGTGACCCTTTCACCTTGGACAGGCTAAGCACTTTACTGCTTCCCTGGTTTCCTACAATAATTACAACACTGAAACAGCATTTCACTACTGTGCATTCAGTAGTAAAGTGATGGGTGACCCAATACCAGGCAAAGTTGATTACTTTGAACAAAACACGGCTCTGCTTTGCTGGATATCTAAGGAAAGCAGGAGCAAACTGTATTTAAATAAACACACCTAAAGTCTCTCCCTCTCCCAGCTAGCAGTCAGGGAAGAATTCATTCAAACCCCATTTACATCTGTATTTCCAGTCCATGCCAACTCATAAGAATGAACTCCACAGACAAATAGATGAGGGTGTGAGATTTTGTTCGCAGGAGCTGTGTGAATGTAGACACAGTAGTGAACCAGAAAGAAAGTGACTAGTTTAAAGTCTGGCAGGTAAAAATGTCACTTTCAGGCAAAACGGAGCTGCCTTGACATGGGATTGAAGCTGCACCAGTGCGGCAGACTTTGGCTTCCACTTTGTAACTCTATAAATCATTCTGTGTGAAAACAGAAACTGATTCTCAGATTTGAGGTAAGTCCTGACTGCCTCTTTGGCTTAGGGGGAGTCACACAGCTAATACTTCCTGACAAGTGGTTAGTAGTGAAAGTGTCATCAAAGTTATTTACAAACTTTGTCCTTCTTCACTTAAATTCTATTGGGCCAGTTTGGGGAAAAGGTCTGTGTCAGTGTTCAAAGTCTTTTTGGGTTGTGAAACAGTATTTATGACTGTAACCTTCAGTGTGGATTAGAACCCCCCTTTTGTAGCAGAAACAGACTAAGGCCACGTCTGTACTTTTTGTCAGCATACTAGTCCCCATGGACAACTTTGGCAAAGACACAGCTTAGGCCAGCAAAACTGCACTTTCTTCAGTATATCTGATTCCAGCTGAGTGAAACAAGCTATACCAGTTAACAGCACAGTTTTGCCTGTGTATCTGTCTATACTCAGGGCTTGTGCCAGCACAGTGACATTGGTCAGGGACCACATCTCTTCACACCTCTGACTGATGGAACTGGGCCAGCAAAAGCCCAGAGTGTAGACCAAGCCTGTGGCTGAGAAGCTAAAACAGGATTTTCAGGGGGCTACCAACAATTGAATAGTGTCACCTTGGTAGGACAATGGGGTTGCTAGTGGCAGAGCTATTGACTTTAATGACCCTCTGCCCAACAGCCTAGGGCAAGTTGGAGCATGGAACATCCCCAAAGGCAGAAGAGAGAAAAAAATGGCTCTCAGTCTGCTTTGAAAAATAGCAGACTTGATAGGTGAAGGAGGCAGTCCATCACCAGAAACAGAAGACACCACTGGAGGAGTTGGAGTAGGCAGGGCTCTGCTGTCTCCCAGTAACACTGACCAACCCAGGGGTACTCAGGAGTGCTGATGACTCAAGTGGAGGTGTGCTTGAGGGGCAAGTTCAGGTATTTATTGTTTTGCTGAGATCTGTCTCTCTCTCTGGGAATGCACCCTCAAGGCCCAGAGCTACAAATGGCTTTGACCCTGCCCCAACTCACGCAGCTTAGCTGTGTGTGGAGTCCAGAGGCCGAGGCCCAATTAACTCAGTTCAGCAATCGTCAGATGGGTCTGTGACATTTATTTCTTGTAAAATGTTTTTCATGTTAATTTTGTGGTTTTGTAAAAAGTTATTGCTATAATAATAATGATCTCTAACCTGGCACAGGTTGAATCTCTCTAATCTGAAGCCCTTTCTTCCAGCAAACTCTGTAATCAGGCATGATTTTAGTTAGCTGGACAATCACTTATCGTAAGTGTGGCCTAGTTTCCCATAGGCCCACAAAATTTGTTTATAGCCCCCAGTCCTGGCTGTCAGTGTTCCATGCTGTTATGTAGCAGGAATTTACCCCTCAATGTCTTCTAAGAGCCCAGTAAGCCATGGAAGTGTTGGTAATGCTGCTAGACAATATTGACCTCCTGTGGTCTGGCAAATTCTCTCATTTGGCATCCGCCAAGTCTGAAGGGTCCTGGACGAGAGAAGTTCAACCTGTGCTTATATAGCCCTTATCACAGTACTATGTGAGTACCTCATAGTTATTAACAGTAGGGGGTGAATTTCAGAGGCTGAGCCACAACTTCAGAACACTAGAATCCACACTAGTCTGGGAGGGTCACTGCCGCTGGCTGTGTAGACCTACGTAGAATGCGTCTCTGAGCACTGGAAATTGAACACAGGCCTCCAGCATCACAGGTGGGGGGAGGGATAGGTCAGTTGTTTGAGCATTGCCCTGCTAAACCCAGGGTTGTGAGTTTAATCCTTGAGGAGCCCATTAAGGGATTGGAGAAAACAGACATCTAGGATGGTGCTTGATTCTGCCAAGAGGGCAGGGGACTAGACTAGATGACCTCCAAGATCCCTTCCAGTTCTAGGAGATGTGTATCTCCAATGATTATTATTCTTTTATCAACAGCTGTGCCTTCTTCTGCCATGATTGCATAAGTTCTGTGGTTTAACCTCTCTCTGTCCCTTGAGTTCCCCGGCAATGTACTACTAATATGTAGAAAGAAGTTCTGGTTCTGAAATGATTGGTGTTTCCTGTTGTGCTAAATGTGAGATGACACATGACTGAATGCACTTAAGAGAAGCTGGTATGTCCACTTCATGAGTAATGCGTAGCCTTGTACCATAACACTTAACCAACAATAAGGTATGTGTTTCCACATATGTGCAGCTTCAATTGTGTTGCATGTATATAACATATATAGAACCCTCCCCATGAATTCATAGTAGTTTATTAATAAACTGATTTCAGCAATGAAAAATAACAGTACATTTATTGCTTCTAAAACGAGCATACAGGATGCTTTCAGTTACCATAGTAATTTATCCTGAAGCAAACTTTAATGTTATATTATAACAGCAATTTGAAAATGGCTGTCTTCCTCTCTTGTTCGCAACAGCAGGTGGCAACAGCACATTCATGTCTTGAAAGGCAGGTTGGTTGGCAGGTTGGGCTATCTCAGTGGTTTGAGTATTGACCTGCTAAACCTAGGGTTGTGAGCTCAAGCCTTGAGGTACGCCATTTGGGGATTGAGGCAAATAGATATCAAGGAGGGTGCTTGGCCCTGCAGGGGGGACTGGACTAGATGACCTCCCAAGGTTCCTTCCAGTTCTAGGAGATGTATATGTCTCCAATTATGAGGGTAAACCTTTACTATTGCTTTGAGTTTCTAAATGGTGGGGAGATTCTGGTAACAGCAGTGCTGATACAGATGAGGATATGAGTACCTGTGTCCCATGGCTATCTCTTTCAGTGGCTAAGCCATTTTGGGAAATGAAACAAACATGACATTTGTTTAGAACCTGAAGGAGTGGGCAGCAACATGCTTCACTGGTAAATTAATCAAACCCTGCTTGCTATAAAAGACTGAAGTGCCTGATTCATGAGAATCCAAGCTCTACTTAAGAACACTATAGACCATTTGTTGAAAACAAAGGCCTAAACCTTTGCAGTAAAGAGTACCCTTAAATCCCTTTGACTTCAAGGGGATTCAAAGTTGTTCGGCATCTGACAAGAGGTATTCAGCATCTAACAAGACTGAGCCCCAAGAGAATCCCTGTCTGATGACAAAACAGACCTTGTCAGCTGGCATTATTCATCTGTAATAAAGATCACTACACAGTGGGTTCTGATCAACATCCCCGCCTTGTATCAGTTCATCTTTTTTCATTCTCAGACTGACCAATTTACATGCTGGATTCGGTGCTTAATCAAGAGCACAGAATAAAAGATGTTTTTCCAGCAAGGTAGCCACATCAGTCTGTTTTATCAAAAACAATGAGGATGCCGCTGCATCTTCAAGATTAACCAATTTATTAGGACATAAGCTTTTGTGGGCTGCAGTTCACTTCATTAGATGCATGAAGTGGAATCTAGAGTTTGGTCAGGATTTATACAGCGATGGGAGTCTTATATCAGTGCTAAAGAGGCTAATTCAATCAGGGTGGATGTGACCTGCCACTTCCAACAGTTGATAGGAAGGTGATAATACCTAAAGGGGAAAATTACTCTTTGTAATGAGCTAGCCATTCCCAGGCCCTGTTCAGACCCACTCTGAGGGTGTCAGGTTTGCACCTAGATTCCAGCCCAGCAGTTTCACAAATCGGGTCTTTAACCATGAAAGCTTCTGCTCCAAAATATCTGTTAGTCTATAAGGTGCCACACGACTTCTTGTTGTTTTTGAAGATACAGACTAACATGGCTATCTCTCTGATAACTTTCAAGAGGTATTCAGAACCTTGCAGTCCGTTTTTGAATATTTTTGTTCAAGTCTGCTAACTTTCCAGTCTCCTATGGTGTGCCTAGGTAGATTAACGTATTCTCCTATGGTTTTTTTTTGTATTTTACCAGTCTTGATGTCTGATTTATGTCCATTTATTATTTTACATACAGACAGTTCAGTCTGTCCAATGCATGTGGCATAAAGGCATTCATAGTAAATGAGGGCATATACCACATTAGTTCTTCTTGGCGGTCACTCGATAACAAGTAGGATGTCTTCATGTCACCCTCCTATTTGTGAGTCTGTTGATGACTGGCCAGCCCGATTCTAGAGCTGCAGATTTTATCACAGGAGGGGCAGGTGTTGGTACCTGTTGGAGAGGCATGGGGCAGTTGTTTTTGCTCTTTTCTTCTCCACCTCTCCTTGTCTGCACTGCAGCAGGACCTCTCAAATTGCGCCACCCACCTCACTCACCCGTTCTCCACTGGGATGGTCTTGGGCAAGGTTCTTCCAAGAGTCGACACCAATCCTGCACTTTTTCATGTGTGCCTTCAGCATGTCCTTATATCGCTTCCACTGGCCCTCAACGCTCTTCTGTCCTTCCTCCAACTCAGAAAACAGAATCTGTTTTGAGAGGTACTGATCAGGCATACAAACCACATGACCAGTCCAAAGAAGTTGTTTATGAATGATAATGGCTTCAATGCTGGTCATGTTCAACTCTTCCAGGACACTAATGCTCATGCACCCAAGAGATATTCTCCTGAGGCAGCATTGATGATATTGTTCAAGTGCCTTCAAATGATGCTTGTGTGTTGTCCAGGTTTCACATGTGCACAATAGCTTTGGAACAACCACTGCATGGTATACAAGGAGCTTAGTCTTGGGATAGAGGTCCTGGTTTTCAAAGATTCTTTGTTTCAGATGGGCAAAAGCAGAGTTTGCACAGCTCAGACAATGCTGGATTTCTGCATCAGTGTTGACTTTAGAGGAAAGATAACTTCCAAGGTATGGGAAGTGCTCCACATTTTCCAGCAGTTCTCCATTGACTTCAATAGAAGCTACATGAGATTGTTCCATTGGTGAAGGTTAGTGGAGCACCCTGGTCTTTTTGATGTTCAGTGTGAGGCTGAGATTCTCGTATGCTTCAGCTAAGATGGTCTGAAAGGCTGTAGGAAAAAGAGCAACAACCATACTGTCATCCACGTATTGGAGCTCCCTGATTGCGGTTGTGGAGGTCTTGCTTTTAGCCTTCAGTCTCTTGAGATTGAAAAGCTTCCTGTTCATCCTATAGACAATCTTCACACCATCTGGAAGTTTGCCATCAATGAGGCGAAGGGTCTTGGCAATGAAGATGCAGAACAGTGATGGGGCAATGACGCAGCCTTGCTTGACTCCCATTTTGACCTCAAAGGAGTCACACTGGGATCCATTGTTGCTCAATACTGTGTCAGTCATATTGTCATGAAGCAGCCTTAAAATGCTAATGAATATTTTGGGGCAGCTGGTCCTTCAGAGGATGGTCTATGGGACACATGATTGACTGAGTGGAATGCTTTGGTCAGGTCGATGAAACTTACATTTAAGGCTTGGTTGTATTCACTACATTTTTCTTGCAGTTGCTGGGCAGCGAAGATTATGTCTGCTGTTCCTCGGAATGGTCAGAAGCCACACTGGCATTTCTGGGAGAACTTCTTCCAAGAGTGGCAGGAGTCAATTTGACTAAGATTTTCTCTGCTGTTGCCAGGAGGGAGTTGCGATGATAGTTTCCACAGTCCAACTTGTCTCCCTTCTTGAAAAGACTGATGATCAGTGTGTCTCTGAAATCTTGTGGCTTCTGATCCCTCTCCCAGATCTTGAGAATCCGGAGGTGGAGCTGTTTGTGGAGCTGTGGCCCACCTTTTTTGAAGACTTTGGTGAGGATTCCACCTAGTCCAGTTGCCTTGTTGCACTTCTTCGCTTTGATAGCAGCTTGGATCTCATTCAGGTTAGGAACTGTTGCAAGACCATCTCTAGGTGGTTGCTGAGGGATTTGGTCAAGAGATTGTAGGACCACAGTGGAGGGGCAGTTCAAGAGCTCGTTATAGCGCTCCTTCCAGCGGGAAGTAATGACTTAATTGTCTTTCAAGAGTTGGGTATCATCCATTGATCTCCGGGAATTGATTCCATGGTTTCCTGGTCCATAGACAGCTTTGGTAGCATCGAAGAACCCTCTTGTACTGTTGATGTCTGCGACATGCTGGAGTTCTCGTCCCTTCTCAGTCCACCACTGGTTTTTCAGAGTTCTTTTTTTCCCATTGAACTTCTGCCCTGTCCTTGGCATGCTCATCTCTCTTCATCGTATAATTGATGTTGCTTTGCCGGGCCCTAAAGGCTTTCCTTTTTGCCTCAATCAAACCTTCAATTTACACATCATTTCCATCAAACCAGTCCTGATGCTTCCTGATCTGGTAGTCACTAGTTTCTCCACAAGCACCAATGATGACATTTTTTAATTGACACCATTGTTCTTCCACATCTTCAGAGTGTACTGTTGGCAGCTTCCTTTGGAGCACTGTCTGGAAGTCTCTTCATCTGTTGGGATCTTTCAAGCCTTGTATGTTGATCTTTCTTCAGATTTGTTTCCTTGGACTTTTCCATTTGGTGAAAATCCTAATCACCATTGTGGATCAAATAATGTGATGATCTGTCCAGCAGTTATCAGCACTAGTCAATGCATATGTGAGAAGGACATCATGCCGATCCCAAGTGTAGATGATGACATAGTCTATGATGTGCCAGTGCTTCAATTGAGGGTGTTGCCAGGAGGTCTTAAATTTGATTTTTTCTGTCAGAAGAGGGTGTTCGTGATGACTAGCTAATGTTCTGCACATTTTGTAAGGAGGAGCACTCCATTGGAATTGCTGTTGCCAATTCCTTCTTTCCCAGTGGTAGTCTGCCAGGGATCCACGTCTCTTCTGACCATGGCATTGAAATCCCCCAAGAGAATAATCTTGTCTTCTTTGGGGATGTCTTTCACTACCGTGTCCAGTTAGGCATAGAACTTCTCCTTCATGTCATCTTCAGCATCTAGAGTTTGCGCATACGCACTGATGACAGTTGCATGTTGCTTTTTGGCAAACTTCAAGTGGATAATCATAAGACGCATGTTGATACCGACAGGGACTTCAGATAGGATCTTTGTCAGTTCATTTTTGATGGCAAATCCTACTCCATGAATTCATTTTTCTTCCCGTGGGGTTCCTGTCCAGAAAATTATGTATCCTCCACCTTCTTTTTCTCTTAACTGTCCTTCTTTTGGTCTATGTCTTTCTGCCAGGGCAATGCTATCGATGTTGAATCATTGCAGCTCAAAGGTGGTAATTGCCGTGCATCCTTCTGGGTTGTCCATTAGAATCTGAATACTCCAAGTCCAAAGTTTACTGTTCAATTTCAACCGCATGGAGGTGAACCCACTGGATGCAGTTATCTGGTCAGAGGAGTTGAGGTGGACTATGTTTAGGGCACCTTTTTTAGCTCCTTCCCCATGTGGGTGAGCAGAGTGGATCTCAAATAGGGTTGCTCAGTCGTGGATGCAGAAGCCAGACCGTTCTACCACCTCAGTCCTCAAAATGGAACGACTGATATATACATCCACCGCCAACATGCTGGTTCATGACTAAAAGCTTCCAGACTTCACAATCCTGCTCCTGTTGGCATTCGCCAGTCACCATAGGGCTTAAGCTTAGGAGAGTAGTTCACGGAGGAAGACACCTGTGCGTGACTTCTTTTAACAAGGGACGACTGTTGCAATGCAGCCACCACATAGTTCTTGACATAGAAAACTCAGGTCCAATGGCATGGAACCCACGATAACTGGGGGTCTCCTGTCCGCTTCAGCCTTCATCCACCTTTGCAGACGTTGTAGCATTACCTTTGCTGTCCTCTGCCTGTTCTGCCATGGAGGACTTTTCAGATCATTGTTCATCTGGACCCTCCCCTTTGACCTTGACACCATGGGTGACCCTGCTGGGAGCACGAGACTCCCTGCGGCATCGCTCTCGGGTTCATTGGAACACACCAGCCCACTCACCACAACAAGGTGATGATCCAACAGAGCAGGATCTCATTAGTAGATAAAAGACTTTGCCAATCTTTAGCAGCCAATAGTGTACCAGCTTTAAAGTGTTCATTGCCTGTATTTGAAAAAGTAGCTACCTTATTAAAATCAACTGTTAGGAAATTTCATTTCTCTCTGCCTAGTACCTATGTAGTATTTGCTGAAAGGAGCATAAACAATTATATCTTGTCATCTGTCGTCATCTACATCTGTATTTCTTACAGCGTGTCAAAGGGTTAAGTGGATTCCACTTTGCACATGCTGTTAATGATCAACAGCTCTTTGCTAGAGTAGCTGGTTTTTCTCTTCGTTTTTGCAGTCAATATCCGTTTTTAGAGAAGACAAGAACAACACTGTGCTTGATTCAGTAGGGATTTGTAAACACTGTATTGATGCTACAGAGGATGACAAAGCATTTGGAATCCCTGCCACAGCTTTTAGCTGGTCTGTTGGCTATTCAGTTTCAAAATTTGTATGGATAGATGTGCATGAGAGAAAGGATGGACTTGCAATTAAGGCACTGGACTGGCTTGAGAGTCAAAAGAGATGTATTCATGGCTTGACTCTGCCACCGACTCTCAGTGTATGACCTTGGGCAAATCCTTTAATCTCTTTGTGTTTCAATCCTCCATCTGTTAAATCGGGCTGATAATACTACTTTTCTCCCACCTCTTGTTCATTTTCTCTCTTTTAGACGAGGATTGCCAGAGTAGGAATAGCGTCTCTTTGTGCATCTGTGCAGTGACTAACACAATGGGGCCCTGATCTTGGTTGGGACCTCTGTGTTATTGTAGTACAATAGCTAAGGATATTAACAATAGGAAAGATTCTGCACTGACTCATTCCTAGGTGTACACTGTGCTTATCTTCGTCTCTTAATGGGCTGGGACTAGATGCATTACCAACACTTTTGTCTCTGCGTGGCTGTGGTCTACCTTGACAACAGCAGTTACCAGAAACACTGTGGAGTTGCTTGTGCCAGGGCTGAAATTCAGAGGAGATTGGACATACTGCATAGCTGTGGAACTCCCTTCCACCAAGCATCAGCGTGACCACAGGTGTCCCCATCTCCCAAGTGAAATTAGGACTTCACCTCTTTACATTAGCATTCATAAAAACTCCAAAGCTTTAGAGTGTAGATGAGCTAAGCAAAGACTTTCCCATCTTAAGGGCTCACAAATGTGGGTTCTAAATAAATTATTTGTATACACTCATATGGGAAGGGTTTAATTCTTCTCTGCAGACTGTCACAGAAGGGGCAGGATACTGAGCAGGTCAGAACTTCTGCCCATTCTTTGTCTTGGCTCTTTGTGGAATGAGTAGAGGAGTTAGCCCCTAAACCCTAGTCACCTGGCAGATTCATGGATATGGCGGGGACCTGCATAGGGCAAAGCCATAGGCATGGAGGCCCAGGCTCCCACCAGGCATTTCAACAAACCCCACGGCTTCTCTGCAAACTCACAGCTGCTTCTGCCCTTGAAGCCAAGGCAGACATCACACACAGTGATGCCGCCAACGTTACTGTTAGCATATGAGAAGTGTGGGAGGGGTGACGCTGCATGCTACAGCCGCCATTTTGTCCCTGTGCCCTTCCAACCTGTGCCCCTCCTGCTATGGGGAGCACTCTCTCATGGAAAATGTAAGACGATCGTGCCTCTGCTGTGAAATTTGCCATTGCTTGTCCTCAGTCCTTGAGTGACATCGAAACAACAGTGAAATAACCACAGACAAGGCTTTTAGGGACCTGTTCACTGCATCCAATGTTGCTCCTAAACATTTTGGGACAACAGCATCAGAAATAACAAGCAGTCCTGTAGCACTTCAAAGACTAACAAATTGATTAGGTCATGTGCTTTGTTGGGTAAGATCCACTTCTTCGGATTATCGGAGCAGACAATTAGAATCCAGGGTTTAGAGACTGGGGGGCGGGGGAGAAGGAGGAACACCATTGCTACACTTAACCACATCAGCTACACCATCAATAGCTCGTATACCTGCACATCCACTAATATGATATACACCATCATGTGCCAGGAATGCCCCTCTGCCACATATATTGGACAAACCGACAGTCTCTGCACCAAAGGATGAATGGATGTAAATCCGACACCTGGAACTGGAATACATATAAACCTACAGGGGCACACTTTAACCTCCCTGGCCATTCAATAATGGATTTAAAAGTGGCCTTTCTTCTACCAAAGAAACTTACCACAAGCTTACAGAGGGAGACATCTGAACTGGAATTCATTTGCAAATTTGACACATTTAAATTAGGCCTTAACAGGGATCTCAACTCCCTTATACATTACACAGGCAATTTCCCCACCTTTCATACTCGCAGGAATGGCACACATCCTGCCTAACCTAATTTGCATCATCTACTGGTCCTTCTAATGACAGGTAATAGCTCCCTCTCACCCTTCTTCGCTCTTCCACCCGCTAAATAAATCCTGGATTCCATAATCTGAGGAAATGGGTCTTACCCACAAAAGCTCCTGACCTAACAAATGCGTTAGTCTCTAAGGTGCTACAGGACTGCCTGTTATTTGTGACACTCTAGATTAACATGGCTCCCCCTCTGAGACTAGTTTCAGAAAGATATAAAGTGGTAGGACTGAGAGTGACCTGTGGAGAATATAAAGTGTGCAATACATCTATACTGGATGCATTGTGCCAGTATGACTGTACTGCGGATATTCTAGCACTTAGAGCCAGACACTTTCTGAGTTCCCAGGGGGAATCTGGTCCCTCAGTCTGCTCCTGGCCCTGTCCCAGCTCCATCCCTTCACTCAAATATCTGCTCTATTCCTGTCCCCCTACACCTTTCCCTGTGTCCCATTCTTTCCCCGCCCCTCCAATGTCTCCTGCACACTGTTGAACAGCTGGGGTGCGTCTACACTAGCTGGCTACTTCAAAGTAGCCAGCACAACGTCGAAATAGCACGCGTCACGTCTACACGTGCTGTGTGCTGTTTCGACATTGAAATCGATGTTAGGCAGCTAGACATCGAAATTGCTATTCCCATCTAAAGATGGGAATAGCGCCCTACTTCGACGTTGAATGTCAAAGTAGGGCATGTGTAGATGATCCACGTCACGCTACTTCAAAATAGCGGGGTCCTCCATGGCAGCCATCAGCTGAGGGGTTGAGAGACGCTCTGTCCAGCCCCTGTGGGGCTCTATGGTCACCGCGCGCAGCAACCCTTAGCCCAGGGCTTCTGGCTGCTGCTGCTGCTTCAGCTGGGGATCCAAGCTGCGTGCAGGGGGTCTGCAACCGGTTGTCGGCTCTGTGGATCTCGTGCTGTGCAGGCCGAGTGTGTCTGGGAGGGGCCCTTTAAGGGAGTGGCTTGGGGCTTTGCTGGCCCCTTGTTTCGACGAGGAGCACTTGTGTATGTGGACGCTCCACATTTCCTTCCAGGGCGGCTCCTTTCGACATTCTCCGTCACCACTTTGACGTTGAACATCGATGGCACCAGCCCTGGAGGACGTGTAGATGATACTCATCGAAGTAGCCTATTTTGATGGTCTTACGTCAAAATAGACTACTTCGACGTAGTGTGCTAGTGTAGACGTAGCCCCGATGACGAGCGGGCTAGAGCTGCTGAGGGAGAAGGTAGGAGATGCTTGGCAGCACGGATAGTGGGTGATAAGCAACCACTATTTTTTTCCTGTGGTGCTCCAGCCCTGGCACACCCATGCAGTTGGCACCTCTGGTTCAAGAAAACTCAGGGACTCATAACCGGCAGCTTTACACACTTGAAACCCTTCTGCCACTCACAGAGACGTTCAAAATTGCATGATTCAGTTCCAGATACAGTTGAAATTCAGTGCATTCCTCAATAGAAGTACAAAAACTAAGAGCCTTCTACCAGAAGTTCCACAATTAACACTTGGCTATAATTTCACACTGGAAAATTTCAGGACACTGTGTGCAGAAAGCTGATAGCTTTTGCTCATATAATAATGGCCTCTTTGTGAAATGTGACTCTAATTAATCTTAGAAATGTCAGAGCCCACTGGAAGTAATTGGGCCTGACAGTTCGAAGCCTAATTAACCTCAAACCAGGCATCTTATTGTGCTCCTCCATGCTTGTAGGTCACTTCTTTGCTTTATTTTTACATGATGCTTGTTCTGTTTGGAGCTGTATCAGTGGCGGCCTGTTTGTGCAGAGGCTGGCTGAGAGCAAAGTCTACCCAAATAATTTTTGGGTTGGGTGTACTGCTGCAGTCACAGGAAGTCCCCTGACCTGAACACAAAACAAAACAGCAGTAAACTCTTGGCTAGCCCATTGGGGACTGCTCAGTGCAGGAGACTGTAGATCAAAACCACATGAAGGATCTTATTCCCATGCAGCAACCGTGTCTAGCAGCAGAACAGTAACCAGGCTTTTTAGTGCCTGGGGCGAACAAGCATATTTTTGCCCCCTACTGGTTTTTTTTCCATCATTTTTCCACCCCCGCAGCTTGGCACCATGGGATGCTGCTCCACTTGCTACACCCTGGTTTTGGCCCTGTCTAGAAGCATAATGCCATTAGCATTGTCAGCCCCAGGCAACGCAGTGGGTGCAGCCATACCAGGCTTCAACACTGTCCAGCAGCCATAATGAAATGGTTGCACAGTGCAGCTTCATTAGGCCCGATCCAGCTCCAGTTCAGCTGGTAACTGCAACATGAACAGGATTGGGTATGTTGTGAGCATTTGCCAAAAAAGAGGGTTTTGTGCTCTGCAGAGCTAAAGAAGAATTCTAGGCTCCCCTCCTTCACTCCACCACCTTCTATTTCAACCTCCTCTTCTCTTCCCCCTTTAGAACTATCTTTTCATATACTGAATGTGTGAAACGCCTGTAGCTGGTTTCAACTCTTGCAGCTTTTCTCACCCATCAGTACAGGCACTCCCCTTCCTGCTTTTCCATGTGGGCAGTGGGTGCTGAGTAACACAATTTGAAAGGTCTGGCACGCTCCTGGGGGTCAGTTCACCCCCACTGGTGCAGGGGGATATAAGTGCTACTGAAACTTCCCTGCATGAGCAGGCACCACTGCACCAAAGAGGGAATTCACCCCAAGGACAGACAGCATTCAGTAGTGACCAGGCAACCTAGGAGACCATCCTTGGAAGCTACCAGAGTAGGGTCTTGCATTGGTTCATCTTCTGGACTCCTGAGCCATTTCGCACAGCCTCAGCACTTCCTCCTTTTGAAGGGCTTACACTGGCTGCACATTCCTCAACAGTGTGGAGATTATGGGTGCTCTGTGCTGGCTCACACCGTCTTTCAAGTAGAGTTTAGTTTTAAAAGTCTCAAGTGGTAGAGCTCTCGCCACTTCCTTGTCAGACTGTACCACAGCCTAATACAGTAATTCTCACTCTTGGGCTGTGGCCACACTAGTCCCCTCCTTTCGGTTTTGGGACGAAGGGGCTTTCGAAATCAGGGAGGTTGTTTCGAAAGGCTCCCAGCGACGTGGGAAGCATGCGTTTCAAAAGCAGCACTTTCGAGGAGCGTGCGGCTGCCAATATGCTAATGAAGCACTGCATATTCGTGATAGCGCCTTATTAGCATCTGCCAAAGGGCCTCATTACTATGCCCCCTCTGAAAGGAGGGGCAAGTATGCCCACAGCCCTGGATGGTTTCTCCATTTATTTAGACCAGAGTTTCCTCTTTTTTAATTTGATCCCATTGCTATGTGTTATTATGACTTGTACCAATTCTTTACCCTGCTTGGATCCTGAGCTGTCCTTACCATGGTAAAATGCCATTGACTTCTTCAGAGTGTTGCTTGAGCACCACAGAAAAGGGACATTGGTTCTTACATCATTCATGTGTTTGTGAAAAGGCATGGAATGGGATAAAGAGGGAAAGTAAGAGAGATGGGCAACTAGCACTGGCTTGTCTACATCAAGAAATTGATCAGAGTAGCTATTTTGGAATCATTCATTCTGGAATCACTATTTTATTCAATTTCCCCATGTAGAAAAACACTAAAGCTGTGTCTACTCTTGCATTTCTCCTTTGAAAGAGGTATGTAAATAAAGGAAATTTGAAGTGCAGATAAAGTGCTTATTTACATATCTTGCATTTCATTTACATAATCTCTTTTTGGAAGAGATTCTTTTGAAAGAAAAAAAGCAGTGCAGACGGGGCTCTTTCGAAAATAAACCCTATTTTTGAAAGAACCCTTATTCTTAAAAAAGTTAGAAATAATGGTTCTTTTGAAAACAGGGTTTATTTTCAAAAGATCCCCATCTACACTGCTTTTATTCTTTTGAAGGAATCTCTTCCAAAAATATTATGCAAATGAAGCATGAGATATATAAATCAATGCCTCATTTGCATTTCTGATTTCCTTCGTTTGCATTCCTATTTTGAAAGAGGAATGCAAGTGTAGACACAGAAGGGGAGTTGGAAGAAGTCTCAGGAAGGTAGCTGGGTTAGTCTGTAGCTTCACAAAAAAAAAACTCCAAGCAGTCCTATAGCTCCTTAAAGACTAACAATTTTATTTGTTAGGTAATGAGCTAATAAATAAAATTGTTAGTCTTTAATGTGCTACAGGAATGCTTGGGTTTTTTTGTGGAGTTGGAAGGAAATCCCTGTTTAGCCTATAAGTTCTTTAGGCCAGCAATGGTTTCTGTCTGTACAGCTCCTACATCTGCAGAGCCACCATTCTGATTCAGGTTTCCAGGTGCTGCCGTAATACAAACTGTAACAGTGAGACTTTTCTAAGGATCACGAGAACGGGAGTCCGATCTTGTGATGAGGCCATTTGTGGCAGTCGGGTCTGTCTGTGCAGAGGCAAGGCACTTCAGATGTGAACTCCATTGTGCATACGCAGGAGGATCCACTCCCAGGGAAGGGAAATTGGGAAAGGTGCGAAGAACACTATGCCTGTGTCATGGTCTTCATTGATCTTAATTTCTTTTCAGCTAGGACTCAGCTGCCACTTCACACTGCTCCAGCCAGCATCTAATTATCCATCCGATGCCTGGCACAGGAGTTATGTAGGTGCCTGGTGAGTGCAATACCTTGTTAGCATTCTCTGAAACCTGTTGTAAAAAGATAGTACTGAAAAGAAAGGACTCAGATAATTAATACAGTTGCATGGGTTTGGTCTGCAATCTTAGGGAACAGAAGTGTTACTATACATTCTTTAGACTATATGTAAAATTTCTTTTCATATCTATTGGATTAGGAATTCAATGTAAGTGAGAAAATGAACAAATACTTGCCAGCTACTATAGGTAAAGTTTTGTGGTTTCAGTTTTTTAGACTAAAAAGCACATTTGCTGTTATTTGAAGTGCTGTATAACTAGAAGTTACCTGGATTGCTATGAATTGGTTGATCTTAAATGAAGAGGCACAATTCTGATGGACGAGGCAGCTTCTGAGAAGCTCATACATGTTGCAATGAAGTAGCAAATACTGCAAATTGGAAATGTCAGCACGAAGCCCTTTCCTACATGCTTTGCAGTATTTCTGCTGCAATCATAACTTTCTCCTTCTCCCCATTTGAGAGAGACGGTTTTGATGTACTATGAATTTCACTTTTTCTTGGACAGTTGTTACATTTTCATATCCTGTGTGAAATGCTGTTGTGATGACAAACATTCTATATGATTCACTGCAAAGCAGGGCTTTTGTGAATAAAACTATGGATGAAAATCAGCCAAGACAGGGATTCATCAGACACTAGAATCCAACTGCAGAAATGATCTGTCTGTTGCTTTCACTAGGAGGAAATCGGCTTCACAAGCATCTCCTTATCCACATTAGAAATAAACCATATGTCAACATGGCAGGAGCTGTCAACATGACTGGGGAGGCAGGGGGAGACTTTGAATAATGGAGCAATGAGTGGGCTGTATGTGTTCAAATTACTAAAGCTACCACTAAATTAACTACCTCTAAGCAGCCACCGATCACAGCCTTTATCTTTAGCAGGTTTATTTTTTCTAAGAAAACAAAGACCGCTCGGTGGGCGCTATTCCTCTGTAAAAATATTTGAACTGGGGGGGAGGAAGATTTTAGAGGTGTAAATATTAAAGTTTTCCTGGCTTGGGTTGTCTATGAAGACCAAAAGGAGAATTAACAGAGATTCTAAAATCCACTTATGTTCTGCCAGTTGAGATTTGTGCATCTGAACTCAGGCAAGCCTTATAGACAATTTTCTTTCAGAGTCAGTCCGAAGTGCCATGCACACAAAGCAGTTTTACTTGTTTGGGTTCAGTGCGGTTCTTTTTATTCTGGAGGTAATATCCTTTCCTCCTCGTCCCGCAGCAATCTAAGCATTGTTGGTGTATTTGGATGAATTATGTGACTGTTTGGAGCAGCAACTGCAGATGCAGAGTCTGGCACACCAGGATGTCCATCTGGATACAGATAATAGGGCTTCCTGCTAACTCTTTGCAGACAGGGTGAACCTACGGCATTTTCACACTAGAGAATTGTATGTGCTCTGGAAATAATGAGGGACTTTACTGGTTTGTGGTAAATTTTCCCAGATATAGTTGATGTTGCACCCAAACAGTTCTATATCTAGCTGTTACTGTTTTATTTCTTTACTTTCTATCAAATTTGTGACTTGTATTAAATCCATGGCACTTGCTTCAGACAATTTCATTGAGGTTTAGAAACTGACATGTAATGGCATATGTACAAATAAACCACCAGAAATATTTACTTTAAACAGTTGCTAACTCTTTTTATTTTACTGTTCAAAATGTGACATCAGGAATACTTATGGAAATTTTGCTGCTGCCTTGATAGCTGTGAATGTTTATATAGCCACTTGAATTTTTGCAAATTGAAATCTCAATGTTAAATTCACAGCTGCATAGGTAATTTGCAAGAAAGGGCTCTAGCATTGGACTTCCTTATAATGCTGATGTGAATGTTTCCTCTTTTTTCTCTTCCTATAACCAAAGGACAAGATAAAGAAGATAAATTGAGGGATTTGTCTGTCAAAACCTGAGTACAGTTGATAATTATTGCTGATACCTAAAGCTGTGTAGGGCCTGCAGCTTCTCCAGATGTTTTCTGCAGTGTTGAATTTGCCAGCTATGGGATAGAAACTCCCTAGCCCTGCACTCAATGGCTGTGTCTACACTAGCCAAAAACTTCAAAATTGCCATGCAAATAGCCATTTAGAAGTTTACTAATGAAATACTGAAATACATATTCAGCACCTCATTAGCATGAGGGCGGCCGCGGCACTTCGAAATTGACGCGGCTCGCCGCCGCATGGCTTGTCCAGACAGGGCTCCTTTTCGAAAGGACCCCACCTGCTTCGAAGTCCCCTTATTCCTATGAGCAGATGGGAATAAGGGGACTTCGAAGTAGCCAGGGTCCTTTCGAAAAGGAGCCCCGTCTGGACGAGCCGTGCGGTGGCGAGCCGCGTCAATTTTGAAGTGCCGCAGCTGCCTGCATGCTAATGAGGTGCTGAATATGTATTTCAGCGCTTCATTAGTAAACTTCGAAATGGCTATTTGCGTGGCAATTTCGAAGTTTTTGGCTAGTGTAGACACAGCCAATATGTAAGATAAATTATTAATGAGCGGTCAACTGTTTTGTTAGACTAAAGTTTAAAGTGTGCAGCACTTACATATGGGCTTTAGAGTTTCAAAGTGAGAAGCGTAAATGACCCGATACCAACGGTGGATCTTCAGCATTTTTAACTGGCTTACTTTATTGTATACAGAAGCACCCTAGCTCACCTGTAAACCAACCCTAGTGGCTTTGGATGTAAGTGTGACCTACCTGGGCTCTGATCCTGCTCCCACTGACTTTCTATTAAGTTTGGTGAATATCAGACCAGGCCCCTTGTTTCTACAGCATGCGCAATAGAAACCATTTACAACAGTAAGTTTCCTAAAGGCTGCACTCTGTGATGCTGTTAGGCATGAATATGCTGTTCAGGTTTCATTTAGAAGCTGTGTGAACTTGTGTTTTAATGTTTTGGGAGTAATAACATGGAGCCTACGAGGACAGGCTGAAGGATTTGAGGTTTAGTACACAGAAGAGAAGAGTGAGGGATGATTTACTAGCAGCCTTCAACTTCCTGAAGGGGAGCTCTTAAGAGGATGGTGAGAAACTGTTCTCAGTGGTGTCAGATGGCAGAAAAAGGACCAATGGTCTGAAGCTAAAGAGGGAGAGGTGTAGGTTGGATATTGGGAAAAACTACTTCACCAGGAGGGTGGTGAAGCATTGGAATGCGTTGCCTAGAGAGGTGGTGGATTCTCCATCCCTAGAGGTTTTTAAGACCCAGCTTGACAAGGTCCTGGCTGGGATGACTTAGTTGGGGTTGATCCTGTTTGAAGCAGGGGGCTGGACTAGATGACCACCTGAGGTCCCTTCCAGCCCTTTGATTTTAGTATTCTATGAGGTGTGCTGTTCCAAATCTGTAGCCATAAAAGTGTTGAAGGGCTTTGTTATTCTGACTATTGTGACTTTCACCACACCCTAGGACAAGGGTTAGAAGGATTTTGAAAATGGGTCAATGGGTTCTAATGGTGTCAGAGGATCACATTTTAACCCTAAAATGAGAAAAGTTAGGCTATGTCTACACTACAGAGATAAGACAACTTAAGTTTTATCAACGATCATAAACTGCTTTAATAAAATCCTTGTGTTGCCTGAGTATGTCCACAGTCATTGCTCTTGCAGCAATGAGAGAGCATTGCATCATGGGCAGCTATCTCACTGTGCAACTCACCAACCCTTGTCACTCTCTGCCCCTGAGAGCTTTGGGAATGGATCACGGTTCATCCTGGGGACGTGCTCACAGCTCTGTGATGTAGTTCTTTCCAGCCCATCATGCCAAGGTTCCATACTTCCTACTTTGTTCTCTGTCACTTTTCAATAGCCCTTATGGACTGTGGACCTGCTGTCTCTGCCTGATAGTGTGGTTCCTGAGCCACAGGCCATTGTGGTGGTGAGCATCCTGAGCACAAGGTAGTTGATCCTGCAGTATGTCATGAGCTGCAAAAACAAAGAAAGAATTGCTTGCCCGGCTGTCTGCAATGGAAAGAAATAATTCAAGATTGCTACTCGCCCTCACACAACAGCTGGCCACAGTGAATCACTGGTACTGGGTTCGCCAAACAAGCCCTGAGTGGTGGGATCGCATAGCGATGCAGGTCAATGGCTGCAGAACTTTCAGATGTGAAAAGCCACCTTCCTGGAACTGTGTGGAAAGTTCGCCCCAACACTGAGGCACCTGGACACCCAAATGAGAGCTGCCCTGACTGTGGAAAAGTGAGTAGCAATTGCTTGTGGAACCTGGCAATGCTTAACAGCTCCTGGCCAATTGTGGATGAGTTTGGAGTTGTAAAGTCTGCTGTGGAGGTTGTGGAGGTGCAAATGTTCAAGACCATTAATTCCCTCCTGCTATGAAGGACTGTGACTCTTGATAACTTGCAGGAAATAATCGATGGCTTTGAGGCATTTGGATTCCCTATATTCCATTTAGGTCCCTGATCATGTTGCAATGGATTACATCAACCAAAAGGTCTACTTCTCTATGGTCTTGTGGGTGCTGTTGGATCACTGAGGATGTTTCACTGATACAACGTGAGGTAGTCAGGAAAGGTGCATGATGCATGCATCTTTCAGTCCACTGAGATTTGCTTTCCAGATCAGAAGATTTCAGTGGTCTATAGCGATCCCAGGAGACCCTGCATAATCTTGGTCCCCTGGTCTCTGAAGCCTGCGAACCTAGAAGGCAGCAAGGAGTGCTATAACAACAGGCTCAGCAGGTGCTGACTGACTGCTGAATGTGCCTTTGGCTGATTAAAAGGACAACGGCACTGTGTTTTTGATCTGTTAGACTTAGTGAGGAAAATATCCTGATGGGTATCATGGCCCACTGTACTCTCCATAGATTTCCAAATCAAAGAGGGAGAAATTTCCCAGGGTGGACTACCGAGGCTGATCAGCTGGCTGCTGATTTTCAGCATCCAGATAGATAATTAGAGGGGTGCACTGGAAGGCTACTGAAGTCAGGGAGCCTTTGAAGGAGCATTTTGACGATGATTCCCAATGTGTCTGAATGTGATTCCTTTTGGTAGACATTTTTGTTTACTTGCCACCATGAATTGCCCCTGCTGTGTTTGCTTCTTGAGTGTTAATTGCAAGGAGCAATTAGCCTACCTATAGCCAGTGTGTTTCTATGACAGCAGTGAGTGGTGTATTTATGTCTGTATTTAACAAATAAAGACTTACTTGATTTCAAAGACTCAGGTTTCGCATCAGGCTCTAACACAAAGTTTTAGCAAACGGGATAAGACGAATAAAGTGAGTCTTACAGTTAGTATCAGAAAGGTAGTCGTGTTAGTCTGTAGCTTTGAGAACAACAGGAAGTCTTGTGGCACATTATAGACTAACAGATATTTTGGAGCATAAGCTTTTGTGGGCAAAGACCTGCTTCATCAGATGCATGAGTGGGGGGGCGGGTTCAGAGGAGTATTTAAAGAGTGGGGTCCCAGTAAGAGGGAGGGTCAGAGCTGACAAGGTCTATTCAGCAAGGTGGAAATCGCCCAGTATCAACAGTACTTATCAAAAGAGGAAACAACAAGTCAGATCAGACAGAGGGATGTGAGCCGTTGTCAGAGTCAAATGGGGAGATATTAGCACCCAGAGCAGAGAAGCTGCCTTTGTAAGCTGCGAGCCACTGCCAATCTCTGTTTAATCCATGGTTAATGGAGTCAAATGTGCAAATAATTATTGCAAATTTTTGTTGTTCTTACAGTTCGGGCTCTCACAGCTGGTTGTCTCCCAATGCAAGCTGGAGTTACCACTCCCCAGGCATGGAATGCATGGGCTTACATGAGGTTATAAATTGTTTAGGAAGGACAGACAGGGGAGAAAAAGGAGGAGGAGTTGCGCTCTATGTGAGGGAGCGGTATGATTGCTCAGAGCTCCAGTATGAGGAAGGAGAAAATCCAGTTGAGTGTCTTTGAGTTAAGCTTAGAGGTGGAAGTAACAGAGGTGATGTTGTAGTTGGTGTTTGCTATAGGCCGCCAGATCAGGGAGAGGAGGTAGATGAGGCTTTCTTCAGGCGGTTTAGTGAAGCTTCCAAATCACAGGCCCTGGTTCTCATGGGAGACTTTAATCATCCAGACATTTGTTGGGAGACCAATACAGCAGCACACAGACAATCCAGGAAGTTTTTGGAAACTATTGGGGATAACTTCTTGGTACAAGTGCTGAAGGAACCGAGCAGGGGCCATGCGCAACTTGACCTGTTGCTCACAAACAGGGAAGAACTAGTAGAAGAAATAGAAGCTGGGGGGAACCTGGGCTGCAGCGACCATGAGATCGTAGATTTCAGGATCCGGATGAAAGGAAAAAGGGTGAGCAGTAACATACAGACCCTTGATTTCAGAAGAGCAGACTTTGACTCCCTAAGAGACCAGGGCTATGTCTACACTAGCCCCAAACTTCGAAATGGCTATGTAAATGGCCGTTTTGAAGTTTACTAATGAAGTGCTGAAATACATATTCAGCACCTCATTAGCATGCAGGTGGCCGCGGCACTTCGAAATTGACATGGCTCGCCACCACGCGGCTCGTCCCGACGGGGCTCCTTTTCGAAAGGACCCCACCTACGTCGAAGTCCCCTTATTCCTGTGAGCCGATGGGAATAAGGGGACTTCGAAGTAGGCGGGGTCTTTTTGAAAAAGAGCCCTGTCAGGACGAGCCGCGTGGTGGCGAGCTGCGTCAATTTCGAAGTGCCGCTGCTGCCCGCATGCTAATGAGGCACTGAATATGTATTTCAGCACTTCATTAGTAAACTTCGAAATGGGCATTTACATGGCCATTTCAAAGTTTGGGGCTCGTGTAGACAGGGCCCAGATGAGCAGGATCCCTTGGAAAACAAAGATGAAGGGGAAAAGAGTTGAAGAGAACTGGAAGTATTTTAAAGAAGTCTTACTGAAGGCACAGGTACAAACAATCCCGCTGCGTAGTAAGAAATGCAAACATGGTAGGCAACCAGCTTGGCTTAACAGGGAAATCCTTAGTCAGCTTAAATTAAAAAAGGATGCATACAAGAAATGGAAACGAGGACAGTTGACTAAGGAGGAGTATAAACATACGGCTGGAGAATGCTGGGCAGTAATCAGGAAAGCGAAAGCACAATTGGAACTGCAGCTGGCAAGGGATGTGAAGAGTAACAAGAAGGGTTTCTACAGGCATGTGAACAATAAACGGGTAATCAGAGAAGGCGTGGGGCCATTACTGGATGAGGGAGGTCACCTAGTGACAAATGATGCAGGAAAAGCTGAAGTACTCAATGCTTTTTTTGCCTCAGTCTTCACAGACAAAGTCAACTTCCCAATGATGATCCCAGATGATGCAGTATGGGAAGGTGGAGGGCAGCCATCTGTGGGGAAGGAACAAGTTCTGAGCTATCTAGAAAAACTAGATGGGCGCAAGCCCATGGGTCTGGATTTAATGCACCCCAGGGTACTGAGGGAATTGGCAGAGGTCATTGCTGAACCTTTGGCCATTATCCCTGAAGACTCTTGGAAATCGGGGGAGATACCAGATGACTGGAAGAAGGCAAACGTCGTGCCCATCTTTAAAAAAGGAAAAAAGGACAATCCAGGGAACTATAGACCCGTCAGCCTTACCTCAATCCCTGGGAAAATAATGGAGGGAATCCTCAAGGAATCCATTTTGAAGCACTTAGAGGGGAAAATGATCAAAAGTAGCCAACATGGATTCACCAGGGGCAAGTCCTGCCTCACCAATCTGATCAGCTTCTATGACGAGGTAACAAGCTCTGTGGACATGAGGAAGTCAGTGGATGTGATATGCCTTGACTTCAGCAAGGCTTTTGATACGGTCTCCCACAACATTCTTGTCCATAAGTTAAGGAAATATGGATTGGATCCTTGGACTATAAGATGGATAGAAAGCTGGCTTGATGGTCAAGCCCAACGGGTAGTGGTCAATGTTTTAAGCAGAGTGCCACAAGGCTCGGTTCTGGGGCCAGTGTTATTCAACATCTTTATTAATGACCTGGATGAGGGACTGGTTTGCACCCTCAGCAAGTTTGCAGATGACACAAAACTAGGGGGAGAGGTAGATACGTTGGAGGGTAGAGAGAGAATCCAGAGGGACCTGGATAAATTGGAGGACTGGGCCAAAAGAAATCTGATGCCGTTCAATAAGGAGAAGTGTAGAGTCCTGCACCTGGGGTGGAAGAATCCCAAACATTGTTACAGGCTGGGGACCGACTGGCTCAGCAGCAGTACGATGGAGAGGGACCTAGGGGTTATGGTGGATGAAAGGCTGGATTTGAGTAAACAGTGTGCCCTAGGAGCCAAGAAAGCTAACGGCATACTGGGATGCATTAAGAGGAGCATTTCGAGCAGATCTAGGGAAGTAGTTATTCCTCTTTATTCGGCACTGGTGAGGCCACATCTGGAATATTGTGTCCAGTTTTGGGCCCCCCAGTATAAAAAGGATGTGGATTTGCTAGAGCAGGTTCAGCGAAGGGCAACAAAAATGATTAAGAGTCTGGAGCACAAGACCTATGAGGATAGGCTGAGGGATTTGGGCTTGTTTAGTCTACAGAAGAGAAGACTTAGAGGTGATTTAATAGCAGCCTTCAACTTCCTGAAGGGGAGCTCTAAAGAGGAGGGTGAGAAATTGTTCTCAGTGGTGTCAGATGGCAGAACAAGGAGTAATGGTCAGAAGTTGAAGAGGGAAAGGTATAGGTTAGATCTTAGGAAAAACTTCTTCACCAGGCGGATGGTGAAGCATTGGAATGCGTTGCCTAGAGAAGTGGAGGATTCTCCATCCCTTGAGGTTTTTAAGTCCCGGCTGGACAAGATCCTGGCTGGGATGACTTAGTAGGGGTTGATCCTGTTTGAAGCAGGGGGCTAGACTAGATGACCTCCTGAGGTCCCTTCCAGTCCTATGATTCTGTGATTCTGTGAAAGGGCAGGAAAGGACAAACGGAGGTTTGAGAGGGTGATACTATAAGCTGCTAGAGATTCTATTTCCACAGGTTGAGTAATCAAACCCAGTATCCCACTCCTAAGGGTAATTCAGGATGCAAGGGAGCATCTGCATACATATGGCTTCATATAGCTTCTGTATGGCACTCACCTGTATGCAGCTCTGAGCCCTGCAGAAATAATTGCCAGGTGGTACGGCAGTCTCCTGCAAGGCAGCTCTCCCAAGGAACTTTTGGCAGAGGATTGCAGAATAGCTACAGGACTGTTTCCTAGATATTGCTATGGAGGATTTCAGAAACGTCCCTGTGTACATTAACAAACTGCTCTGCCATGCCACCACTGCATAGATGAACAGGTCATAGTGTTAATTTCTGTTCCTTGTCCCTCCTCTGCCACATAACAAAGTACCTGAAGGCTCAATTTCCTCTCATCGTGCAGCGTGAAAACAACCTGAACAGTTACTAGGGCTCCCCTCCTGTGCATCCTGTGTGGAACTGCTGAAGTGCTGGGACTGGTTACACCCACTGGAGCAAAACAGAAGTCCTGAGTCCCTGCAACACAAGACAACACTGTGTTTACTTCATATCATCCTCCAGCTCCACCTCCTTGTCCACCACCTCCTCATCAGTGATGGGGCTGCTAACGGCGTCTGAATCTCTCAGTAACTAACTTTTAGGGCCTAGACCTATTTGCCTTGCCTGTAATGGTTACAACCATAGACAATGGATTTTAGAGAGTCCCCAGGTAGGTAGGGAAGCAGAGTTGGCTGGAGGCCAGGAGAGCCAATGGAAACAGAGTGTGGGTTTTTGAATTGAAACCAGTGGTTTTCTTGTTCCTGCTGGTGTGTAACAGATCAGAGCTGTACGGACATAAAGTAAGCCAGAGAGCTAGGCATGGAGTATCCAGCGATATCCATGCCTGTGGAAGGGCTAAATCTTGAAACAACAGATCATTGAGTAGAACAGAGAATGCTTAGTGAGACGCAATCAGTTTATTTTCTTTGATTTGGGGAATTTGTTGGACTTCCACTGTAATTTTCCATACTGAATCCAGGGAAGCAATTCTCTGTTTTAATCCTTTTATTTAGTGGCTCTGTAACACCTCACAACTAAGCAATGTTTCACCAAGTGTGTTTTCTTTCTTTTGTTAAGAAAAATCATCCTTGTAAGACCGTGACCTGATTCTTGTGTCCTAGAAGGCAGGAGGCTCTGTGTGCATGTGTGCAAAGCCAAACTACAGAGAGAAATTGCAGTTTTCAAGCTGTCTTCAGACTGGGAGGGTTGAAGAGTTTGAGTGGATCCCCACAGGAAGGAATTCCCACCTACGCTTCCTGGGTTCTCAAGGGTTTTTTTGCATTTGGGTAGTGGTAGCTGTACTAATTCAAAGTCAAGGGCTCTGTCACCTTGGGGAGTTTTAACATAAGCCTTTGGAGGGGCAAGGTATTTTAAAGTGTTTTGGGGGCCCCCACCTTCTGCACTCAGTGCCAGAGTGGCGAACAGGCTTGACAAGGGCTGAGCACCTCCCCTCTGAAAACAAGGATTCTCTGCAAGGACAATAGAGCTGGGACTGGGTGGGAAACAGGGAACTGTGCACCCTCTTCATTTGCAAATGAATCAAGCCGACCCAGTGTTTCATGTGGTAGTTTTCACACGAATATGTTTCGCAGAGTTTGAAACAGGCTTCATTAGGCCATGTCTTTAAAATGCCAACAGGTCTCTACAGGAACTTATTTAACAAAATTCATTTGCTCACAGAAGTGTATAAGAAATGAGAGAACAAGGACAAAGAACCGATAGCTTACTTTGCCCAGCTAAGCCAGCTGTAAAAGGAATTGTATGCTCTCTGTTTTGCACATTACAGATGTGATTTGGTACAATGAGTAAGGGAAGTTATAATACCTGCCTGTGGTTCTGGAGTGTTTTGGGCACCAGCAAAAACGCCTAAAGTGCCCTACATATGGAACACTTGATAACAAAAGCCAAGTGCTTCTGTCAAAAATCCAAAAAATGCAGAGCATTCAAAATGGATGATAATTGGAATTGCCAGCGTGACATTACAGAGAAAAAAAATCAATCCCAGTCCTTATGCAAGTACACAAGAGGCAAGGCAAAGGGAATGGATGCAAAGAGCCTGCACCAATTTTCATGACCTATGGAAGAGCCAGGCAGAATTGCATTTGCAGTCCCCATGCTCAGAAGGAAAAAAGCTGCACTCTGCCCTCCTCTTGCGTGATATGGACCCATTCTGCCCTGGGGGGAAGAAAATGCTTCTTTGTCATGTCTCTCAAAGCCTCAAACTGGGCCCACAGGAGCAGTGCTACATTTCAACCCTCCTCCTGGCAGCCTGCTGATCCCAGGCCCATGAAGTCCAGACCAGTTTGAGGCTCCATTCCTGAAGCCCCATTGATGGACTCTCAGAGCAGGGTTGGCCCACTGGGCCTTCTTAATGTTGCAACAGCCTCAGGAAGCTGTCTGAACAACTGCGATATCCCCTGCTCTGGACTGTATGTCTTGTGGCTTGTCTCCTGACCACTAATTTGTGGTTCTGAAGTCCAGTTTGTCTCCTGCCCCTGGAGAGTTAGCTGGGAAGGGGGCCTGACCTGGCTTGATTCTGGTTAACGACTTATAGTTCTGCTCTTCAGTTTATCTCCTGGCATCCTGACTCAACCAACTCTCCACTCCTGACTGGGCTTTGCCCAGCAGTGCCAGGCAGCTGGTATGTTCTGGAATGCTGTACCGGCAGGAAATTCATGTCTTGTTTCTAGAATGGCGTACTGGAAAGAGGAACAGCTGTGCCACCCCCAGCCCTTCCATACGGTGTATCCAAGTTCTCAGTCTGTAGAGCTGCCAGCCTCGCCGAAGGACAGGCCTCAAGGCAGTACAGCCAAGCTGGAGGAGCTGCAGGTCTGGGGCTCCATACTCTACTCCTTTTCTCTCTGCTGTTCCTGGGAGACCCATGTGGGTCAGTGCTTTCCTGGGAATTGCAGCTGGGAAAGGAGCAGAATGTGGGGCCACCAGGTGGCCCCACGCTTGCAGATCCATCAGCGTGGTGGCATACTGTCCTCAGCCCTGTCTTCCAGCATGACTGGCTGCTGTGTAAGCCATGTACACCGACCGGATGTGGTTCACTGGCCCATTTACTGGCACTTAGACCACTCACAGAAGGAAGAAGAAAAGAATGATTCTCCTCTACCGCCTTAGCTGAGAGCCAGCTGGCTTTTAGCTCAAACATAGAGGCTCATGCCCTATGCCAGTGCTCTCAACTGGGTGCCACAAAACAGCACTTAGTGTGCCATCAAATTATGAGGCAAAAAAATTAAAATGAATTGAATACATCGGGGACGGCCACCCGCAGCCCTTGAGCTGTGCAGCAGGAGTGCCGTCTGCTGCTCTGGAGACATGCCCCGCCGCTTGGTGGCAGAAGCTTAAGGTGGTGGTTTTTGGGGTGGGAGCAGCAGATCTGATGAGTTGCCAGCATTGAGTTAGAGCGGTGGTGGATGGGGGGTGAGAGGGCTGGGGGTTCCTGGCTCTGGGGAAGGGGTGGAAGATTGGGGTTATAGTGGGGAGCTGGGCGTGCCTGGCTCGGGGGGGGGCGGGGATTGGGTTTTACACATATCGGGTATGCCATGAAATTGTAACGAGTTCTGAAGTGTGCCATGAGATGATCAAGGTTGCTGAGCACCGCCCTAAGCTCCAGATGTCCCAGGATCGTCTGCCTGTGGATGGTCACAGCTGCACGGACCAAGGAGACCCTGTGTTGATGGGCTGGGGTGGTAGAGCTCCTCGGGACTGCCCACTGGTCCCATGTTCTGCTCTTTCCCCCATGCAGTTCTGAAAGCACTGATGGCTGAAGACACAGCCCTGCCTCCTCCTCAGGTAATGTGGGAGGGATCATGGGGAGAGCATAGGAGTGCTGAGTAGGGTGGGAAGGAGTCATGTGGGAGGTCACCCGAGGAGGTCATTTGCCCCTCCTTTAGCCCCCTTCCATACCAGTAAGAAATGGATTCCACTTGCAACCTTGACTTTGCCTCTGACCACTTGGTCTGGCAGCTCATGACCTGGCTTTACAGTCTTGGTGCTCTTTTTGGCAATGAAACTCTACTACCTTTTACTGGGGAGCAGTGAGTCAGACACAGTAGAGCTCTTACTTGGTAAAGGTTTGGTCCTGCAAATCTGGGACTGCTTGCATGCTTAAAGTTAAGCATATGCCAAAGGACTTTGAGTGCCTGGGGACAGAGTGTTTGGCACCTTCCTGAACTGAACCTTAAAACATCTCCCAGTTTAGTTATGATCCTAAGCGAGTCAGTATACCGGGGCTCTTATAAACAACATGGTGGATGCTAACTTTTCAGATATGTTGACTTTGGAAGAGATTGTGCTACCAGGAATCAGTTGCATAGTGGAATTGTTGGTCTAGATTCTAATCTAACTAATTCTGTTTACTCTGGATTTCTGTGGTAGAAGAGAGCAGAATCCCTCACTGCTATTTTCTTTAACTGTAAAAACATTGATTTAAATAGAAGGGAAGAAGTAGTATGAGGAAGGATACTGGTAATGGATACACATTCACACAATTCTGATAGCTTAACCCAAACAACCGGTTTAGGATTAGACTCAACATAGACATATCCTACGACAAGTATGCTGTTATTCACTCAGACGCTTACAAGAAATCAGACCTAATGTTGTTAAACACTGCCTAATTTCTCATTTACTGAAAAAATATTTTTCAACTTGGCAAGATCATTCACCCCAAAACACCAGTCTGATCTTAAGATAGCCCTTTTTTATTTTTCTGCAGGTTGAACCTCTCTAATCTGGAACTCTCATCTCACAAACTCTGTAATCTGACATGATTTTAGTTAGCTGGATGACCACCTATCATGAGTGTGGCCAAGTTTCCTGTGCTCCCATAAAGTTTGCTTACAGTCACCAGTCCTGGCTCTCAGTGTTCTGGGCTGTTATTTAGCTGTAATTTACTCCTAAACGTCTTTTAAGAACCCAGTAAGCAGAGGAAGTGTTGTTAATGTGCTAGGCAATATGATCTTCCATAGCCCAGCAAATTCTCTTGTCCAGCACTGGTCAGGTCTCAAGTGTGCTGGATTATAGAGATTCAACCTGTAGGAGCTTTCCACTTCATCTCATTATTAGCATCATAGGGGTTTTATTTACATTCACCAGAATGTCCATATCCACTCCAATAAAATCCCAGTTGTTTGAGGAGCAAACTGATACAACCCAGCCACAAGAAATCATCCCATTCACATGTCTTGGTAAACACTCCATTTTATCCATAGAAGTAATAATCAGGTGAAGTACTGATCCTACATTCATTAGTGGGCTACCATAGTATTTCAGTCAATGGATGAAAACCAACTACAGTTTTGCTGCATTCCAAAAGCAATAAAAGTGGTATGCTAGAGAACCCAGAAAGCTGTTCAAATCCTTTTCCTTCTTAACTCCGAATGTTACTTACTTTGTGTGTTTCTACTGCTGGAGCAAAGGACAAAGAAACATGGACTATTCAAAAACTATCCTGTACTGTGGCCCCTTTGCATCTCGAGAGACGGTGGTTAGCAGCAGTGGTGAGGATCTATGGGCAGTATTTGAGTCTGCAGCTTCTCTTGTGGCTTATCCGTCCAATATTGGATTTGCATGGTCGATTGTAATAACCACATGTCAGTCTGTTTTCAAATTCTTGAGTCAGAGTTTTCCTTCTAAGACAAAGTTCTTTTGCGTGACTTGCGCATATACTAGAAGGATGATGTGCCCTGTTGTAGCAGTCATCACCAGGTATTTTGATCCGATGATGTAGATTCCCAGTAGTTTAAATCTATGTTGAATTTTCTTCAGGGCATTTTTGCACATACCCTTGAACCTTAACTTTGGTCTTCCTCTTATTCTTGCCCCACATGAAAGTTCACTGAAGAAGATTTCTTTGGGAAGACGTTCGTCATCTGTTCTTCTCACATGACCAAGCCATCGTAGTCTTCTGCTGTTGAGGATTGCTATGAGGCTGGGTATGCCAGATCTTGATAGGACATCCGCATTTGAATCTTTATCTTGCCAGCTGGTAAAATTACTTTAAAAACAAAAAATCCAACTATAAAAGTTGCATTCTGCAAACCAATGGCAAAAATTTGTTTAAAAAAAAATCAGCAGTTTTGATTTTGCAATCTTTTGCATGGTGTGCAATAGTAGTTTTGTTACACCAGAAATATGGGGTGAAGGCTATATATAGACCAAGTAATGTTAAATGCAAGCTGGTGCGTCCTCTGAAAGAAGTGGTAGTAAATCTGTAGTAAATCTGAACCTCTTGATGCTCATTCACTTACCATGTGTTCTGGTTAAAAAATAAAATGAAATGGTGGGGAAGCAAGATAAAGCAGGACAGAGTTGGGGAATGGGTATGTCAGGAAACATTGGTAGTGGTGTGATATTTAAGTAATGCTTAGCTTTTATATTCAAATTTGGCACATTAACGCGTGGTGTGAACCGGGATGGGAATTTTCTGAGTCACTATAGCCGTGTCTACACGTGCACGCTACTTCGAAGTAGAGGCACTAACTTCGAAATAGCGCCCGTCACGGCTACACGTGTTGGGCGCTATTTCGATGTTAACATCGACGTTAGGCGGCGAGACGTCGAAGCCGCTAACCCCATGAGGGGATGGGAATAGCGCCCTACTTCGATGTTCAACGTCGAAGTAGGGAATGTGTAGTCATTGCGCGCCCCGCAACTTCGAAATTGCGGGGTCCTCCATGGCGGCCATCAGCTGAGGGGTTGAGAGACGCTCTCTCCAGCCCCTCAGCTCAATGGTGGCTGTGTGGAGCGGCCCCTTAAAGGTCCCCACCCCCTCCCTTTCTGTGCAGGAAGCTGAGAGAGCGTGCAGGCAGGAGCAATAACACGCAGCTCGCCTGCACACTCTTCTTCAGCCACCCAGACCCCCAAAGGACCTCATGGCCGCCCGGCAGCCCCCCCCAGCACCCTCAGGGAACCCCCCCGAAGGGGAGCCAGGGTGGCCAGGGCAGGAGCCAGTCCGGGAAGCGGCAGCGGGGCCCCTCCTGGATGGAGGCCGAGCTTCGGGACCTGCTGGGGCTCTGGAGCGAGGAGGAGGTGCTCCAGGTAATGGGGAGCAAGAGGCAGAACGCGGATGCATTCGCTCGGCTGGCCGAGGGCCTGGCCACCCGGGGTCACCCTGTCCGCCTGGGGTCACCCTGCCCGCACTCTGGACCATGTCCGGAGTAAAGTGAAGGAGCTGCGGCAGGGTTACACCCGGGCCCGGGATGCGGCCGGCCGATCTGGGGCCGCCCCCGTCACTTGCCCCTTTTACAGGGAGCTCAGGGACATCCTGGGCCCCCGGCACACCTCCTCCCCTCCGGCCATGCTTGACGCCTCGGCTGAGGAGCCCCAGCAGGCCCCAGAGCCGGAGTCCGCCCCGGAGGCAAGCCCCGCACCCCGGGGAACCCCCTGGAGCCCACCCCCAGGGCACCGGAGGAGGAGGAGGAGGAGGAGGAGGGGGACTCCTCCTCCACCGACACCGGGCTCCAGATCCTCCTGCCATCCCGGAGCAGCCCTCCGGGTGTCCCCCGACCGTGAGAGTGGACCATCAGGTATGTACCCCCCCAGTGTACACCCCCGGGGTTGAGGGGCAGGGGTAATAGATATGTGGCCAGGGCCCTCCACATGCCCAGATGGCCATGGCCCCAAGGACGGCAGTGGCATGTCCCTCACAGGAGTGCATCAGCCCCTGCCCCCCCCAGCACGACAGTGCCATGCCCCATCCCTGGGGCAGGGGGGAGCGGAACCTCTAGGGTCCCCCAGGAGGAGGGGGTAGGACACCCAGCAGCAGCAGCAGCAGCAGCAGCATGTGATGAAGTGGGGGGAGTGCAAATGCGAGACTCAGGCTAGATGTGAGCAAGAAGCTGAATAGCTCCCAGTGGCTAAGAATGATCCTGGGGCTACAACTGGCAGGTTACACCTCTGCCCTGAACAAAGAGGAGGGAGAAGCCGAGCTGGGTTTGAATCGGGGGCCGCAGTTAGAGGCTAGGGGAAGGGAGAGCTAGAAGGTTGCCTGCCTGAGAAGGGGGAAAGCTACACCCCCAGAGGGGCACCCCTCGGGGTCTTCTCCCCAGGATGGGTTGGAAGGACTGTCTCTGACTGCTGTACTGTCGCTTCTGGGAGAAACTGGGCATCTGTTGCCTAAGAAACCTCTCCTGTCAGACCTGCTGCGTGAAGTGAGAGTCACTCCCGCCAGGGGACGGGGTGCAGTGCAGGGGGACCCTTGAACCCCATCACAGCAGCATCTCCCGGGGACGGGGATGGGGAACCTGCAGCACAGGGGTGGGGGGACAAGGGCCACGGCTCCGGGCCCACACTAACGCCTGTCTCCACTCTTCTTCCCCCCTCCTGTGTTCCGCAGCTGCACCATCGGAAGGACCGGAGAGCGCCGGCGAGGCTTCAGTGGTCCCGGAATCCCCTCCGGGGCCATCGCTCCAGGCCACCCCTCGGTGGAGGACCGACCGGCCCGACGGCGGGCAAGACGGCGGACCCAGCAGCAGCAGCCGCCGGTGGCGGACCCCCAGCTGCTGGCCCTCCACCGCCGGCAGGTGGACGTCGCGGAGCAGCGGCTGCGGGTGGAGCAAGGCTGCCTCCACCTGCAGGAGCAGGTGCTGGCCTGGCGCCAAGAGGCATGGGGGGCCTACATGGAGACATTAAACCGCATAGTGGATTACCTGGCCCCCCATGCCGCACCGGCCACCGCTGCGCCCGCTCTGCCTGCTCCACTCACTGCGCCACCCGCTGCTCCTGTCGCCGCGCCGACCGCCGTCGCCCCGCCACCCGCCACCAAGGGCCATTCCGCCGAGGGAGACCTGGGGCCAGCTGACACTCGCCAGCCGTATCTTCCGGTCCGCCCAGTCCCCAGCCAGCCCCGGCCAGGGCTGCGGCCGAGGCAGGGATCCCGGCCGCCCACCCCCAGTGCTGGACTATAGGGGCGTGGGGCCCAGGATGTGGCCCCCCCCCGTATATATTCCCCCCACTGTTTTGTTGTTCGGCCTTGTATATAGTTTGTATTTATTTATTTGTGACCCCCGTTTTCACAGTCTGATCCTCCCCCCCCATGTAAATAGTTCTCCCCTTCCTTGTTATCCCTGTTTTTTTTGTTAATATATACATACATATATAATATTAAGTTACTTAGAAGTTCCTTTAGTTATTATTAGTAAGAAAAGAGTTGCAGTAAAGAAGTTTGATTTCACAAACAACTGTCTGCTTTTATTTGTCCAAGAAAAGTGTGGGGGGGTGCTGTTGGGTGCTCCGTGGTGTGGGCGTAGGGGCAGGGAGTGTTGTGGAGGATGGGGGGGTGCAGTGGGGGGCCTGGCAGCGTTCACCCCGCGGCCTCATCGAAGTGGGCCCGCAGACTTGCCGGACCCGGGTCCCTTCGGAGTCCACCTGGCGACTGGGGGCAGCGGGTGGCTGGACATTGGCCCTGCCGGCATCCACAGCCCAGCCCTGAAAGAAGGCCTCCCCCTTGCTCTCCACCAGCTTGTGTAGGGCGCTGCATGCACCCACAATCTGGGGGATGTTGGTGGGGCCCGCATCCAGGCGGGTGAGGAGACACCTCCAGCGCCCTTTGAGGTGGCCAAATGAGCGCTCCACCACCTGGCGCACGTGGTTCAGGTGCTGGTTGAAGCGCTGCTGGCTGGCAGAGAGATGGCCCGTGTACGGGTGCATGAACCAGGGCCGGAGGGGGTATGCCGCATCTGCGATGACGCAGAGGGGCATGGTGGTGTCCCCCACAGGGATCTCTCACGGGGGGATGTAGGTCGCCGCCTCCAGCCGGCGGCACAGGCCCGAGTTCTGGAAAACCCGGGCATCGTGGGTGCTGCCAGGCCAGCCCACATAAATGTCCTGGAAACGGCCCCGGCTGTCCACCAAGGCCTGGAGGACCACTGAGTGGTAGCCCTTCCAGTTGATGTAGCGTCCTCCACTGTGCTCCGGGGCGCGGATGGGGATGTGAGTCCCATCCAGAACCCCGAAGCAATTGGGGAAGCCCAGGGTGGCAAAGCCCGCGATGGTGGCATCTGGGTCCCCCAGCCTCACAAGCCTGTGGAGGAGCATGGCGTTGATGGCGCGGACAACCTGCAGGGGAAGCACATGGGAGAGCACCAATGAGGGGTGAGCAGGGTGTGTGTGGCCCTCCCCTGCCCTGCCCTGCCCTGCCCTGCCAGGGCCCCCCTGCCCTGCCAGGGCTGCCTCCCCCCCCGTCCCCCCGTGGGTCCTCTTACCTCCATGAGGACAGCCCTGATGGTGGTCTTGCCGATGCCAAACTGCTGGCCCACGGATCGGTAGCTGTCTGGAGTGGCCAGCTTCCAGACAGTGATGCCGACCCGTTTCTCCACAGGGAGGGCATGCCGCATGGCGGTGTCCTGGTGCCTGAGTGCGGGGGTGAGCCACTGGCATAGCTCCATAAATGTCTGCCGGCTCATGCGAAAGTTCCTGAGCCAGCGGTCGTCGTCCCACTCCCCAAGCACCAGCCGCTCCCACCAGTCGGTGCTGGTGGGGTAGCTCCACAGCCGGTGGCATATGAGGCGGCGGGGGGGTCGGGGTGCTGCAGGGTTGGGGGTTGAGTCCTCCTCCCCTGCGGGCATCTCCTCCTTTGTGGCAAGGAGGTGCTCAGCTGCCTCCTGCATGGCACGCAGCAGGGCGAGCACTGCTCCTGCAGGGGCGGCTGGGTGGACCTCTGGCTGCTGCTGCTGCTGCTGCTGCTGCTGCTGGGGGTCCATCATGACTGCGTCGCCCGAGGTGTGCGTGCCTATGGCTCTGCAAACCACATGCTGTGCAGGCTGAGTGTGTCTGGGAGGGGCCCTTTAAGGGAGCGGCTAGCTGTTGCCCCAGAAGCGCTAGTCCGCCCTGTGACCCTGTCTGCAGCTGTTCCTGGCACCCTTATTTCGATGTGTGCTACTTTGGCGTGTAGATGTTCCCTCGCTGCGCCTATTTCGATGTGGTGCTGCGCAACGTCGATGTTGAACATCAACGTTGCCAGCCCTGGAGGACGTGTAGACGTTATTCATCGAAATAGCCTATTTCGATGTCGCTACATTGAAATAAGCTACTTCGATGTAGGCTTCACGTGTAGACGTAGCTTATAGGGGCTCGTCTGCATACTTGGCTTAATCTAATTCTTGACCTTCCCCCAGCCCCACTCTCTGATTTGCTCACTTTGATCATTTTTTTCTGATTTGTCCTCCTTGATTACATTTTTGGTTCTCTGTGGCTTAAATATTGAGTCTGGTCTGGTCTGACTATGGTCTGAAGAAGTGGGTCTGTCCCACGAAAGCTCACCTAATAAATTATTTTGCTAGTCTTTAAAGGGCTACTTGACTGCTTTTTGTTTTGTTAGGCTAGCTCTGTTATTAGTACAGATTAGGTTCCCATGCTCTGCTTGTCCTCATTAGCTTTCAACCTTTGGGACCGATTGTACCCTCTCTCTTTATATACTATTGTAATAATCGGGGTACAAAATACACCTTGAAAACTGGTAACTTGCTTGTCAATAATAACATGGAGAAATATGCATAGCAACATTATATGTGAATTTATTAACATAAACTGAAATTCTGACTGAAATGTGTTGACCAAGATAAGTCTGGGGACAGGGTAAACCTGTCCCTCAAAGACAGACAAGCCGATGCCTCTAGCCAGGTGGCTCTTCTCTAGAAGCAGAGGAAGGCAGGAACACAGATCAATTTGCATTTTAACAAGCAACCACTTGAAATTTCTTTTGCCATGACACTCTGTGTCTCTGTCTTCACAGCAGGAAGGAACTGTGTCTCAAGGTAACCCTCAGGAAAATGCATTTCAAAGGGGGCTAACTGGACTGTAACACTGAGAGGTGAAAGGATTTTTTGTGGGGGGGCGGGTAAGGTTTGAACCTAAACATGTAGTTAGCAGTGTTGCGAGGAACATGTGGTAAGGATTTTAACTTGAACCCTAGTCTAGTTTGTTTTAGCTGCTAGAAAGGATTTTACCTTTCACACTTGTAACCATTTCTGACTCTACTGCCCTATGCTTGTACTCGCTTAAAATCTATTTTGTTGTACTTAAACAGGCATTTTATTCTTTAAATCAAAACTACTCCAATATTGTGTTTAAACAGAACTGCATGGTAACTCCAATTAAAGTAGCAAACTGTTGTATATTCACCGCTTTCAGGGACAATGGTCCTCTAATGTCTGAACTGTCCAGGAGAAGGCTAGATGGTACAGAACACACATTTTGGGGGAAAATCTGGAAGCATTTTAGGGTCACTTTGCAAGTAGTAATCAAAAGTGTGACTGGAGTGTTTCTGGCAGGCTGAAGTGACTTGCACACTGAAAGAAACTCAGGATGGAAGCTACAGCAAAGAAGTATTTTGAGGTACCCAAGGTTTCAGGGCAGGTGGTGGCAACTCCTCACGGGTCTAGATTGCACCTCAAAAATGTGACATATTTGCAACACTCCACATGATGACATTATTGAGAGTCACTAGAAGTTGTTATTACCAATGATTGCTACTTTAGATTAACTGAGTGTGGAAGTTTGTCAGCTGTGCTGCACTTCTCTTTTGATGCTGAAAATATCACCAGTCAAAGCTGTTCTGTCTGAGTCAATCTATTTTTATGTGTAACATCCCTGCTTACACAAGCAAACAAAACATTACATGATGCCTATCCCAGTTTCAAGGCAACTGCTCCTGGGTCACTCCCTCTGTGGGCCACTCCCAAAGTGCCCAGTCAGGACATAGCTCTTGTGCTATCACCTGTTACCGGGCAGAGACCCATGTTCCTCTCCATTCTGACTGAGGAATTCTAAGGCTGCGTAGCTCCCTTCCTTATACTGTGATGTGCCCAGGAAGACAGCCTGCCTAAAGGCCAGTTGCTTACTCTCTGTGGGCTAGGAAAGGTGTGATTTACCAGAAGATACATATGATCACACAACTCTCTCAGCAGTATATTTATTCTTTAGGCAAAAGCACTATAGAAAAAAAAAGATATAAAACAAGAAAAATTCCTACATGCTTACTAAAACCTTACCAGGGTAACCCCCAGTCCAACACAGGGACCTGGTAGGAGTCAGTCTTCCCACCTTTTCCACATCAGGGTTGGAGCAGTGGGTCTTATCAGTTTCTTGAGTCAAAAGAAAGATCCTATATGAGTTTAAACTCACCCTTTCTTTGTTTCTCAGTGTCTGGAAAACCCAGTATATTGAAACCAACCTAACAGATGGAGAGGGAAACTTCTCTGGAGTAGTTTGTGATCACTGAGAAATCTCCTGCCACTCCATAACACAGAAACACAGTGTTTGCTTTCTGGAGGAGCAGTAGAAACCGTCCCCCCCACCCCCATGGAGTAGACCACAATCATACATAAACCAGTCATAAATTAAATACAACAGTCCCCAAAGTTTAGGCTGCTATTTCTGTCACAATGCCAAAACCTTGACAGTGGCAGGAACAATTTATGAAACAAAATGCACCTGCTTTACAGAATGTGTTGAACTCCAGCTGCCCAAAAGCAACTGAGCACAACACACATTTGGGCTTCCAACACCGCGGGGGCTCAGGGGCACCAGAAATAGAAGGGCCTTGCCCACCCACTTTTTAACTTGGGTGTAGTAGCCTCAAGAAGGGTAAGAGCAGCTGCAAAAAGGGTTGCTGTACACAGTGGAGGAGTGGATCAGCTCCCCCATTGCAAACTACGACCCCTGCCAGCAGCATCAGCCTCTTCCCAGTAAGGAGGAATGAGGTGGGCCTTAGCCGCTGCTCACCACAGGGACCTGCTTCCTGCTCCTTTTCATCCCACCCAGACCCTGCTCTTTGGCCAGGCCACAAGCTAGAACCAGGCGTTGGTAAGAGGCACCCAGGAAGTCTGGGCTGCTGTAGAGAGCCCTGAACTAAGGTTACCAACTTTCTAACTGCAGAAAACTGAAGACCCTTGCCCTGCCCATTCCCTGAGGCCCCACCCCTCTCTGAGGCACACCTCCCACCTCACTCCAACCCCTCTCCCCCATGACTCACTCTTCCTCATCCTCACTAGCTCATTGTTACTGGGCTGGGACAGGGTTGGGTTGCAGAAAGAGGTGAAGACTCCAGTAGGGGGTGCAGGTTTTGGCGTGGGGCTAGAAATGAGGGATTCAGGGTGCATGAGGGGGTATGGGCTGAGGCAGGGGATTGGAGTGTGAGGGCTCTGATTGGGCGTGCAGACTCTGGGGTGGGGCCAGGAATAAGGGATTTGGAGTAGAGGGGGCTTGGGACTGGGGCTAAGTGGTTTGGAGTGTGGGAGGGGGCGAGGTCTCTGGCTGGGAAGTCAGACTGGGGTGGGGCCAGGGTTGAGGTGTTTGGGGTGCATGAGGGGGCTCCAGGCTAGTACAGGGGTTAGAGTGCAGAAGGAGGTGCAGGGTGCAGGCTCTGGGAGTGCTTACCTCAGGTGGCTCCCAGAAGGGGTGACGTTCTTCTGGCTCCTAGGTGAAGAGGCAGCTAGGGATGGTCCACACACTGAATCCATCCACATAGGCCATCCCTGCAGCTCCCACTGGCCACAGCCCCTCTGCTTAGGAGCTGGACATGTTGCTGCTTCTGGGAGCTGAATGATGCTGGGCAAGGAACCTGCCTTAGCCTTGCTGCACCACAAATGGACTTTTCATGGCCCGGTCAGTAGTGCTGACCAAAGCTACCATAGTTCCCTTTCAATTGTGTGTTCCAATAAAAACAAACAAGCAAACAAACAATCACCTGGCAACCTTACCTTGAACCCTCCATCTGCCCTGGGCAGTACCCCCGCAGGAGGCAGAGACACAAGCCAGGGGCAGCTCTTGGGCACCTGACCCTCTGCCCAGGTCTTCCTAGAGCAGCCTGGGCTCCTTAGGTTGTTTGTTCCGCGGCCTGACTCCAGCTTTGGCCTGGTTGGGGCAGGAGATCGGGGGAAGGGGAGGAGCAGGAGGTGGGATAGAGGAGGAGTGCCCCCCCACCACTTCTATAGGTCACGTTAATGTGCCAGTGATGATCCTGATGGTCCCATCTGACCTGAGAGGGTAAGAGTCTATGGACTCTATGGTCATGAAGTGCCAATGGCATGACTGATTCTTAAGTATCACAGTCTTTTACAAAATCTGCAGCAGTCTAGATTATCTAGATCTGGGAACATAAACAGATTAAAATTCAGATTGGCATGTAAGGAAATTCAAATTAAAGGCCTTCTGCTGATCTCCCACCAGTGTAAATCAGCAATAACTCAGATGGAGTTACACTGGTGGTATGGAATTTGTTTGAGACCATAATCCAACCCAAAGTCCTCATTAAATATAAAACAAAGCAGAGCATTCAGCAAAACAAAAAAAGGGATTATTCAATGCTTCATATACTGACCACATTCATCCTTAGGAAGTCTTTGTTGATTGTTCCTAGTAGCTATAAATTTTAAAGAAATACAAAACACTGGTGTCCCACAGATGACACTATGCCATTGTCTTGTTTTGTTTAAAGACTATAACAGTGGCTGTAAAGATTTTCTGAGCAAACAGCAAGTGGTAACCAAAGGACAAGTGGTTTCTTGAGTCAATTAAAAAAGTAGAATTTCTAAATGCTGCTTTTGGGGCTTGTGAATGTTAGAATATAAGTCAAATTGAAGATTATTTTACACTGATGCAATAATATATGCGAACAATAAACACATGCTTGGTATAAAAGTGTCTGCTTCTGCAAATTATGATTTCATTAAAAACACAAGGCTAGATTCTGAACTTGGTTAAACCAAATAAATTCAGAGTAATTCCACTGACTTGTATAGCTGAAATGAGAAGAAAGTGTTCCAGAGAATGAATACACACAGAGGGAGGGGGGGAGAGAGAGAGAGAGAGAGTGTTAAGGTCCTGAAGTAAATGAATGGAGCCCTGCATGGATACAGAATTATATTTTGAGATCTGCAGGGCTCTAGCCATAAAATTTGCATCTGCATCCATCTGCAATACACAAACATGGCCCATGGATATTCTCATCAGCAAATATCTGGGGATATAAAGTGGATGTACATAAATTTGTAGGACTGTAAATGAAAACTTGTCTCAGTACTAGCAATCCTATTGGAGCGTAGATAATTAAAACATAAAAACTGAAAATATGGGAATGGTTGTTCATAGTAATTTAGGACCAGATTTTACTCTGCAAAAACTTCTCACTCTGCAAACATTTAAAATTTCTGACATTTTTGATATGCATTTTATAAATCTTAAATATGTGCTTTGGTGGGTTTTACTGACATTTGGCCTAAGACTAGAAAACCTATTATTAGTGAGAAATTAATATAGCATTTCTTCTTTGCGCTGCAAAGAATACCCTGTGTTAGCAAAAAAAAAATAGAAATGACAAACTGTAATTGTACTCCAGATTCCCCATGAAATTTGATTCTCTGAAGACAACAGCCTACATTCAGCCCTGGGCCACACTGGCTTCTGAAAAACATAAATGAAGGGTAGGATTCTGGTGACACTAACAAACACTGTGAGTGTTGCTCTTTTTCTTTAAGACTTGTTAAAGCCCTTCTTAGTCTTCCTGAAGAAGCAGTAGTAGTTGTTTGCAGTAAGAAATTACGTTTATTATTGCTCTTATTTCCTTCATTATTTAAGCATTTCTTTTTCCTGTGTTCAAATCATTCATAAAGCTGCTACTGCTTCTTGTTCCTTTTGAAGAGGAATTGCAGTCCCGTGTACATTTAATATGGCACCTTTAGGATTCTCTGGCCTTTCCCATTGCTAATTGTTTTAGTGCTTTTTTGCTGCCACACCTTTATTCACAGTTTTTTCTAATTTCCCCCATTTGATTTTGTGACATTGAATATCCTTTTACTGCTGTGAGCTGTAAACCTTAAACTGCTAAATTCAAGCTGCTGGTTCAGACCTTCCCTAATATTTCCAATATTTTTCTTCAGTTTTTGTCTTGTTGGTAGGAAACAGACACCCAAAATGGATTGTTGTCTGTTTTGATTATTTTTTTTCCCCTGGATCTTTTTTTACATATATAACTTAGGAACTTTCCATTTTCTTTTTTTTTTTTTTTGGCTGTTTCTGTTACCACATAGATTTCTCGTTAGTTCAAATACCTGAGGAATATGGGGATTTATATACTTCCAAAAGTAAGTCTAGGAATGTTTTGTTTTTCTTTTCATACTTACTGTATCCCACCATCATCCCCTGTGTTGTTTCATTCCTTATATGTTACTCCTTCAAATGTTACCCCATAGTCTTTATTGTTGAATTGCAGCTCATGAACATAAAAATGTTTGATACATGATACCATGTTCCATCTTGCCTTTTCTATCACTTAGATCCATTAATACTGGCATTGTGCCATTCCCTCCAAGTTTAATTTATGTCAGCAAGGTCATAGTTATCATCACTTTATAGCATTTCTCATTCTTCTTGTTTGTACTTTGTATTCCTTTCAGTTTTATATAAACATAACAAATGTGCATGAAAAAAGTAAACCTTTGAAATGTACAGGTTGAATCTCTCTGATCTGACACCCACTCACTGGATGTGACTGATGTTAGTGTTTTAGACCCACACTCTGAGTTGTTATTGTGACAAGATCTCTGGGGTGCAGCCTGGGACTATGGGACCACTGTGCCCCCTTAACTCTCCAGCCTGGTGTGTTTCTCACCATTTGCTAATGACAAACACAAAACTTCTCCAGATGCTGTTATCACACAGCACAACTGCTTGTGGAACCCAACACCCTGCCTGATTGCATGAATGCTCCAGAGGCACTTGTGAATCACATGGAGAAAGGTATCAGATACATCCCCCCAGCTCCCAGCACTGTGCCTCAGGAATATATGAGGTTACCATATTTGTTTGACCTTTCAAAAAAGAGGATACCCCAAGAAAGAATGTAACTGTATCAATATCTACCAACATCATAGTAATGTACTATGTACACTATAATACATTAATATAACATGAGTTGGTTGATATTGATACAGATACACTTCCTCTCAGAGGTGTCCTCTTCTTTTATACAGTAACTCTTGCACATCTCAAGGTGTGCAGTGCAAATTTATTAAAATTTATCACTTCATCAATAGAAAGTGGCTGTACACCAGCCTTTGTAAACCCAAGCAGATTTGTCAAAAACTTCAAGCAAACTAACTGGTAATGATAAAAAGTAAAACAAGTTTATTGACCACAAAAGATAGATTTTAAGTGATAGGCAAAAAGTCAGAGTTAGTTATATCAAAAGAGGAAAAAAAAAAGTCAGATCAGACAGGGGGACGTGGGCCTTTGTCAGAGTCTAATGGGGAGATATTAGCACCCAGAGCAGACTCTGACAAAGGCCCACATCCCCCTGTCTGATCTGACATTTTTTTTCCTCTTTTGATAAGTGCTGTTGATACTGGGCCATTTCCACCTTACTGAATAGACATTGTCAGCTCTGGCCCTCCCTCTTACTGGGACCCCACTCTTTAAACACCCCTCTGAAACCCCACCCCCCCATGCATCTGATGAAGTGGGTCTTTGCCCACGAAAGCTTATGCTCCAAAATATCTGTTAGTCTATAAGGTGCCACAAGACTTCTTGTTGTTCTGGTGTGTAAAGTGTCACAATTATAAACACTATTTTAGTTATATTCGTCTGACATCTAACAAAAAACAAACAAAAACCAACAACCCAACCAAAAATGAACAAATAGTGTGTAACAAAAGCACTGCAAAAACTCAGTTCTGTTTTTATCTTCCAACTGCTTCTCAAGCAGAAGTTAACTATTCTCAAAATGTCGCTGACATCAATTGATGTGGCTGGTACACACGCTGTGTTGGCTTGACATAAGCAGAACTTGAAAAACAAAGGAGAGGAAACCGCTATCTTGCAAAATGAGAAAGAATCAATATAATAGGGCAAAATATATCCAAAGATTACGGCAAATCCTGAGGTCCTTATCAAGGCCTGGTCCTGGGAGCTGCTGAATACCCTTGCCACATAGTATGGATAATGGAAGCTCACAAACCTCAGGAGACATCAAGAGGAGATACTTGTGGCTATGGTTATGCTACAGCAACCTGTCAACAGATGTCACTGTGGGAAGAGATTTCCCAACAAAACTTCTGTCAACAGAGTGCAGCCACACACAAAAGCCAATAAGAACAGCGCTCCGCTCTGTCGACAGAGTAACCAGACTGCCCGGCTGCTCTCTTGACAAAACAGGCACCTGGAAGCACAGCAGACAGGGCTGCCCATTGTTCTGAATCCCTGGTCTGTCCAGAGAAGGCCTCCCAGAGTGTCCACACAGCTTTTTTGTCAACAGAACCTATCGACAAAAGGTGCTCTTCCTCTTCTGTGAGGCAGAAGGTCGTCCGAGGAGGTGCATGTTCCATATAGTTTGTCAGCAAAACTTGCTAGTGTAGCCATAGCCTATGATATTTATGGCAATTTCTTGCAGTATCAAGAAATGGGACTACTTGCAGTCCATACAGTTAAGCATATGCATAAGTCCTTTGTAGGATGTGGGCCTAATCATAGTTTAAGGACAAACCTGTAATCAGCTCGACCTGTTCACAGCTTCTCAATCCCAGATTTAACCATACATACACAGGAAGAATATGTTTTATATGGGATGGAGACGCATAACTTACTGAGATTACCTCATGGTTCTACAATGGTCATTGTTTGGTCTGCCCCACAAAAGCTAATCACCTAATAAATTACTTTGTTAGTTTTTAAAGTGCAACATGATTGCTAGTTTGTATTTTGATGTATGACAAAAAGAATAGAAGACCTTAGCGCTCTCATATAAAAATCCATCATACAAAAATTTGAGACTAACCAGGGAGAATAAAGTCCAGAGTCCCAGCACTACCCTCCTGCTCCAGTACCAGTCCTTGTATTATTATTTGTTGAAGTCTAGTATTGTCTGCCATCTTATTATTTAAACTGCATAAAATAGTTAAGTCCACAGCAGCCTGTGAAGGGCTTCAAAAGGATCCCACATAATTAGGTGACTGGGCAACAAAATGGCAGGTGACTTTTAATGTTGATAAATGCAAAGTAATGTACATTGGAGAGCATAACCCCAAATATACTACAACAGGATGGGCACTACATTAGCTATTCCCACTCAAGCGTCCTGCGGGATTGTGCCCCCACCCAACCTGTAGCCCCCTGGGGGAGTGTGTCCCCCTCCACCATGCCGCTGCCTGGGGACTGTGCAACCCCCACCCAGCCTGCAGCCCCCGGGGACGCTTGGGAGAGGCAGGGTCCCGGTACTGCATGTTCCTCCCTCCGCGGCGAGTCGTGATGACGACCCGGGCCTCGCAGCGGGACGCCGCTCCCCGTCCAGCCCTAGCAACCGTTGCCGAGGGAGCGGAGCGCTCGACTCTCCCGGCTGCCTTTGCCAAGGCTTCCCCTGCTCCATGCCTACAATCTCCATGGTGCCCCGCGGGGGCTGCCGCACGTGATGCACCGTCGGGGGGCGGGGCCTGGCTCTCCCTGGCCGTGTTCGCTTCCCCTCGGGTGTCTGCTCGGCGGGCGCCATGTTGGCTTGAGAGGAAGATGACAGGCGGCGGCCGCGGGCGGGGGGCAGAGAGCGGATCGCACTGAGAGGGGCCCCGCCGGCCCACAGCGACACGCAGGGCAGCCAGCTGGGCTCTGGGGTCCCCGCCGGGCCGCTGGGGAGGCGGCGGCGGCGATGAAAGCAGAGACCTGGGGCTGCTGCGGGCTGGAGGCGGCTGCCGTTTAAATCCCCTTTGAGGCGCTGCCGGAGCGGTGTGGGGGAGGGCGCCCGGGCAGGAGAGAGACGCTGCCCTTCTCCCTCGCCCGCAGACGCCGCGCACGGTAGTTCCCCCTCCCCGCCCCCGCCTCCGGGGAGGGTGCCAAGTTCAGCCGCTCGCCCCGGCCACCGGAAAGTCGCCCTGCTCGTCTGGGTCGCCCGCTCTAATGAGGAGGTGACTCGGGCGCAGAGCTATCCTGTGAATCACCCTGTCATTAGCGGCCTGGGCCGGGAAGGGAAGAAAACCCCCGCACGCAATTCATGTCACTCTAGAGCCTTACCTGGTCCACCTGGCGCTGCCGACAGGGGTCTGCTCTGCGGCCATCGCCGGGCTGCCGACGCCGGGGACCGACTCCTCTTGGCCGTTTCCCGCTCCGCACCCAGCCGCCGCTCTGCCAGTCAGACACTACGCGTACCTTGTCGGACTTACTGCCGCCTCTCCGCGCGCGGATCCTGCGCCCTGTGAGGGGATCCTGCTTGGGGTCAGTTGGGTTTGGAAAAAAGTTGTTTTGCGCCGCCGGAGTATCCCAGCAAGATGTCCAGCAGCGTCCCCGCGGACATGGTGAGTACTGGGCGTCTGGTCTGTTGTTGATCCGACGCGCGGCGTTTGGGAGAAGAGAGACAGAGGGAGAGGGGCGGTCAGCACAGAGGGTTAGCAGAAGATGACACGACTGTCAGTTAACCACGTAGGGGGGCAAAAAGTAAAAAGTTCCGGCCTTCTGATTCTCCCCTCTCCCCGCATACGAGAGGCTGCTTTGATTTTTCGTAAGGGGATGTGGAGCTGCAGCGTCGTCTGGTATGTACTACTGAGGCAACTCGGAGAGGTGGTCCTCTTTCTATACCTGCACCAGTGAATAGCTGTCTGCATCTGTTCGTTTTGTGTAGCTGTATTGTTTTACTCTGCAGCATTTTAGGTTACAGTGTGTGAGCGAGGTGCTGTACCAAATAAAACAGTATCATAAACCATTGGTCCAAACCATAGCATGCTGGAAAGCATTTGTCCTCCAGAATCAACTGAAATTTGGCTTCATCCTCTGCCCCACCTTCCTGGCTTCCTACCAGCACTTTGGCATTTAGCACTGATATGGAGGTAATCTCTTCACTTGGTATGGGTCAATAGGCAAAACCTCACACGTCTATTTACAGAATAAGATTTCCGTGTACTCGCTACAAACTTTACATTTTTCAAGGGCAGTCATATTTCTTTGAGTGAACTGTACTTTGACCAGTGTTGAGCCTTCTTTTGGAACTGCCAGATTAATAGAATTAAAATCAGAAAGGTATATAGCTGAGCATAATCTGGTACTTTGGGGGCAAGGGGAAGTTCTTGTACAGTACTAATCTTTCAGGTATGCTGATTAATCTATTTGCACAATGAATTTTATATATTGAAAGAAACTATTACTATATTTTGGTATATGCATTATTTTTTAACAAAACAGTACCATATAACACTGCATTCTTCCAATGTCTGTCAAGGTGATTGGTGGTGACTTTGACTTACAGCAGAAGACATGTCCATGCTTCTGTCATTTGGAATGAAATTTCATCTTGCCTTCATAACCTAGTACTGTAGAAAGAATGTCAAAATTGATAGTCCTTGTTTTGGACATTCTAGATATGCAGTTAATGTTGCATATTTATGCTAATCATGGTGTTGGAATAGTGGTATCATTTGGCTGCTTGCTTTTATTGTTTCTTGCAGAGAGTCATTTTGGCTGCTGTAGGAAAAAAAAACTAAACTTTGCCCAAAAAAGAGAAGCAGTAAGATAACTGATGAAACAAAATTTCAATGATTATGGGCTTTTTTTCTTTTCTCAGGCAACTTCCGTATTATTATGACTTGAAGGATGGGGGAGTTGTTGTCTCAGAGTTTGAATCCTTTCCACTATAATTGCAGTCATTATTATGTACTGTCTGTTTTTCCAGGGTCTCCTTAGCCCTGCAAATAACACTGAATAGTCATTCCCTTTCTCTCCCCTAGCTAATGCGTCATATCACAGCAAATCTTACTCTAGTGAAGGGCTGGATGCATCTTTAGTGTTGTTTTTGAAATCGGCTGCAGGGGGTCTCTAGACATACACAGGAAGCACTTGCCCCTCTATAGTACTTCTTTACCATAGCTGCTTAGAATCACTGTGCTATTACTAGACTTCTTGTGCTAAAGACTCCATTTAATATCAATGTACGCATTTGAATGATAGAAATTAGCTATTAGAACTGTTCCATATTTTAAAAGTAGTAATGATTCTGATGCCATTGGCATATTGCTATAGTAAAATGCTAAGCCCAAAGATAGACCATTTGTCCATAACCACAAAGATTGTTAGCAGTAGTGATTTTTGGATATATAGGGATGAAATATCAAATAATAATATCAGAATCCATTCGTTTCAAATGAGGGTATAAATTTATGCTGCCTTTTTCAGGGCCCTTTTGGTAGGTGTCTGTATTTTTAGCTGCATTTGTCTCAGAAGGTTCGAGACCCAATATACTGTGGAAACTTGGGCTATTAAATATAGATAAATTGTAGAAAGAATATGAGAATATTCATTCTTAGTCTTCTGTTATCAACAGCCTCCTCACTCCAAACGCTCACATTTATTTCATAGTAGTTGCCCTTTAAACTGATTGTTCCTAAAAGAGAAACATTTATCAGGCTGTCACCTTGTTTATGTTTGTATTTACTGTAGAGTCTCTTGGTAATTTGCATTTCCTTAATCTACCCACTCTGTAATTGATATGCACAGGTAATGGCCTTTTCCCAAGTTCTGAAAGATTTAATAGTAGTCTATTGGGATGTCATGTTAAAATGATCAGAATTACAAAATCTTTTACAAGCTACTGAAATGTAATAAACAAAAGTAAACTGTGTCAGGTAATAAACAGCAGATACTATTTTTTTTATTTTAATTGCTACTTTGTAAAATGTAGTAATTTGCCATAGCTCTTCCTGTCAGTGCAAATTAGCTATGTTCTGTTGCAGTTATAGTCTGGATTTATATAAAACTATGAAAGCTGTACTGAAATTGCAGGCTAGCAAAGTATTTGAATATATGCAAAGTTTTGACCGCTTTCTCTTTAGTCACATTTGATGGAATTCTAGAGTTAGTTCCCTGTTATGTGGCTAAATATTTCAGCACTTCAGTTGTAGATTAACATAATTTCTTTATCATTTGCCTTCTATTAACAAAGTAGATTGACGCATCACATTCCAAACATTATTGTTTTAAGTATGAGTTTCAGTACTGTACTGTAGCAACACATGCTACTTAAAGGTTAAAGCTCCAGTTCTTCAGTAAAACCTGCTGGTGTTGATCTCTCTGTCTGAGTGGAGTTACATCAACTTAATTAGAACTCTAGACGTGTAGGGGTGAGTGGTAGCAGATTGTTATTGCAAGACCAGAGCCTAGTTTTGTTTGGGATTTTTTCCCTCATAATTCTTTGTTGTAACCAAAGACTATTGGGAATGCCAGTGACCGTAGAATATCATCTGTGAATATTTTGAACACTTTCACCAGAAAATAGGTGTTGGAAATAGATTGTGGATAACAGACTATCTGTTTTCAAGTTATATTTCTTCAGTAAAAATAAAAAGGCACTAAGTGGTTTGTGGATTCATGTAGTTAATTAATTTGATTCTTGTAAATTAATGGGTTTCTGTTTGAGTTTTGGTACAATCATAGTTGATTGCTTTAGCACAAGCTATCTAAAAATGGGCTCAGTACAGAAGCTATTACTAAAATGAATAATTCCAGGAATTTCAGTGGGACTGTCATATGAAGTCTGCAGGGATGAGTCCATATATCTTGTGCTTATGACACTTAAGTTGGTCTGAAGAAGTGGGTCTGTCCCACAAAAGCTCACCAAATAAACTATTTTGCTTGTCTTTAAATTGCTACTTGACTGCTTTTTCTTTCTTAAGAATGTAATTTCTTCTTGAGGACTTTCATCTTTGAAAAGCACTTTGTATGGTTCAGGCTCACCTGAGTATTTTCTGAATCTTCAGATGTTGCTTAGTTCATGAACAAGTCTCTTCCACCCTTTTGGATACCGGGACATGCTTTGTATGTTTTCTAATAATTAAGTCCAGTGAGTTTTCTTTCTGAATAGAGTTTGAAGAAAATAGCTTTTTTTTCACCCCTTTTTGTATGGATACCATGTGAACAAAAAATAAATATGTTTGGGATTTATAGGCAATATTAAATTATTTTATACAGTCTGAGTCCATATACTGAGGTTTAAGCAAAAAACATTCTGGTGTGTGGGACGCCTATTGTTAGTAAAATGTGATTACAGTAGACCCTGAGTTATGCAGTGCAACCCCTGCATAAGTCAAATTTTGCACAAGCTGGGGGAGACGGGAACCAGGAAGGAGCCCACCATGGCTGGTCAGTTTCCTGGATCCCAAAGTGGTGGGGAGCTGGGAACCAGGCTGCCACTTGGTTCCCATCTCCCTACTGTTTGTTGGGACATGGGGAACTGACTAGCACATGGCAGTTTTAATTTACTCTTTTGCTGTAAAATACCCTTAATCTTAATCTCCCACATAAACTCAGTGTCCACATAAACTCAGATCAGTGTCTCATACTTGAAAATACTTAGATGTGAAATTTGTCAGTGATTATATTTGAAAATGAGTTGCTTTACTGTGCTTTCTCTGTGGCCCATCTCCTCTCCCTGGGCCTTGGCTCCTGTGTTGTTGTTCAAGATGTCTGGCGCAGAGTTTGCTTCCACCATTGTGCAAGGAACTGACAGGGCTTATAGTCTGCTTCATTGGGACATTTCCTTCTGGCCTTGGCTGCTATACTGTTTTTCAGGCAAGTTAAACCATCAACCTATTTTCTCGTTCCCCTTGTTTTCTGGCTACAAGCTGAAGTCCAGTTCTTGCTCCCTGTTGTCTAGTTCCAGGAAACAAGCTGGGGAACATACACTGCAGTCCAACTCATTCCCCCTTGTGGAGAATGCTTGAGGGGCCAGAGGCAACTGCTGGCATGTCCTGGCAAGACGAAGAGACAAAAACCAAAAGCTGGGCACCTGGTTGTAGCAAAACCACAAATTCTACAACAAGAAGTGTTGAATTTTGTGTCTTAAAAATATCCAAATTCTGCAGCTCTGGAGTCCCCATTGCTCTGACTGAGATGAACAGTTCTTGGAGCTACTGTTTTAGCCTTTTCGTTGACTCAGGCAGATAAGAGCATTGATGCTTTTTGCATTTTTTTTCATGATAACTAAGAATAAAAACGTGTGTATAAATGGAAGTCCAGATTCTGGAGCACTACTGTGTGAAAGGGGTGAAATATGAGGCCATAGAAGTTGGAATATATGGGGCTTGCTTGTGTATACACCAATAGCCAGGTTTTCTGTGTTTAAATAAATCTTAGATTATAAGGTTTGAGGGCTGGAACTGTTTTTTTCGTACATGCTTGTACAGTGAACAGCACAATAATGTCCCATTCCTGTCCCATTGAGATTTCCTGGAAGATAAATCTAGTAATATTGTGGGAGAAGTAGTGGAACTGATTAGATGCAAAGTGCTGTTACTTAAATAAATTAAATAACCTGAAAAATAGTGATGTTGCAATAGCAACAAACCAAAAATAAAACTTTTTTCTCTGAAGAGAAACCCAGTCCTTGTGTCTTAGAGAATTTTTTCTGTTTAAAATTCTGCCCTTCTTTCTCACTATTAAGCACTTACATCATTGTTGGGAGGGCAAGCTTGCAAGATTCTAGATGACTGGAAAGTTCTGGGCGATCTTGATGATTTTATATGGGTCTAGATTGTTCATCTTATTTTTCAGTCTTCTATCTGCACATTATTGTATTCATTAGATATTGGCTATATGTACAAATTTTAATTAATGGGAAAACTAGCGATCAGTGATACAAATTTGTTGATCAGTGTTTACTGAATGCCAAATGATAACTATCATTGAATTGCCTTACCAGGTCTAAAATTGAAAGAAATGGCAGGAAACAGTCAGTGAAATTGACTGAAATAGTGAAAAAAGAAATTCTGCTAATATAAAATGCAGATATTGTCGGTTCTTGTTAAGTCACAAAATAGGCTTTGTGTTCATCTCAGAAACTGTGGAAAATAAGCAGAAGACTGATTAATTTGATCCTGCAAATGAAATACTTTGATTCCATCATTGTCATTTAATTTCAGCAGTGCTGAAGTCTTAATTTCAGGTGTTCTGTCACGTCTTCAACTTCATATTAGCTGTGGAGTAGTCTCTGGTTTTGGCATTCAAAAATCAGCAAAGATTAATCTGTGATTATGCTATAACAACTTGCATTTGGCTGGAGTTGCAACCAATGTTCTTTTGAATCTTTTCCATCCACATGCAGATGTTTTCTGTCTAGGTGCAAAATTACATTTTTATGGGCGCTGAGATTTGTGAATGCACACCACCAGTAACAACAAAAAATCTCTCTGTTGGCACTCTGCTAATCTGCTGGGCAGCATTTGAATCTCTCTTGAGTGGCTGTATGAGCACACAGTTTACAGGGAACCCTGGTTGCAACATTTTAGCATGCTAACATCACCTCCAGAGCAGTACAAAATTAGCAGTTTAAATAAGTGGCTGAGCATTTGGGCTTGGGTACACTTCTCTGGAGAAATTTAAAATTGCAGATCCACCACTAGATGTTACTTGTGATAAAAATCAAAGAACGATTGAAGATAAAAAGTGAAGAACAAACACTTGTAATTGTAAGAATTGCTGGTCAAATATGAGAAAATGTCTGAAAATGGGGTCTATGCCGGCGTGAACAAACTAATTATGTCAGGCCCCACTTTCCGTCCCTGCAATTAGCAGCTCCCACATCCCTCACAACTTGTGTAATGTAATTCAATCCTACCGAATTTCAGTTATGTTCATATGAAAAAATACCCTTTCGGCAAGTGTAAGGAAATAAGTCTGTAGAAAATGGAAAACTTTATGAATCGGTATATAAAACATACATAAACATAAAAACAGTAACTTATTCAATATTTTTAATGAGCTGGATGAGTCTGAGACCTAGCAGCTAATCATGCTATGCCCACCTTTTGAAATTTCACGCACCCACCCCCCACAGATCCTCCCCCAGCTCTATGCAGCCAAATGCATTCCCAGTTAATACTGTTGAGTCTACAGCAAAAGGGTTGTTTGTTTGTTTGTTTGTTTTTAAAATACAGACTAGTAGGTTTCCTGGCTGGAAATCCCCACCGGCAACCCAGGTCCACTTTCCTACCACTGTGAGGCTGTCAATGGGGATTTCTGGCCAGGATCCCCACTGGACTCCCAAACCCCTGCTATGTTTCCCCTCCTCCTCCTCCCCCCCGAGCTCCTGCCCTGTGGTAATACCAGCGGGGCTCTTGGGGAGTTGACTGTGGAGATCCTTGCCTGGACTTTCCAGCCCTGGTTGGGCTTCCTGTAGCGGAACTTCTTACAATGGAGCTGTTAGCAGGGTGAGGCGCCCTGGCTGAGCTCCCATCAGTGGGACTCCCTGACCCAGCTGTCCCTAGTGGGGCTCCCGGACCCCAGTTTGGCTTTCCAATGTGGGGCTGCCATTGAAGCTCCCTACTCCAGCTGGGCTCCCCACAGTGGGGCAGAAGGCCACGGTCCGGGCAGCTGGCGCTCTCTGATCCAGGCACTCTCTGCTCCAGCAACATTCCTGGTCCTGCTGGATGAGAGTGTGCCAGATGAGTGTTTCAGTCTGTATTTCAGAGGTGGACAAATGCTTTGACCGTGAAGAGCTTGAGTTTTTGCTGTTCTGAAAGTTTTACTGTCATCTTTGTTGCATGTACAGTAAACTCTTTCATATCTGGCAGCATATTCAAATATTCTGGATAATAGAGAGGTATATCTAGTGATGCATAACACCAAAGAAAAACAAGGTTAGATATTAAGAAACCAACAAAAGCATACGCAGAGTACTTTATTTACCAATAGCAATAGTATTGTATGCTGTAAACTTATACTGTATTTACTTTCATTATACTGTTCTTTTGGAAAATGTAACTAAAATGTATGTAGGGTTAAAATGCCAGTTATTTGAGAGTTCTGGATGATAGAGTGACGGATATGAAAGAGTTTGATATTGTATTATGTAAGATAAGAAGTTCTCTGAAATGCTTGGACGTAAATATGGTGCATGTTTAAAATAAACATAGCACAGTGTTTTTTTTTCCTTTGGACATTAAACAGTGAGAAGATTATTTTATTTCAAAAGTCATCTCAGTTCAAAGTTGGATTTTGCAGCACCCTATGCAGCTAGCATGATGTGTCCGTGCGTTGTGGTCTGGCAGTCATCTGTGCCGCACTATTCTCTTTCTGAATTCTTTAACAAGCATTTCACTCATAGTCCCTTGGAAAACTGGTCTATATAGTTAATGCAGAGATTGCATTTTTTGTGTTTAAATAAAAATAAAAAATAAATAAAAATAAATAAAAATGGAGGTACATTTTTAGTAAATCAGCAATGCTTTTCAGGTCTAAGGTATAACTTTAAGATGCTGATGGTGTATTGAACTTGATTAGTTTTCCAGCAGTGACTGTGTTCTCGTTACCCTAATGATCCATCAGAAGAGCACTTAAAAAGACCACTGTTCTAAAATAATTCAAGAAATGGTTTTAGTTTCCCAAACATTTTAAGTACAGGTTACATTGGTTTCACACATCCTTTTCATAGCCTTATGTATTGTACCATGAGTGACTAAGAGAATGGCTGACGATGAGCTACACAAGTATCAGAGAGGTAGCTGTGTTTAGTCTGTAGCTTCGAGAGTAGCAAGAAGTCTGATGCATCTGATGAAGCAGGTCTTTGCCCACAAAAGTTTATGCTCCAAAATATCTGTTAGTCCATAAGGTGCCACAAGACTTCTTGTAGTTCTCAATGAGCTACGCAGTATCAGTAAGGTTTAAAATACTGGACATAATACATTTTATTATACCCATGCAGTTGGATAGGCCCATGGCGTGAATGTGACTGTGTTTGCAATAAAGTTCAGTGATTTCAGTTGATGTATTTTATACTACTAAGGGCTGAACTTCGTATGTCATTTTGGCTCTGTATATAATACATTTTACATTTTAGTCACTACAAACAGGAATTTCGGAGATTAATAGCTTCTAGGAAACAACTATTACAAGTATTTTAAATATATTTCATGGCAAATATAAATTTCATTTGTGAAAACTGAATTATTAATGTAAATGGACACAATTACACTTATTAGACATATACTGTGATGCATATTGTCTTAATCTTTACAGTATAAAGTTAATCATTATACGTACATTAATCTGTATTTGTATATATGCTTAAATGCAGATTTTCTTTTTTCTTTTTTATAATAATAAGTCTAATTGTAAAAATATAAGTAGAACCGGTATAGCCTGGCAGGGAATTTGCCGAACTGCAGGCAGCCAATATTGTTTAGCAGCATTACCAATACGTCCACTGCTTACTGAGCTCTTATAAGACATTTAAGGGTAAATTACAGCTAAATAACAGCACAGAACACTGACAGCCAGGACTGGTGGCTAAAAACAAACTTTATGGGATGCAGGAAACTTGGCCACACCCATGATAAGTAGAAATCTGGCTAACTAAAATTATGCCAGACCATGGATGTTGCCAAACCAGAGAGGTTCAACCTGTGTTTCAAATTTTTTTTCTTTTTTTAACAGAAAAATAGATAATCAGGAACTCTTCTTATCTGGTTAACAATGAAAATATGTAAAAGAATTGATGATGCTCTACAGCTGTATGACAATAAGTGAGTTGGTAAGAACCAGCTATGTATCTAAAGGAAAGTATTTTTACATGTTGTTTGCTATCATCCTGAGTATATCAGAATAAGTAGGACTGGGAGTGCTGTCCGTTACTTACTGATACTTCCCGTTTTGCTGCTTATAACTTTGCTGAACTTTATTTAATTGATCTATGTTTCTATGTTGAGCGTCTTCTGCAGGCTTCAGATTTTTTTTTATAGAAAACTTCAGTTCAATCTATTCAGCTGTTTCAGAGACCTAGGTTAAAGAAGAATTGTTTTGACTACATTAAAAATTTCAGAAATCTTTTTGGAACCGTCAAGCCCCACCATGCTTTGAGGAGGGATTTGAAATTTTGGCAAGGAGTTGAAGTTTGTCTCAGTGATATTTCTTTGCCATCTCTGTAAAAACCCACCCAAATCTGTCCAGTTTACAATCCTTTAAAAATTGCATGTTCTGCATGCTCGGTAGAAATTTAATAGAGCTTTGTCATTAAAGTCTCCAAAGATTCCATCCTCACCAACCATTCTTTAGTCCAGATTTGCAGCAACCCAGGATCAGATCAGGTACTATATCTTTGCTACCTCTTTGTTTTTATAAAGACAACCTGCTGCATACCTACATTATAGACTGATCACTGATAAATCCTTCTATCTATGAGAACAACAGGAAGTCTTGTGGCACCTTATAGACTAACAGATATTTTGGAGCATAAGCTTTCATGGGCAAAGACTCGCTTCATCAAATGCATGAATCAGGGGGTGGTTTCAGAGGGGTATTTAAAGAGTGGTGTCCCAGTAAGAGGGAGGGCCAGAGCTGACAAGGTCTATTCAGCAAGGTGGAAATGGCCCAGTATCAACAGTACTTATCAAAAGAGGAAAAAATAAATCAGATCAGACAGGGGGATGTGAGCCTTTGTCAGAGTCTAATGGGGAGATATTAACACCTTCTATCTACGTATATGTTATTTTCTGTGTGTTAGGTTTTATGAGTGGAGTTTGAAGTTTTGAAAGTGAGGGACTAAGAAGTCTGGGCAGAGCTCAGCCAGGCATAGGGAAGACAGACTTTCTCAGTTGGCTCTGGCACTTCACATCAGTCCAATCTTCAACACCTTTTCTATTAGTCTCGGTATCTTCCATGAGGAGACAACAGTTGTAACCAATTACTGTGTGTAGTAGCATAAGCTTTCATGGGCAAAATATCTGTTTCGCGCTCCAAAATATCTGTTAGTCTATAAGAAGCCACAAAACTTTTTGTTGTTCTTGAAGCTACGGACTAACATGGCTACCTCTCTGATGCTTGTATGTAGTAGCTTTATGGTGGTAATTTGGGATTATATTAAAATCAACCATTTTGTTTAATTTGTAACCTGAATAAGAGCTATATTTTGACCTTTCATCTTTGTAAACGTGTAGTCATTAAGTAACTACCCTTCTCAGCCACAATATGTATTTTTCACTATTAAAAGCCCTACAAATCATAAACTAAATTAGGTCTTTATTGATGCTAAACCTGCCATTAGGAGATGTTCATTTTCCCCTTAGTTTCCCTAACCTAAAAACTTGGTTTATCATTGTACAAATGTAACGTTTTTCAATATATGAAATTAATTAACAGGAAAAGTGCTAAAGAGTTATGGTAATAGTAATATCTGGATGGCTGTGTGTGGTGGACTGTTTGTATATTGTGGTTCTTTTTGTCCTTTTTTAATCCTGAAGATGCTTTCAAATATGTTTTAATGCTTGTTCTATAGTAAGCTTTATGTCAGTGGCTCTAAACCAGCAGTTCCCAACCTTTTCAAGATGGCAACCCATTTTGACAATTCATTAAGACTTTAACAGCAACGAAGGGTCCTGTGGCACCTTATAGACTAACAGAAAAGTTTTGAGCATGAGTTTTCGTGAGCACAGACTCACTTCATCAGATGCGGGTCTTGGAAATCTGCAGGGCCAGGTATAAATAAGCCAGAGCAAGGGTAGGGATAACAAGGTTAGCTCAGTCAGCAAGGGTGAGGCTTACCACCAGCAGTTGATCTGGAGGTGTGAACACCAAGGGAGGGGAAGCTGCTTTTGTATTTAGCCAGCCATTAAGACTTTGTGACCCAAGGCAATTCAAAATTTATAAATCCTTGATTCTGTTTTATGCCCCCCCCGAACACTTTGATACCGCACAAACATTTCATCTGGATCTGCCCATACATATAAAATTCATATAATTGAAAGTAAATAAAACAATGTATATTCTAAAAAGTCTATTCACAGGGGGTCAGGACAGGTGTGTGTAGTGGTGCTGTGTGTAGGGGCAGTGTATGTGTAAGCATGTATGTGTATCTGAAAGCAGTCAATGCCAAGTGCATCAGAGGATGTGAACAGAACATGTAAGTTATCAGTGATCCATCCCCTTTCATCCACTCCCAACTTATGGCAGTCAGAGGCTAAGGATATCCAGAGGCATGGGGTTTTATCCCTGTCCATCTTGGACAATGTATTGGGTGGCTATTCTCTGAGCAAGCTGGGAGGCATCACTGAATCTGAGTAAGTCAAATTTGTATGCATAAGTAATAGAGACTAGTTGGCATTAAATACAGAGTGAACATAAAGAAGTTCATTGCTGTTATTGTTCTAACAAGTGTTTTTATGACATGGTTTTCTCCTGGATGTGAAGGTGGTGACAAATTCTGGGATTTTAAGAAATGTTTGAGTTCCTCAGCACTGGCTTCAGCCCTCTCCTCAGTGGCAGAGCTCCGGCATCAGCCCCCTGCACGTACCATACCTGGATATTGTACAACTTTACCATAAGTGTTTTGTGAATTTTGCTCCAAAACAATTGTATCTATACTTGACACATCATCTTGGCATAACTATCAGAGGGGTAGCAATCTTAGTCTGTATATACAAAACAACAAGAAGTCCTGTGGCACCTCATAGACTAACAGATTTATTGGAACAAAAAGCAGTCAAGTAGCACTTTAAAGACTAGCAAAATGGTTTGTTAGGTGAGCTTTCGTGGGACAGACCCACTTCTTCAGACCATAGTGGGTCTGTCCCACGAAAGCTCACCTAATAAACCATTTTGCTAGTCTCTAAAGTGCTACTTGACTGCTTTTTGTTTTGAAATTGTATAGATTTATTGTAGCGTAAGTTTTCATGGGCACGAGCATCTGAAAAGCGGATCTTTGCCTACAAAAGCTTATGCGCCAATAAATCTGTTAGTCTATAAGGGGCCGCAGGACTTCTTGTTTTGGCATAACTAATTCATGGTAAATGGGTTGTATATTTTAAAGGATACTTTTTATATTTGGTTATAGTTTAAGTGTATGCTTAGGGGGTGGATTAAGCCATTATACCGACTGTTTCTGTAGATCTTTTTATATATTTATTTTTAATTTAAAAACAAGTGTTACATTTCTGGGGTTTATGGTTGTGAAGCACTTTCCACTTCTAATGATTGCAGTGCTTTTTTCCTGCATTTGAAAACAGAATGAAACTAACTGTAGCAAGGTGTCAGTCATAGTTTAAGGCTGAGAGAGATCACCAAATCATCTAGTCTCACTTCCTGTATATCACAGGCCATGAACACCTCCTAGCCAATGTACAGTAAACCCAACCACCAACATTAGATTAAAATATTATAGCCCTAACCATACTAGAGTGCTACCCGCCAAAGGCAGAGAATGAGATGGGCAAAGGCCCCTGCAGTGACAGGCAAATGATTTTTGAGGTATGTCCAAATGATCCCAGCAAGTGATCCACACCTTCTGCAGTAGTAGGTGGAACTCCTTTCTTTTCTCCCAAGCCACTGTCAATCTGACTTGGATGGTAATCATTTGGCCAGTGGTTCTCAACCTATTTATGGCACACAATATATGACATGGACCACAGGTTGAGAACCACAGTGTACCCCGCACAAAATGTCCCACAGACCCCTGTGCCTAGTGCTTCCTGCCCTGAGATCCATCCACAGAGTGGGACCAAGAGCATGACAGTGGGGGAGGGGCACTGTTTTTTTCTAGCTTCTGAAAGTGAGCTGTGAGACAAAGCATTAGCTTTCGCACAATAAGATACATAATCCCTTCAGAGTAGTTTTAAAAAAAAAACTATTTGGCTCATACATTGTATTGAAAGAACACTACTTTTTAAAAAATCTTTAACGGGTGCAAAGAAAGAATTATTAAACTAAACAAAGTGACTCTCCTTACTCTGGAAAAAATCTGCCTCATTCATCAGAAGCTAAAAGTCACTTAGTATGGAGGATGCTAGGGTACTTATGGATTTAATCCTGAGCTGGAGAAGGAATGACCTATCCACCTAACTCTGAATAGGAGTGCTCTGCCTCTAATGTCTCTTCAGTATTCCTGAGCTGAAATATACATTCCACTAACCAAATTCAGTTTAAAACAAAAAGCAGTCAAGTAGCCCTATAAAGACTAGCAAAATAATTTATTAGGTGAGCTTTTGTGGGACAGACCCACTTCTTCAGACCATACCCATACTAGAACATACTCAATATTTAAGGCACAGTGCTACTTGACTGCTTTTTGTTTTGATAGTACATAGACTAGCATGGCTCCCTCTCTGTTACAAATTCAGTTTAGATGCTAGTAGTTCTCTAGCATGCCTTCACTACTGCTCATCTGGTAAGGCAGTATCATGCCCGTGTGCATGTGAATTGCCAGTTCAACAGGACCTACTTGTCCACCAAAAATGTTTCCATTAGTTAGTTTTCTGGTGGCAGTCAATACCAAATTAGAGCTACTTACTTCATTACATAAAGTATCTGCTGATATGAATGAGCATTTTGTTATCAAATGCTATTTTTGCTGTCTTTTCCCAGCTTCTCTTACTGATCAAATCTCAGATGAGTATTTGATAGATGCAGCTAATGGCCTCTAGACGTTTACCATTTAGTTTTTAGACAAATTAAAAATTGCATTCAAAAAGATAGCTAAGACTGTGAAGAAATGAAGTTTGAAGAAGTGCATACCAAACTGGAAGGCTTATTTGCTTTTAATATTATGTTACTTCACGGTCATTTAAAAACAGAAAAATCTCAATGCCAGATAGCCATTCTATGTCAGCAACAGTCATATCCCATCCTGAAAGGGATGCCTTTTAAGTAATGTGACAGCAACTTGTTTTACACATATTATATATTACATTTGTTACATTTTGTACCCGTTATATTGTCTTAAGAGATGATACTTTTATTTCTAATTCTTTTATGTAATGTACTTAAGGATTTGAAAATCTGCTAGCTAATTCACTGTACACAAATTTCTGGTGCCATAAAGCCTTTTACAGTAATGGTTCCATTTCTGGAAAGTAGATAAAATGTTCAAAATAAAATGGAAACAAAGCTAAGCTAACAGCCCATAGAGCAGCATTCCACAGAAAATGTCACAATCTGAATTCTTAGCCTTTTAGTATAGTTTCTGTAACTGCTGCCTTGACTCTTATCTTTTATGTAACCACAGTAACAAGACCAGTTTCCTTGTTCTATCTTCGCTACAGAAAAAATGCATTACAAGAAATTAAATAGTATTACAAACTTCATTTTATAAAGACATACATAGTAAATAACATTCCCTAAAATTCTGATTTGACTTTAAATTTAAATTCCTTACATTTTCAGTGAGACTGTTTTCTAACAACATTCAGAACTTGACCATTTCAGTCAAAATGGTAAAATCAGCTAAATTACTGTAATCTGGTGCTAAATTGTCCATCATTCACCCATTCCTTCAAAAATTGTTTCAGTTGTCTCTTTAATTCGTTAAAGGAAACAAAAATACAACTTATTCTCTAATACTTTGTCAACAAGCCCTATATATGTGCTAATAAATTGATCTGTGAACTCATTTTCCTTCAAATCTCCCTTTAGAACTGACCTTTGATATCTAGTTAAACCTAAAACAATTTGCTGGTGTGCTGAGACCACAGCTCATCAGACTGATCAACACTGTCTGTTTCCTTGTACAGTAGACCCCTGACTTATGTGAAGGTTGTGTTCCTGGCAACCCCACATAAGCTGAATTTTCGTGTAACTTGGAGAGCCAGGAAACTGATGAGCGCAGCAGCGTTGGTCAGTTTCCCATCTCCTTTGAGCATCAGGGGGAGCTGGGAGCTAGTCTCCAGCTCCCCACTGTTCACAGGAGAAAGTTTTCTGTCTCCTTTGAGTGCAGAGAGCTGGAGCCTGGCTCCCAGGAAACTGTCTCCTGTGAGAGATGGGGAGCCGGAGCTTGTGCTGGTCAGATTCCTCCCTCCCTGAGTTACCCAAAAATTCAACTTATGTGGGGTTGCCAAGTACGCAACCACCACATAAGTCGGGATTTTACTGTACAAGGAAACATAGACAGTATTGATCAGCCTGATAAGCGGCAATCTCAGGAAATTGTCTCCTGTGAGCCATGGAGAGCTGTGAGCCAGGCTTCAGCTCCCCTCACTCATAGGAGCCAAGAAACTGAGCAGCACCAGCACTGGTCAGTTTTCTGGCTCCCACAGTGAGGGGGGGAGTTGGGAATCAGGCGGCAGCCTGGCTCTGAGCTCCCCTCCGCTGGCGGGAGCTGGGAAACTGACCAGCACATCACTAGTGAGTTTCCTGGTTCCCGCCAGCAGAGGGGAGCAGGAAGCCAGGCTGCTGCTTGGTTCCTGGGAACTGGGCAACCACTCCTGTCAGGGGCAGCAAGACTCAGGCTGCCGCTCCTGACAGGAGCGGTTTCCCCACTCCTGTCAGGGTGGCAGTCGTGCTAACCCTGGATATGCACACTTGTGTTGTGTGTATCTTGGGGTTTCACGAAACTTCACTCCACTTGATCTTTCTTTATCCACCTGTAGTCTTTTTCTTATACTTACTGTAAATTTTCTTGGTCAGGGATTATTTTTATTGTTCTGGGTTCACGCAATGCTGAACACAATGGGGTCTTGATCAGTGACTAGGGCTTCTAATTGCTGTGATAAATTAAATAGGTGTTCAAGCTCCATCCACAATCCTAAATGCTACTCACGACTCCAAAGTTACGAAGTGTTTCTGCAGAAATGATTAACATTATCATCCTTGATGATCAATTACATTATCATTAATAGTCAGCATCAACCATTTATTGACATGGACAGCAAGTTGGTGACACAGAGTTGAGAGGCATAGTCAATACAAGGCAAATAGTAATATTCCACGTGAACATCTGGATGATCTTGAAATCTGGTGTGACAGACATAGTAGCAGACTTTCCCTGCTCCTTCAAGGCAGGAACAGAATTGTCAACTGAGGAAGGGCTTCTTTTCACTGTATGGGAAATCCTCCCTTCTTTTTGACTCCCAGCAAAGTTATGTGTTTCGCAGATCCATAGAGCACCCAAAAATGATTAATTTATTGAGTTTAGAGTTTCAGGGATCGTTCTTTTGCCAAGCTTTATTTTCAGCCCCTTCAGGAGAATATCATTTTACTTTCACAAGGTGCTCGTTCTGATCCATTTAAGGTGGCAGATGAATGCACCAAAAAGAAGACTACCTTAATGTGTGAGAGCCTGAAATGCTTTGCTCTTCTAATCTCCTGTGTGGATGGGAAACTGCCCTCAAATTAAGCATTTGCTGCAGCTTTTGCTGCTGCTGTATGTTATGCATAGGCTACCTGCATGTGGTAATGTCTCATTGTCAAAGGATCATTTTAGGAAGATCAAAGACCTCAAATGTACCTTTTAAAAATTCCCTTTGCCACAGGCTTGGTCTCTGATGCCTCACTGGATGCTTGTAGCTACAGCTATGCTAATTAATGTTGGTGCAAGACTGTACCATGGAGGTCCTGCCAAATGAATTGCTGAGCCAAGCAATTAATGGTTCTGCTCAGATCACTGAGGGCAAATATCCCGATGCATTATTGTATAAAACCAGAATCTAAATTGAAGGAAAAAAGTTCCATTCCCCCTGCCCCCATCTAGCCTTGAGAGGAAGGAACACAAACACTAATACAAAAGTGTTAGTCTTCTCCTTCCTCTGGAGAATGACTTAGCATTACTTGCTGACGGATTTAAACCGTACTAGTGTACAATAAAATTTCAGTCAGAAACCGGGCTACAGGAAACTCAGTTTGTAAGAGCTGGATTTGGTGATCAAATGGAAACCACATAGGCTGCCAGAGATCAAACCAAATCTACATTTGTGAGCAGCCAATCAAGTCAGTGATTTACTGAGGACACAAATCCAGAATTTACTCAGAGTGCCATAACTAGGCAAGATGGCTTTAAAAAAAGTACTGGCTGCCTGGCTGATTGGACAGAAGCAAAATAAAAGCAATATTTTTAATAATCAAATATTAAAAAGAAGACTGCCAGGGAATTTCCATGTGTTTTACACTTCTTTGAAAATTGTAGCTGTTATAGTAAATTCCAGAGAGAACTGTTAACGGATTTAGGTAAATATAGGTTGAACCTCTCTATTCTGGCACCCTTGGGACCTGAGCAGTGCCGAATGAGAGAATTTGGCAGACCATGGGAATTCAATGTCTAGTTGCATTACCAATGCTTCCGCTACTTACTGGGCTCTTAGAAGACATTTAGGCGTAAACTACAGCAATTAACAGCACAGAACAGTGAGAGCCAAAAATGGTGACTGTAAACAAACTTCATAGGGCCATGGGAAACTTGGCCACAACCGTGATAAGTGGTTGTCCATCTAACTAAAATAACGCCGTGTTACACAAAAACAAGAAGTCCTGCAGCCCCTTATAGACTAACAGATTTTTTGGAACATCAGCTTTCATGGGCAAAGACCCGCTTTGTCAGATGCATGTAGTCTACGTGCATGTAACAAAGTGGGTCTTTGCCCATGAAAATTTATGTTCCAAAAAAAATCTGTTAGTCTATAAGAGGCCATGGGCCTTCTTGTTTTTGCAGATACAGGCTAACACGGTTGCGTCTCTGATACATGCCATATTACGGGTGTTGCCAAATGAGAGAGTGCCAGATTACACAGGTTCAACTTGTATAACTGCCTTGCATGTAATATTTTTGACACAGTATTTAGTAGACAAAAGTAGACTTTTTGTATTTAATTGCTTTTTTATTATTTCTGATTTCTCTGACAATATTTACCAGACATTTTTTCTTTCTGCTTGTACTGTTCTCTGGAGATAAAAATATAATGAGGCAAAAATCTCATTGCTGCCCTTGCAATAAGATTCTCAGTCCTGGCAGGAGATGATAATTAACAATAACAGTGAGGAGTATAAAATAAGGCAATGTGTGGTTTTTTTCCCTTTCTTTTTCTTTTTTGAATGAGTACATTTTTTTTAATATATATAAAAAGATATTATTTGTGATCCACCTGCTGATTCATGGGGTGACAGTATTGTTCAGTTTGGCTTACCATGTATTCTTGTGTGGAACCAAATCCCCTTTCCGTCTTACAAAATCCCCCAAGCTCCCTGTCCCCTTTCTTCCTCTTTTTAAATCTCACATTAAAAACCTTCTTTTTCTTTATAGGCTGCAGTGTCATTTTCACTCTGAACTTTTTAGTGATGTCCTGTGGACAAACACTGCATAAATTCCAGTGAATCACAGTACAAGAACTTTTAATTAGATTGAAATGTGAACATTTACAATATTAAGCCTAACTTTTTAATCAGTGCAACTTGTGCTTCTACAATTATTGTACCCATTCAGCTCATAAGAAGAGGTCAGTAAAAGTTTGTTTTAAACAATTAACACAGTCATCCAAAGCACAGGATTGGTGGTGATGGGGGACTTCAACTATCCAGACATCTGTTGGGAAAATAACACAGCAGGCCACAGCTTATCCAAGAATTTCTTGGAATGTATTGGAAACATTTTTTTTATTTCAAGACGTAGAGAAAGCTACAGGGGGGAAGGCTGTTTTTAGATTTGATTTTAAAAAATAGGAAGGAACTGGTTGAGAATTTAAAAGTGGAAGACAGCGTGTGTGGCAATGGCATAGAAGTGCTTAATAATGTCTTTGTTTTGAATTTCACCACAAAAGTTGATGGCAATTGGATACCTACAATAGTGAATGCTGGAGAAAAGGAGGTAGTTCAGAAATTTAAAACAGGAAAAGAACAAGTTAAATGTCTCTTGGAAAACAAACCAGCAGTCAAGTAGCACTTTAAAGACTAACAAAACAATAGAAATTTCTTACAGGTCATAGATCTCCATTCCAAACAGCTAAATGTAGTGCCTCGCATGTTGAATAGCAACAGAGTGCTACATGACTGCTGGTTTGTTTTGTTAGAATACAGACAAATGCGGCTACCTCTCTGTTACTTTCTTAGAAAAGTTAATGTGTTCAAGTCACCAGGGCCTGATGAAATGCATCCCAGAATACTGATTCTAGGAGGTATCTGAGCCATTAACGGTCATCTTTGAAAAGTCACGGAAGATGAGAAAGATTCCAGAAGACTGGAAAAGGGCAAATATAGTGCTCATCTATAAAAGGGAAATAAAAGCAACCCAGAAGACTACAGACTAGTCAGCCTAACTTCTGTGCCAGGAAAGATAATGGAGCAAATAATTAAGGAATCCATCTGCAAACATCTGGAAAATAATAAGGTGATAAGTAACAGTCATTATGGATTTGTCAAGAACAAACTTGTCATGTCAAACATGTCAATCCAACTTGATAGCTTTCTTTGATAGAATAACAAGTGTTGTGGACAAGGGGGAAGCAGTAAACATGGTGTGACTAGATTTTAGTAAAGCATTTGAAACAGTGTCACATGACTTTTTTATCAATAAACTAGGGAAATACAATGTAAATGTGGCTACTACAGAACCCTGTGTTCAGAACCCTTGCAAATGTTTTTCGTGAATGTGGGAGGGCAGGGGGGCTCGGAGCCCCAGAAAGTGGCAGCCATGGGCACTCCCTGCCCATGGCCCTGGGGAAGTGAAGGTCGCTGGCTCTCCCCACCCGGGGTAGCAGTGTCTGCCAGCTCTCCTGGTCCTGGAGTCCCGGGGAAATGAGGCCACTTGGGAATAACTGAATTCGCAAATGTGGCACTTGTGAATGTCAGGACTCTACTGTATATGGTGAGTGCATAGCTGGTTTGATAGCTGTTCTTACAGTGCTTCACAGTCAGGCTAGAAGGGCATAATAAGTGGAGTTCCACAGGGATTATTTTTGTCACCAGTTGTGTTTGATATCTTCATCAGCAACTTAGATAATGGCATATAGAATATGCTTATAAAATTGGCAGATGATACCAATTTGAGAGTGGTTGCACACGCTTTGGAGGGTCAGGTTATAATTCAAAATTATCTGGACAAACTGGAGAAATTGTCTGAGGTAAATAGGATGAAGTTCAGTAAGGACAAATGCAGTTTGTGGACAAGCACTCCCCATAGGTAGGAACAATCAGTTTCACATATACAAAATGGGAAGCGACTGTCTAGGAAGGAGTACTATAGACCTTAGGGGTCATAGTGGACCACAAGCTGACTATGTATAGACAAAACAAAGCAGCAGTCATGTAGCATTTTAAAGACTAACAAAATAATTTATTATGTGATGAGCTTTCGTGGGACAGACCCACTTGTTCAGATCTATAGCAGTGGGTCTGTCCCACAAAAGCTTACCACCTAATAAATTATTTTGTTAGTCTTTAAAGTGCTAGATGACTGCTGTTTTGCTTTGTTAGAATACAGACGCACACAGCTACCTCTCTCTTACTATGAATTGACAGTGCGATGCTGTTGCAAAAAAGCAAACATCGTTCTGGAATGTATTAGCAGGGGTGTTGTAAGCAAGACCTGAGAAGTAATTCTTTTTAAAAAAAAAAAAATAAATAAACTATGGAGATACACATCTCGTAGAGCTGGAAGGGACCTCAGGAGGTCATCAAGTCCAATCCCCTGGCCAAGCACTATCCCCCCCCCGCCTTTTTTAAAATCCATTTGCTTCAGATCCCTAAATAGCCCCCTCAAGGATTGAGCTCACAACCCTGGGTTTAGCAGTCCAACGTTCAAACCACTGAGCTATCCCTCCACCTTGGGGGGGAAAGAACGATCCCTCAACTCTCTTCCAGTTCTAGTGTCCGTTTATTCTTTGAAATGTTTTAGTTCTAATAGATTGATACTCACATTGTAACCAAGGTGTTTTCTCTGAATACTGGCAACAGCAAAGGGATATCAACTTGTGCGCAAACACTATGGTAAAAAGTGGCATTGCAAAATCCTAAATTAAGACAGTGGGTCTTGAATTCCTGTTTTGCTTGTTTTCTTAAGCGGCTTCAGTTCTGCTGCTCTTGGAGAACATGGGGTTTTTTTATGTTGTACAGTGTCGAGCCTTCTGGGTTCCTGGTGCATGATTAAGGCTGCTATGTGCTATGATTGTACAAATAACATAATAAGGGGAAAGTGAGATAGAGATTGGGTGTGTCCGCATGCACAAGAGGTGTGAAGTGTCAAAGAGCTTCAAAGTGATGAGAATGTTGGTGAGTGTGATCCAGAGCAGTGAGGAGAAGTGAAGGGAACAAGAGATGGGAATAACAGCTTCCCCCCCTCCAACATTCAGACTGGGAGCTTTCAGTGATTCTTGTGCCTCTCAAGTGAATTGGCCTCTCCATTGCCTGGCTGATCAGTCAATCAAACTGAGAAAATGAAGCTGCTGCTGCTGCTGCTTGTGATTGCTGCTATTTCTACCAGATGTCAGTTTGACATGCTGCCACCATGTATCCACCACTGTCATGTAATTTATATATGTTTAATACAAAGTATGTCTTGTGCGGTGTCATTATATACACTGCAGTCAGCTAGACATTAATACCTCAGTGGATTGTTTGCGTTATCGTATGTGAAGTTATGAAGTTTGGCTGTTTATATGCTATTGCATAGGCAGCCTTTCAGGCACAACAATAAAAAGGCCAAACGGTAGATAAAAATCAATGATTACAAAAAATTAAAAATGTATTTTTTTCATTTAAATTGGTTTTGTTTTTTTAAAATCATTAATAAAATACTAAATTTCTGATTTGAAAATAGTTACAATTACATTTCATCACAAACAAGATTTGCCTACACTTTCAGTCTCTTAAACATGAATTAATGGCTCTAGTCTGTCCAACCTAACTACCAGACCTTCCTTTTGAACATTTTGAGCTTTTAATTGCTGTTCCTCAGAAGACCAAAGTAATATGCAAAGAAAGATACAGGCTGGATAGGATTGTTACTGTTCTATACTTATGTTGTGATAGACCAGACCAAGCACAGTGGAGGAGTTAAAGACATTGTCTTGAAAACATACAGATACTTAAAAGGGAAGGACTTGGAACATAGAAAGGAACAAGAGAGCAGACTGGAAAGAAAAAGGGAGGACATTCAGCATGCACACAGCTTCCTATGTTGCTACATGCTTTTGCCACAGAAAAACTGTCATGGATTCTGGGAGTCAGAGAGAATTACCTCGGAATACTTTGAATTAGTTTGTTCTTTGGGTCAAAAAGGAAAATGTCAAGTGTAAGCAGTGCGAGAAGAAGATGCAGAGTGCAGGTGGAAGAATGAAACGTCATAAGGAAAATTGGTTATGGGGAGAAAATCACGTAGACATATTTGAAAAGCATGCGGATCAAATGGTTAGAAACGTAAAAGGTTCATTTTGTAATGCATCATTTTTCAAGACTCTCTTTTAGCACTGTGATTTAACAGGTAAATTCCCAAAGTTGTCTGGTATGTTGGGTGTTGCTAGAAAAAAAATTATTCTAGCTAATCTTTATGGCCTGTTTAATGAGTTAACTAATTTTAGAATTTACCAAGCTTTAAGACTTGTTTAATTAGTTAAATAGGTTTAGAATATACGCTCATCCCTCGTTAAATGAGTACTTTATTTACTACTACTCATTTAAACAAGGGACACATATACCTACTTTAGTTCACTCAACAAGTGAACTCCCCCTCGCGCTAATAGGAACCTAACCACCTTCCCATGACTCCAACCTCCTGTAGTCTGACACACACACTCCCTGCTGGCCCGGCAGCCCCAACCTGCTGCAGCCTGCCCCACACTGCTGACCCTGCACGCCCCAAACCACCGCAGCCTGACTTCCCCCTGCTGGCCCTGCAGCCTGCCCCCCACTGCTGTCCCCGCACACCCCAAACCACCGCAGCCTGACTCCCCCCTGCTGGTCCCGCAGCCCCAACCTGCCATACCCTGACTCCACCGTGGCCGGCCCTGTAGCCCTAAACTGCGGCAGCTAGACCCCCCTGCTGGCCCCAAACTGTGGCAGGCTGAATCCCCCACAGCCTGACCTCTCCCTCCACGCCGGCCCCTTGGCCCCAAACTGTGGCATCCTTAACCCCTCCACCAGCCCCACAGACCTAAAGCACTGCAGCCTAAACCCCACCTGCCAGCCCTGCACATCCCAAACTGCCGCAGCCTGGACCCCCCATCCGTCCATCCATCCCCCCACAGACCCAACCTGCCACCAGATTTTAACCCTCCCTACACTCACAGCCCCAGACTGTGTCCCCAGCCTTTAACCCTCCCCAACCCAAGGTTCACTTATCTTTCAAAAGCAGGGCCACATGCTGCCACTTCTTCCCCGAGTTAGGAACACTAGGAACCAATCGGAGACCTTTACATGTATTTTAATGGTAACTTAGTGTTCCTCTTACGAGTTTTTGCCTGCGAGCAGGAAGTTGGGAACCCGTTGTGCTCATATAGTGAGGGATGAGTGTAGTACAGAAAGCTGCAGTAAGAGAAATGTGAGATGTTAGCTGCCACTGTGTGTCATTTTTCATTTTATATAATATGTATATCTATCTGTAAATGCCCTTTATTATGGAACATCATGTTCAAAGACCATAAAGATGTTGCCACAAGTCTGTTTCCTGTTTTACTTACGCAAAACCCAGCTTTCCTAAGAGTATCCCATCCTATACTTGTTTTCTCAAAAAACAAAAGTGCCAGTTAGTTCAGTGCGGTTTACATGAAAATGAAGTGCACTCTGTGCACAGTCAGTCTTAGCTTTTTTGGTAACTTGGAATTAGATTTGCATCCTTGCTGGAAAAAAAATATATAAATGGTTAACTGAATAATACAGTGAGAAGGACTATTCAGAATTATTTTTGAATTTTGTTTCAGGATCCTGTTAGACATAAGAGACTATCTGCAACACTTCAGAGTCATCTATTGTTACTTTTAGCCACAGTGCTGCAATTGCATGTATTTCAGTGGATCGGTATCAAGCAAAAGAATTTATTCGAGTAAAACTACCACTATGGATGGCTTTGTAATAAAGACCAGCAAATACCAATAAGACACTATAGATAAAAAGATTGCTTTCTTGCTTGATTTTTTTTTTTTATGCTGCAAAGTCTCCTTTCGTATTCTTAACAATAAACACCTTCAGTGACATGGATGAGTCTTTATGACCAGGCTACACTCCACCTGGGCCAGCAGACATTGGTGGATAGTTGCTAGATACTGTATATAAGAAGATACTTGAACAGTGTGCAAGAAATGCTAAGGAGAAATTTGCCAGTTTAAGCCATGATGGGTGGAGCAGTGTACACAATGATTCAGTAATGCATGACTGTATGACAACAGAAGATGGGGTTGTATATCTTTCAGGAACAGTAGATACTTTGGGAAATGCCCACACAACAGAATATTTGGAAGATATGTTAGGGAAAGCTGTAGTAAACTGTGACCAAAAATTCAACTGTTGTGTGGTTTTGTCACAGACAATGCTGCAAACAGGGAAATATGAGAAGGTATTAGAAGAAGAAATAGCAGTATGCTCCTTGATAATGTATAGTTGCCTGCAATGCCCATTTAATGCATCTTTTAGCAAAAGACTTAGATACATCATCTTCAGGAATAAAAGGAAATGCTTCCCTAACCACTATTTTGCTGCAGCTTCAGTAAAGAGAGCATGAGGATCCAAACCAACTCTCCCTCAAAATGTTTAATGGAATTTGGTAGTTGTTTTGAACAATTTGCTAAGAATTGTCCTGTTTTCATAAAACTTTGTGAAGAAAACTGTGATTAATTAGATGGAAGTATCTTATCCTAAGTATCTAATATTGGATTGAAGAATGGAGAGGATATGGGTAGCTCAGTGGTTTGAGCATTGGCTTGCTAAACCCAGGGTTGTGAATTCAGTCCTTGAGGGCGCCATTTAGGGATCTGGGGCAAATAAATTAAAAAGGGAATGGTGCTTGGCCCTACCAAGAGGTCAGGGGACTGGACTCAATGACCTCCTGAGGTCCCTTCAAGCTCTATGAGATATGTATCTCCATATATTACTTAGTATGCTGAAATCTGTTATCTAGAGCAGTGTTTCCCAAACTTAAAACATTCATGTACCCCTTTTGGGACTTGGCCTTATCAGCATACCTCATTTCCTAGTGCTGTTTTGTTGCTTATCTCCTAATTTTTAGTAATTTATTTTCTGTCGCATAGCCCTTGAAATCCTTTCAAGTACTACCAGTGGTACACAGACCCCACTTTGGGAAACACTGGTTTATGGATTTGAACAAACTTCAGAAGAATTGCTGCTGCATTGTTGGTGCTATTGAAATTTGAAGGTACTTCAAGAAACATTGACAAAAGAAATACCTCACCAGAAAGTTAAACCAAGGGCAACAAAGAAGCAAATGGATCAAACACAAACTCCGCCTCCTTTTCTTGTAAACGTTCTTCTCTCTCTCACACGCACGCACGCATGCACGCACGCTCGCACGCCTAACTTCTGAAGAGGATAATGCTGCCCTGGCATGGCCATCTCACAATCACTCCTCAGTTATGCCAGTCATGAATAAATTCTAGGGCTGGAGCAAAACCATACAATCAATACATGTTTATTGATCATGTTTTGAGCATGGTTACTCTGAATTGGTGGGAATCATTAGCTAGGCACCTTGAAACAGAGATCCTTCAGTTGCTAAAGCAACTTTTCATAGCAATAGCTTCGTCTCCAGGCACAGAGAGAATATATTCATCATTTGGTATTTATTCATATGTCTAAGAAATTGATTGGGGTTGAAAGAGCAGGAATATTCTTCCTTCTGTTTCAGTCTGAGAATCAGTCTGACTTTTGGGAGTAGGAGTAGGGAAATGAGAGCTAGTTGTAGAAATTTAAGGACACGGTACAGTTAGTGTTCTGAGGACTTGTCCTTTAGAATTTATAATATTTAAAATAATAAAAGAAAGAGTTTAAGGACTGCTGTCAGCCAACAACTCAGGAGACTGCTGCAATTGCAAATGTGAACCATACATGTAATATTTGAATAGTAACAGAGAGATAGCTGTGCTGGTCTATGTACTATGAAAACAAGAAAGCAGTCCAGTAACACTTTAAAGACTAACAAAATAATTTATTAGGTGACAGGCTTTCGTGAGGACAGACCTACTTCATCAGGTCATAGCCATACCAGAACAGATTATTATTATTTTTGGTTCTCTGTGCCTTAAATATTCAAAGGTTGACAAATCAGAAAAATTATCATCAAGGTAAGCAAATCAGAGAGCAGAGGGGCAGAAGGGGGGAATCAAGAATTAGATAAAGCAACATGTAACATTTGAGATTTAGCTTAATAAAATATAAGCACTGTTGTGTTTGTACCTGTGATTTAGTTCTTACCATTCCTAATGTACTGCTGCATTTGCAGCTTGAAATAGGGAATGAGTATTATGTACTACTTCCTACATTAATGCAAATCAAGTTATCTTAAAAAATTATACAAAGTATTCCTTCCTAGATATTGTAAAATGCTGTGCTGAGCTGTAAATTAATAAGTTTTAATTATCAGATTTGACCCATTGTTTAAGAAATATGTGAAAAAGTATCAGAGGCAAACTTGATTTAAATCAATGATTTTTTTTTCTTTGTGATTTTAAGTCAATGATTTAAATCATCTCAGTTGAAATCAATCCACCCTGCCAAACAATGTTAATGGCTTATTGAGGAAATGTTCACAAGCACGAGGATTATCCCAGGAACTGTACACAATAGAATCATTTCAGAGAGAGCACTACAACAGTAGAAATTGTTAGACCTAAATCACAGCAAAAGAACTTTCCAGCAAGTGCGAAGAAAAAAAGGAGGAAATGACATCATGGGCGGGACCTCAATCTCCCTACAGTACCACACCTTAAGAACAAAGACTGAAGTGTAGGAAGTGTGATGGTCCCAGACTGGAGGGATCTTTTTTTGCCTGTGTGTAAGAACCTGGGAAAGGAGAAGCAACTTGTGCCTTAAGAGTCTGTCAACCTGTTTATCACTCAGCGTGATAATTTGCTAATGTTTATCCGTCTAGAGTGCCAAATTCAGCTTGTGGGCTCTGTTTATTTGCTATGGTAACCTGCTTTATTCTTTTTATATCTCTTATCACTTAAAAATCTACCTTCTTCTAGTTAATAAACTTGTTTTTGTTTATTCTAAAACACAGTGGAAGGCTGTGCGTGCCTTCCTTCATATTGAGAGAGGGGGCAGACTTCACAATGGGCTCGTGTGCACTTGCCCCCAGCTTCAAAGGGGGCATGTTAATCAGGGCAATGGGAGATTACTAATGAACGGCTGTGGCAAATATGCAGCACTTCATTAGGCCTATTCTCCCCTGCGGCAACTTTAAAGTGTCATATTGCGAAGTGCTGGCATGCGTGTAAGCAGTGGGCACTTTGAAGTGCCCGTGGACTTCAAAGTGCCTTTACCAAAGTGCCCTTACTCCTCAAAATTTTGGGGGAGTAAAGGCACTCAAAAGTAGCGTGGGCATTTTGAAGTGCCGGTGGTACACACTGCCAGCACTTCGAAGTCTGACACTTCATAGTTGCCATGGGGGAGAACTAGCCTAATGCAGTGCTGCCTATTCACCACAGACTTCATTAGTAATCTCCCATCACCCTGATTACCATGCTCCCTTCAAAGCTGGGGGCAAATGTATACCCAGCCAGGCAGTGTAAACTTGCCTCATTTAGTAACAGTAGCAAGATAGTTGTATCATTGAGTGCATGCATTTTCAGCTGTAGTTCCTGAGGTCAGTAGTGCAAAGGATGTCTCTTGAGGCATCTAGACAAGGTTACAAGTAATGTTGGGGGAGAAGCTGCTGGTGATGATACATATCGGTGCCAGTGATGTGGGGGTAGAGAAGAGGTCCTGGAGGCCAATCAGGATAGTTAAGTCCAAAGCAGACTGAAGTGTTACAAAGAGGTGTCTCAAAACTGGATGACTGGATAATAAAATGGCATATGAAATCAGTATTGATAAAGTAATACACATTGACAAACACCCCAACTATACATGCAAAATGAAAGGGTCTAAATTAATTGTTAACATTCAAGAAAGTGACCTATTAGTCATTGTGGATAATTCTGTAAACACAACTGCTCGATGTGCAGAAGCAGTCAAAGTTAACAGAATATCAGGAGCCATTAAGAAAAGGCATTTTTAAGAAGATAGAAAATATCATAGATCACTATTAAAATCCATGGTATGCCCACCCGTTGAATACTGTGAGCACTGCTGGTTGCTCCATCTGAAAAAAGATATACAGTAAAAGCTCGTTTATCTTGCACCTGGATAACCAGCACAGTGCGATAACTGGCATGCAGTGGCTGCTGGGTTGGCTGACTGGACGGTGGCAGCAGGGTTGGGGCAGCTGGTGCCCTGCTCCACTGTCCAGCACTTTTAATTATTCATCACCACCCAGTTTTCGGGGGGTGTCAGTTATTAGAGATTTTTCCTGTATTAGAACTGGAAAAGGTACAGATAAGTGGGGGGGGGAAATATTAGAGCTATAGAACAGATTCCTTATGAGGCAAGATTTTAAAAAACTAGGAGTTTTCAGGTTGGAAGAGAGACAGCTAACAGGCAATAAAATAGAGACCTATGAAATCATGACTAATATGGAGAAGGTAGCTAAGAAAGTGCTATTTACCCCTTCATGAAACACAAGAACTAAGGGTCGCACAATGAAATTAATAAACAAAAGGTTTAACACAAATAAAAGGAAGTACTTCTTCACAAAAAATGCAGTCAACCTGTGGAACTCTTTGCCATGGTTGTTGGTAAGGCCAGAAGTATAACTGGGTTTTAAAAAAGAATTACATACAGTAGAACCTCAGTGTTACAAACACCTCGGAAATAGCGTAACTGATTAAGACATCGTAGTTCTTTCAAAAGTTTACATCTAAACATTGACTTAATACCGTTTAGAAAATTTATCATGCAGAAGAAAAATGCTGTTTTCCTGCTTTTACTAATTGTATTTGACACAGTATTATAGTAACAGAGAGGTAACCGTGTTAGTCTGTACTCCAACAAAACAAAGCAGCTGAAATGTAGCACTTTAAAGACTAACAAAATGATTTATTTGGTGATGAGTTTTCATGGGACAGACCCACTTCGTCAGATCAATTTCATTTCCAATACAGAATAATGTTTATAAGTACAGAGGACTAAAAACGATAAAAACTGACAAATCAGATAGGATAGAAGGAAGGGAGTGAGAGGTGGGGGGATGTTATCTCAGACAATACTATGCTGTATTTTCTTCTCCCCAACACTCCACAGTCATTTCCCCCACCCCCACCCCACTGACTGATTTGTATAATCCAGTTCCAAGTGAAGTGTATGGCTGACTGGACAGTTTGTATACAACTCTGAGGCTGTGTTCACACTAGCCCCATGGTTATCAGCCTGAGTAGAGAATACTAATGAAGTGTGTGATGAATATGCAGCACCTTACTAGGCTAATTCTCCCAGCAGCAACTTTGAAGTGCCGTTACTCCCAAAAATTTTGGGGAGTAAGGGCATTTCAAAGTTGCACAGGTACTTGGAAGTGCCCCTGGCTACAGGGCATGCCGGTGCTTCCAAGCTTGCAACTTCACAGTTGCCACCAGGAGAAGTAGCCTAAAGAGGTGCTGCATATTCATTGCAACACTTCATTAGTATTCTCCGCTCAGGCTGAAGAAGAAGGGGGCTAGTGTAGACACAGCCTGATATTTGTAACTCTATGGCAAGGATATCAATGGCTACTAACCAACATGATCAGGATGCTTCACCATTCTGTGGGTCTCCTGAACCTCTCACTGCCAGAAATTGAGAACAGACAGCATGGAATGGATCACTCAGTAATTGCCTTGTTGGTTCATTGCCTCTGAAACATCTGTCACTGGCCACTGTGGAAAGACAGGATGCTAAGCTAAATGGACCATCGGTGTGACCCCATATGGACATTTTTATGTTCTTATGTATTTGGTCGGGGGTAGAAATTTTCTATTTTTGTTATCACAGATATTTCTAGATATTTTACTAAATGATGTAGTTCAGCTATTTGTACAATCAAAGTTTTTTTTCCTCTGTCAGCCAATATTATTTCATAAGCTTAATCAGAAATTGGTGCTCCTCTTTGCTGTGTTGTACAAAGACAAAACAGCTAAAGCAGAAAGCAGCTTCTCAGAAGGTATTGGGGAAACTTGTTCTTATTCTGGTGTTTCAGTAGGGAAGTTGAGCAGTGATGCTCTAGAGTTCAAATTGCAGAATTTGCTTAGGGGCTTGTTTTAAAGGAACCTTTCATCAGTTTTAACAGTAGTAGTCTTGAAGCAGATATTGTCTCTGGCAGAGCTTAGTAGCTGTTGTCACATTTGGCTTATTGTGAAGCCTAAGTAGGAAACCAAAATAGAACTATAGTTAAAGAATGTGTGTCTAGAGAAGGTTATATACTTATTCATGTGATAGCTGCCAAACAGAAATTTGGAGACACCTGCTATTAAATAAGCTGTTTCTAGACTGGTATAGTGGTGCCTTGTTTAAGCAAACCATTTTATTTACTTGCTAAAATATTTAGTTTTTCTTTGTATTAGAAAGTTCCTGCATATGTACATAAGTTGAAATTAGAGTATGTGTGGTATATAGTTTAGTTTAAATCTACAAATATGTCCTATTCATATTTTCTGTTTTCCACTTTCAGTCATCTCGGGTTACAGCTCTTCAGAAAAAGGTTGATCTTCTTTGTTATGGGAGAAAGTAGTTTCCCTTCTTTCCAGTATTTTCAGAAATGTTTGAATTGTGCTAATTTATACAATCACCATTCAGAAAGCTAAACATGACTGATAACAGAAGTTGAAAATGGAAATGTTTGGGCAACCTTAATTGTAGCTCTCATTCTAACCATATCTGTATTACTGTGGAGAGTTTTGGCCTGTTGTACAGCCTTCTTTGCTGAACATAATTGGGTTAAATGTATAGCCTGTTGCAGAATTTTATTGTTTTTGAGAGCCATTAAAATATTTGTGACAAATTTTAAGAATAGCCAGTAAGCTGCCCATAATAGTCTGAGTTGGACAATGAAGATCTAATATATGTGAAGGTATTGTCATCAGTTTGTGTACACTTGAACGTTTGCTTAATCAAATGAGAAGTAAATAATCAGTGTTACTTAATGAAGTCAAATTTGTTTTGTTTTGTACTGTTCCAGCTTGAGTGTGCATAAAGGAAAAAAAACAGCTTTGATACCTTTCTCTATTTTCAGTGCCAAGGCACACTTTAATTCTATAATATATATGTATGAATCTATATATATCATAATTTAAATTCAGTCCCAGTAAAGACACACACTTGTCCTGAACCCATAATATTTCAGCCTATAGTCTCACTAGAACTCATATAACAATTAGGTCCTACTTTAATCAGTACTTGGCTTTCGTCTCATACCTTCCAATTATGTTGATGACAGACAAGTGGCCCTGATGATTTGGTAGATGGCTTTCTGGCCTCTGAGTCTGTATTAAACCAGTACTACAGGTGGGTGCCTTATTGCAGGAAAGATGGGCTTTGAGACTGAACTACAGGCTCAGACTTTTGCAAGAGCAGTGTGTCTGAATCCCGGATTAATTCCAATTCTGGAAACTGCATTCAGCCTGCCTAAATAATCATTATAAATTAGATTGGATTAAGGTGAAGGGGTTTTTTTGGAACAGGGGCTGTCTTGTGTTTGTAGTGCTCAAGTACACTTGTGGCATTAGTTAAATACTTAACAATCAGTTGCTCAGAGTTCAACCCGCACAAGTGGCAACACTTTGTTGGAGAAATGATTGCCAGGTAGATCTGTTTGTGTAGCTTGACTTCCACCACTGTGGGTAATGAGTTATATTCACTATATGTCAATTAGGTAGATGGTGGCCAGTCGGAACTTTTGTGCCCAGTAATGTTTCTCACTCTGCCCTTTTTGCAGGTTTTCTACAGTCTGTTTCTTAATGTTTCTTTTGTCTTAAGTCATCTCTGAGACATTAGCATCAGCAGGTAGGAGGGCTACAAATTAGATGATCTCAGATTTCTCAGGAGTAGAAGAAATTGGGCTACTTCTTGTTCACGTGTAACGTGCTCTAATTGGGAGCTTACTGTCTACCATGCTGGTAGCTAACATAAGAACAAAATGTTCCTATCTTCTGTTCATTTTCTGGGGTTGATAACATCAGTTGGACTTTCTCTCTAGCAGCCCTTCTGCAGCTTTCATGCCCCCAGCCCTTCTACCTGAGGCTATGCCCTTTTCAGGGTTACAGAGCCAACCCCACATGCACCATGATCCAGGGCCTTTGGTGGCTGTAAGCCCCACTGTTCAAATGGAAACTTTAATCACCATCAATCCTCATTCCCAAAGGAAATGCAAAAAAGGATGTAGCCTCCTTGTACAATGTTGATCAAGTACTACCTAGATAAATTTCTAACTAAGCTGAGGAATACTTACAGATAAAGCCCATGAGGAGTTTGGGTGCAAAGCATTCTTCTCTTAAATGATCTCCATAAAGTTTGGTAAACATAACAAGAAATTTCCAGTCCCCTTTTAAACTAGCATTTCTGATCCACAGACGGTAATTAACTGGTAAGAAATATTTAGTTTTGTATTTCTCTTTGCAACATTCTAGTTAAAGTCACTGTACACTTAAGTTGTTGTGATAAATTTACTGGCCGTTTCTACACATTATAAATTTTCGGGAAGAAGGGGCCTCCGGAAGAAGGACTTCCTTGTGGAAGCTCCCTCGGGGCTGCGCTTCTACACGGGCATTTTGGAGTCTGGAAGAACAGTCTCCAAGTCATGTGATCATATGCTAATGGGGCATGGGGAATTTGCATCCACACCTCATTAGCATATTTCAGGCTGTGTATTGCCATGCCACTTTTGAAGAAAGTGGCCTGTGTAGAAACGGCCACTGTGTTTTGGTTGTTCTGTGTAACTAAAGAGTAGAGATATAATCTTCAAACTACTTCAGTTTATACCTAATAAAATCATATTTAATTGCAAACAGAACTATAAATTGAAATACCAACAGGTGAATTACATTAATAAATTTAAATTAGGCAATAATACATTCTGTGTTTCTAAAAATTGCTGTAGTGTGCTTGAGCTCAAGGAGAAATGTGGAATGCCCACCCTATGTGAAAGGGTGGGTATATACCCTTTCTTGGGTAAGATTATGCTGTTTTTCTCCTGAATTCTTAAGATAAATAGTCTTTCAGAATATAATTAAATGAGTATGGTGTATAGTTGGATTTTTTTTGGATGAAAGTAAAAAAACACTTTAATGATATACTGAGTGAACCTAATTTAACTAGTTAAGATAAGAAAAGAGATATGCAGATGAGAAATGTAAAATGACAGAATGACTTAGGTAAGGCTATTCGTATACACCCATGTAACCTTGCCAATTATGCAAGGACAAGGGATAGTTACGAAATTTAATTACATATCTTACAAAATTCCTTTCTTCCTTTTATGCATTTGCTAGCTTTAATCTGTGAAATTCTCTGCTGAATGGAGATGTAGATGCAAATTCAATAGTTGACTAGAAATTAAATTATTTTGTGAATAAGTATGTACAGTTACATGAAGATAAAAATCTACGAGGGCTGTTTTTATTTTCATGATTCAAGGCAGAAGATGATTGTGAACTAAGGAAAAAAAACAGTGATAGAATAAACTTACATAATACAATTTAGGCTTATTGTAGGATTTTACTGCTTTCTCTGAAGTATCCAACATTAGATTGGACTGTCAGGGATATGATCCTAAATGGGTTAAACCATTTGGTTACTCTTTGATGATATTTATATTTCTGAAACTCGGTTTCTGAAATCCAGGGGTGGAAATAAAATTTTGAGTAGGTGTTCTGCCATTTTCCACACTTCTTTCTGTTTTGCATATGTATAGTTTTGCCACTGTGTGTAATTTCATGGAAATATACAAAATGACATTTTGCCTTTCCTAATTTAATGTTTTTTTTTATACTGCTTTAAAATTATGCATTGAGGTCCAGATCCAGCACAACTGAAGTCAATGAGAATTTTTGCACTGGGACTGAATTAGGCCTTGGGACAATAACTTTGGAGAGTGCATATGGTTTAATATTCATAATTTTAGACCAGTGCTCAACAACCTTTATCATCGCATGACAGACTTCAGCACTGGTTGTAATTTCATGGTTTATCCAATATATACCACCCAATCTCTTCCCTCTCCCCCTAAGCCAGGCACTCCCAGGCTCCCCTGCACTCCCCCAACCCCGCTCAACTCAATGCCCACTCCTCCTCCAGAGCCAGGCATCCCCAGTCTCCCTCCCCTCTGCTGTAGTTCGATGCTGGTGACTCATGAGAGCCATGCACCCCAGAGCCACCTCTGCTGTCATGTGCGTCTCACACCAAGCAGTGGGGCACGTGTGCAGAGCAGCGGATGGCGCTCTCAGAGTGCAGCTCTGAAGCACGCTAAACTCCTCTTTGCAGCATACTGGTGTGCCATGGCATACTGGTTGAGGAGCAGTGTTTTAAACTGGGGGCATCCAACCTTTTTCCATTGAGGACCACATGGCAATTTTTTATGTATTGCGGGGGGCCGAACACAAAACCACAACCCCCAACTTACACCCCTTGCAGCACCAAGTCACCCCCCTGCTCCCAGGCTTAGACCCTCACAACCCCAGACTGCCCCCAGGCGCCAGCTTAAACCCCGTGCAGCTCCAAACCACCACCAGCTTAAGACCCCCGCAGCCCCAGTCTGCCCCCAGGCTTCAGCCCCCCCACAGCTCTGACTGCCACCCCTCCTCCAGGCTTAACCCCACTAAGCCCCAGACTGCTCTGCTACTGGCCTACCATTCCAGCTGCTAGGGCTCTGCTGCCAGCCTGGCACCCCAGCCGGGGCTCTGCCCTCTAGGGCCAGCAGCAGCTTGGTGCTCTAACCGCCAACCCAGTGCCCCAACTGGGGCTCTTTCCCCCGCCCCGGGGCTGTCAGTGGCTTGGTGCTCCGGTCGCTGGGGGTCTGCCGTTGGTCCCGTGCCTCAGCTACCGGGGCTCTGTGGCAGCTGGGCCTGCAGCAGTTGGTCCCACTGTAGCTGCCGGCCCCGCAGGCTGGATAAAAAGGCTCCACGGGCCAGATTCTGGCCTGCGGGCTACCTGTTGGACACCCCTGTTGTAGACCATGATCCTGTGTTTACTGCACAGACACCGTAGTCTAAGCATACAGTGAGTAGCACCGACTCCAGTGAGGTACTGGACAATGCAGAACCTCATATCTGTCGCCAGACAAAGAAATGTATGTATTGCTTTTGAGTTAAAACAGCAAACTATAATACTGTACCAAGTGTTTCAGTAATTAATTCAAGATATTCCTTTTAAAAATAAACTAAAACATTGGTTCCCAAATGATGGGTTTCAACCTGCCAATGGGCCTTGAAAAAGGTCGCATGAGCTGTGAAAGACTTCCTTTCCTTCCTCACTTCTTTGGAATCTTTGACAGTAGTGCAAAGGAAATGGCCCCGGTCAGTGAGGGAGCTGACAGCAGCCCATACCCCCTTGTGTGTGCCCTCGAGGCATGCCGCTGCTGCCTGCTCTCACTTCCCATAATCAGCAGGCAACCACAGTGTGGGGAGCAGAATCCAAGCAGCAGCATGGAGGAAATGTGTCTGGGACATGAACAGGGAGGGGACAGCCTGCAGATTGCCCATTCATTGGCTCAGTCTACTTTTTTCCAGGCTGCCACTGTTGGGTGTATCCTGAGCCCACTTGCTCTGCTCAGTGCAGTGTGGACAAACCAGAAGACACCAGTGTCAAGAAACACCAGTGTCAAGAGCCAGTGGACAGGCAGTCAGTAGTGACAGAAGAGCTGGGGTTAAAGGAAGTGGGAATAGAGCTGAGAGAGCAGGAGCAAGGGGTTCTTTGGCCCAGTAGAGGCCTTGACCTGAGAAGTGTGAGAGGACTGGGGATGGCTGAGTAGGTGGGGGCAGGGGTGTGGGGGAGAGGAAAGGGATAGAAGGAGTAAAGGTGGGTCCTACAGAAAGTAAAAATGCAGTTGGTAAGTCATCTTAATAAAAGGTTTGGGTGCCACTGAACTAAAATATCTTGCTTGATTTAGCAGAGGTCTTTATGAAGAGTGAATTAGGAATGTTAGCATGTGTTATCTGATACAGGACAATAAGTGCTAACTACAAAGAAAAGCTTTCCAAAGAGCATCTCTTAAAAAAACCACAGATTTGTACGCTGGCAGTTATTATGGAATATAGTACTAAAATACTGTCTTGTTTACTTTTGTCTTTATGCAATGGCAAACAGATTTTCTCACAGAATTTTACATTAAATGTGATTATTAATCTTTTATCGGTCTGTAATCATGCTTGAATTATTTTTTCCCATGGAATATTTTTGTGTGAAGATGATGCATCTTTAAAATTGACTTGCCCCAGTGTTAGCATTCCAGATGGCAGTGAAAATTTTGTCACCATTTGTATTCAATTGTACGTTTGCTAAGAAACTTGTCTTTCTCCTGAGGTGACGTATGTCTCATCTATATTTTGGACTTTGAAATAAAATATTTTTGTCCTTTACCAATACCAAAGTTATTGTACGACTCCTAGAGATTCTTACTGTGTTTTAATGTGTTGGAATTTGGTCCATTTGTCTGATGTGTATCTCAGTATAATGACTGTTGCAAGTCTTGTTTTTTTACCTTATGCATATGGATTTTTTAATGGTGGTATCATTGAAGGTTAAGGTTGGAAGAGACCTCAGGACTTCAATTCAACCTCTTGCTCAGAGCAGGTCAGCAGTTTTTCAACTTTTTGAGCTGAGGTCCCCCTTTTATTTACAATTTTTGTTCTGCCCCCGACCCAGAGTAAATAGACCCACAGACTTTGTGGTTTACTGAGGTGAGTGGGGGCAGCGGTGGCACTTCATTCCCAAACATTCTTATACAAGAAGGAGCCAGCCCACACACTGTACCATGCCCTTTCTGCAGGGGATACACCACAGTTTGAAAACCTCGGGTCTGAGTCAACTCATTCTTCTGACATCTAAATAATGGGGAATAGTAATAGAGAGGAAGCCGTGCTAGTCTATACACTATCAAAACAAAAAGCAGTCAAGTAGCACTTTAAAGACTAGCAAAAAGACTCTGCTAGTCTTTAAAGTGCTACTTGACTGCTTTTTGTTCTAAATAATGGGCTAAGTGTAAATGTGTTGATGTGTTCTCTGCTCTTAGAAACTTTGGAATGACTGCAAACACTGGGAGAAATGTACTGTATAGTTAAGAGCTGTAGTCATTCTAAAGACACTACTCTGTAGCAGATGTAGTTTGTGAGAGATTGCAGCAGGTAATCACAATAATAGTCTCTTCCTTCCCAGCACAAATAGCCCCCGAGGGATTGTAGTGACGCGTTTAGGGAGGAAGGTGAAAAAGATCAGCTGCTTCAGTACTTTCACCAAGAGCTAATTAAACTTTTTAATGTTACCTCTGAGGCAAATATTGGAAAGGTTCAAAATACCCTGGGCTTAGATGTGGGAGAACTTTTGCTTTTTGTTCATACTGCAGTTTAAATAGTGAGCTATCAGCTTTTAAAATTTGAAATTGAAGTTTAGTGAGGGCCTAGCATAAGTAATGTGTCAAGTTTGTCTGTTGAAATACCTTACAATCTTTCTATCAAAAGCAGTTTTTAGTACAGTTCTAATCAACTAGAATTATTTGGATAAGCTTTTGTTCTTGGCAGTAATGCACAGTTTACTTTACTTAATTGAAGCTTCTGTGAAACTCCTCCAGAGACCAAGAATTTGGAGAAAGGGAATGGATTAATACATAGGTTATTCAAAAAAGTAATGTATGCCCCCTTTCTTCATAGTGGACTGATGTAAATCAAAACAACTTAAATAATTTTAATCTTTTTTAGTATTTGCATTAATTATTGTTTTAAGGAAAAGTTTATTTTTATTGCCTAATAACAATTAAAACATGATTTTTTTTTCAATCAGATATAGCTTTTCCACTATAGTCAGTGTTTTTTGGCTGACCAGGAGGCTACACCGTATCCATTCATATTTATTTATGTGATTAAAATGATGACGAGCGTATTTCTTATTTACTAGATGATAATTAATGTTTACTTTTTATTTTTGCCACGCTTTATTTGGATATAAATAAACATTCAATTAAAATTAAAGAAACTACAATTTTAAATATTTGTGCTAGTTAAATAAAACTCTCAAGTGGGCTGGATACATAAACAATTATCAAAAAGTTTTTATAAAAACTTATTTTGCATTTAAAACTGAATTTATTTATTCATGAAAAGAAATACTGTCTGTAGCTGGTGAATTGAACTGATAGTTTTTGGTTGTGTCCTTTGAGATTTTTAGAACTAGTAGGTCTCATTCTCTCACAATTTGGTATTTATTCATAGATTGGAAACTTTTGCTTTTTCGTCACATTAGTTTTTAACTTTCAGAAAAAAACTCATTGAACAGTTGAATAAACTGAAATGAAGAAAATATTCTCACTGCATCTGCTGAAAATGCGACTGCTTTTCACAAGCTGGTTTAGCCATTCAGCAAAGTGTGGTTCCTAGTGCTTGGCCAGTGACTTCCGTAAGTTTAGTAGTATGATTGTTATCTAAAACTTGGCAGCAAACATATGATGCTTAGTATTATTATTCTTATTTAATGTGAATGATTTTTTTAAAAATTGCAATAAGTTTAGGCTTTAATGAGTTTTCCAAAATTTAAATTTTAAATATGTTTGTTTTAAAATTTAATGTAACTTAAATTTCTTCTTCGAGTGGTCCCCATGGGTGCTCCACAATAGGTGTCGGGCTCACCCGGCGCCGCAGATCGGAAATCTTCCAGCAGTTTCTCCTGGATTGCGCATGCGCCGGCGCGCGCCGCCCCCCTGCGCGCCCCCGGCCGCGTGCACGATCCGGTCCCCGCCAGTTCCTTCTCAACCGCCATCGGCTGCAGACAGAATCCACTCAGGCTAAGGCCAGAGTCAGATTACTTAGTGGTTTTTTTCCACATGTAATTTGTCATTTTCGGTTATTAAACAAAAAAAAAAAAAAAAAGAGAAAGCAAAGACAAAGAGAATATCAGCCAAAAAAAAAAAAAAAGGAAAAAGAGAGGAGCGGAGAAAAGAAGAGCGGACGTGAAGGCCATTTAGGCCACCCGCTGCCGCAGGCCGGTGATCACTATTTGGGGTGGAAAGGCACGGAGTAAGTGCTAAGTACCCTATTAACAATAAAGGATTCACCCCAATGGCCTCTTCAGGTTTTACAAAGCGGGAGTCATGCCGTGAAGCTATGCCGCCTCCGTGGGGCATAGCGAAGGCATCCGATGCCTGGGGGAATTACAGGCTACCTTGCCAGAGAAGCCTCACCCAGAACAGCCCACTGGGTTGCATAAGAGGAGGGCAGTTTCTCTCTGACCCCCTCAGTGCAGAAACAGAGGAAACTCTCCCTGGCTCGATCCTTGCCGTGCGTTTGCAGCGAGCAGGACGAGCGGAGCACACAGCCACCAGCCGCATACTCAGGCAAGCAGCAGCGCACGTGGCAGAGGCTGAGCCTCCAGTTATACAACAGCCGGCACGCGCGGTGCCCAGAGCGTCAGCCAGGCAAGCGCCGGAACCGGCAGCACCGCCAAAGGCGGCACAGACCCCCGTGGCACCAGCGGTGCAGGGGCTCCAGGCACGGAGCCTGCAGGCACCGGAGAGGGATAGCCGTGCGGCACCGCAGCTGACGGTGCCGAGCGCGGCGCTGACAGCGGGGCCAAGATCCCTCGCACGGGAGGGGGCGGTGCCAGCCCTGCAGCGGAGGGGCAAGGCAACATCAAAAACCCGGCACCGCAGTCCATCTCTGGACAGGGCTGCGCTGCTGTTAGCACCAAGCCCTCCCCCTGTGGTACACACGCCGCACCGAAGGCCTGTGTCTCCACCGGCCCATCCGGAAAAAAGAAACGAAAAAAAAAAACCTCCTTCTCCATTCCTCCAACCAATGTCACCATGGCTTGGGCCACCTTCACCGTTTCTGGGAATGGATCCCCTGGAGTACTATCACAAGCCAGTTTCACCTCTATCTGTATTGTTGCAGAGGTCTCGCTCTCCCAGACATCGGGGGTACACACCCCGTGAGTGGTCCAGGTCTCCATCCCCAGACCCTTGCCCATGCTGCCATGGTCGTCCTTATCATGCTGGACACAAACCACAGGCCTACACGCAGGGGCAGGTCCCCCCCCGGCCGCTCAATACCCCCGTGGGCACTCCCGACCTGGGACGGAAACACAGTTGTCTCAAGGGGAGTTAATTTTAGAACCCCGAGACTTTCCTTCACAATCCTCCAGCGAGCAAGTGTATCATCAACCGCAGGAACCCGAGGGTTCGAGGGAGGTTTACCTTAGTGGTTCCTCCTCATCCTCCCCAGATGAGGCCATGGCCCCCGGGGATGTATCTCCCCCAGATGACCTTAAACAGTTTTAGGAGCTGTTTAAAAGGGTGGCTTTCACGCAAGACATTCAAACGGCAGAGGTGCAGGAGAAACATCACAAACTCTTGAAAAATTTGAGACCCCCGGCTTCATTCAAAATTGCTATTCCACTGGACGAAGCCATTCTGGAGTCAGCCACTACTATATGGCAGACTCCGGCCTCTGTTCCGCCTACGAACAAGAGAGCGGATAAGAAATACTTCGTCCCGGCAAAGGGCATGGAGTTCCTCTTCAGTCACCCACAACCAAATTCTTTGGTGGTTGGGTCGTCCCAGCAGAGGTCAAAGGCTTCTCAGTACAAATCGGGGGATCGGACAAAGATGCTAAGAAGCTAGAGCTGTTTGGCAGGAAGGTATATTCCTCTCCTATCCTGCTGTTGAGAGTGGCAAATTATGGGCACACCTAGCAAACCATAATTTTGATAATTACTCCGGGCTTACTCCCCTCATGGATCCACTTCCGGAAGATAAAAAGCCGGTGTTAAAGGCGATTGTTCAAGAGGGCTACGCAGCATCGCGGACGGGAGTCCAGATTGCCCTGGACATGGCGGACACGGCAGCACGTTCAACGGCTACAGCAGTGGTCATGCGTAGAAAATCCTGGCCCCAGACGTCGGGTATCTCGAGGGAACTACAGGTGAGGATCGTGGACCTTCTCTTTGATACACAAAAGCTGTTTGCAGACTCAACCGACTCTGTCCCTCACTCCAGTAATGACTCGAGAGCTACACTTAGAACCTCGGGCATTTATACTCCCCCATACAGGAGGGAAAAATTTTATCCTCAGCAAAGACGCTACGCTTACAACCACAGTATGCTCAGTATCAACGGGGCTACGGCCAAGGGCACTATCAATAGCGGCAACAGTACAGAACTCCTAGGTGACGTTCTCAACAAAGCCGTACGCCCTCGGGTCAGGCCCAAAGGCAACAAGTTTGATGGGTATGTCGGGGGCTGCACTATCAATACCCTCGCTCAATGCCACTCCCATCTCATGTTCCATCATCGCCTCAGACCGTTCCACTCCCGATGGCAAAAGATCACCACAGACATGTGGGTGCTGGAGATCATAGCCACGGGTTACGCGATCCCCTCCCAGTCGCTTCCACCGATGAAGCCTCCCACCAGGCCTCACCTCAGGGACGCTGCCACGAGGCGAGACTCGAGCAGAAGGTGACTCACCTTATGTTCATAAGGGTGGTGGAAAGAGGGCCGGAATAATTCCAGGGGAAGGTTTTTATTCACGCTACTTCCTACCAGGGAAGAAAACAGGACACTGGAGGCCCATCTTAGATCTTCAGGGCCTCAACCGTTACTTGCGCAAGCAACGGTTTCGGATGATCACAGTTGCCTTGATACTCACGGCACTGGACAATGGAGACTGGGTTGCAGCACTAGACTTAGGAGATGCTTACTTTCATATAACAATCCACCCGGCACACAGACGCTTCCTCCACTTCACGGTCGGCCAGGAGCACTTCCAGCACAGGGTTCTTCCGTTTGGCCTCTCCTCGGCTCCCAGAGTCTTTACCAAAACCCTGGCAGTGGTGTCAGCCTGCCTGCACAGACAGAGGGTGTTTATTTTTCCCATATCTGGGTGACTGCCTGCTAAAAGGGACCTCGAAGGCAGAGGTCTCACGCATGATACGCGTCACAGCGGACACATTTCGTTGCTGGGCCTAGTCATCAACCTTGCAAAGTCAAAGTCCGAACCCACACAACATACAGAGTTCATAGGGGCACGCATAAACTCTATCACAGCAAGGGTGTACCTGCCCAACGCCCGCTTCCGTGCAATCAGTTCGCTGGTGCAAGTCATTACATATAGGCCCACGGTGCCGTTCTTAACGTGCCTACGGCTGCTGGGCCACATGGCGGCAGCGACGTTTGTGGTACGGAATGCCAGGTTGCACACGTCAAGCCTGTAGCATTGGCTGGCGAGCGTTTACAAACCGGCATCCCACACTGTCCACAGGGTGGTGTCGCCCACAACAGAGGTGCTCAGATCCCTGGCGTGGTGGGAAAACCCCGAGAATCTGCTAGTGGGGGTGCCTTTTCACCAACTGCAAATTTCTATTTTTCTTACTACTGATGCCTCCCACATGGGATGGGGAGCGCACATCGTCGACAAGGTAACGCAAGGGCTACGGTCCCCTGCGGAACAGACACTGCACGTATCCATACTGGAGCTCAGAGCAGCGTTCAACGCCTGCAAACATTTTCGAGATTACCTACATGGCAAAGTAGTCGGGATTCAATACCGACAATACCTCCACTATGTTTCTACATCAATCGACAAGGAGGAGCACGATCCTGTGCCCTATGTGCGGAAGCACTTCCGATTGTGGAATCAGTGCATCGCCAATAGCATAACGTTGAAAGCCTCGTACTTGCCGGGCGCTCACAACGTGAATGCAGATCAGCTGAGCAGGCGCTTCGCAATCATGCACGAATGGCAGATCTGCTACAGTGCATTTTTCATACATGAGGGTTTTCCCCAGATCGATCTGTTTGCCACCCAGTACAAAAAAAAAAAAAAAAGTGTCCCCAGTACTGCTCCAGGGCAGGAGTGGGGCGGGGGTCCCTGGTCATGTTTTCATGGAAGGGCTCCCTACTTTACGCGTTTCCCCTGCAGCGCTTATGCGCAAGGTCTTCCACAAAGCCAGAAGGGAGAGAGCTCACATGATACTCATAGTCCCGCTTGGGATCAGCAGCAATGGTTTCCCTTGCTTCTGCGCATGTCAGACCGCCCACCGCTCCCTCTACCAGTGGCACCAGGCTTACTCATGCGGGCTCAAGGGTCCATAGTGCACCCACACCCTCAGGGTCTGCACTTACAAGCATGGCTAATCCATGGCTCAGCTCCTTAAAGAGCACATGTACGGAGGGAGCACAACAAGTCCTGGAATGTAGCCAAAGGACCTCCATCAGGAGGACTTACAAGCAGAAATGGACTCGATTCACAGCCTGGTGTTCCGCCAAGCAGTTAGCTCCCCTTGACGTTCCTATACCTGTAATACTAGAATACTTATTGGACCTCAAGAGAGGCGGGCTTTCTCTATCCTCGCTAAAGGTCCACCTCGCCGCTATATCAGCCTTTCGGCATACAGAGGAAGGGCCCACGGTATTCGCCCATCCTATCGTTACCAGGTTCTTGAAGGGGCTGGTAAACCTGTACCCCCCCTCAGAAACCACTTCCACTATCGTGGAATTTGGACATGGTGCTCAGCACGCTATCGGGTCCACCTTTTTGACCCATTAGCCACAGTTCCCATACGTCTCCTTAAGATAAAAACAACCTTCCTCCTTGCAACTACGTCAGCCTGCAGGGTGAGTGAGCTTGCGGCAGTGATGGCAACGCCGCACTGCACAGTATTCTCAAAGGAGGCGGTAACCTTAAGGCTGCGCCCAGCCTTTGTTCCAAAAGTCTCTTCGGAGTCCAATCTTAACGAGCCAATAATTTTACCCGAAGCCCCACAGCTCCGGCAAGGAGGCACGCCTGCATCTTCTAGATGTGAGGAGGGCGTTGGCCTTCTACACAGACAGAACTAAGTCCTTCCGGAAAACGGACAGGCTTCTAGTCTCTCTTGCTCCCGGGTCAAAAGGAGAAGGTCTCTCTTCCCAGAGAATCTCATAGCACATTGTGTCCTGTATAAAAATGTGCTTCGATCTTTGAAAGACTCCTTTGCTGGCCCCGCCCAGGGCTCACTCCACCAGGGCGGTGGCGGCGTCAACAGCCTTCTTCAAGGGCATCGCGTTAACAGACATCTGTAGAGCGGCGACCTGGTCATCCTATGACACCTTCGCCAAGCTTTATGCCCTGCCTCGGGTATTCTAAGAGGATACCCGTCTGTTGACAGCAGCCCTCTCGGGGACAAACTGCACATAAACCGATTACCCACCTCCTTACTCGGGTTACTGCTGGGTAGTCACCTATTGTGGAGCACCCACGGGGACCACTCGAAGAAGAAAGAGAAGTTACTCACCTGTAGTAACGATGGTTCTTTGAGATGTGTCCCCGTGGGTGCTCCACCACCCACCCATCCTCCCCGCTTCAGATCTGTGTCTAGTGTTTTTCAGGAGCATCCGAGGCGGTTGGTCAAGGAACTGGCGAGGACCGGATCATGCACGCGGCCGGGGGGCGCGCAGGGGGGCGGCGCGCACCGGCGCATGCGCGATCCAGGAGAAACTGCTGGAAGATTTCTGATCTGCGGCGCCGGGCGAGCCCGACACCTATTGTGGAGCACCCATGGAGACACATCTCGAAGAACTATCGTTACTACAGGTGAGTAACTTCTCTTTTTAAAATCTCACTTAAATAAAGAACTAATTTAAAATTATAAAATAAATCCTGTGTTTTATTGATCTTGCATGCTCTTTCAGTGCTATTTGGATGTCTCAATGCACATTTGACGTAGGAAGGTACAGTTATCCACATTGTACGAGTAGGTGAACCATAGAAAGGCTGTGGCTTGCTCAAGGTCACGCACAGCCTGTGGCAAAACAAGGAGCTGAATCTTGGTCTACCAAGTTCCAGGCTAATGGTAGCTACTACACTGTCTTCCTTTACCTCAAAGACACATTTTAGTATTGGTACAAATCTTGTAAAGGAGAAATGTGTACCAAAAGCAATTTACCAGTACTTCCTTTTGCTGTGCTCAAAGTATGTATCTGAATACATGTTCTCGCTCAGCACAGTTTCTCCTTCTTGATACCCTGGGAAATTGCTTACTTCTGTATTTGTCAGATAGGTTCAGAGTCAACACTATGAGATTCCTGCAGAATCAAGTAGAATAGGAGCGGGGTTTGAGAAGAGAAGTGAGTCCTTGTCATCCATCTCATTTCAGAAATAGGAACTGTACTAAATATATGGACAAACAAAGGGAAGTTTAAAAATATTATTAGTAAATCTGAATCACCCACTGCACAAATTCCTCTTCCCATAAAAAAATTAAATGTCACGGAATATTAGCTCATGAAAACTTACTAGTTATTGGCAAGAGGGCATTTCGTGTGTTTCTGGTTTTGCAAGGAATGCTCAGCAAGTTGTATATTGGGCAGTTCTTCTGCAGTCAAATGTGGCAATGAATTAGACCTTGAACATGTGATCAATAACTAGCCAGTCAGTCACCTGGAGAAAATGTTCAGTGTCACCTCAGAGCCCTGTCCCTGCTCTTCTGGTATCCAGCTGTGGCCATTCCTGATGCTTCAGAGGAAAGAGAGAGAAAATACTGTGTAAGAGTGGTGGTGGGTAGGGAAAATCCATTCTTAATGTCTGTAGGTAGGTGGCTGAAGCATGAGCTTCTTAGGAACAAAAGGTTCACGGATGCAGAATAGGGCTTTTATTGTATTTTAGTATGTTTTGAAAATTGATGGCAAAACACATGAGATGAACAACATGCCACAAAACAGTTTGAATGAAGGTTTAAAATATGCTAAGTTAAGTCAAACACATCTTTAAATTACTCTTCGCTTATGGGAGGAATATTCCAGTGGATAGGGTGCTTGTTTAGTAGTTGGTAGACTTAGATTCACTTCCTTGCTCTTCCACAGACTTCCTGAGTGAACTTGGTCAAATCATTTAAACTCTTTGATCCTCAGTTCCCTATCTATAGAACGGGGATGACACTTTTCTATCTCACAGGGATATTTATGAGGATAAATACATTCAAAGACCGTGTCTGCACTAGCCCCAAACTTCAAAATGGCCATGCAAATGGCCATTTCAAAGTTTACTCATGAAGCGCTGAAATACATATTCAGCGCTTCATTAGCATGCGGGCCGCCACAGCACTTCAAAATTGACGCACCTCGCCGCCACGCGGGTCGTCCCGACGGGGCTCCTTTTCGAAAGGGCCCCACCTACTTCGAAGTCCCCTTATTCCTGTGAGCAGATGGGAATAAGGGGACTTCGAAGTCGGTGGGGTCCTTTCAAAAACGAGCCCCGTCGGGACAAGCCGCGCGGTGGCGAGGAGCGTCAATTTCGCAGTGCCGCGGCCACCCGCATGCTAATGAAGCGCTGAATATGTATTTCAGCGCTTCATGAGTAAACTTCGAAATGGCCATTTGCATGGCCATTTCGAAGTTTGGGGCTAGTGTAGACATGGCCAAAGAGTGTGAGTCACCCAGTAATAGGGCCAGATATATATATCTAGTATTGTCTTGGAGGCGTGATATGGGGGATGCTTCTTTGTTTAAAATATTTAAACACTTAAAATACTATATATATTTCCACAGCCAGAAATAAAGCATTTCTCACATAGAACCTAAAGATCTCTATGATCTCGTTCTCCCACTGTAGAAGCGCAGATGCTGTGCACATTAACATATTGTTGCACGCATACCATGTATATTCTGCTGGAGTTATCAAGGCTGTTCATGTGTAATAGCTATAGAGGTTGGAAAGGGGGTGAAAACAAATTGAAAAGGTCAATTAAAGGAAAAACAGTGATTACTTTAGGACAATTTCCTGAAATGGTGGTGTATTTTTTATGCACACAAACAATGGTATTTGCTTTTTTCTAATTTTTTAATGAGAAAGCTGGTTCTTTCATTCTTTGCATCATCAAATTGTCGTGGTGTCTTCGTGTTTGTATATTTTTAGTTTTATACTTAAGACACTTGGGGCTTGTCTACACTTGCCCCCAACTTCGAACCTTTACTCCCAAAGGCACTTCGAAGTGCCCGCGGCTACACGCGTGCTGGCACTTTGAAGTTTAATGCTTCGAAGTTGCCGAGGGGGAGAATTAGCCTAATGAAGTGCTGCATATTCACTACAGCACTTAATTAATAATCTTCCATCACCCTGATTAACGTGCCCTCTTGGAAGTTGGGGGCAAGTGTAGACCCAACCTTAGTGTACAACAACATTCTGGACTACTATTGAATTAGTCAAGAAACTGTGCACAGTTTCTATGTATTCTTCCATTTGGGGTTGTCGTCATCATCATCAACCACCATGGGCTCAAGCACCCATTGGTGTCTCATGCCTCTCACGCTATTTCCTTCCATCTTTCCCTGTCCAGTGCAGAGTGCTTTGTTTCTGTAGACCAGCTGTGCACCAATCTACTATATCATCTGCGCATTCTCTGTGGGGTCTGCCTCTCCTATTTGAACTGCCCATGATGCCAAATACCAGGGTCTTGTTTTTTCGTTTATCGTTCATTCAGCAGATATGCCCAAATAGCTGTAACTTGCGTTGCAGTAGGTTCTCTTTCAGCTGTATCTTCCTATATAATTTCTCGTTGGGGTGATGGTGGTGAACATCAGTGGACATATTTCTTGCCCTAAAACAATGGATCTCAAACTGCCCATTTGGAGGCTCTGTGCTGCTCCAGGATGCTTAGCCATTATCTTTTCTCTCTGAGTGCTGGTCGTAGTTCTCCTTTCAAAGGGAAGCTTGAGCCAAAGAGGGAAGTTGATTAGATTAACGTAGATGAATTCAGCATTAAATTATTCACTAATTTTGTGGGACTGATAAAAATGCTGCTGCTTCAAGCACCATTGGCCAGAGGGAATAGATTGGGACAGAATTCTTTCTTGGCGAGGGAGGAGATTAGAAAGAATATCTCCATTTCAGGTATATGACAATTCCTCTTGTGCTCTAGGAAAATAAGTATCTTTAGATGAATTTAACAAACAAAAGTCCATGAAATGAAACTTTTTGTTTTTTCCATAAAAATCCTTTTTTCTTTGCCACCTTCTTCACCTTCAGTAGGTATTTTATTATGTGGTTTTTCTCCTTCTAATCTTTTCCTTTTATTACCTTAAATGTAGGCATAATTAATCAAATTCAGAACTGCAGCATCCACACAATCTCAATGAAATTGTTGTCCGTATCAACCTCAAAGCAGATTTTGGCTCATTTTCAGATTTGGGAACTCTCTCTTTACCATCCAGATTAAGTTTTTTCCCTTGGATGACTGCATCTGTCTCTCACTGTATTGTACATTCATCACTCTGTTATTTGAGCAACTTCCATGAGCATCCATTCTTCCTCTTGCCACTAGTATTTCTGGAATCCTGTGCATGCCGCATAGCCCCAAACTGGTGTTCCCTCTCCATAGGTTTAATTTTCATTTATTCCTTCTGCCTGTCATCTTTTTTTCTCTCTTGTTCCACTTCTGCCAGTTTCTTTCATCTTTGTTCTCCTGGCTTCAGTCATCTCTGCCTCACTTAGGGGTTTAATAGTGTTCTTAAATTGACCTTGAAAGTCTTAGACTTCAACTAGAAACTCCAATTTAAGTTTTAAATGCTGGCCAAAGTTCTTTAGGGCAGATCAGAATTAACTGACCAGAATGGTGGTGGTTCAGAAAATCTGACACCTGAGCAGGTTCATGCAGGTGTATCTTGGTCCTTTGTACCTAATTGTACCAAAGGCAGCAAGAGGTGCAACTTTCTTGTATCACGGTATGTTCAGAGAGAAGGGAAAATGCTAGACAATGTCTGACATGACATGCGTTTATCCACTTGCTAAGATCCTTGGTTTGAGATACTATGCAGCTGTATAATATCTGTAGCAGTCATCTGGTATAACTTGATAGGCCATTTATTTCAGCTGAAGAGTCTTGTCTGTTGAAGAAATCAATGAAATGCAATTGTAGTCACATGAGAATTCATAAATGTTCTAAGAACACTGATTTATAAATGAGAATGGAGATAATAAAGCAAATGATGCTATAGCTGTCTGTGGCACCAGTAAGTGACAGTATCACTAGTCGCAGGTCGATGCAGATTGTCTGTGGTTAGCCTGGATAGCTTAAGACAATAGTTTTCTTGATAGCTAGTTTGTAAAACAAATGCACTCTTCTTTTAAACACCAGTTCCTCCTTTCAGCCGTTTACAATGATCTATCTGACAAACATATTTGAAAAGAATAGGATAGCTTTAACTATGTGGATTTTTTTCTCTTTTCATATGGAGCAGCTGTTTCTTGTGTTCACTGTAGTAGCTTATTATGGTTCACTTTAGTTTTCGCAAAACAGTCATGGAACTGTAAATCTAACTACGTCATGTCTGTGACCGAGCTCATCAAACATAATCAGCCAGGGAATTAAGAACAAATGGTTTTCCTAGCTGTTTGCAAAATACCAATCACTCTGACTTGTAACTCCCCAAGTGAACAGTACTTTTGGTATGTTGTTTCTCATAAAATTTTTGGGTACACAGGACAGTGACTTGTTCCAAGGGTAATCAGTTTAAATTACTTTGATATTTTATACCAGAAAGTGTAGTTGAAGCAGCATTTGTAAGGCCATGATAACAAGTGTAATGAGGTTTTTAAATCCCAGTCTTCTACAGACAGAAATAAAGCATAGAACCTGAAGATCTGTGTAATCTTGTTCTGCTAAGTAATTTGGAGCAGCTGGCAAAGACAGTGAGAATCAAAACTTATTCTGCCGCTCCTCCATGTCCAAACATCCCATGTCTAAAATTATCTTATACTAGATTTAGTGCAAAAATTCTTTTAGATGTCAGGAAAAGCCTGTTAAATGACAGTCATCATATATTGTGTGGCATACCCATTTTGTCATTTGTACTGTAGACAGTATGTTGGTACTGAATTCTAAGAAACTTATGAAAGTTATTTTTGTTTGTGGTTGTCACCTAAAATACTTCTGAGTGCTTTACAAATAAATACTAAGAATCAGGGAATGGCACAAGTTGGTCAAATTGTAGAACCTAAACCTTGTTCGCTTCTTTGGTGAGGCAGATCAAGTGGCTTATCGGAAAAGAATTTTTATTGGATGAGGAAAACAATTCCTAGTATTAAGTCTTCCTATTTTGTAGTCACTGTAAGGTATATTAAAAGTGTTTCCCAGATGAAGCTTCCCATGTCAGGGAAGGGAGACAATCCATTTTGGTGCAGATCCAGTTCTCCTGGAAGTACTTAGCTCTTATGGCAATGTGTAACATCCTAAAACAGACATCCAGGGCTGTTAGGAAACATTGGGTTTGGGAACTCAGGGCTGCAAAATTGATCAAGTGGCAATGGATAAAGTATGGATCACTTTACAGAAGTCTACAGAAGATGTAGAAAAAACATTTAAGGTAAAGAAACTGAGTAATGATATTTACTCGTTAATAACAAGTATTAGTTGAACCTCTCTAATATGGCACTCTTTCATCTTGCAATGTCCATAATCTGGCATGATTTTACATAGCCACATGACCAGTTATCATGGGTGCGACCAAGTTTCTTGTGGTTCCATTAAGTTTATGTACAGCAACCTGTCAATGTTCTGTGCTATTATTTAGCTGTAATTTACCCCTAAACGTCTTCTAAGAGCTCAGTAAGCAGTGGAAGTGTTGGTAATGCTGCTAGACAATATTGACCTGCTGTGGTCTGGCAAAGTCTCTCATTTGGCACTGGTCAGGTCCAAAGGGTGCTGAACTAAAGAGGTTCAATCTATAGCTAGTTCATGCTACCCTACCTCCCTTTGTACAGGAAATGGTATAATCTTAATTTTTTGTGTACCTACTGATCTTTGATGTAAAACCATTAATGTTAGTCAAGTGACTTCAGTGGAGCTATATAGTGATGAATTTATTCCATGGGTTTGAACAAAACAAATATGCAGGTTTTTTTTTAAAGTAAGTTTTGTGTTGTATTGTGCTTTAAGGGTTATTCACTGAGAAAGAAAAGCTCTGCAGGTAAGAAGTGACCTTCTTCTGCTCTGAGAAGTACATTCAATGTCCCAGATCAGGGTTGTCAATTATTTGGCCAATGTGTATCCAAGGTGCAAACTAGATAGAATTTTTTTTCACACAACAGTAACAATAATGACAAAATAAATATACTAAATTGTTTCATGGGCTGTTCAAAAGTGTCTGGTAGACTGGATTTGGCCCATGGTCTGCCTGTTGACTACACATGGCCTAGATAATGTTGTCTTATAAGGAGTTTTATTCTAGGGGAACTAGTAAATAACCTGACAGTTCTTAATACTCTTATGTGATTAAATGTTTGCTATGTGCTATATTAGGAAGAACCCAATTAGAAAGAAGGGATTTTGCTTTCATTCATGTCTTAGTTACTTTCACTTGCATTTACCACATCCACCTTTATTTAAACAGTCCTTTCAATTTAACTTTGGCACTATTTGTTTGTATCAAATATAAAAATAGCTTATGTCCTGTCTTTTACCTTTAATTATCACAGCTTAGTAGTTAGTGCTTTGAAAAGGCCAAATTGTGGTGGACTGCCATAGTATATGCTAAGCCCCATGAAACTTGTAAGCAGTGGAAGTTTGGTAATGCTAGATATTGACCTCCTGTGGCCTGACAAATTCTCTCGTTTGGCACTGGTCACGTCCCAAGGGTACCAAACTAGAGAGGTTTAACCTGTACAGAATTTTTTTGTTTTCTTCCTTAATACTTGCAGTCAAAGCTAGAAAGCTTATTAGGTGCATCTTAGCCTAGCAGAGAAAACAAAAGAGGACTGTGAGTGGCCTCACCACTAAGGCTCTAGGACGACACACAAGAAGCCAAGCTCTACCATGTCCAGCTGCTGGGTCAGGAGAGAGTGCTGAGATTTCTGCAGGGATGCTTTTCATGGCACTGCTCTTTTCCACATAGTTTGCTGTCTAATAACTTGTTTAGTATTTTTAAAGAATAACCAGTGATGTCATTACATTAATGGGCAATAACATTTCACCTGTTACACCACAGCATGGCAGTTTTTCTCTAGAATTTTTCAAGCGGTGTCTAAATTCAGTGGCATATATAGTTCATTTGAAGTATGTAAAATTATTGCACTTGTTCAAATGCAAAGATTTCTATTTAAAACACTTCAGTAGAGCATTTAAAAGATAGCTAATACATGTTTCACAGTAGAACATGAATGGAACAGAAAATTGAACTGAATTAATGGCTGCATTGCCATTTATAGGTTCAGCATTTTGACCTTAGGCGTCTCCGTCTTTCCCTTGCTATCCTTGATGCCCCCATCCACCTCTTTGGGCCCAGATAAGGAAGAGAGTTATCAGCCATCATCTTCTGAGGGAAAGTCACCATTACATTAGTCTATATGCTCTGATGTGTGGGACTCCCATCTCAAACAGACAAAAGAGTTGTAATTTTTAAAACAAATTGGTCAAGAGGAAAAATCTCTCCTTCCCTTCTAGTCCTAGATCTTATAATTCTTTCAAAGAAGCTTCTAAAATACCTTAATTACCTTTGTTTCTCTGTTGGTAGTAAAATATATCTTTCAGAATTTGAAAAAACTCACACTTTAACATGGAAACGTCCCTCAGTGATCCTGCTCTATTCATAGTGTAATGTGGGCTCATGGGAGAGTATTGGGAGATACTGGTCTTCTGTGGCCAAAGTTAATCTTGGAAAACTGAGAGCTTTTGTGAATATTATTTCTTTTTAAAATTATATAATTTATTTTAATCTGTTTAAATGAGCTTCCTTGGCATGTGCAGTTTCTGCACAAATGACATTCTTAAGTTAGTTCAGAAAAATTAGTATTCACTGTAGCATGAGCATTTATCTGTCTTAATATTCTGCAAAGATAATGAACTGGATCCAAGGAGATCCTATGATCACATATCATTTGCAGTCCTAAATATGCTGACTTCTTCATTGTCAATTAATAACACTTGAAGTGTGCAATTACATATTGCTTGTTTTAATGCAGGGGTCAGCAACCTTTCTGAGACAGAGTGCTGAAGTTTGACCTTTTAACTTCTGTATATGGTCCAAGTGCCAGTGATACTTTTTAAAGTCACTAATAGTCTTATTTACAACAGGTTCATTAATAAATTAAAATGCAGGGCCTTACTGTTTAGGAGGTGGTTGGTAGCATTAGCTGGCCTTTGTTAATCAACAGTTGGGCATGGTTTTGAACAAGCTCCTGGGTGCCTCGGGTGCTCATGAAAATAGACTTGCATGCCACTCTTGGAACCCGGGTTGGGGGTTGCTGACCTATTCTGATTACTCACTCGTATGATTTTGTGTTGAAGAGCCAAATTGTGGTTCTTTTGAACCTCATCCTTAGTTTCAACTAGATTATGATTTACATACATATGTAAGTTTATGTTCATCTTTTTCGTTGGTTTGCCTCACTGACTTGTTGTTGCAGGCTTTAGAGTTCCTGATCTCTCCATGTCCCACCTCCCTGCACACAATTCCCAGTCTTCAGTGTTCTCTGCTTCATCCCTTTCCATTTTTCACCAGGAAACCCAGATTTTGTCATTTCACCCTCTCCTTTATCTAGTGCACACAAGGACCTATTGCACCAGTAATGTTGTCTTCTCTTCCTCTTCTTATAAAGGCTACAACTGGAAATATGTGAGGGCATGAATAGGAGTTGCTAGCCATAAAGCTGTCTTAATTTTTCCATTTTCTTTAGTCATGTTTTTCTTTCGCTTTTCCACAGAACATGTGTGCAGTTGAGAGGCCCATATTGCTGTTGGCATGGATCACTTTGGCTGCTCCCACTCCACTTTTTGTATCTCCTCTCTACATGATTTCAGGCCCTTTAAAGATGACTTTTTAGGTAGCGTAGACTAGTTTTCTATGGGATTTGTCGGATACCAATTCCCCTCATTGGTCAAAAATGGCCAGAATCTACTGAGAGTCAGAGCAAGATGCTTCTGAATAGGAAGGCTGTTTAAGAATCAAACGTTCATGGGATGATGGTCATAGAAAGTAAGAAATTTGGAGGAGTTATGGGGATTCTGCATTAGTGTAATGGTTATATATATTTTATGAGGCTTCTGTTGTTTTTAAACACTACAACTAGAATTACTTCAATGTATTGCTTAGCCACATGCAATAGTTTTACAGGAAAGGACATTAGGGAATTGTAAACTGACTTAGCAGAAGCAGAGTAGCCTAGCGTCTGAGCCAAGCAAATAGAAATAATTGATTTTGGTGGTGAACACTGTCCATTTGACCCTGAAATGGTTGGCTTCCTATGGAGCTAGTTTTTGGGGTTTGCATTGTCCAAATGGTTCTGTATGTTTTAATTAGTTAGACCAATAATTGATATTTTTACCTTTGGCCATATAATAGTGGTTTGATATTTTCACAGAAAAAGCAGTCAGGTCCCAAATATCTTCTAATCTTAAAGTCTGCATCTACATGGAACCATAGTGTCGGCAGTTTGAGGCAAATGAGCAGTCTTGAAGAGGCAAATGACCACTCATTTGCCTATTTGCGTGACTAATTTGCGTACTTGTGTGAGATCATCCTGCTGGCAGAGGCTGCTGCCAACAGAAAACAAGCAATGTAGACGTGGATCTGCTGTCAAAAAACCCCCTTTGTTGGCAGCCCCTTATCTCTGAAAAAAAGTCAGGGATAAGGGGCTGCCTACAAAGGAGGTTTTTGCCAGAAGAGCCACATCTACACTGCATGTTTTCTGCCAACAGCAGCCTCTGCCAGCAGGGTGATCTTGCGTAGATATCCAAATTAGCCACACGAATATGCAGACGAGTGCCCATTTGCATTTTTGAGACATCTCATTTGCATCAAGCTGCCAGCACTACAGCTCAGTGTAGATGCAGCTGAAATGTCGATGTAACCAAATGGGGCTTAAAATTATAAAGGTTTTTTGTGTGCAGTGTTGTTTTAGCCATATTGGTCCCAAGATATTATAGATGAGGGAGATGAGATCATATCTTTTATTAGACCAACTTCTGTTGGTGTAAGAGACAAGCTTTCACACTTATACAGAAAGTTTCAAAAGCTTCTCTCTCACAAAAGAAACTGGTCTAATAAGATATTTCCTTACCCATCTTCTCTTTCAGACATTTTTGAAACAGTTATTACCTGTTAACAGATTTCTAGATACAGAAATAATCAGTCCAAAATCTGATTTGTATTAGAATTAAATGCAGTTTAATTTAGCACATTTAGTGTTTTCTCAAGTTCACATTTATTAGGAAAGCTTCACTAAGCTGCCCTAGCCTGGTGAATTTCTAAACTTCAGATACCAGACAGACTTTAGAAAATATGACGCTTTGGTTGATTTATGCAGTGGTGGTTGCTGATAAAATAAGTTGCAAGACTGCAGGCATCCGGTTACAACCCAGTATGTGCATATGGATTGGTGAAGTTAGCCCCATTAGCTTGTAATAACAAGATCCCCCTCATCTTACTTCAATATCATTTGTCATAGCTTGGATTTTGTTTCTGTTGTGTTCTAAGCTGTTTGTTTTAAATGGTTCATTGCGTGGTGTCCTATGATCAGTGGCCATGTCAAAACTTTGTAGTATCATTATTCTATAGTTAAAATGCATGATGCTGGGCTGAACAAATGAATGTATTGAGACTAATTCAATTACCATTTTGTTAACGTCATAAAGTTGTTATTATTGACCTTTTTATTATAGCTCAGTTCCAAAATAGGGTCGTCTTTCTCTTGTATCCAAACATTAAAAACTGGATAAAAGCAGGAATGCCATGGCATATGTATGTGAATTTTAACAGAGGGGTGTATGGTTGTGCGTTACATGCACACAACTTATGCTTAGATACTTTAAAAAAGAGGTGCTCTAATGTTAGGTGATTTGCTAATCTATCTGCCTTTATAAGACTGCTGTTTAGTATCTTATACTAGTTTGGCCTTGGCATCTGTGTTTATATTAGATTTTAAAAAAACACTCCTCAGCAGTTCCCAAGCTTTTTGAGATGGCGAACCATTTTGTCAATTCAGTAATACCCAAGGCAATTCAAAACTGGGGGTTGGGGGCGTTGTTCTTAAAGCCCTCGCTGCCCCTAACCACCACCCTCCAACCTACCTCCCATGAGCTATCCCCACTGTTCCTTTGCCCAGCTGCTGCCACCACCTCCTCTGTGTGGCTCCCAGCAGCTCTCCTACTCCCTTCCCCCACCTACAGCATGGGCAGTACACTGCCCTGCCATGCTGAAATGGGACTCAATTTAATTGGTTTAAGGGCAGGATCTCTCCCGCTGGCTCTTAAACCAATTAAAGTGAGTTTCATTTCAGCATGGCAGAGCAGGGACTGGGAGCTGGAGGAGGAGTCAGGTGGCAGCATCAGAGCCGCAACTGGCTCCTTGAAGAGCCACACGTGGCTTGAAGCTGCCCATCCGGCGACCCTTACCAAATCTAATGGTAACCCATGTTTGTGTTAGGATCCATAGGTTGGGAAACCTTACTCTTTTTGCTGATTGATACCAAAAATTTGAGGGAAAATGGAGAAAATTTGTGCTATGTAGAGGAGAGGAAATGGAAAGTTGCTGCTAGCAATTAGAAATGATCTACTTTTTGCATTATTGTGGTGTAATTGGGTCCCATTATGCTAGGTACTATACAAATGTAGTAATAGACATCCCTGCCCTGAGGGTGTTAACTATCTAGATTGGGCAAGGCTTTTTTTATAAACTATACTTGTACCCCTTGTGCATTAGAATTGGCTCGTTATCTACAACAGTATTTCCATGTGTTTAATTGAAGCTTACTGACTGAGCTCTCCCCATTCAGAAAATGTATTATCCTCTTATAATTCATAGAGTTATCTTGTAAAATGTTGCCTTTGCTTTTATGGTGTCAGAACAGGAGTTAGACAAAGATGGGTGTCACTGAGGACTAAAAATAGGCCCCTTTTACATAACAAGACTCTATCACTATTATAAATACTGGAAGCAAAGAGGGGTTTGGGTTGGAGACTGACTGCTCATGACTTCCTCCTTCACCATGTAATAACCTTGTGACCAATGTTCCCTCTAATAATTTCCATCCGTGTACAGATATTTTCCATCCACGTGGAGAATATATGGTTTTAGATGCACTGGAATATGTACAAATGTGCACCACCAGCAGAAACAAAAAAAAAACAAAAACCTAGGTGTGGGCACTCTTCTAATCCTCTGGGCTTCATTGGAATCTCTCCTGAACAGCCATGCAAACCCACAGTTTACAGGGAACACTGCTTGTGACTTCCCAGATTAAGAACTCCTGAGTTAGATATTTATATTTTACCAGCAAGATTGGACTTTTCTCCAAAAGAAAATTATGTCCTTCTATTTGGTCATACCTTTCTCCCCTCACTTGGATCTCCAAACTCGGCTAATATCTATAAGGCTGCCTTTCCTTGTACAAAGACTTCCTAATTGTTCCTCTCTTAAAAGGACCAATTACATTATACAACGTCAGTCTATTTTTCTTTAAAACTCTTTCCTTTCTCTGTAAAGTGATTATTGTTCCTAGTACAGGTTGAACCTCTCTCATCCAGGACACTCTTGTCTGGCAACATCCGTAATCTGGCACAATTTTAGTTAGCCAGACAACCACTTATCGTGGGTGCGGCCAAGTTTCCCATGCTCCCATAAAGTTTGTTACAACCGCCAGTCCTGGGTCACAGTGTTCTTAGTTATAATTTACTCATAAATGTCTTCCAGAAGTCCAATAGGCAGTGGAAATATTCATAATGTTCAGGAAAATATTGACTTCCCATCATCCGACAAACTTTGTCATCCAGCACTGGTCAAGTCCCAAGGGTGCCGGATGAGAGAGGTTCACCCTGTATAAAAAGTTACAAAGTTCAGCTAAATCTGAAGTGTAATGCATGGCATACAATATAGTTTTTATAGCCTCATGTTTCGGGTGACCACTTTTCTCAAAAGTCGTGTGACTCAAGTAAGTCTACCAAATGAGTGACAAAATACGTTTATACACGAACTTGTGTATGCCACTCATTTTTCTAAAATCTGTGTCCATTGTTCATCTCCCTCTTCTTCAAAATAAAGAATTTACTATAAAAATAAAATTGCACTATGGGCACAGCTTAGTGATTTCCCCAAGTCCTGTATAAAGTCAGTGTACAATATGTCTTCAAAATAAAGCCATTAATGAAATAGCATTTGTAACATGTTTGATATGGTAGCTATTAAAATGGCAATCAACTTGAAGGAGAACTATTTGCTATCCTCCCATCCCCTTGGTTATTTCGGGGACTATACTTGTCCCTAAGAGAACCAGTTAATGTGTGTGGTTTTATTGTCATAGGTAAGGCTACATTTTAATCACAGGTGTTTTTACTAAAAGTCATGGACAGGTCACAGGCAGTACACACACAATCTTGTCCCATGACCTTCCATGACTAAATTTGGAGGGAAGGTCGGGGTTGGGGAGAGCCACAGGTGCTCAGGGAGGGACAGGGGGCATCGTAGGTGCTGAGGTTGGAGCAGCCTAGGACCTGTACTGGGGGAGGGAGAGATGGCAGAGGTGGATGTTTACTTTTCTATTTTGGCATCTGGTATTAACAGTTTGTGCTTTAATGGTTATAACATTTAACTTTTAGAATCTGTGACAGCTATTAAATAATGATAGTCTGACACTTCACATAATTTTCCACAGCTGTAAAAATATAAATAGATAAAATGAAAATGTTCAAAACATTCATAAAAATAAAATTCAGTAAAAAAAATTGAATTCTGTCAATCTCGCTGGATTGTGTAGTTAGTTTCACTGTTTTTTCAGAGTAAACAAGCTAAATACATGGAAACTAACTTGCCCCTGTAATATCTTGGCTATAGATAAGCCTTAGGTACAAAATGTCAGAGCAGTATTCCTTTTAGGACATGTAAAATAGTTTACTTAGAGAGGAAAACTCCTTACAAGCTGTTTTTTGCATCGTCCACTCTCATACAATGAACATAGCAATCAGTATTGGAAAAGTTATTAATGTTTATAATGTCATATGGGTGTATTTAGTGTAGTAGAATGTGGATGTTTTTAATTAGGGGTTTTGTCTATTTTATTTAGCATATAAAATTTTGAAAGTGCTCCAGTTTCGTTTGGGATGAAAATCAGTCTCATGATCCTGTGTAAAATTACCTTCTAGGTTTTTTTTTTTTTTTTAATTTTATTTATAGCAGTATAAAGAAGAGCATAATTCTGAATAATAGAACCTTATAAGGGTAAAACAGGATTTTCTTGAACATATATTCAGAGCTAATTAATTTGAGGTCTCTGGACAGCAAATCAGATGATATAAAATAGTCTTCATGATCTTGAAAAACTAAATTGGTGTCTATGTATTGTTTTTAAAAAATACTTGTATGTTTGACATGTATGTGTGTTATCAGTTTTGTCTGCTAGGACATCCCAGAGATAAAAAGAACCGTGGCATACTCAGAGTTTAGTCCAAAACAGTGCAATCCTCATAATCTTCATAATTTTTGATGGAGGAAAAGGAGACGTAGCCTTAGAACCTTAGAATTAGTCCAAACCACCAGTTTGATTTTTCGGCATTTTACAATCTCTGTTAAGCGATTTTAGCACTGTTAAGTAGAGTTTGTATTGTGTGTTGATGTGGCCCTAAAGAGGCTAGCTGCATACTGAACCTCTGTGTCCAGATTTACCTTTAAACTTTGTATAACATCTCTTGCTTTTTGAACATTAGCTATGCAAACAAACCAGGAATTAAATATATGTCAGACTGCAGTAAGGGAAATTTAAATCTGTTTCTATATGCTGTTTGTCACCCTCAGCACTCCCTTAGCCCAGCAAATTTTTAATTTAAACATATGTTCTGTGCCTGACAGAGAAGAAGTGATAGTTCCCACAATTTTATAAATTTTGCAGTTTGTGGAAAAATAAATTCTGCAAACCTAATCCCAAATTATCTGAGACCTCATCATAGACTGTAAATCTTCATGACAGGTATCAACTCTGTTTGTGTAGCATAGAGCTTTATGGAGCACCTTTTTTCTGACTGGAGCCCTCCAATCATTATTGTAATATAGAAATTGAAAATATCAATATCTGAATTGATAAAATAGGGCAGAAATCACTTACATTGCTATCTTTCTGCTTGCAGAATCCTATCTTGGGTCATAAAAGGAAACTCTAGGGAATCTGTGGCATTAAAATAATTTTATAGTTCATTCTTCAAAAATGTCTCAGGTTTTCATCCAGTAATCATGCTTGCAGTGAAGAAATTTGTTCACAAATGCACTACCCTTCCTAATTTTAAATGTTCCTAAAAACATTTTAAGCCTCCAAGAAAAGCGGGGTATGAAAGGTATGTAAAAAAGTTAGTCAAAACAAAAAAGCAGTCAAGTAGCACCTTAAAGACAAACAAAATAATTTATTAGGTGATGTGCTTTCATGTCCCATGAAAGCTTATCACCTAATAACTTATTTTGATAGTCTTTAAAGTGCTATTTGACTGCTTTTTTGTTTTGATACAATACAGACTTACATGGCTATCTTTCTGTCACTAAAAAGTTAGTGATTTTGTATGCTTACGATTCTCAAATGTAGTGTTCCTAGTTTGATTTTGCAAGAACCAACTAAAGTGGACATAGTCCAGAATTGACACTAAATATTATTTTTATCATTTCTGGCACTTCATCTTTCATCAGTAACATCTCAGTTATTACTATAACACAAAAATAATGCAAAGTCCTCTGGCACCTATAGACCAACCAATTTTTGGAGCATAAGCTTTCGTAGACAGACCCACTTCATCAGATGTATCCACAGGACTTCTCGTTTTCACAGATACAGACTAACATGGCTACCCCTCTGATACTATAACACAGAAATTTGACTTTTAAAATTTAGAGCCAAGTTCTTGAGTGATCTTGTCCCTAAGGAAGAGTGTGGAACCTACATTGTGGAGCCTTCATAAAAAGAATCACAAAACTTGTTGTTACATCCCTCAGGGATAGGGCCCTACCAAATTCATGGGCATGAAAAACACATCACAGGCCATTTTGTTTGCTTTTACCCTGTACTATACAGATTTCACACAGTAGACCAGCATTTCTGAAACTGAGAGTCCTGCCCCAAAAAAGAGTTACAGGAGGGGTTGCTCATAAGGTTATTTGAGAGGGATTACAGTATTGCCTCCCTTATTTTTGTGTTGCCTTTACGGCTGGGTGACTGGAGAACAGTGGCTGTTGACTAATGTCCTAGCTGTGTAGCACAGAAGTAAAGGTGGCAATACCATACCATGGCAGCCTTATTTCTGAGCTGCCATCCGTGGTGGCTGTGTCTTCAAAGCTGTGCTCCCGGCCAGTAGCCCAACTCTGAAATCAGTGCTGCTGTAAGCTGCAGGGCAGAAATAAAGGGAGCCATGCCACAAACTACCCCCGATGTTGCTACCCCCTCGCAGTTCCACAACTTCCACACTATGAAACTGCAGATTTAAATAGCTGAAATCATGAAAGGTATTATTTTAAAAATCCTTTTACTATGAAATTGACCAAAATGGACCATCATTTTGGAAGCGGCCTTACCCATGGAGGAACAAACCGGTCAGACATAAAAGGCACAAGTGATATGATAAAGATAGGGCCTCCTTGAGAAGGAGGAGGAAAAAATACTCTTTTGGTAATCATCTGGAGACTCATTTTAATTCCATTGCAGCCTTTCAAAAATTATGAGGTATGACATATTTATACAGTTGGCATCTGAATCATTGTATAACCTTAGAATTTTAAAATTAGCTACTTGTATGTTGGATAACACTAACATTACTCAGGTTTTCCCCTTTACATGTATTTACACACACATTTGCAGTAGTATGTTTAGATTTTATTAATCAGAGTTTTGCAGGGTAGGCAGCATAACAGTTGCATGCCATTAACAGTTCTTGGTGCCTCAAGGACATTTTAAAGGCTAGACTTTCAGATTCAAACCCCATGAGACTGCCACACCAACATGAACAGTAAGATTAAGAGAACATTTAAAAAAAATAGATTTAAAATTTAGACAGGCATGCACACTAAATTAGACTGTAGCTTACAGTGCTGTAACTAAAGAAAACATTTAACCATTTATTAGAGTAGTTGTTTCCTTGCATAACTTGACGTAACAACAGTTTAAGTATGTTAGAGATTTGCTTCAGGGTTTTGCTAATATTCAGTAAAGGTTACATTTTCAGACAAAAAATAAAAACCCTAATCAATCTATCTACATAAAAATGTTGGCTTTTCCTGAAGTGTCTTTATTGGATCACAGATCATGTGAACTTCTGATACAAGTAGCTGAGCTTTAGCAGTTCAACCTTGTCAACTCCATAGGATAAATGTCAATGAATATTTTTATTCAGTTTTTCATTTTTGTTGCTCCTCTTCATTTTAAATTCTCTGTTTACTCAGAGGTCTGTTAAGGATAGCATTAGGCCAGGATGGAAATGTTGCCCTTACTTTAATTTTACTTGCATTTTCACACTGTTTACTTGAAATATGCCAATCCCTAAATGCTGTTCTACGGGGGGCGGGAATAAGATCAGTGATGAATACAAGGACTGTTGCCTTGGACATTGCTCTGTTTTAGCTACTCAGTCTTTGGCAGTGCTAGACAGTCAAGGCTTGATGACAAGACTGATCAGTGCCTAGAAAAGTAGTAGTATAACTATTTTAGTTTATGTAACCCTTTCTCAACCTTCTGGATTGTTTTGGCAATTCAGTGACAGTTGAGAAAGTAGTTGTTAAAATATAAGACTGAGGCTGTGGCCACACTTGGCCAAAACTTCGAAATGGCCTTGCAAATAGCCCTTTTGAAGATTACTAATGAGGTGCTGAATTGAATATTCAGCACCTCATTAGCATTAGGATGCTTCCGGCCACGGCGCTTCAAAAGCGCTGCTTTCGAATGCTTGTGGCTCGGCACAGCTACATGGGGGTCCTTTTCAAAGGGACCCTGCATATTTTGAAATCCCCTTATTCCCTTCCGCTGAGAGGAATAAGGGGATTTTGAAAGGTGCGAGTTCCTTTCAAAAAGGACCCCCATGTACCTGCACCGAGCCGCAGGCATTCAAAAGCGGCGCTTTTGAGGAGCCGCAGCTGGAAGTGTCCTAATGCTAATGAGGCACTGATATTCAATTCAGCACCTTGTTAGTAATCTTCGAAATGGCCATTTCGAAGTTTTGGCCAAGTGTGGCCACAGCCTGACTGTTGAAAAAGTTAGATTTGTCTAACACTGTAGGTTAAGAGCAGGGGTGGGAACATTTTTTGGTTTCAAGGCCACTGACCTGTAGACAAAACAGTCGGGGTTGTCTGGGTGGGAGGGAGAGAGGGAGCAGAAATAGGTTTGGAATTCTGGGGGGTGGGTGATCTTGGCAGGAGTGGGGGGCATGAGCGGGCTGGGGTTGGGGATCTAGGTGGGAGGGAGGTGTAGGAACAGGCTAGGGGTGTGGGTCTGGAAGAGAGGAAGGATGCAGGAGGGTTTGAGGTGAGGGGTCTAGAAGGGAGGGGTCAGGGTGGTATGAAGGTTCCAGGAGGAAGGAAGTTAGGAGCAGGGTGCGGATGGGGAGTCCAAGCAAGGAGGAGGTTGCAGGAGGGGAGTGTGGGGTCTGGATGGGAAGAGGTTCAGGGTGTGGGATGCAGGGTCTGCAAGGGAGGCATCGGGGGGTGAGGGAACTGGGATGGAGGGAACAGGTGCAGGATCTTGGTGGGAGTTGGGGTAGGTGGGAGGGAGGGTCTGGACAGAACAGGGTGCTGGGACTTGTCTGAGGGCAAGGGGTCTGGGTGACGGGGGGGTTGCAACTTACCTTTGCAGCATGCCTGGATACATATAGCTCAACAGAACCTCCCACTGCTGCTCTGATTGGCCAGAATACTGGCCAATCAGGGCAGGGGTAGGAAGTCCCCAAGCAAACTGCTGAGGCCATGCTTGATGCGCCTTTCTCCTCCAGCCTGGGAGAACAACAGTGACTGGCAGTGGAGCCTAGAGCTGCTTCCTGGCCCCCGAGCTCTGACAGAATCCATGTTCTGGATCCAGAATGTGGATTGCCTGATCCGGTCCTCAAGGCTCAGTTTTCAAAACCCTCCACCCTGCCATGGGCTGGATGCCATGCAGGGAAGCTCTGAGCCTCAGGAACCGGATTCAGACAAGCCATGATCCGTATCTGGATATGGACCACAGGTCGGTGTTCCCCTCCCCTGGTTTAGAGGTTTTTCTTCAGCATCAGTCCTTGCATATGCAGTTATATATGTCTCAGCAGCCTATTTAGAAATCTTTTACTTTCTTGGAATGACTGTTCTTAAGGTTGCTGCTGCTGCTGCTACTTTTTGGTCTGAGAATTTGAAGAATCTACTTTGTTTAAACAACTTTTCTTAAAATTCCTGTGACTCCTTGCCTTACATGTTTGACTTTATCTGTATTATACAGAACAATGCAATTGGTAATAAATACTGTGGCGTACCATAAAATTATGTAGTAGTTTTAAGCAAAGAAATAGAAGTTAACATTTGGACTGCAGTAATAAAATAAGATCTCTGCCATTTTCACAGTCGGGAATTCAAGAAAGAGAACAACTATTTCTACAGTGACAAATTTTCCTCCTGGCTGGATTCCTAAGGGAATGTGAGACAAAGAAAAAGTTGAAAGAAATATTATGTCCTGTTGAACTTGAAAGCTGAATCTGTGTTCAAGCTCCTATTTATGAATAATATAGCAAATAAAGAAAATTAATTGTTGAAAACAGGTCAAAATCTGCGAAAGCCTCACTTCTTACATTTATACATAGTATTCAAGTCTTGATTCAGACAGTTACTAAGGTTACGTCTAGATTGAAGAGATGTATTGGCAAAAGGTATGCAAATTGTGCAACGCATTTGTGTATCTCCTGCTGACGTCTGTCGGGAGAGTCTTTCCCAACATTTGGCCTATCGGCAAGGGGCCAAATGTCAAGAAAAGTCCCTCTGTCAACACATCCCTTCTTCCTCATGGAATGAGGATGTCTGGGATTTTGACAGAAGACTCCCCGAGTGGCAGACTTCTTCTATTGGGAGATCTCTGGGCTCCCAACAGAAGCCTGTAACCTAGACATAGTTATTTCCTCTCTTTCTGTTTGGCTAAGAGACCACAACCTGGATATATTGTTTCATGACATCTGGGTAACAAAGAGAGAAAATGTGATATCATTAATTACTTCACTGAATCAAGATCTTGTTCACCCTGATAGAAAAGTAAAATTGAAAGATAGAGAAATCAGCAGCGGATTCATAGTCCTAAAATATACAGAGCACTAGGCAACTGATTTTTCTGGGTAAGTTCATATATTAAAGTCAGCTATTACAGTCAAGGTAGCAAATGTAGGGTTTAATTTTCAAAAACAGAATTTCATGTTTTTAATTTGCAAATGTGAAGGAAGCAAGCATTCTTATTTTCCCTCCTTTTAGTTAAGTAAGAGTTCAAGAGAATATGAATTCTTAGCATTTAGTAGTGTTCTTAACTGAAATTTTTTCCTTGAAAATTGGTATTTGGCGGTATCATTAACTCATGTAGCTTGTGGTCAAATTAAAAATTCTTAATACACATTAAACATTTTATTAAAGTTGTCGTCATCTTGGACCATTTATGGGAAAGCTCCCTTCTGTCCATCTTTTTTGGATGATGCAAAGGTACCTGAAGTACAGTTGTCTGTGTTTAATATTTTCAGTTTTCAATATGTTGTGATTTTTTCCAGACTAATTTGGACAGATTAGTTGTTAAAACCAGTGCATAACTTCAGCAAATTAAAAAAAACCTTGTGATTAAATAATGTATTTTATTTATTTTTAATAAATCTTCCTAATGTTTTGTTTTCTTTACAGATAAATTTGCGCCTCATCTTGGTAAGTGGGAAAACGAAAGAGTTCTTGTTTTCACCAAATGATTCTGCTGCCGATATTGCAAAACATGTGTATGACAACTGGCCTATGGGTAAGTCCTCTTTGTGTCCTTTATCTGCTAACTTTCCAGTCAAGTGTTTATTCTTACATAACTAAGACAGAAACGTTCATAATTGTATCATTGTTCTTCATATTCAAACTGAAATTTGTATAAAAATATTTTCAGCTTTTTCTTTTTCCTCTGTTTTCAGTGGTATAAATTTTGAGTTGTTGAAGCCTGGTCTGTTAACACGCTTCCTTGTGAGGATTCATTGTGCTGTACATACTACTCTTCCCTCATCTTGATTTTATTTTCTAGACAGACTTGATGAAAATCTAATAGCTGCAAATTGATCCTGACACATGTTGGATATTAAACCCATTGTTTAAGGATGAGTAAGGGAAAGTATTCATTTTATATAAATTAAATAGCAAAATTGAACCTCAGCTATTGATTGTAGTTTTGATTGCTTTGCCTCAGAATGACCTGTGAAAATACCCTAACAGCCAGAAAATAGCAACACTGAAAGGCGGTTGTGAGACGATATGGAGAAGTGGGGACATATTTAAATATGGAGATATTTTACGTTATCTGGGAGTAGTATTTGGAAAATGGAAGTATAAACTAGGATAGTATGCTTTGGGGTTGACAGCTGCCGCAGGTCCCTAGCCAGGGTGGAAGGGGAGCCTGGCTCCATGGCCCAGAAGGCACGGCGGGGCCAAGGGTGGAAGGGCATGGCATAGGGCCAAGACTGTATTGTCCCTCCAACCACACTCCATCACAGCTGTGTGCAGCGGTGCTGCCACAGCAATTCAGAGGACCTGGCACTCTAGCCACAACCATTGCCAACATAACAGCAGAAGTAGATGGAGCTCCAGGACCCTTTGAAATGCCAGGCCCTGAGGCAACTGCCCCCTTTGCCTCCCCCCCCGCCACGTGTATAAGTAAAATAATGGATGGTTTTAAAAAATCTGATCAGGCAGTCTTAGTCTCCCTGTCCCCCGATCCACTATCCAAAACTGAGAAATGACATTCAGTTTGTTGAAAGAAAGTACTTAGTCTCTGATACTGGAAATCATTTGGGGCTATTATCTTAGTGTTTCAAGAGTACTGAAAAACTGTTGCACGTGAACAGGAATCATGTGCATCTGAGCTATCTATGTCAACATCAATAATGCATCAATAATGCATGCTTGGGCCCTAACCTGATGGTCTCTGGAAGTCAGGAGGAATTTTTTCTGGCCTCAGTTTTGCTCAATTGATAAAATACATGATGAGGAAGTTTGTGATCCTTAAAATGCTAGGTGTGGACGCACACCTCTTGGAGACTTCTTTTACCAAACTAGCTGAACCAATGGTCTCTTTGGTATAGCAACTCAGTGTCTATTGTGCAGTTGTAGTGTGCTTCTAAACTCATCTGACATGATCACATTTACTTTGGGGTTTTTTATGTTCATTTGTATGAATTAGTAATGGCTGAACTAATTGTTTTGTCCTTTTAAAGCTACTCCTGGGTATATTATATTCCAGTTTCAAGGCAGCTTCTTGCCTAGCTATTAAGGCATATTTTAACAGAACCTGTGTAACACAGGATCAAGGATTTATATTTTGTGGCTTTTACTTGTGTGTTGATGCCTCTAATTAGCAGCATTTTATGAAATTGACTACTTCAGACTTACGCAGCAGCAATTAAAACTGAAACTGTACCTTGTACACATAACAAAGAATAAAGAAAATTATGTTTTTTAAAAGGAACAAAGTCATTCTGTATTACTTAAGGAGTGACAGCTCAAATTAATGCATGATCACAGTATGCAACATATACCAAAGAAATGGCTGATTATGGTTATAGATCAAGTTGTGTGTATAAATCTTGAGAACAGATAGCTGCTAATTTATATTGCAGGAGAAAGTAAAGTGCCTGGATTTGTCACTGAAATTTTTATCTTTCTTCTTGTCTTTAAATCATATTTCATGAGTTACGTTAGTTCTGAGAGGCAGTAATTAAAGTTATTTAAAATTTAGCCATCTATTAAATTAATTGTTTACTTGATTAAGCCTTTCCAAGTGTATGTGGATCTTGTTTTTTACCAATTAAAAATTAGCTTTGCTGTAAGAATTGTTTACAACTGACCTAGAGTGACACAGTAAAGTTATTTAAGGAGTTGACTGCATGAATCTTTCCCTCAGGTTTTTTTTTTTAATCTTTGGTTTCTCCATAAGATGTGCAGAAATGAATCTGCCTTATAATGTAGTCTTTCAGAGGTCTGCAACATTCCATTCTTATCTACAGTGATAAAGATCCAAGTTAACTTCACAAACTTTGGTGGAGATAGTCTAGGTTTACATCACTGCAGGTGAGGGCAGAATTTTGCCATATACAGTAATGCCTCGAAATGTGTGATTTCGAGTTGCACTTAGCTTGCATTAACGTGAGTCAAGTGCAACTCGAAATCCCGCTCCCTCCAGCCCTGGCTCAACCCTCCCCGCAACTGGCCTGGCTGCAGTGCGCGCGCTCTCTCTCTCTCTCTCACTCACTCACACACACACACACACACACACACACACACACACACACACACACACACACACACACACACACACACACACAGAGGCTCCAGACGCCCCCCCTCCCCCGCAGGGCTGCATGGCCCTGGCTCAACTCCACCCCCTGTTCCCCACTGCAGCCCTGCCCCAATGCACCACCAGCCTTAACCCTCCCCAGCTGTCCCCTCAACCCCAGGACTTACTTTCAAAAGGAGCTCCAGGTACTCCTACTGCTTTCCTGGCTGCAGAACATGCATTCTGCCAGAGAAAAAAACTAACTCCCCACTTACACAACATTCAAGTTGTGCGAGGGTGTATGGAAATGCAACCCTTGCATAACTCAAGGGACTACTGCACCAGAAATTTGCTCAGTGTCGTGTTAGTTGACAACATTTAATGATTTTTAAAGGCTTATAACTAGCATACTTGAGCCACTTCTCTTCTCTTGTTCTCTTCCACCCTCACCCTGCTGTACAGGTTGAAATACTCTGATTCAAAAACTTCCTTACTGCCAGTGAGAATATCCAGTGATTCATTTGCTCATACAGATAGTTGATAGCCCAGGAGAAAAGTTTTTCTCTTTATTCCCTGTTTTCTAAAATTACTTTATCCTCTGAGTATGGTTGTTGGAATAATTACATTTTCCCTTATGATGATCATTTGATCAGTATTATGGAACCTTTCAGTTGAACTTTTTTCATTGGTTCAGCTAGGAGAGAAGTGTTTTCATTATGAAAATTTAATATTCTGGGTGACTGTTTAAAGGGAAGAATCCTTGACTCTCTGCCGAGGAGCAGAGATTAAAAACAAAAAATGGTGGATCAGCCGTCATTACTATACCAAACTGCCACTTTTCAATCTTCTGCCCTCTTCTATAATCGTATCTTTCTGCGACTACAGATTGGCTAAACTGTATTACTGCAGTTCAGAAGGAACTCTAAAGATGAAATCTTTAAAGTAAAAAATTACAGATAAACTTTCCTCAATCAGATAAATAGCTAATGCCAATAATCAGAGTAATTGTAACACTTCATTTGGGCTATTCTGACAGCATATGAGTGTCCCTTCCTTGAACTGCATTATAATTAAAACAGGTAGTAGTTGAAAACATTTGAATTTCAGATGGTTTCAGCTGTGTGCAGGTTGTACCTCTCAAATCTGTAGCTCTCTCATCCAGCAACATCCATAAACCAGCAAGATTTTAGTTAGCGAGATGGTCATTTATAATGGGTGTGGCCAAGTTTCCTGTGGTCCCATAATGCTTGTTAACAGCCCCTGGGCCTGGCTCTCAGCGTTCTGTGCTGTTATTTAGCTGTAATTTACCCCTAACTGTCTTCTATGAGCCCAGTAAGCAATGGTAGTGTTGGTAATGCTGCTAGACAATATTGACGTCCCATGGTCTGGCAAATTCTCTCATTCAACAGCGGTCAAGTCCCGAGAGTGCCAGACTAGAAAGGTTCAACCTGTAGTTTCATCATATCTTGTAAATTAAACTCTATAAGGCATCTAATAAATATTGCCAGTTTGACACACTTTCCACTCAAACTTGTTTCTGATGGCAGTCCTGACTTTGTAGTGCTTAGGACAGCTCTACTCTTCTACCATTACCCCTGATGCCTTTAAAAGTGAACAGGCTCAATTGTAATAGTTCCTTTTTCATTATTCTCCATGCATCTTTTCTTACCAGATGCTAGTTGTACACTTTCCATGATTTATAAAAGAACTTTCCTGACCCCAGTTTCATTTTCTGAGTTTGAGTCAACAGGAGAGAGATTTAAAGAATTTGGTTTGTTTAGCTTGGAAAAGAGAAGACTGACAGGCTACATGATAGCAGCTTTCAAGTACCTAAAAGGGTGCTACAAGGAAGAGGGAGAAAAATTATTCTTCTTAGCCTCTCACGATAGGACAAGAAGCAATGGACTGAAATTACAGCAAGGGAGGTTTAGGTTAGACATTAGGAAAAATTTTCTAACTCTCGGAGTGGTTAAACACTCAAAATGCTTTGTGTGGTTGTAGAAGCTCCATCATTGGAGATATTTAAGAGCAGTTTGGATAAATATCTAACAGGGATGATATAGATGGTGCTTGATTCTGCCATGAGGACAGGGAACTCTTGAGGTCCCTTCCCGTTCTGTTCTGTGATTCTTTCTATCTCTGCCCATTGTGTACTTGGAGCATAAAGGTTGACTTCTGCTATACCTTCTTGAATATTCATGTTTACTATATAAATATTGCAATAGATGGAGTAGAGCAGAAGCAGATTTTTAAACAGTTGGTATGAGATACATGGTCAACCAGGAAATGGAAGATTTTGTTCTGAAAGAGCAGATTTAAATTAAGAATGTTAATGATTTGTAATGTTTATTCTTAAAACTTAATGCCGATTTGGTTACTGGTTTTGAAAATTGGCAGATTTCTAAAGAATAATAAGTGATCATCTAATCTTATACATTATTTATTTTAGCTAAAATCTTTCATGGTAAAATGTGTGATTCTTGCAGCTAATTTGTGATACGTAAATCTGTAGAGACAGCTATGAGAAGTTTGCTGAAGGATTATCATTTCAGTAAACTCTCTTTTAACCAGTATTCAGTCTACTGGAATTTTCAAACAACCGGCACCAGGTGCCGTCCTGGGGCCTAGGCCTCCTTCACTAGGGGGCTACATTGCTTGCAGCTGCCTCTCCATCCCACTCCTCTCCTGCCCATTGCTCACATGGGGAGCAGAATCCAGCTGCCAGCCAGGGAGTGGCATGTGGCTGGCAGCCCCCCAGAAATGGAACACCCCTGAGTCAGCAGCCCCAGACAAGGCAGCCCTGCCAAGGGGAGGCACTGTGTTATTGGAGCAGGGTGGGCTGCTCCAGCTGGTGCAGGGTCTCAGAGATTCCCCCGTGAGTGCCCACCACCACCACCCCAAGAGCACAGCTGTGCTGAATCTGGAGGTGGCTGGACAGCAGCGCACTGACCTCAGGGGAGAGGAAGCCCCACCATTAGGGGCACGTGCGATGGGAGCAGGAGCAGCATGGCTAGATCCTGCCACAGACCACCCAGGAGAAGGAGGTGCTGGGGAGGGAGAAGGGCAGCCTGGCAGTTCAGCTGGCGGCAGGAGGAGCTGCCTCACTGACCGAGCCGTGAGCAGGAGGAGCTGCCGCCTGCCACAAGGCACAGAAGGAGGAGCTGAGTGAGACCACTGCACTGCAGCAGGAATGGGACGAGAGCTCCCTGCAGGCAGGCACAGAGCCTTGTCAGGGACCAGGGGAGGACACCTCTCCACCACCCAGCACGTTTGAATATCCGTCAACCTTGTGGTCCAGCGGGTGTCAGATATGAAAGAGTTTACTGCATATGTGTAATCTGCAAGGGTCAGATGCTTACCATTCAGCTCTTGCAAGAATTTCAGGGCATGTGCATTTCATTATGGTCTCTGGAAATTCAGGTGGCTAAATCCTCATCCTCATTCAGCACTGCGAAGTAGCCACAGAAAGGAGCACTTCAGTTCTCTGATTTGAAAATGATTTTAAATCAGTAAGCAGATGTAAGATGTAAACAACAAGCAGACTATAAATGTGGCTGTTTATCCACACTGGACTGAGGCTGAACTCGGCCAGTTGAATGTTGGAGGTCAGAGAAATAGAGAATCTCCTGCAATTGAAGAAAAATGGAATTAAATGAACCAGATGGATGTGGAGTCTGAGTGGGAACAGGAAGTGTCTTCCTTATCATCCATTAAAATATTTTGCATAGGAACTTGTAACCATTAATCAGTCTTCACAAACCATCTGTGAAACGGTTTATCATATTCCTGATCACTTTGCAGAAGTGAGGCTCAGAATCACTGGGCTGGAAAGGACCTCAGGAGGTCATCTTGTCCAGCTGGGACTTAAAAACCTCAAGGGATGGAGAATCCACCACCTCTCTAGGCAACGCATTCCAGTGCTTCACCATCCGCCTGGTGAAGTAGTTTTCCCTAATATCTAACCTACATACACCTCTCCCTCTTCAACTTCAGACCAGTACTCCTTGTTCTGCCATCTGACACCACTGAGAACAGTTTCTCACCCTCCCTTTTAGAGCTCTCCTTCAGGAAGTTGAAGGCTGCTATTAAATCACCTCTGTCTTCTCTTCTGTAAACTAAACAAGCCCAAATCCCTCAGCCTATCCTCATGGGTCTTGTGCTCCAGACCCTTAATCATTTTTGTTGCCTTTCGCTGAACCTGCTCCAGCAAATCCACATCCTTTTTATACTGGGGGGCCCAAAACTGGACACAATATTCCAGATGTGGCCTCACCAGTGCCAAATAAAGAGGAATAATTACTTCTCTAGATCTGCTCGAAATGCTCCTCCTAATGCACCCTAGTATGCCGTTAGCCTTCTTGGCTACAAGGGCACACTGTTTACTCATATCCAGCGTTTCATCCACCATAACCCCGAGGTCTCTTTCCATCGTACTGCTGCTGAGCCAGTCGGTCCCCAGCCTGTAACAACGCTTGGGATTCTTCCGCCCCAGGTACAGGACTCTAGACTTCTCCTTATTGAACCACATCAGATTTCTTTTGGCCCAGTCCTCCAATTTATCCAGGTCCCTCTGGATTCACTCTCTACCCTCCAACGAATCTACCTCTCCCCCTAGTTTTGTGTTATCCGCAAACTTGCTGAGGGTGCAATCCAGTCCCTCATCCAGGTCATTAATAAAGATGTTGAATAACAGAGGCCCCAGAACTGAGCCTTGGGCACTCCGCTTGAAACAGACCGCCATCCAGATATTGAGCCATTGACCACAACCTGTTGGGCCCGACCATCAAGCCAGCTTTCTATCCATCTTATAGTCCAAGGATCCAATCCATATTTCCTTAACTTATGGACAAGAATGTTGTGGGAGACTGTATCAAAAGCCTTGCTGAAGTCAAGGTATATCACATCCACTGACGTTCCCATGTCCACAGAGCTTGTTACCTTATCGTAGAAGCTAATCAGATTAGTCAGGCAGAACTTGCCCCTGGTGAATCCATGTTGGCTACTTTTGATCACTTTCCCCTCTTCCAAGTGCTCCAAAACAGATTCCTTGAGGATTCCCTCCATTATTTTCCCAGGGATTGAGGTAAGGCTGACGGATCTATAGTTCCCTGGATTGTTCTTCTTTCCTTTTTTTAAAGATGGGCACTACATTTGCCTTCTTCCAGTCATCTGGTATCTCCCCTGATCTCCAAGAGTCTTCAGGGATAATGGCCAAAGGTTCAGCAGTGACCTCTGCCAATTCTCTCAGTACCCTGGGGTGCATTAAATCCAGACCCATGGACTTGTGCACATCTAGTTTTTCTAGACAGCTCAGAACTTTTCCTTCCCCACAGATGGCTGCCCTCCACCTTCCCATACTGCATTGTCTAGAACAGTCATGGAGAAGTTGTCTTTGTCCATGATGACTGAGGCAAAAAAAGCATTGAGTACTTCAGCTTTTCCTGCATCATCTGTCACTAGGTTACTTCCCTCATCCAGTAACGGCCCCACACCTTGTCTGATAACCTGTTTGTTGTTCACATGCCTGTAGAAACCCTTCTTGTTACTCTTCACCTCCCTTGCCAGCTGCAGTTCCAATTGTGCTTTCGCTTTCCTGATTACTGCCCAGCATTCTCCAGCCGTATGTTTATGATCCTCCTTAGTCAACTGTCCACATTTCCATTTCTTGTATGCATCCTTTTTGAATTTAAGCTGACTAAGGATTTCCCTGTTAAGCCAAGCTGGTTGCCTACCATGTTTGCATTTCTTACTATGCAGCGGGATTGTTTGTTCCTGTGCCTTCAGTAAGACGACTTTAAAATACTGCCAGGTCTCTTCAACTTTTTTCCCCTTCATCTTCATTTCCCACAGGATCCTTCTCATCCAGTTTCTCAGGGAGAGAAAGTCTGCTGTTCTGAAATCAAAGGTCTGTATGTTACTGCTCACCTTCTTACTTTTGTCCAGATCCTGAAATCTACAATCTCATGGTCACTGCAGCCCAGGTTCCCTCCCACTTCTGTTTCTTCTACTAGTTCTTCCTTGTTTGTGTTTGTCAGTTATTGCCTGCCAGAAAAAGGTGTAGTCCTTTTCCTTTAGAGATCCTGAATCTGCAAGGCGCATCTCTTGCAGTGCAGCAATATCAACTCGGAGCCTCTTCAGTTCCTCGTTGATGACAGCGGTCTTTCAGGTGTCACTGATGGCCTGAAGATCTTCAGTCAAGCTGGTCAGCGTGGTCCGCACATTCCAGCAAGCAAGCTTAAATTGTTGATGTTTCTCATTTCTTGTTGATTTTCTTATTGGTTTGCCTGGTGCCCAAATTTCAGTCACTTGTCAGGTTCGGGAACCTTAAGCCTCACGCACCCAGCGAGGCAGGTGAACTGTGGCAGGACAGTACCCTATTGGCTGGGGGCTGCCCAGCTTGAGGTGGGCGGTGACTGTCCAATGAGATGCGAGGATCTCTCCCACCGTCGAAGGCAACCCCTGGCGCTCGTTCTCTACGCCAGTCGAGTAAGAGTTTATAACCGGTATCTGTTGCCTCCCGTGTTGATGCAGCGCTGTTCAGCGATGCCTGAGTACCTCTCCGGGCGTGAGCCTGGGCACTTATTATGGAGACTCTGGGCTGCCCAGACACCAGTGTCCCCCTCTCGGCTTTACTGATATAGTCCAAAGGAGAGGATAACCTCCACGTCTGGTACCGGCTCAGCTGCAGGAGTTGCCGGGACAGTGCCAGAAGTTGACACTGAACCACCTGCGGACTCCACTCCAGATTTTCTGTCAGGGTTTACTCCCTTAGCCTTGCTCCTTCCCAGGATAACTCCAAAACGTGCAAGGACTTTGGGCTTATCATCAGCCTAAAGAAGACAAACGTACTCGGTCATGATGTTGCTGAATCCCCGTCAATCAGCATTGACAACTATACGTTAGAGGTCGTCCACGAGTTCGTTTACCTCGGGTCCACCATCACTGACACCCTGTTGTTGGACACTGAGCTAAATAGGAGGATTGGAAAAGCGGCCACAACTCTGTCCAGACTCAGCAAGAGAGTGTGGAATAACAACAAGCTGTACACTCACACCAAAATGCAAGTCTACAGAGCCTGCATCCTCAGCACCCTCCTTTATGGCAGCGAGACTTGGACCCTGTATGCCCGCCAGGAAAAGAGGCTGAATGTCTTCCACTTGCGCTGCCTTAGGTGCATCCTTGGAATATCATGGAAGGACAGAGTGACCAACACCACTGTCCTCGAGCAAGCTGGAATCCCAACCATGCACACCCTCCACAGGCAGCGTCGGCTCTGCTGGCTTGGCCACGTCCACAGGATGAATGATGGAAGGATTCCAAAAGACATCCTGTATGATGAGCTAGCCTCTGGCAAAAGACCTCCTAGATGCCCCCAGTTGTGCTACAAAGATGTCTGCAGGCGAGACCTCAGAGAGGTAGACATTGAGCTGAACAACTGAGAAGAACTAGCAGACGACCGCAGCAGATGGAGGCAGCGGTTACAAAAAGGCCTTCAGAAGGGCGAGATGAGGATCAGACAGCTAGCAGAGGAGAAGCGAGCGCACGGAAAGCCCACTAAGGACTTGCCAGACACCCACCACATCTGCAAGAGATGCAGCAAGGACTGTCACTCTCGTGTGGGTCTTCATAGTCACAGTAGACGCTGTAAATGAAGTCCTCAATTGAAACTATAAAGGGCGCGATCCATAGTCTATGCAGACTGAAGGATGCCGCCTACTACTACTACTACTACTAGTTATTGGCCAAGTTTGAATGGTTAAGTTAGGAACAGAGTTTCAGTCTTAACTCCAGATCCTCTACAGTGAGCATCAGATCCCATGTTCCTATTAGTTTTGGAATTGTCCTGTTTTCTCTTTTCTTCTCTAGACAGGTGGGAAATAAAGGATGCAGATACTGGGATGTTTTTGACAAAGTCCTATTTCTTCTTTTACAGATTGGGAAGAAGAACAGGTCAGCAGTCCAAATATTCTGCGTCTTATTTATCAAGGGCGGTTTCTTCATGGCAATGTGACACTAGGAGGTAAGGAAATAAGTTGGGTAATATAATTTAGCAACTTTCTCCCCAGGCAGAGTGAATATTTATTTAAAATACACTGAATTCTCATGTAAGTAAAACCATCCCTGGATGTCAGGGTCACAGAATGGTTTTCTGTCCAGTTTTGCTGCAGCATGACGTGGAATACAGTGTTATTTTTATATTCCTTCTGGATGTTGGAATCAGATCTATAGTATATAACCTTGGATAAAGTAAATCTTTTCTCACATATGGATGAGGAATAGTTATGCTATCTTCATTGTCTTTCAATGAAAGAGGGATGATTTTATTCCACTTCTCGCAATGCATGTATATTGCAAACCATTTCAGAAATGTCTAAGTATAATAACATGCTGGATAAAGATTATGTTAATTGGTTAAACAATGCCATGGAATTTAGTGTAATGAAGAAAGACACCCTTTGAATAAGAATGAGGGGGAATATTTTTGCTCTCTCTCTCTGTCCCAAGAACACAATTGTATTGTTATGTGAGAACAAAAGTAAATGGCTTCACTTTGTATGGTGAGGAAATACAGCTCAACTGTGCCCCCTTGTGTCATGCTTTCAAGTCATATTTTGTAAGGTTTGTTCTATTTTGTAGATTCACTTTTGTTTATCAGAGCAGTAGTACAGGTTGAATCTCTCTAATCCAAAACTTCCTTGTCTGGCAAACTCCATAATCTGGCATGATTGTATTTAGCTGGATTTATCATGGGTGTGGCCAAGTGTCTCATGGTCCCATAAAGATTTGCAGTTATCAGTCCTGCCTTTCTGTGTTGTGTGCTTTTATTTACCTGTAATTATCCCTAAAGGTCTCGTAAGAGCCCAGTAAGCAGTGCTAGTGTTGGTAATGTGCCAGAAAATATCGACCTCCTCTTGTCCAGCAAATTCTCTTGTCCAGCACCAGTCAGGTCCCGAGGGTGTAGGACAAGAGAGGTTCAGCCTGTATCAAACTGTATTCCCTCTCTTAGGTTGTGGTGGCCATATGGATTTTAAGTAAATTCAATGTCTGAACAGAGTGACTTTCTTTTCTCTTTGCTGTTACCAAATCTGACGTGAGCTTAAGTGGCCTGTTCTCTGTCTACAAGTTGCATTTGTTTATGCTGTTGGTAATTATGAATATGCCAGGCACAGGAGAATGTAATGTAAACTCATCCCTGGGTTAGTTGTCTTGAAGTTGAAAGTAAACCTGGAATGACATTGTTCCTTTGTATTGATTTTTTTTTTTTCGTTTTGGTTTTGGTTTCTTTCACTCTCTGTGGTGGCAGTGGTTGGAAGCTTGAGTCTTGAGTTATAAATTTCTGAAAAAAAATTTTGATGCAGTCTTTACTAAGGAAACCTGGATACACTTGATAACCAAAAACAATAAGAACTTAATGTTAAATCCAGTATGCAATTTCTCATGATGTTATAATACTTTGCATTTCTGTAGTGCTTTTCATCCAACGATTTTAGGGGTGTTGAATTATAAATTTTGCAACGAGTATTTCATTTTCCTCAAGGTGTAAGTGAATATTGACTGGAGTTTGGGTTTGCTCACTATGTGTTAATTGGAGAGACAAGGGTGCCCACAGATTGTGTCTGAGCATTAAATATCAGTTTTGGTTTCTTTTCTCAAAGTGCTTGGCAGTTTTCCACTTCTAAACTCAACCTTCAGTTTGTAAATAGTGACTGAAGTTCAAATGTAAAACTTTAATAATAATTAAAAAAAATAAGTCTTGATCTTATCTTCCTGCTTATGTTAATGCATCATTTGAAGTATCTTCTGATGCAAGAATGACTGAGGACACAGCAAAAGTATCAGTAGTAATGCAGTAGAAAAAACACTTGTCTCTAAAATCTGCAGTGTCATTGCTTCAAGTACCAGATCCATCATGTTCTGTTGCAGCTCGTAGTGAGGCTGTGAAATGATGGGTGGATAGAGAAGAGAGCATGTTGTCCAAAGGCTACAAGCAAACTTCATAAGATTGATTATTAGACTGGGAGGTCGCTTGTGGTTAAACTAATTTTACAGAGAGCAATGAGTTACTGTATTTCAGCAATTCCACTTATACACTCAGATACTGGTGGGGAGCAGTAGAGAATTACTCTAATATTTCTTCTTATTTGTTTTAAAAAAGGCAAGAAGAGAGAGGACATGGGGGAGAGTTGGCAGAAGAAAGACCATAACGGGGCAAGACAGTAAAATTAAATGGAAATTAAGAGAATAGAATAAAGGTTGTCAGGCTGAGGAAAGGGAAAAAAGAACCAAAGAAGTCAACAGGAAAGGAGAACTGGGCACAAACCAAAGGTGCTTTTGTCTCCCTTCCTGTGTGTGTACCCTGATTCAAGGAAGTGTTAAAAACCACTGACAAGGACCTGTGTAAAAAATTATGCAAGCCATTAACTGAAATAATAGCATGCTTCTTGCTTGATTATGTAGATAATGAGGCTGTGCAGTGCATTAATCAGAGCATAGTCTCCCCTTGTGTTCTTTAGATTTTAGGGAAGGTTTCACTAATGTGATTAGTTTGTAGCATTTTGATCTTTCTTGAATGGATGCTAAGAGTTCACATAACAATTTGGGGTTAAGGGACTGGCGACAGAGGTGGGATTTAGCCAGCAGAGACACGTTCATACGGCATGTTTACTGCCGGCACCACCTTCTGCTGGCAGTGAGAGCTCACGCAGCTATGCTGATTGGCCATGCAAGTATGCAAATGGGAAGCCATTTGCAATTTCCAGAAACCTGATTAGCATAGCTCTGCTGGCAGTGGGGTTGAAGACCGGGGCCATGTAGACATGGCCAAGATGTATTTTGTTGACAGAAACTATAGACGACAAAGCCATGTAGACCAGGTGCCCTTTTGTTGATGAGCAGATCAAAAGATTGATCTGCTTTTATGTGTAGACACAATCTGTCAACAGAAGTTTTGCCAGAACAGCTCTTCTGACAGTAGACAGATGCTTCTAGTGTTAGATGTAGCTTGTAGGGCCAAGGGCAGCCGTACAGGGCTTGAGCTGCATCCCTAGTGCTGTCCTGGAGCTGGCTTCCCCCAGCAGCCTGAGCTGGCAGCTCCATGGGGCCAGGGTCAGAGTAAGAGCTGGCTTCCCCCAGCAGCCATGCAGGGCCAGGGCAGCCACGTAGGGCTGGAGCTGCATACCCAGTGTGGGCCGGAACCAGGTTCCCCTGGCAGCCCCAAGCAGCATGGGCAGCCAGCTGGTAGCATCCACAGGCTGGAGCCCCAGCCCTATGGCAGGTAGAGGAGCAGTTCAGCGGTAGCTTGGGGGCTAGTGTCAGGGAACCTTCTCTGGTCTGGCAAATTCTCTTGTTCAGGACCAGTGAGGTCCTGACCGTGCCAGACCAGGAAGGTGCAGCATGTACTAGGTTTGATTTAATATTCAATTCTTAGATCCTCAGTAAACTGATTGAAATGGAAAAAGATGTTTGGATGCTCCTTCTCCATCCTTCCTCCTCAGTTACTCTGGGATAGATACTTTCTAAATGCAGATGGTAGAATGTGAGATGAGAATGAAAGTTGTGACCTGCTCATTATCCATTAAGGTTCTGCTTTGTCATACTAGTTATGTATTTGGGTACAAATACTAAAAAAACCTCAGGAGAAAATGCAACTGTAGTAATATATGAAACTTTTACAAATAACCATCCTGAACAAATACTGTCAAGAAGATGCGTTGTCCAGAACATAGTAGCCTTGAGGGGAGTATTTTAAAAGGGTGTGCCAAATCTAATATGAATAGAGCATAAATAATTTTTTGTTGTTGTGGGGGTATTTTAGTAAGTGAGATTGAAGTGGAATATTTAGCAAAGCTCCAGAGTGTTGAAAACTTAAACACAATAAAAACCAGAATGTCAAGCTGATCTGTCTAGTTTCATTGCAAAGTGGAATGAATTGTGGGGGAAAAAAACCATATTTTTAAAATTTGTTCGGTTTTAACAATATTGGCTAATAACAGTATTAAGGAAAACACTGTGTCTTAGAGAACTTGGTTTAAATAACATTTTAAAGTTTCTGGAGAGACACTATTCTCACGTACCACTGATGTAATCTGTATTCAGTGTCAAAGCATGAGGTTTTGCAGTGAGAGGTTGTATTCCAAGAAATTATATATAATATCATATCACATCAGCAAATATTTGGATTATTGGAAAGATGTTAGGCTTCTGGTAATGCACACTTTAGTGTGCTGTTCAGTTCATTGAGAGTAGGTGTTTACTCTGTGGTTTAAATGGTCACGTAGGCCTAATCAAATATTTTAAATGAAGCAAATTGCTGAATCAAGGCATAAGTGACCGCTCCTGCTTCCATTAAAGTTATCTGTTACACTGACTTCAAAAAGAGCAGTCAGGCCATGTAATTTTACCATCCTCACAGTGACAGACTTTAAAAACACAGTATTCTGTTGGCTCATCCTGTGAGACCTTGATGTATGTAACTTTTACAATAAACTACTTTCTGGCATTGGTAAATAAGCAAGATGAATTTTGAAGTAAAAGAAGTATGACCCTTTAAAAAGAGCTAATCCAGTTAAATTTAAGGGTTTTTTTTTGTTGGTGAGTTTTATTGTATTAATAAATCATCCTCTATTTTCCACACAGCATTAAAACTTCCTTTTGGCAAGACAACAGTGATGCATTTGGTGGCTAGAGAGACATTGCCAGAACCAAACTCTCAAGGTAGGCTAAGCAATAGATGAGCTTCCAACATCAACAGCATAGGCACGTATTCAAAAATGTCATGGATTTCACTAGATGTTTTGAAAGGAGGAATGTCTTCATGGTTTGTGCAGTTCTTGTCAAGCAAGTAATCAAATGGTTTTGGACACACTTAAATAAAAAGTTTATTTCTTAGTTATGTATTTCAGTAATATATTTGTATTCTCCAGAGCCTATGAAGTTGCACAAGATAAACATTTTTTATAGTTCTTGTACCATTAATATTTCCTCCCTGCCCCGCAACTGAACGTTTTGTAAATGACTTGCAAGCAAATCTTCTTTTCATTGTTTCATAGGTCAGAGGAACCGTGAAAAAACTGGAGAGAGCAATTGCTGCGTGATCCTGTAAACTCTGTCTGCTTTACTTGCTAAGTGTGATGTAATATAGTCTTGTCTTTCATGCTGCTGGAATAGAAGAGGCCCAGCCTTGCTTCAAACACCTTTAGGAAGAGCCTGTCTGTAAATCTATGGAACTGAAATATTACATAAACACTGTCACATTATTCTCCTTTTAAAGGAGAGAGATCTATGAACAATTGCATTGTGATTTTGTTTCTATTTTTTCTTGTTGAATAATCCTATAATACAACAGTTCTTGAATGCATTCAATCTCCAGAAAAAGTTAATTTGTTCTCTTCCACAGCAGAAATCATTTTGCTGCCACAAAAATCTTCATTAACCAGAACTAATCAAACAAGCTTTCTAGATGCAGTTTGCACTAAAAACAGTTGACATTATGTTTCTCACCGGCCATCTCTAACAATATTTGAGACACCTAGAAATAAACTTCAGTATGTAACACAGCACTGGAAAATAGAATCCGTAATTTTAAAAAGCTAATGGCCACCTCAAAGGGAAAACTGAAGTCAATTCTACCAAGTCATCCTTGGTGGCCGAACTGGCACAGAATACTAACTAAACCGAGCCTGGCTATATATATTTTCACCGCAACAAACAAAAAAAAAAAACTATGTGCCTGTAATTTAAAAGCACTCTGTAGAGGGCTGTTGAAACTGATTTTTTTCATTATTACGTGCACTCTTTTCTCCTACGTTAGTTGAGTGCTTGTTCGTACAGCACAAACAAGTGCAAAGAGTGCGTTTCCTAGCCTTAATATGGGAGGGGTAATTTCCTGTAGTTCATAGGCTTTTATTATTGTGCATAAATATTAGAAAACTTCATTTACTAATCAATTTTATGTATTTGAATATCAGCAATTGATGTTTTTGAGTAATTCTTATACCTCTGTATCTTGGTGTCCAGTGTCATGCTTACTCATTAGAGACTTCAAAAGAATTATTAAAGTTTAAAAAAAGAGAGAGAGAGAGAGAACCTCTGCCATAGTACTAGTTTTGTTTCTTTATGTAATCCGCATTTGGTATTAGTGCTTGCAATTGTATTGAAATCAGAAGCTGATTTTTAAAGGCATACATAATTAAAAAGGATGCCATTCTTTTATTTCATATCAATAATTTAAAGGTTGATACGCTAAAGAAATTTGCACAGCACTAAAGCATGAGCTAATTTCATCTAAACCTGTAAAAATATAAAAGATTTTATATTTTTTTCACTCGGGAAGAATTCTTCCTGGATGAAATTACAAATAAGTGTAGAATATATTTAATAAAAATCTTATAAAATGCGTAAGTATAGAACTTAAATATAGATTGGCGTGTAGCATAATAGAACAATATTCTATATAAATAGCATTAGCCTTAAAAAAAAAAAAAAAAAAAAAAGTCACAGGTTGGCATTGTGTTCTTAATAAGTGTTCACAGCCCTTACAGATGTTCTGTGTAATTTGTTTTGTTTTTTTTTTTCAGATGGTCAGCATCATTCAAATGTAATCAGGTTATTTTATCCATTGTTACTGCTTTGATGAAATGCTTTATATGCCATAGGCCTACAAAAATATTGTTCATACTGATCAGAATTAAATTTGTATAGAGCAGAGTTTTAAAACAAATTGTAAATAGCACTAAACATTTTCTTTCTGCAACCTGTACCGATAGATTCTTCTGTAAACTAAATAAAATAATATTGTAGTGCATTTTGCTGGTGATCTAAGATTAATGATGGGATCTGTAGTTGGTTTAAATGTGTGTTCACAGTCATGAAAATTGGTGAAGTGTCAAACCTAATTCCCCTCTGATTGAAAAAATAACTGTTTATAAGATTATTTATAGAACAATTCTTGGTTTTAGTCTTGTTTCAGTATCATTTTATTCCTTGAATTTCCTTGGTTGCTCAAGCATGGAATAAAACACCCGGCCACACAGAGATAAAAAGAAGAGAGAAATTATATGAGAAAAGGATCTGCCAGATAGCACAAGACAAAATAACTGAATGAATATGATTCGTGTCTTGTTACTCCAATAAATTTTAAGTGTGAACTGATGGTATTTGAAAAATTATCTAGTGCAGCGCTTCCCAAACTCATTTGACCATGGAACACCTTTGGGCTTGGAATATATTGATGGAACACACAAATGCTGGTCCAGATGGGTGTTCATTCCGAAAAATTGCCACACGTAATGGTCAAAAGTTGATTTAACAGTTAGGTTTTTGTGCTGTCTTTTATTTTACAGAGAACAAAAAATAACAGGAGAAAATCATCTGAATGAACAATTAATGTCCTTCTGATAGAAGGATGGTTAGCAACCAAATAATTAAGTATAAAAATTAAAAGTCAAGAACAAACCCAAAGCAAAACATCACTGTATTGGCCAAAATAAGGATGGTTAGTGTCATTCTTTGGCGGGAGGGTATAGAAAGGGTAATATTGTTCAAAAAAAGGACTGGCATTTAAAGCTTAAAAAACATTTTTATGAAAAAAACACAAAACAAATTAGGTATGGAAAAATATTAATTTTTTTTTAAAATTTGTTTTAACAGAAAACTGCTGGAAAATAAAGTTCAGTAAAATTTGACAGTTTTTTTTTAAAGGAAAAAGTGTTTTTGCATTTCTGTTTCAGCACAAGTCGCATAACAACAGCTATATTATGAATGCGTTAAATATTAATATACCTACAGTCTAAATACTGTTCAAGTACCTTAACATTTTTGATACACGCATACTTATTTAATATTTTAGAAGGAAAAATATTGCTAGCTTTAATTTTTTTTCATGGAACACCTATTCACATCACACAGAATACCGATGTTCCATAGAACGCAGTTTGGGAAACAGTTTTGTTGATAGCAAGAAAATCACATATTAAACTCTGAGGAGACAGCTTTTGGGGGTAGCCGAAGTTGTTCTTGTGTTGTTCAGTAAGTTTGCATAGTGAAGAAGACAGTGAGCTTCAGATATAGTGTAATAGTTCACATTCATCTCAGACATTACTATTAATGCTGCATTATATTCTTATTTGAAAGTGGGTGACCCTTATTTGAGCCATTACATTGAAATAGCTGAATATTTGCTAATTTAGATAGAAATATCAGCATACTTTTGCCTGCTCTTGAGGAGAACAAAGCACACTCACAAGAATGTTTGGAGAAATCCTTTAGAATCTGCACAGCTTTATAAGTGCGAACTTGTGATTATTCAGGTTCTCCAGAAGCAAAGAACATTCATGTTTGTTTGGCTCCTGGCACCCAAACCATTCTTCCATCTGTGCCATTGCATTGCTATTATGTGGGCTCTGAGAACAAATGTGCATGGATAGGGTAAGGTTGCTTTGGGACCTGTTGTAGCCTAAAATTCTTAGACATTAAAGCATGGGAGGGAGCAATTTATCTCCCACATCTCATTGTAAATTGGCCATATCAGATAGAAATGATTAATTTGTGGGATTATGACTAAGTAGTGCTAAGGCTCCATACAGATTCTGATGTTCATAAACGGCAGCATGAGTAACAGCCCTTTTGTAACAGCCCAAGGGCTTTCCTAAGCTACTAAATAGCGGGGGAAAAGCACGCTAAATGCCTTCAAAAGTTATTTTGTTGGCATTAGCAATTTGCTGCATTGTTATTCATCCAATAGTAATATTAGTTTGCTTTGAGATTTCCAGTTCTAGTAGCAGTACCTACAACCGCTGATCCTGTGGCCTTTACTTTAAAAGAGGGAAACGTGGTACTTAGAAAAAGGTCTACAAGTAGGAATTTTTCAATATCTTCCTTATCACCATATGAAAAGATGCTGCTTCCTTCCAGTAGGTCTCTTCAGCGCCTGCTCCACTAATACTGTTCCCATGAGTTTTGTACATGTGCCAAAGGGACAGGCAGCCAAACAATTGTTGGTCTCTTCTTCAATAGTGTGCACTGCAGTCACAAGCTGCTGTTAATATTGCAAGCAAGCAGACTTACCACCACATCTGAAATCAAAGCCATGAGCTGACGTGCTCCTTCATTTTTAAATCGCTTATAGGTTCCAGAGTATAGTTCAAGGAGGGAAATCATGTGCAGTCAATGGCTTTATATGCATGTTGGTTGAACCCATCTTTGTCCAAGAAGCAAACACACAGATAGGCCATTTGATCTAAAATTCTCCTGCTGGTTCCGCCTGAGCTTATCCATCTAATTAGTGCAGAGCTAGGTTCAAGCACTGCCTTAGACCGGTATTTGGAGCTTCGAGAGATACCAGTTGCACCACTGAAGTCAATGGAAATTCTGTATGCAGATCAAAGGGAAGGGAATATAGGAGCTCTCCATGACTCAAGAAATCATTCTGTCTTTATTTTCACTGAAATATTTAGAGTTCCTTAGACTTCTCATCTTTCTATGAACTTGAGTGTAAAAGCCTAACTTCAGGGTGCAAGCTGAAAAGATGTTTTTTGGTTTTTTCCCCCAAATAACAGAGTTTTAGGTCAATCAGTCTCCTATTAACTAAACGTATAAGGTGTTAATACTATTTGTATTGTAGCAGTACCCACAAATGCCAGCTAGGATCATGGTCCTTTTATGACATTTTTGGCCATAAATCTCAAAACAGTTATTTCTACCCTCACGCAAGGTGTAATGTAATCAATGTAAATAGGATAAGCTTTTACTAGATGCAAAGCAATAGGCAGATCCAGGAGCTGTAGCTGCTGTTACTGCTAACTGGACCGAGGCTAAAGTGGGGGAGATCAAGGCAAGGCTGGGGCTTTGGTGCCTGGTACACATGCCATGTGACAGCCCTGTGGCAGAAGCAGCTGAGTCACAGGGCTCTGTCCCTGTCCCCTACAAGCTACTGTAGCTCCACGTGTTTTTTAGGAGAGCCCTGGGACAGAAGGCCGAGTCGATATCAAATATGCGATTCTAGCTACGGCATTTGCATAGCTAGAATCAAAGTATCAGAATCAACTTACTTCCCTACTGGAGTCTGAGCCTGTATAGTCTCACCTCGACGTCCCTTACTCCATATGTCAGTGTGGAGTACAGGACTCGAAGGCTGAGTCCAGAGAGGTCGATTTTGCTGCATCTTCACCAGATGTGCAAAATCAAACTCTGGAAGATTGACCGCTAGCGCGTCGATCTTCCAGTAAGTATAGACAAGCCCTTAATTGCTACAATCCTGCCTTGGCCTTGCTGAACAGTGGTTAATACATCAACCCCCTTAGAATGTGCCTCCTGTCATGGACAAATTGCCATGCTAACAAGGCAGCTTCTTTAGCAGGGCTGGGCAAACACCAGCCTGTTGGTTGGTTCTGATCCACCCGGGTTAGTCCGTCATGTACCCTACATTTACCTGTGCCTCTGCAGTTATTGGGCAATCACAGCTCTTGTTGGCTATGGATTACCATGCACAGCCAACGGGAATGGTGGGACACAGCTTCTGACAACTCCCATTGGCTGAGAACGGTGATCCGTGGCCAATGAGAGCTGTGATTGCCTGATACCAGAAGAGGCACAGGTAAATCTAGCAGCAGGGGCCTGCAAGGGACTAACTCCGGCAGGCCACACCTTTTTCATTGCCCACCCCTATTCTTAGGCTGTGTTAGCTCCACCACGATTTGATCCTTACACAGCACTCTGTTTCTCAAACTTCCTGGCATGGTGTTTTGCTGTTGGACTTAGTTTTGACATTTGAGTCAAATCACAGTTTGTCCTTAAATCTGGCTAGATTTTTCAAATAAGTAAAGAAGAAAATGCAAACATTTTGCAGCTTTGGAGAATTCTTAGCTAGCCTGACTTGCTTGAATTGATGAGCTGCCACATGAAGTATGCTATAGAGAAAGAGGGTCGGGACTTTCTGGTTCTCCCTATCACAAAGCTGCAGACATTCAATGCAATTAAAAGATTGCAAATGCCAAACAGATCAAATATTTTTGCTGCAGTGTGCAATTAGACGGTGGAACACACTGCCACATAAAGTCACTGAGGCCAAAAACTTAGCAAGTTTCAGAAAGTTCCACCATTGATATGGATAACAACAACGTCCAGAGTTATAATTAACACCAGTCATTCCGGAAGGAACATGAAACCTCATACTTAAGGGATTAAATCACTCTTTAATTATTGGGGATTAGGAGGAGACCTGATATGAGGCCAGATTATCCCACATATGCCTAGTTTGATTATTTTTAACCTCCCTGTGAAATATTAGGTGTTGGTCACTGTTGGGGACAGGACCCTAACCTGGCTATACCATGAGTTAATCTGGTGCAGTAATTCCTGTTCCATCTACAACTCCCAGGTTTTCTTCTTTTCGCTGTATTTTGTTCACTCCCTGGAAGGGTGGTAGAGGCCACACAGAACATAAAGCACAGTTCTTGCCCCGAAGATACTACAACCTGAAAGTAGGCACAATGTAACAGGCAGCAGCAACAGGCAGTTACGGAGAAAAGGAAGAACAAGATGATTTCACGGCTTGGTTATTAATCATGTTTATTACAGTAGCGCCTCAAGGACAACCAAGATTGAGGCTCCATTGAACAAACAGGGTAGCGGACAGGCCTTCTCCCAAAGGCTGTGTCTACACTAGAAGCATTTGTCGACAGAAGTTACTGTCGACAAGGAAATCTCGACAGAACCTCTGTCAACAGGTTGCATCTACACACAACTTGCTCTGTCGACATTTTTCAGGAATAACCATGTCAAGGCAAATGCAGAGGTCTGTCACGGTTCTGTCGAAGGCCTCTTCTGTCGACAAAATGCTCTAGTGTGGACCCAGTCAAAGAGTTTACAAGGTGGACATCAAGTGTGGGGGCGGGGGGGCATAACACACCTGCTGAATGAACAGACTGATGGCAGCAAATGTTATGTTAGTTCCATAATAATGTAGGGATTAAGGCGTACGTATTGCAGATGTTGTGGGTTTGCGTACTCCTTTGGAGCTGGTTTCAAAAGAGTTGGGTATCTGGGCTTTGTCATTGATAAAATTATGTGTCAGTTGCACCTTTGTCATTGTCTGACCACCCTTGCTGCCAATCTTTCTTGCTGAGAGAGCACCAAAAGTCTGCAGCAAATGCCCATCCTGTGCTAGGGAATCACTTATTGGGGATTCTGCAAGCTCCTGGCTGAAGGGCAGGCAAGGCTGCTGAGGCAGAGAGCACGAGGCTTTTGGGCTGCAAGGCCATCAGCATCACTACAAAGATGCTTTGTTTGTGTCTGACCCCAGCTGTCTGGTGTGTCTGCTTTTTTCAGTGACAGGCGGGGAATGAGAGAACAAACTGGCTGAAGAGCACACCAGACAAGACACAGAGGTAATGCTAATGGGGCTGATATGAGGCTCTGGCACTACAATTTACAGTGTGTGTTTATTCTTCCTCCAAAGGTCTGCAGTGTGGGGATGCTTTACAATCCCCTGCTGGCCAGGAAATCCCAGCTGGAATCACTGTTCCAAACAGCCTTTTTGATTTGACTCAGGGAAGGAGATTGAATCCAGGAGAAATGGTGGCAGACCTCGTTACTGTTATCTGTATCTTTAGGACTTCCAAATTAGATTGCCCAATGCCTTCTACGCACAGCTGCCCTGGGAGACCACCTGGAAGTTACCACTAGTGCAGGAAGCTGCTGCCTATGTGCTTGGTGGTTTTAGTCACAAAGCATGTTGTTAGGCATTATAAAATGCCTCCTTGCGTATGCATACGTAAAAAGTCTGCCTTGTTTTTGTGTATACATGGGAACAATCTGAATCTGTCAACACTTGCAGGAAAATGTTAGGGGTTCCTTAAAAAATGGGAGCTGAAAACAGATGGGTTTGTTTGGTAGTTAAGAAATCCTTAGTTCTACGGTCAGAGGAAAGATTTCTTTGCTTTATGGGAAAGGTAAAAAATTTGAATCATTGACCCATCTTTTTCCCCTTGTTTTTGATTGACCAGCAATTTGCCTGAATATCCCTTGGCTGAAAGAAGAGATTCAATACTCTGCTTCTCTGTTCTTGCTGCCATAGGAGAGCATTGGCTGAAAAAAGAAGCCACGTTAGGCCTCTCTCTTTCCATCTAATGTAAACTTCATGTACAAAATCCTGCAGCAACTCTGGTTAAAACTTGGAGGAATACCCTGATGTTGCATGCTGGTTACAGCACTTAGTGGATCAACCTCTATTTCACACTGAAAACGAAAGGAGATAGAAATCATGCACGCCTTTGTGAGGCCCAGATAGCAGATGGCAATGGAGCCAAATGAGGCCTCTATAAAACATAACCAAAAGCTTGTACGCAACTGACTTCCCTTTCCGTTGACCTGTTAATTATCTCTTTTAAACAAGCTGCAGGTTGAAATTACAGGTCTCTGGACTATTGGGCATGTTATACCTGGTGTGTACTGGAGAGCTGCCTGCACAGCACAAAAGCTGATCAGCTAAACAGAGAGTTAAACTGCCATCAGCCCCCTCTGCCTACAATGTCCCTTTCCCCTGGCCAGGTGAGGGGACGGGTCTTGAACCCACACCTGACAGGGCTCTGTTGAGAAGCAAGATCCACATGGGAAGCCGGGACCTGCAGAGAAGGCAGATACTGAGAGCGACCCTTGGGAACTGTGTGCAGAACAGGCTAAGAGACTGAAGCCCATGTCTGCATTACCCAGAAGATCGACTGGCTCAGGGTCAATCTGCTGGGGTTCAGTTTCACATATCTGGTGCAGATGTGCAAGATTGACCTAGCAGGGGTTGGCAGTCAACCCCCGAGTAAGGGAAGTTGATGGGAGAAACTCTCCTGTCGACCCTCCTCAGTGAGGACCTTAGCTAGTCGATTCCAGCTATGCAATTGCCATAGCTAGAATTGTATATCTGCAATTGACTTCCCTGCGTGGTGTAGACCAAGCCTAACAGAGCTGGCCTGGAAATGCGCAAGCTCCCATCTGCTTGCATAGCGACTGCACAGGCAATGACACCAGGCAATCAGCCTGACAACTGGACTGCACCTGAGACCTGAACAGGACTCGCTGTCACACTCACTGGGAGCTGGAGCCAGTGTTCACACTCCTATGCTCCATAGACGTGTGGATTTTCTCCATCTGTGTGTGGAATACATTTTATGTGCATCAAGGCATGTGGGAATGTGCACCACCAGTAGAAAACAACACATCTAGCTGTGAGCCCTCTGCTGATCTGCGGACTGGTATTTGAATCTCTCCTGCATGGTTGCACAAGTGTCCAGCTTAGAGGAAATGCTGACAGTAACCTCTGTACCTCCAATATTTGCAACCTTTCTGTCTCCTGCCAGCCCCAGAAAATTACCTTTTAACTCACTCGTGGGTCTGAGGGGTTAATGGGGACCTGTCAGGGCTGGCACCTGCAAAGCCTAGCAACCAAAGGACCTGCAGCGCTTGCCTCCAAATAGCAGTTCACAAGGCCTGCTCCTGGCCCCCTCAGCCTTTGGCATATTCCGGCACTGAGTCGTCCCAATACTTACGTTGGATTCTAGCTGCTCGAAGCGTTCCTTTCTTTCTTCCCCCCTGGCAAGGCCTGCGGAGACTGGGAGTTATAAAAACACAGGCTCAAATCTATTATCTGCTGGGTGAGAAGCTGCTGAAACTTGATATCCCTTAAGTGCCTCACAACCCCAGTAGGCCGGAGAGCGTTCCTTCCTTCCCAGACACGATGGAACCAGGGAAGGGTGGGGGAAGATGGGCACAGCACCTTCGCTGACAGTGTCTCCAGGTGCAGCTGTTCTTGGATAGTCTGCAACATGCAAGGAGGTTTAAATTCGTGGGGTACAGAACCTCCTATTGTGTTTGGCCACATATCTCCAAGTGGTAGTTAGCCAGAGCTGAATTAGAAGCCAAATATTCATAGAGAAATAAGAGTGCACATAGTAAGTTTATTCAGTTGCTGAAGCAGGGCATTAGTAATAAAATCCAGTCCCAAGAGCTAATTTAGCCAAGCAAACCATCCCAACTAAAATATCCTAGTGAAAACAATGCTGCACGGGCCTCAACTTTGGTTGAAACAAGTGTATGGCCATTTCTGGGCATCAAAATCATAACTACAGTCTATCATTTATCATGGGAGCCTTTTTGTAAGTAAGTCAAGCTAAGGTGTATATGAAGTGCACTCACAGTAACATCTAGTCCCTGAAATCCCATCTGACAAATATTTGCTTCTTCTATAAAATGTGAGATGCCATGAATGCACTTGTAATTTGTCCGAGAAATTGCAGCTTTGCAATAAGAACTGGTACTACATAGCTGATTTGACTACGTTAAAACCTGAAAATGTGATCAGTGTAAGGATGCATGCAGCAGAGGTAATGGCTGTTACTGTGTCAACTGCAGTAAAGAGATTCTTCTGAACTGCTTAGAAATGTGAACGATGAACCACAACCTCACCAATCATAAATCATCTGTGTAAATGGCAGAGCTCTGTCCCCTGAATCCCACTGTAGAACAAGTGCTATGTCTGTTTTGGGTACTAAGAAGATTGTAATGATTAAAGGAAGGGCTTAAATATGACAACTAAACTGCTGTCAGATAATAAATATGGATATGTTAAATTATAAATCAGCCTGAATTGGCTAGCCATGTGGTACCTTAAAATTCCTAATTAGGATATGAAAGCTGTAGTGTCTTTTGAAAGACTGCGAAGACCATTCATGATGTTAATGAGCTGCTAATGAACTTGCAATAAAAATTCAGACAAAGAATCAGACTCTGAGCTGACTAAAACTTCTGTTCTGGGTGATGGGTGATGATGATCCAGAGTTCGATTATCAAAGTCTCTTTACACCGTTGTGGTAGCAGAAAGGGGTTTTAGAGTGGGGGCTTGTGATGGTTTTGCCTCATTTACAGCCCTCTTATGCCGACACAGTGACAAAAAGAGGCCTTGGTGTAAAGGAGACTCAGGCCCATAAAATCTAGCGGTCCCCTCTAATATTCAAAATGAAGTGTTCCCCTGGTTTTGTGAAGAGGACACTGTGAACCTAGAATTATTTCTGAAAGTAAGGAGAGAAGGTAACTTTTGAAAAGAACGTTGACCTCTATGTACGGTCCGAGTGTCAGTGGTACTTTTTAAAGTCACTTATAGTCCTACTTACAACAGCTTCATTAATAAACAAACATGCGGAGCTTCATCGTTTAGGTGGTGGTTGGTAGCATTACCTGGACTGCCGTTACTCCGCAGGTGGTATGGCTTTGAGCAAGCTCACAGCTGCATAGGGGGAGGAGGGATGGGGCTGAGCATCCGCCTCGGGTGCTGATGAAAATTGGCTTGCATGCCACTCTCAGCATGAGTGCCGGGGGTTGCTGACCCTGTTCTACAGTTTGAGCTAAAAGCTAGCTGGCGCTCAGCTAAACCCGTACAGAAGCTGTATTCTTTCGCTTCATAAGTGGTCTAGGTGCCATTACATGTGATGGTGAACCACCCCCAATAGATGTGTGGGTTGCAGGTAGACTTGGCTAGACATGAGAAACTGGATAATGGGTGTGGTCACATTTCATGGGGGAATGGATTATGGAGGTGAACGGCTGGCCACAGAATGTCTGTGCTAGCAGTGATAAGGGAGAACACCCAGGGAACCACTTACGGTCACCAAGACAACAGATGGGATAAGCCTGGAAGTATAAGATGAGGAATAGAGTAAGTCATACATGGACAGCATATACAATACGATACAGTGAGTGGTATCCAGCAAGGGACCAAGCCAGTCCCAAACTGTGCTGATGTTGTATACACTAAATGCAATGTAATGCATATAAAGAAAGAGTTTCGCTGCCACATTTCAGGTATGCAGTATGCTGTCTGCCCACCCCGGGGTCTGAGTCTGATAACTCAGTGTAGCTTGGCTGTATGCCCAACTGAGGAACCTGAGTGATGAGGCCAGAGTCAGGCTGAGTTCTTGGGGAAGTGAGAGTAAGAGGTGTTGGAGGGATGCCAACAGTGGGCTAGCACTAATAGTGCAAGGAGACTGATTTTTGGAGTGCACTAATAAAGTCGGAGCAAGGAAAGGGGCTGAGATACTGTTTTGTAACCATCTCAAAGATTGCCTAGAAAAAATAGAAAAAGGAAAAAGTGCTAAAAAAGCACTTAGAGGGTTTGCTGTGATGCCCATGATAGTCAATAGAAGGTCTATTGGCTTCATAGGTTTTGAATATAATGCCCTGTGAGCAGCATTAAAAAGTAAATAGAGCCAGGGTGGTGGTCAGTAAATAGGTTCACAGAAGTGCGAGATGGAGGGAAACAGGATGGCAAAGAGTTTTCCCACCCTAGACCATGGCTACAACCTATGTAGGAGCCAGCCACACTTTGTTATGTTCATGCCCTAACAGTAAGGAGTCCATGAATTTAGTGCTACCATCCCAAACGGGGTTGAATGTGTCATGGTCCCACGTCCTCTATCACTCTGGTGACATCAGATATTGCATTCTGGGCTCCTGCTCATGTGCACGTCCCAATCGTCTTCATTCTCAAGAGCTTCCAACAAACCGAAAGAAACTTTTTATTGCTGATGTCTCCGGCCATCTCTCTGGAGGGGGCAAACCAAAATGGGGGGAGAACCACAGATTGTTGAGAAAGATTATCCTGAAACCTGGGGCTTGTTTACACAGGGGCATTTAGGAAAATTAATCCAAATTAACTGAAGGTTAAATTAAAAGGAGATCAGCTAAACTGCATTAAACTTCTCTGTAGACACTTCCACTCAAAGTGGCTTTAATTCAGTTTAGCTTAATTCAGTTGGGTGTTTCTCTGGTTTTCAGAGCAACGGGGATTTGGGGATTTAGGAGTTTTTTATGGAATTTGATCCTGGTTATGATCTCTGAGTTGGGTAGGATCCCTGCCCAGTTTAGGCTGTGGCTTGAAGTTGCAAAGTAAACTTTCCTGCTGTATCAGCACCTTGTTGCCACATACTTTGTGAAGGAGACTTTTGTAAGTACTCTGCACTGGTCAAATGCTGCTCTTATGGAGTGTAGTACTCAGAGGTACTGAGACCTCATCTGGGGTGAGTGAAGTCTTTGCTCTGCAGCTGCAGCTGAGAGCCAGCTGCCCTTTCGCTCACCTGGTAGAGTGTGGGGATTCAGACCCTATACTCTTAGGTTCTATCCCTGGTGCTGGCAACCTCTGTCTGTTGGTGTTATAGGAGGTTGATAGGAATTTTGCTACTGGCTGACACAAGAGCAGAACTAATCCAGCGGTGAGCATGTTTGAAAAATCTCATCCTCCAGGCAGGGGAACTATTAAGCAAGATTTCCAAGACCAGCATCTGATGAAGTGAGTCTGTGTTCACAAAAGCTCGTGCTCAAAACTTTTCTGTTAGTCTGTAAGGTGCCACAGGACCCTTTGTTGCTGTTACAGATCCAGACTAACACAGCTACCCCTCCGATATTAAGCAAGAGAGACTGTCTCCCTGCATTTGTTTGTTCTGCAATGGTGTCCCCAGACGGACCCAACCGGCCTGGGGAAGGCTGCCATTCTACTCACCTTGGAACAAGAAACACGGCGGTTTTTTTTTTTAGAAGAATCAGCAGCAGTTTGGCACTATTATGTGCCTCTAAAAACCTTATTCTAATGTAATAATAAAACCCTTGGGCCAGATCCTCAGCTGGTACAAACAGGCATAAACTTCCATCGTGCTAAGCCATTTACACCAGATGACGGTCTTGTACATCGAGCCCACGTCCTTCCCCAATTGTTGGGTTTTGTTCGTTTGCAGGAGACGAAAGATCAAGGCTGCGTGCTGCTTTGCTTTTGTTTTGGTGAAGGGCTGGCTCCTCATTTCTGTAGAGGGAAAAAAAAAAAAAGCAACCTACAGCACAGATTCTGGTCTGCGCTATTACAAAGCCCATAAGAGAGACAAGCGCTGACAATGAAAAAGATACATTGCCAGGCTGGAGTTCCCATCATAGATTATCACAGGAAGCAGAAGTGGAGAGGAGGAGGAAGAAAAGGCCCATCCATAAATATATAGTCTCCTTCTGGTACAGTTAATAATGTAGTTAAGCCACTTGGGAGGATGCAAGATTCCGGGCCAGCATTAGCAGCTAGCTGACGCAGTCCTAAGCATCCGTGTTTTACTGCATAGCCTGTTTCAGGGGTAGATCACCGGTAATGAACAACAGCACTTCTCACTGCCAAAAGCCTTCCAAACGTTAACCTCTCAGGCCAGGTGTACACTACACCTTCAAGTTGACCGTAGGTGTGCAGTTCCAGCTAGGGCAATTGTGTAGTTGGAATTGACTTATCTGTAAGGTGACCATCATTCCCATTTTTACTGGGACAGTCCCTTACCTAAGCTGTCTGACAGATGCCCCAACTTTTTTAAGAAAATGGGCAAATTGTCCCATATTTTGCAGGGGCTCTTGTTCCATGGCAACCTAAGCCTGGAGGCAGCAGCCCAGTTCCCATGGTGCCCCATGCCTTGGGACGGCAGCTCCTGCTGCGGGGAATCTCCTCCATGGGGAAGCTGCCCCATTCGTCAGCACACCATGGTGGCAGCCCCCTCTGTCAGCAAGCTCTGCCACAGTGTGACTGCCTCATTTTCCAGCATCCCGTTAGCCAGCCATGTCTACACTGCTTTTCTTCTTTCAAAAGAAGCTCTTTTGGAAGAAGAGTATGCAAATGAGGTGCCAGATATGTAAATCTGCACCTTATTTGTGTTTTTGATGTCCCTTATTTGCATGCCTCTTCCAGAAGAGGACTGCAAGTGCAGATGCAGCCAAACTGTCAACCTCCCATATCAAAAGAATAATGGGGCAGATGGGTCAGAAGGCAAAGAACAGCTTCTTGATGGCAGTGCACTTCATGGCTAGCTCTATGGTGAAGACAGAAGCAGCCTTTTGGCCTCTCCAGCCCAACCCATATACAGCCGTAATGCCAACTGTATGGGAGCCTTAACTGAGAACCTACGATGTATTGATCAGCTTATTCTAAGGCAGCCAGTTTGCACTTATGATTTGTCCCAGCTGGAAGCTCATGAGGTTTTCAGCACCCACCCACAGCTCTCTCCTTGCATCCTCACACCTAATCCCCACTGTCCATTATTTTGGTGGTTTAAAGCTACCTCTGCCTCCTTCGCAGGTATTACGCACAGTGGAGCATGGCTGCTTTGGGAGATTTAGCCCCTTGATTTTTCAACCGCGAATCAACTGATCTGAAAACATTCACTACGAAGCAATTCAAACACAATTCACATGTGAATCTGGGACTGGTCCATCCCTGACAATGAGGAACTGAAGTGGTGGTATATTGGCCTAATGGGTTCAAAGTCATGTTGGCGCAAAAGAAAGTCAGATTGTTTTAGCTGTAGAATTCAGCTGCAGAAGCTGTAGAATTCGTCCAAGCAGTGAGAGAGCTGCCAAGAGAAAAGGATGGGCTGAACAGGAAATGGACTCTTTGTACTTACTCCCTGTGTGGGTTTGGTGGAATAATATGAACTAGGGACATTGCCAAAGCGAGAAAATAAAGTGTCCTTTTTCAGCCTTGCTTTTTGCACGTTTATGATAATATGGGGTCACCTTATTTTGCTCAATAAAACTAGACTTCAAAGGGACAAAGGCACATGTGTGCTATACTAAAACCGCCACAATCCCAAAGAGTATTTTGCAGAGCCTTTCTCTGTTGTAGTGTACTGCCTTTGCGGAGGCACAGGAGTGGAATGTTTGCTGGACAAAGAAGTCTCTTTCTGCTCTAGGTGGTACATGTTACCTAAGCTATGAACACAGTAATGGTGCAGATTTTCCAGGCGAATTATGAATTATAGGTACAGGTTGAACCTCTCTCAAATGAAACTCTTTCATCTGGCGACATCTGTAATCTGCCATGATTTTAGTTAGCTGGATGACCACTTATCATGGGTGTGGCCAGTTCCATAAAGTTTGTTTACAGTCACCAGTCCTGGCTCTGTGTTCCATGTTGTTATTTAGCTGTAATTTATCCCTAAATATCTTCTAAGAGCCCAGTGGGCTGTGCAAGTGTTGGTAACAATGTGCTAGACAATATTGACCTCCCGCGGTCCAGGAAATTCCCATGTCTGGCACTGGTCAGGTCCTAAAGGTGCCAGATTAGATAAGTTCAACCTGTACAAAAGTTGCTTATTTGTAGGTGCTGTTTTACGTGATTGCTACGTATGTGCATTACGCTCGCTATGCAGAATTCCTTAGTGCTAGGTTTTTGTCAGAACCGTGAAAAAAATGATCTCGGAATGCCTGTGTCATTACTTGTTGTTCTTTCCTTCTGTTTGAACTAAAGGATTCCAGAGCTAGTGGCTTCTGTGTTTTGATATCAGACCTACCTGAAGATACCTGTGCTGGAGTAGTCTAGGAAACGTACCAAATTAAGTCCTATTGTCCATCCCAGGAAAGATTACAGGAATGGTGTCGGTGACAGCAAAGAGGAATGTTGTTCTCTATTTAATTCTTTTGACGTTCCCCACACATGTAACATGGAATGATCTCTGGCTGGCTACCTTCTCTATTAATTGTACCACCAATGTTATGGTATCTTAAAGGAGATACCAGTGTGATGGCTGCCCTTTTATCTGACATGTTAGGGACTGAATTGAGGCTCGCCACAGCAAAAAGCCCAAGCTGCCCTGAGCTACAGAAGCAAAGCTCTGTAGCTGGGATACAAGGACACCCCTCACTTCTCTCCCACAAGCACACACATGCATGGAAGCCTGATCAGTGGTTTGTACCTGCACTTGTAAGAACCTGGTCCCTCGGATTCTATTTCAGAACAAAAGATGTGCACATCTTGGAGGCCTGGTGCTATCAGACCTGCTATTGTTCAGTACTTCAGACAGGCCATCAGGCCTGTTAAGTGCACTCTCTTATAGTCTGGTTGAATCAGGTGACGTAATAGGACCTAATAGGAGTTGCCTATTATTTTGTCATTTACTTTTTTTCAAATATAACAATATTTGCATTTGTCAGCCGCTTTGGTTTTAGGTATAAAAATGCTACCAATGGCATTCATCATATTCAGCATGGATTTCTGTTCCATGAAGCCACTTTCTGCCTGTAATGAAGAGGGGAAGATGGGGTAAAGCTGTTCAATATGTTGTTTAAAAGACCAGTTTGATTCTGAGGATGTTATTTCTATAGATTTAACATAAAAAGATAATTCTCTCTGGTTCCTCATCAATAATTAAAATTACAGTAACCACTCAGCAGACATCCCTCCCTCCCTCAAGAAGGTGTAGTTAGTGTCCTTGATCTCTTGTCTAATTTTAGTGGGGCAACAAAGTTTGAGCAGGTTTTGTTCCCTTACTGAAGCAAGGTGTTCGAGGGGTTTGGGGTGGCCTTCTCCATGATGCTGTCTCTCCAGTAGAGTGTCCTTCTAGGGTGAAGGTGGTATGAGCACGTTAAGGTGTACATCCTGGATGTTCTTCTCCCAGTGTATTCTGTAGATTTCTTAGTGTGTTTGGGGCAATTACTATATCTGTGAAGGTAAGTGCCATGGTCTGTGTATTTCTTATATACAGTTGACTAGAGGATCTCATTGCTGAAGCCAGTTGTGGTATCCAGGAGTTGATGCAAGTGTTGGTGTGCTCTAAAGAGACAAGTAAAGGATGGATGATGGTTGATGAAGTTATAGAAATCTACAAGGGAGCTTAGGTCATCCATCCAGAAGGTGACAATGTCAACCATGTGTCTTGAGGATGTTATTGTTGGGATACATTTGTCCAAAAATTCTTCATCAAGCTGTCCCCATAACAATGATGTGGGTGAAAGTAAACTATTACTACAGACTCAAAAGAACACACACAAGGAAAATAACACGACAAAAATTTGCTATTACCTGTGGGTGAACATTTTTCACAAAATGATCCTGCTCTGTCTGACCTCTCAGCCTTTATTCTCAAAGGACATCTGTAGAACACCTTCACAAGATGAGTCTCGGAGCTTAAATTCCTTTAACTTTGCTGTACACTAAAACTCATGGCCTAGAGACTGTAGATTTATACCTTATTAACAAATAAATCCTCATCTGCATTTCCCCCCTCCCTTTCTTTCCCCCCACAAGTGGAGGAGTATTAACAGATACCCATAGATATGCCACTGTACCATTAAATGGTCCCTTTGAAATTCTTATTGACTATCTATGCTAAACAATCCATTACACCTTGTATTTAGCTGTGGCATTCTGAGGTTTGGGCTACCCTAGGAAATTAGGTTGGTACAATCACGTCCAAATCCCCGAGTGATGCAGTTAAATGAATCGAACCTCCAGTGTAGATAGTGCTACATCACCAGGAGAACTCTCCTAACGTATTCTCAGGTAGTTAGGCCAGGTCTACAGTAGGCCTTAAAGTTGATTGTAGAGATGCAATTCCAGCTCCGGCAATTGCATAGCTGGAATCGACTTATCTATAACCTACTTCCTGGCCATCCTCAGTGAGGGAGGTCAATGGAAGGATTTCTCCTGTCGACCTCCTTTACACCTTGTGAGATTGAGGCATACAGGGCTTGACTATCGACCCCTGATAGTTCGATTTTGTGCAGCCTCACTAGGCGCACGAATTTGAACCCCAGAAGATTGACCCTGAATGGGTCAATCTTCCAGGTAATGAAAACAGACCCTTTGAGTACCTACCTTGACAGGGTCCCTGGAGGCAGTGCCTTCACTGAAGTTCTACCGCTGTGCTTCTGTTTTAAATGTGGCCAAGCCCTGTATACGTTTGCCAGACCTGAAGAAGAGTTCTCAGGGGCCCAAAATCCTTTCTTTCTCATCAATAGGTTGGTCCAATAAGAGCTATTAGTCACTCGCCTTTTCCTCTGATATCCTGGGACCAGCACAGATGCAAGGCCACTGCATACAATCTGTCTGTGGCATATGGGCTGTGCTTATCGTTCTGGTGGCTGAGTACCTAGGTTTAACTGACCAGTTGCAATTTGCCCTGGAATGGGTCTGTGCACCCGTCCCACTGAAATCAAAGAGAGTTTTCCATGTACTTCAGGTGGGACTATGAAGTCTAATGATTTCTCCTTTTCTTCTGTGGCATTGCTAGTGATATGGATGAATTTGTGGGGTTGTCAGCCTACTGCTACGGCCAGGCCAGTATCTCATCGGGCCTAGCAATATACTCAATTTAATAGAGAAGATAATGTCCTGCCCTATGCTATCCTGGCCATTTGGAAGGTCCGTTTAACTATTTTATTTAGTCATTTCCAGCTCCTTAATGCTGCGGTCTAATGTGCGTGTGAGGGGAGGGGTGTGGCCGGGGGGTTACCTCTTATTTTGAAGGAATGCATACTATAGTACCCAGAGGCACTGGGACCTCATACTAGGGTGAGTGAAGTCTCTGCTCTACAGCCTTGGCTGAGCACCAGCTGGCTTTTAGCTCCTGCAGTAGAGCACAGGGCTTTAGGCCCTATGATCGCAGGTTCAATCCCTACTGCCAGCAACCTGTAGCATCACCCCTAGAAGAAGAAAATCTCTCATTCATCCTTGTAAATGCTTCATATGCCTTCCACAAGCAACAGGAGAGTCAAAGAAGGACATTCTCAGAGGCATTTCTCCATTGTGAATGAAGGTAATTCATGCAGCTGGGATCCATCAGCAGACCTGGATCCATATATCAGCCCTTGTGCTCAGCTTGTGGCACAAGGCTTCAGGGTGGAGAGGCTCTTCTTCATCATAGGTTCTGTAGGATTGGTTTGGTACACAGAATATGAGCTGGAGCAATAGAACTCTACAGCTACAGAGAATCCAGGGGCCACCTGCTGATTTTAATATACTCACTGAAATCCATGTTTTCCCCCGTGGTGGTGCTGCAGCTGCTGCCAGAGAACTAGAAATGATAGCACCAAGAGAGTGGAGCGCTTACCCCTGGGGCTGGCATCAGTGGAAAGTTAACTATTTCTTGTTCACTGTCTTATCAGAACCATCTCCCTAATGGGCTCACCCTGCGAGGCGGGATGTACCCGTCCTTCCTGATAGTCCAGTCCTCCGAGAGGCCGATTGGCTGTAAATTCTCAGGAGATGAAAACCACTTCTGCAGAGAGGGCCAGTGCAAAGTCTATATACCACTCAGACCTCACTTAAGTGGTGCATAGACTTTGTTCTGGCCATCTGCACAGGAATGGATTTCACCTCATGCATATAGCAATATAAGTCACGAGAGAATATGCATTAGCTGGCAGCTTTTATTGTCTGCACTCTGTGATCTTTGACCTCTTGCCCACAGACACCCAGTAAGTGCAGCTGACCAACAGCTGCACCGTGGTACACCCTGACCCAATTTTTGCTATTCCAGTCTGGACCTTTGAGAGCAAAATACCCTTCCCCAGTGAAATAAAGACATGGTTAGATGGGTAAGAAGACAAAAACAGAGCAAAGATGCTGCGGAGCCAGATCTTTGCTACAGTCAGCACAACTGGTTCATGTCTGTCACGCTGACGTGGTCAGGTCATGGTTTTGAACTTACTGTTAGGGCACATGGACGTGTCAGGTCCCTTCACCCTTCTCCGTCCTCCCAGCACTACGCCGGCCTGTTAGTAGCAATGTGTGGCCTCACTCTCACTTCAATTCACTTCCTATTGTAAAGACTGAACCAGAAGCTATGGAAGAAATGCCCCCAAGTCTGCTGGATAATAAAGTGGCTATTGGCCCGCAAAGGCTATTGCTGGAAGGGCAGCTGGCTGACGGGATGAAGGGAAGTTGCAACATCATAAGACCTACCATACATGCATCTTGTGTGCGCATCTCTTCCGTTTCATCTGCCTCACCTTCCCTGTGTGCCTGCACCCTCTCTTACAAATGTACGGTCGCTTTAAAAGATTGTACTATGTGCCCTGAAGCAGCTCCTCAGTAGATTTCTTGAGTAAAGATTGGGTTAAAAAGAGCCTGGTAACATCTTTGGCACTGTGAGTGCCTTGGTCATGCTTCAGGGAGGGTGAGGCTGGGCGGGAGGGCGAGTTGCATAGATGTACCAGACCACTGATAGGCCACATCATCTGTCTATTATGCAGGTAAAAATGCCACAACTTGAAGTCATTTACAGCTATATAACAATTGCGTTTGCAAACTTCTGCAGACTGACAGCATTGGTCTGTATGCTCCAAAGTATGCTACAATAAACCGGGGATTTTATGGACCCCCCCAATTCAGTGGACTTCAGGAACAACGGAACCCACCCTGCATTTTTCCCAGTGTCCATGGGGGGGGGGGCGGTCTGTAAAAATCATCTCACCCACTCCCCAAAAAAACAAAAAAACAAGTTGAGAGACTTACTGCTGCCGTGGCACAGAGGAGCCACTACCACCCCCCACCAGAGCCGCCACGTGCTGCTCCCGCTGGCGGTGGGGTGCATACATGGGCAGACTGGCACTCGCGTATGCACCCCCCACCACTGGTGGAAGGAGCACGTGATGGCTCTGGCGGTGGCTCCTCCAGGCCATGTTGGGGGGGGAGGGGGTGCCTCCAGCCGTGCTGGCGGGGTCCCAGCTGTGCACTAGGGTTCAGCAGCAGGGAGGGTGGGAACTGGGGCTGGGGGAGCCTGCTGGGTGTGGGTGTGCAGTAAACCCTTGCATTTAACGGATTTTTCAGGAATAGTGGACACCCCTTTCCCCTGTTAAATCGAGGGTTTACTGTCACAGCAAGAGACACCGCAGCAGCTCCTCAACTGGTGTAACGCACCGTAACTGGAAACTACACAGATTTATACCTGGTCTGGATCTGAACCATTGGCTGTGAGCGCGGTGCCAGTGGAGTGACATACTGTCTGAACAGGAACTGTGTGACCGTTTAAACTCCCAGGAGTACACGAACATCCTTCAGTGATTAGCTCTAGCATGCTCCCTTGTTCATTAAGACTTGCTTTGCAAGCACACTGCGCTAAAATCCGGTAGACAGTGATGTCACACTAGCAACTTTCCTTGGCCTCTTAGACCACTTCAGCAAATCCCATGTGTGATGTAGGACAACCTTCCATTATGAATAATGTTACCCCATTTGACCTGACCAGTTAGCCACTATTTGAGGTCTTATGGGATGGTTCCCTTAGGAAAAGCGATGGATGACACAGCCAGGTATTTCTTTGATGCAATTCAGTGTACTTAGGTAGTCTGCACCCCAAGTTCTGTTCCCCTGAATGCGATTGGAACGCAACAAGAGGCAGTTTCTTTGCTTGTGGATCTGGCCCTCTGCGCACCCGCTCTTGGGGCTGGGCTGGCAGCCTCACGTGTCACAGTTTAAAGCAACTGCATCTGTGTTCCTTCTCTGTTCCAGCAAACATGCCCATGCTAAACTGCCAGCTCCTCACCCATCACCTTGTTCAGGTGGAGCCCCATAGCTGCCTTCTGAGGGGTGTTTCTGAGCTGAACACTCCCCTGCCTTCACGGTGTTATTCCCAGCAAAAGACAGTCTGACTAAGCAGGCCTGTTCTTTTCTCTTCAGTGGTTAATAACAAAGAATTGCCAAGAATTATAAATTAAGATTCAACACATTCTAGGCAAGTGTATCTACTCCTAGGGCAGAAGCATTAGAGAGAGAACATTCTTAATAGTAACTGAACCCACGCGCAGGCTAAAATTTACCAGAGTCCCTCGCCAATTGTCTGCAAAATAGACAGTTGTGGGTGAGCCCTTCAACCCCATGAAGGAGTCCGTTTTGTAGACACTCATCTGGAACAGCCTCCACTCAGAACTGGCGCCATTGTGAACAGCTTTGTTCTTCCTTTCTGTGGTTCATCAAATGCATCATTTCCCATGAAAGCTTATGCTCCAAAAATTCTGTTGGTCTGTAAGGTGCCACAGGACGTCTGGTTGTTTTTGCAGATACAGGCTCACACAGCTACCCCTCTGATATTCTGAGCAGTGGCTCCTTTTGTTCCAGCTCTCTACTCCATAAAGGAACTGAAGAACATAAGACAGGGGTCAGACTAAAGGTCCATCAAGCCCAGTATCCTGGCTGCTGACCATGGCCAATGCCAGGTGCCCCAGAGGGAGTGAACCAAACTTTCCTGTCACCCGTCTCCAGCCTCCGAGCGGCACAGGCTAGGGACACTATTCCTTACCTATCCTGACTAATAGCCAGTAATGGACCTAACCTCCATGAAATTATCTCACTCATTTTTTTAAACCCTGCCAAAGTCCTAGGCTTCACAGCTTCCTCTGGCAAGGAGTCCCCTCCACAGCACTCTTAATTCTATATACCTCTAGCATATACCTGCTTAGTCTCCTCTGTAGCCAGACAGAACCCCCCAGCTTTTGCTCTACTCCATCTTGCCTTCCCTAGGTGCTTCAGAGCACGAAAGGGTTAAAAGGAATAGCCCAGCCCTGGAATGCCCCAGAGCGCATATGGGCTTATCTTAGCCAGGGTCTTTGAAGCTCCGGAGCAAAGCTAAGAACAATGGGCTAATTAACAGCCGGCCTCCGACTGCCCTTGGCTAATTACCATCAGTTGATGCGCCCACAAGGTCCCAGACACGAGGAAAATCTCCGGCCCATTAAAAAAAACAAATGCCCTCAATTGTCTACCTCACAGGTGTGAGCTACGCCCTTGAACTCCCTGTGAACCAGCATCAGACAGTTTAATTCAATCAAACCAAGGAAGAAGCCTACGTGACCCAAAGGGTATAAAAGAGGGGGCCGGCAGACCCCCTATTTGAGCTCCAATCATCTTTCCTGCTGGACAGGAGGGTGGGGGTCTCCCCAGGTTCCCGGGGATGCCCGAGTCCTGGAGAAAAAGGGACAAAGGACTTCTTCCCAAGGGATTGAGAGAAAAGCTGGCCAAGCCACGTTGGTAGCGCAGGCGTAAGAATAAGACCTGCTAGGTATTTTATCTCTTGCTTCTCATTTTTGCGTGCATTTAATAAGTATAGATCCATGAATTAGAGTGTATGCTAGCTATTTGTAATCAAAGTATAAACCTTGTAACAATTGTAACCACAAGAGCTTGGCTCCCTAGGTAAACAAACAAAGCAACATTGTAACAGTAAGAGATTAACTTGTTAGATAAATAAACAAAGTAATTGATTAAGTGGTAACCTGACTCCTGTTGCTGTGCAAACCGAACACAAAACAAAGAACCCAGCTGCTTTCAGCCTGGTCACTGGTGGACTCTGCCATAGACAAGGCCATAAGTGGCATCTCACCTGGCCATCGGCTAACAGAAACTCTCAGTTGCTTCTGACATTTATACTGAATGTTGGGCAAGCCGGGGGCCCTTCTAGCACAGCAGCGCTATAATACATTAGGGATGGATTTGTCAAGGGCTAAAGGACAAGGGCCAATCTCCCCTGAAAAGACGGTGGCAATCTGGTGCCCAAATCCTGTTTGTGCCTTTGAAAATCTCCTCTTTACAACACACATTTTAAAACTAATGGGAAGTTTAACGTTAATATTAGGTCCAGAGAAAGGAAAATCCCTTCCGATGGGGGCACTTTGCTTTTTCAAACACTTAGGAAGTGGGTTTGATTGAGAGGCCCAAAGATATGTGTTGCGCTTTAACTACAAGCAGATTATTTCCCAATATTGTTATTGAGGCACAGCTGCGTATTTGATACCATGGGGCACGTAACTGACTCTGCACTGAGACCTTCATAATTACTAGCTGGGCATTTCCAGGGTCCCTGTCACAACTGAAGCCCCTGCAGTCATTAGGGAATACAACCTTCCAATGGCTTTGGTGGGATGTGGGGGGGGCAGAGACAGGCCCACCAACAGAGGGGAGGGACAATTCCCCCAGAACTCAGCAATTCAAAGGGGCCCAGGGCTCCCAGCCAATGCCGCCACTATTATGGCAGTAGTGGTGACCAGAGCCCCAGGTCTTTTAATTCGCTGCTAGAGCACGTTGGTAAGTGCTGCAGAGCCCTGGGTGGTGCACACTGGACAGAGTGGGGACAGGCACTGGAGGGTGCTGAGGGCTGGCTGTCCCAGCCCTGTCCCTTCCACCAGAGGCCCTGCCCTTCTGGGAGCAGGGAGCCAGGCCCTCCCCACCTTGCCCAGGGGCCTGGCAAGGCTGCTGGCTCACCTGGGCATAGAAGGACGACCATCCCCACTGTGCAGCGGCAGAGATGCAACATGCCCAGAATGACTGCCCCAAGATCACTCCGTAAGCCCAGGGCAGATCCAGACACTAAACCCAGAGCTCTCAAGTCCCAGTCCAGAGCCTTAACCACAACAGCTTGGGGCATTGCTCCCATTAAGGGGAATTGCTTTGTGTTGGCAATGCTGTGGGTGGACAGAACGGTTCAATAGTGGGCCTTGCGCAGCTACTTGTGTAGGACCTGGGGAGGAGTTAAGGGGAGCTCCTGCCAGTGAACTCCCTGCTGTCTGTCACTCAGCTTCAGCCCCCACCCCATAATTCCTTTGTGCAGGTGCTGAGGCTCTCTCTTGCCCCATGTGGAGAAGCCAGCAGGGGAGGCCTGGGGGTTAGGGTGCTCAGAGGGAGCCTTCCCAGAAAAATTAATAGATCAGAGGTGTGAGGGGTTATCAGGAGCTCTGCCAGGCTACCTGCACCAAGCGTCCAAAAGGGAGAGGTTCCTTCAGCCCCAGGAACACCTGTCCCCTTCCCACCACAGCTTGCCAGGTGACAGCTCTGCAAACCAAGGATAGGGTGACATCATCCAGTCCCAGCCAAGCAAAAACTCACACAATCCATGATAGAAAGACGGAGGTCACTCTCTCTCTCTCTCTCTCTCTCTCTCTCTCTCTCTCTCTGGAGCTGAAGGGGGTTGGGAGGCAATTAATCAAAAAAGGTTACAACATCTAAAGCAATTACTCCAACGCAAACGTCCCTGGCAGAGGGTGTCACCAGCTAAGCCTTGATGTTTTGGGGAGCTAGAGATCTTACCCTGCCACTTCTCTCTTCTTTGGCCTTTCTTTATGGCTGAGCTTCGTGGAATTTAGATTTAAAAAATGACCTTCAGGTCCAGGTTGCTCTTCACTCGGTACTTACATACGGAACGTGTCTGAGTTATAACTAGAACTCAGTGAACACGGCAAAACCATTTCTATCTAAATTCATTCACAAGGACTCTACCGTGGGGGGGCAACTCCGTGATGATAGTGTATGGCAGCTGAGGGATGTGGAGGGAGGGGCAGAACACCAGGCTCAGCAAGTGATACTAGAAGTGTTCCAAAGGCTGCTCCACCAGATGGACGAGCTCAAGTCTTTGGCTAATGACCTGGTAATCTGAGTTTCCCCAAAGGCCTAACTGATGGCAGGCACACCGCTGGGGTAACTCTTAAGTGGCTGAAACATCAGAGTGATGACCTCAGCCGTGGTTTGAATGCTATCTGTGTGCAACAACGGGCTGCTAGCACGTGGGAATTGTCAGACGAGTTTGATTTAATGGGCTGTACCTCGTGAAGCTCTTGGTTAAATGATGCCCAAATTTAAATCCTTCATGGAATGTCCAGGGAGGTTAAAACGTTCCCTTATTGGGTTATGTGTATTCCAATTCCTGATGGCAGATTTATGTCCATTCCTCCTTTAGTGCACAGACTGTCCAAAGTGCATGTCAGACAGGCATTGCTGGCACAATAAGGCTGTCTTGGAGTATGAGCCCTTGACGGTGTGGCTGAGGTGGTTAGGTCTGTGGACAGAGCTGTCAATGAGGTTTGTTGCAGGGATCGGTTTCTGGGTTAGTGTTGCTGTGATGTGGTGCGTAACTGCTAGTGAGTATTTTCTTGAAGTTGGGCAGCTGTCTGTAGGAGAGGACAGGCCCGTCACCCAAGGCCTGTGAGTGTGAGGGCTCTTACTCCAGGATAGTTGTAGATTGTCAATGATGCACTCGAGGGGTTTAAGATGAGGACTTATTTTATTTCCCTTGTTGGACCTATCATGAAATAGGTGGCTTCTGGGTACTTGCCTGGCCTTGTCAAGCTGTTTCTTTATTTCCCAAGGTGGGTAATTAAGTTTTACAAATGCTTGAGAAAGATCTTGTAGGGTTTTGTTGATGTCATTGTCAGTGAAGCTTTTCTTGCTTGCTCTGTTAAGTGTCTTTAGGAACTTGTGCACGGCAGCAGAGATCATCTTGAAATTAGTGGCAGAGGAAGATGGTTTGGAGGAGCTTGATTATGTATCTGAGATGGACAGTGTCAACCTGTCATTGTATTTGGCAGGCGCGGCGCAGCTGTACTTGGTAGGGCAATGTTTTTGGACTAGGGAACCTAGCACTGATAGGTAGGACTGCAGCATCGTGCAGGTGTGGGATGAAGAGCCGAGGCTACAGAACTTTAGGATGCATAGAGCAACCTTCCTCGAGCTGTGTGCTGAGCTGACCCTCCAATCTGCGCCAGAATGAGAGCTGCCCTCGTGGCTGAGAAGCGTATGTCAATTGCTGTGTGGAAGCTGGCAACGTCCGATTACTACGGGTCAGTTGCAAGTCAGGTTGGAGTAGGGAAATCTACTATTGGGCAGTGCACCCTGTAAGCTGAGCACCTGGGCAGCCACCCAGGAGTGAGTTGGGTGCTGCCCAGCGGATTAGCAGCGCATGCTCACAGCCAGCAGCATGTATTTCTGCAGTGGTGCACATCTGTATATGCCTCAGTGCACAAAATAAATTTTTTTCCTCCCCAGATGGAAAGAATTAGTGGGACCACTGCCGGTGGGGCTGTACTGCTACGTGTGTGTAGGGCAATAGATTGTACTTTGCTATAGAGGCCCATGACTCTGGGAAATGTGCATGATTCAATGGCTGGATTTGCAGCTATGAGATTCCCAATGGGAGGTGTGGGGGGAGCGCTAGATGGTACACTTGTTCTGATTTAGCACCAGCCCACCCTGCCACTGAGTCCAGCAACATGAAGAGATACTCCCTGATGGCGCTGTGAGCTCTTGTGGGTCACCATGGGCATTTCACAGACAGCAACTTGGGGTGGTCTGGAAAGAGGCATGAGGCATGAATCTGCAAAACCACTGGCCTGTACAGAAAGCTGCAGGTGGGAACTCTTTCCCCAGACCACAAGATTATAGTGGGGGGTTTGGAGATGTGCTTAGTGATCCTGGAGACCTGGCTCCCCCCTTGCGATCCTGGCTCATGAAACCACACCTGGGGCACCTGGAGAGCAGGAAGGAGAGTGTTAACAGGCTGAGCAGGTTCCACATGGTGGTCGAATGCACCTTTGGGAGATTGAAGGAGGTATGTCTATGACAGGCTAAACGTCACTCAGGACAATAGCCCCATGGTTATCACTGCCTATTGCACTTGGCATAACTTATGTGAAATTAAGGGCCAATTGTTTGTTCGGTGGGTAGCGTGCTGAGGTACAGCCCTTGGCTGCGGAGTGTGAACAGCCAGACACATCGGCTGGCAGAGGAGCCCAAGGAGCTGCTGGTAACATCATGGAGGAAGCACTTTGGCAATGAGGAGCACTGAAATAAAGCTCTGGTACAACTGTTTCCTGGTTGCACCTCCTTCTCACCCGCACCACCCACCAAGCCACGCAACACATGCTCCTGGGGTTTGTTATATGCTTACTCTTCAAACTCACTGATCCACAAAGCCCTGCTCAAATGGAAATGAGAGAAAAGAAGTGATCATTTTCATGGCCTCAATGTGGCTGAGACAGGTGTGGTTACAAATCCTGACCCACTGCATCTTTCTCTAATAATGGCCCTCCTGCCCCAAGGGTCAGGCTCCATAACTCACCCAGATATATTCTCTCAAGGTCTGGCTCCACAAAGCTTCTTATGCCTTCAGCAGGAATGTTCTCCCACAGTTCAATCGGTTCAATTAAAGAGCAGGAAGTCCACCACACAAAGGACTTACTGGCAGAAGTAGAAGCACTTCAGGATCTGGTGCAGCCAACACTCCATGTCTCCTAATGGTTTTCTCCCTGGCATCCAGCCTCAAATACTTGATACACCTGAAATTGATGGACCTGTTCCTGAGCCCTGTCAAGGTTAATTTAGTTGTCAGAATGGCATTCCACTTGGGTGAGGTTTCTCAGTCTTGCATACCCTACAACAATCAGAGTCCTTAAGTGCCTCCTTAAACTGGTCCCTCTGGTGCAGGACCCTTCCCCGTGCTGGAACCTCAATTTACTTTAAGAGAACCTGGACCCGCCTTCAAGACCACAACAACCTGCCTGCCACTCCAGCTGTCCTTCAAGTCTTTGTCCCTTGTGGCAGACATCTTGACCTGAAGTAAATGGGAACTGGGAGACCTCATGACCAACCCACCAAATGCAGTACTTCATCCAGAAAGAGTTATGTTGTGTTCCTGCCCTTCCTTCCTTCCTAAACTTTCAGATCAGTCACGCCACTCTGTTGTATTTATTCCACCCAGAAAAGCCTAATCTCTGTTCACGAGATATAAAACAAGTCCTGGCTTTGTCTTCACTGAATTAAACCCTATAACATTCCCCACAGACCCCACTTCCTTTACTGAGCGGATGTGGAGCCACTCATTCACCTCTCAAATGCTATGCAAATGGGTATGAGAGAGCATTTAGGCACATTGTAAGCCCTCTAGGATGCACCCTCCTTTGAGCCACTGCTCACTCTATGAAGGCGCAGTCTGTTTCAATGTCCCTCGTTAGGAAGGTAATCCTCAAGGACATTAGCAAGACAGCTCTCTGGTCCTCCGCTCATATGCTTTCACAGCATTAGGCCTTACTTCGTCCCTTCAGGATGGACGTGGTCTTTGGTGATGCTGTTCTACACTTTGCTGGATCCACCTGCTCAGCACCCTCCTCCACAATGAGATAGTGCTCCAATGTACCCACACATTGTGCACCCGTAGGTACAAGAAGGGGAGGCGACTTAACTTGTGCACTAACTGGAATTCTCTGAGTTGTTTTGTCCCAGTTGGATGCTCCATTACCTGACCTCCTCCTTCCCTGTCTGACTGGAGTCCAACCAGATGTGCCCAGCTGATCACCATCTTCAATATTTATTGCTGTTGTTGGAGCTGTGCCTTTATTTAATTATGTTTTTTTTTTTGTCACTAAGAGCTCAGCAAAGTATTCCAAGAGAATTCCTAAACCAGACATTTTCCCCATCAGTGGAACATCATCTTGGGCCAGGATACACCAGATAAGAGTGTCCAGAAGACAAAGCAACCTTCTGGTCATGCGGCCAAGGAAGGCAAGAAGATGGCTCCAGAAGCTGTGAGACAAACACTGCCAAGAACGTTGAGAAGTTTGGTTCTAAACATGGCAGAAAACTGTTGCATATTCTGAGTATTGGGGTGAATCAGAGTAGTAAATGGAGGCTGTTGACTTCTGAGAGAGAGGCCCTGGCAGGAAGCCATGCATCAGAGCTTCAGTAACTATTAAGGTTTTCTCTTTATCATTACATGTAAGAAAATCTGTTTGCATCCATCTCATGGGCGGGTGTTTTTAAATATATTTTGGATGGTAGCATAGAGAAGCAAATGCTGAAATAAAAAGATGACACAACATTAAATTTTGGTACGAAACAGAGTACAACAGCTATTCACATATGGACAAAGCTAGATCTTTGTTGGGAAAAGCTCATACGGAACAATTTTCCATTTAAAAATGGTGTTTCATCACAATGCCAAAACTCTGAAATCAACAACCTTGCTCAAATTTTGTTTCAGAAATAGAAAGGGGAAAGTTTCAATGTCAGTGTCACATTTCTACCTTTTTTTGGAATGAAACAGTTTGATTTTTCCTTTCCAAATAACTTTTCATTTTCCATTATTGATGATACTGTATATTATAAAATTTTAAAAAGTCAAAATTTAAACAAAACATTTTGATTCAAAATGAATGTTGTCAAGTTTTTTTTCCCTTGGCTAATTTTGAATTTTTCAGGTTTAATTCCAAATTGGAATGAAACCAAATTTCAGAAGCCTCTGAGACACACTGTCCATTTTCTTCACAGCTCTAGACAAAACTCTACCATTTTTGTGCTGCTCAGAGGACCACAGACTTTCTTATTTTAGACATATATATTAGATTAATTAAAATTAATAAATGAAGCTTAAGTAGCAAAAGTGGCCCATGCTGGAGGATTTGCATGCTTACGGGTGCCCAGTACTCATTTTTTTTGCTGGACACTAGAAATGGGTGACAGGGGATGGGTCACTTGACAGTTGCCTGCTCTGTTCGTTCCCTTTGAAGCACCTGGCATTACCACTCTTGGAAGACAGGATACTGGGCTAAAGGGACATTTGGGCTAAACCACTAGGATCGTTCTTAGGGTCTTAGTCAACATTCCAATCTCTCTGCCAGCAGGAAAGGCTGCTACTGCCATCCCAGTCCTGCAGTCTGAGGATATGTCTATACTTGGGGGTGTCAGCACACTGCTATCGATCTTCCAGGGATCGATTTTGCTGTGTGTGTGAAGAGGTGGCAAAATTGATCTCTCTGGGCTCAGCCATCAACTCCGGTACTCCATGCTGAAGAAAGTCAATTCTGATACATCGATTCTAGAGCAATTGTGTGGCTGGGATCAACTATGACCTCTAGTGTAGACCAAGCCGAAATGAGGGATTGCCCGATGGTGGCCAGGTGGTGATGTGAGGCTGTTGCTGATTGTGACAAATGTGGTTTTCCACTTGGTATCACACCCCTGCCAATTTGTCTCTTTTATTCACCTTTATCATGTCTTGTCAGAAAGCTGGATCTGGGGCAATCTTGGGCAGGCTCTGTTTTCATCAGGCTCGTCACTGGAGTAGGAGATGGGCCTGGGCCCAGCATGTCAAAGAGGCCTGAATCGGGCGTATGAATTGCTCGGGAACCTTTCACAATAAATACTCAATATTTGGTGTGTGCTATTTGCAATGTAGGACTGGCCACATGTCACATGGGATTGTTTCTGTTCCCCTGATTGGAGACCAGTGAGGAAGCCAGTGGAATCAGAGAAGTGGATGATCATGGTACAGGTGGTGGTGACTTCCCCAGTGCTGTCTTTACGATGATGGAGCAACAACCAATAACAGCACAGAGGGCAGCTCCTGATATATACCACAGACTGACATCACAGGGAGCGCTGGGACTGCTTATCAGTATTATTATTATTCGAGTGTGCTGGAAACTTGCCATCAGAAGATGCTGTTTTGTTTAAACTGAAATCATGGAATCCTCGGGCTGGAAGAGACCTCAAAAAGGTCATAACTGTTAGGCAGAAATGAGTCAATTTGGATTACATTTCCCCTTAAAAAAAGGAAATGGAAAAGACCACTTTGGAACGTTACATTTCAACATCGGCAGAATGGAACATTTTGATTGTTTGTTTAATTTACATTGCCATTTTTAAGTCAAACTTGAAACACAAACAAAATATTGAAACTGCAGGAATCCCCAGCAGGGAAAATTAGCCCAGACTGTGTCCCCTGCTGTTCACAGAGTAGCCACGTCTGCCCTAGAGTGTGTTTTTGAAAGGGCGCCTGGGTGGTACACACTGGCCTTTCTGGGAGCTTGGGACATCCTGGTGCCGGGAGTGGCTCTGGCCAGTTGCCATCCCTCGTCTCTGGGGGGCTAGCTGGGACAATCGATGGGGCCAGGTTTTCCTGGCCCTTGGATGGTGCAGCTGTGGAAACAGGAGGGAAGAGAGGAACAGGCTGTGAGTAGTGACCCCTGCCCCGTGCTCACGCCCCATCCCCCTGGGGGTGGTGGGTCCCCATCCCCTGTTCCCACTGTGAGGGTGGGGTGACCCTGTGGGCGGCCCCCCTGTGCGGTCCAGCCCCCCACCCCTCCTCCTGGGGGCAGGGCACAGTGCTGTCCATAGGACTGGATGCTGAAAGGCACTGGTGGATGTGCTGCCATCCCGAGGGCCATGATCTGGCTGGGCAATGGCTGGCTGGGTTCTGCTGGGGGCATGGGGTGCCCCCAGTTGGGTATGGTGCCCCCACCCTATGTTCTGGAGTGTGTGCCCTGTCAGGTATGTACCTGAGGGTCCACCACCAAGGTCAGGGGATGCCTGGCTGGAGGTGCAGAAGGGGAGGTCTAAAACCAGGTCCCCCTCCTCGCTTTACCAGTCCCTGGCGGAGGCTGGCTCCAGCTCTGGCCCAGGCGGCACTGGATTGTTCAACCGTCCCAGCTCCTCGACGTTTCCGGGCTGGGACTCCTCAGTGGAGGTGTTGAGGATGGCAGGTGGGGAGGGGGTGTCCCAGAGGCTCAGGGAAGTCTGGAGCTCCTGGTAACACGGGCACAAAGCAGGGACGGCCCCTGATCAGCTCGCTGAGTCCTGATTCCAGGTATAACCCTGCCACTACTCCTTGACCTTGCTTCTCACCTGGTCAGGAGTGAGGACAGGGCGACCCCGGGAGCTCAGGCCCTCATTCAGCCTGGCAAAACCAGCCACGTTCCTCATCCTTTGTGCCGATCATCCATGTTCCTCCGCTTTGTGCCGACCACCTCCTCCTCCTGCTAGAGCCCCAGCAGGTCCCAGAACTCATGCTCTGTCCAGGAGGAGGCATGCTTTTCCCCCGCCAGCTGGACCCCTGCGAGCCCTGGACATGCTCGGAGGTGGGCCCCTGGGGCTCCTGACCTGCCCAGGTGCTGGCCACGCCGCTGTCAGCTGTGCCGGGGGTTGTGCTGAGGTGTGCAGGGGTATGGCGTGTTGAGGCTGCTGCCTTCACTCTCTCAGCCTCCTACAGTGGGGTTTCCGGGTTTGTGCAGCTTTAAGAGCTACTTCACCCACGGACCATAAAGCCCCACAGGTGCTAGGCAGCACATCTCCACCTAACAGCTGATCGCCTCCATGGCAGACCTCGCTCTTTCAAAAGAGCAGGACGTGGAGCGTCTACACACGTCCTCTTTAAAAAAGTCTGTCAAAAGGGGGGGCCTCTTCCTGCTTCCTGTTTGGAAGAGTGCTTTCGATTCCCGCGGTGTGCACCGTCAACTTAGTTTTTGAAAGCGCATGCAGCGTGTACAGATGCGCTGCGCGCTCCTTCGAAAAAGGGCCTGAATTTTAGAAATTATTGCCTAGTGTAGACACAGCTCGTGAGGCAAAGGGGACAGTGGGATAGAGATTTTGGCTTGGTAGACACAGGTTGGCTGGGTTAGAATTTCCAGCGTGAGAACACTCACATCCGTACAAGAATATACTGCAACACCAAAGGAAAAGCTCCTCTTCAAACATTTATGAAAATTAAAAACAGACTTGGGTGAATGTTTGTGGAAAATGGAACAAGAAGGGGTGAACTGAAAAATGATTTTGAATTTGATTAATGGAAATTTTTTCACAGTATTAATTCACATTTTTCTTTTACAATTGGCTTTCTCCCCGGAATATCGCAAAGGAAAGTGTCTTCTTCCAAAACCATCAATGACAGAAGTTCTGAAACACTTTCTGCTGTTACTAAGAACATAGGGAGGCCATACTGGGTCAGAACAAAGGTCCAGCTAGCCCAGTATCCTGTCTGCTGACAGTGGCCAATGCCAGATACCCCAGAGGGAGTGACTCAACAGGTAACGATCAAGCGATCTCTCTCCTTTCATCCATTTGCAGCCTCTGACAAACAGAGGCTGGGGACACCATTGCCTAATAGAAATTGATGGACCTAACCTCTGTGAATTTATCTAGTTCTTTTTTGCACCCTGTTAAAAGTCCTGGTCTTCACAACATCCTCTAGCAAGGAGTTCCACAGGTCTGCCGTAGGCTGCATGTAGAAAAACTTCCTTTTTTTTAGTTTTAAACCTGCTACCCATTAATTTCATTTGCTCATCCCTAGTTCTTATATTATGGGAACAAATAACATTTTTTTCACTTTTTCCATACCAGTCATGATTTTATAGACCTCTATCATATCCCCCCCTTACTTGCCTAATCTCTAAACTGAAAAGTCTCAGCCTTTTTAATCTCTCTTCACATGACACCCATTCCAAACCCCTGATCATTTTTGTTGCCCTTTTCTGATCCTTTTCCAATGTCAATATATATATATTTTTGAGATGAGGCGACCACGCTTACATGTAGTATTCACGATGTGGGCATACCATGGTTTTATATGGAGGCAATAAGATAGTCTCTGTTTTATTCTCTATCCCCCTTTAAATGCTGCTCATTGACTGGATGTTTTCAGAGAACTATCCATAATAACTTCAAGTTCTCTCTCTTAATTAGTTATAGATAAATGACATCCTACTCATTATCGAGTGACCACCAAGAAAAAGAAGAAGCTAAAGTAGTCCCAGTCATTTTGCGTGTACACTTGGGATTATATTTCCAATGTGCATTACTTTGCATTTATCAGTATTAAATTTCATTTGCTATTTTGTTTCCTAATCACTTAGTTTTGTGAGATCTTTCAGAAGCTTTTCACAGTCTGCTTTGGTCTTACATCTCTTGAGTAGCTTTGTTCTTAACTCTCTTGAGCAGCAATTGTAATATCATCTGCAAACTACCACCTCACAGTTTACTCTTTTCTCCGGATTATTTATAAATAGGCTGAATAGGACTTGTCCTAGTACAGACTCTTGGCAGTCACCACTAGTTACCCGTCTCCATTCTGAAAACTTACCATTTATTCCTACCTTTTGTTTCCTATCTTTTAACCAGATATCAGTCTATGAGAGAACCTTTCCTCTCATCCAATGACAACTTAGTTTACTTAAGAGCCTTTGGTGAGGAACCTTGTCAAAAGCTTTCTGGAAATCTAAGTATACTATATCCACTGGATCCCTGTTGTCCACATGCTTATTGACCCCCAAAAGTACTCTCGTAGATTAGTAAGGCATGATTTCCCTTTATAGAAACCAAGAGGACTTTTCCCCAACAATTATGTTCAGCTATGTGTCTGACAATTTTATTCTTTACTATAGTTTAAACTAATTTGTCCAGTACTATTGTTAGACTTACTGGTCTGTAATTACCACCATCACCTCTAGAGCCCTTTTAAAATATTGGTGTTACATTCACTATCTTCCAGTCATTAGATACAGAAGCTGATTTAAAGGATAAGTTACAAACCACAGTTAGTTTCAGAACTCAGGTGAATGCCATCTTGTCCTGGTGACTTGTTACTATTAAGTTTATCAATTTGTTCCAAAACATCCTCTAATGACAACTCAATCTGGCGCAAGTACTCAGATTTGTCACCTAAAAGGCTAGGACAAGTGATCAGACTCAGGCATTTGTAATTACAAGCGCATACTGATGCATGCCTCACTTACGCATGTAAATACCTGAAGCAAGCATGCACAAATATTAGATGGGTATGTGTACATTGTAGGTTCACTAATAAGAGTGTCCAATGGCTCTTTGAAACCCAGGTTCCTTATTTTCTGGTGCATTTTTGATTTCCTCATAGCCAGACTTGAGCAAGATTGCCATTTCCTTTCAATTACATGAGAAAACCAGTTAAAAACAAGGCCATCAGGTGAAAGCCTGTCTTTCAGACTCTAGCTCCTTGAAGCAACAATAACTGTTATTTACGAAACCTTGGCACAGCACCTGCTACCAGGAAACCCTAATATGATTAAGGCCTCTAAATACTGCTGCCACATAAATGGTAAATTTAAAAAACAAACAAACAAGCCTTCTTAATATATTTACATAGCACCTGTGTTAGCATCCGTATGCAAGCTGTTCAATTTTACTATATAATGTGCAACATCAAGTCAGAGCACAAATCAACCAGGAAGCTGCTCCTGTCAAACTTGGCTTTGTTCAGTGAAAAATATATGGTTAAAAAGCTGAACCACGGAATAAAGGCATAAGAGCGTTTGATGTGACAGAAAAAAATAATTCTATATTATTAAAGAACAGTGCATAATGGGGCTGGGATTTCTAGTTTTATCTTCCATGATTCATAGTCTGACTCATTCCAGAACATTGTCAGTTACATAAGTGATACATTCTTGAAGAGAGGCAGCCTTCTAAAATTTTCATAATGAGTAAAATTCATATCGAGGCCTCTATTATTATATTACTGGATTGCATCAGAATGACACATTCTGGAAAGAAGGAAAAAGAGGCTGTGAAAAAATATGGTTTGGATGGAGTCAAACAAGTCTACAGCTTAACATCTGGACTTTTGAGAATAAGCACTAGGGAACAGCTTCATGGAAGAACACCCTGCTGGTGTTTATCCTGGACATCGGTGGAGATAGTCTGGGTTCATCATCATCATTAACAACCGTGGGCTCAGCACCTGTTGGTGAATGATGCCTCTCTCCCTATTTCCTTCCATTTTTCCCTGTCTAGTATGGAGTGGCTTAGTTTTTGTAGACAGTCTGCGTTCAGACAGGTATAAATCAGAATGGGATTTAGTGACTCATATTTTTGCTTCCTAGTTAGATGTAAACTTTAGAAATTTACTTTCTCCAAAGAGTATTATGGTGGGATAGGTAGCTCAGTGGTTTGAGCATTGGCCTGCAAAACCCAGGGGTGTGAGCTCATCCCTTGAGGGGGCCATTTAAGGATCTGGGGCCAATAGATTTTATATATATAAAAAGGGGGAATGGTACTTGGTCCTTCCAAGAGGGCAGGGGACTGGACTCGGTGACCTCCTGAGATCCCTTCCAGTTCTACGAGATGTGTTATTGTAGTTCTTGGAATTGTTTAGGGTCAAGATTTTGTCAGTTGAATAGAGAGCCTTTGGCATCTAGGTTACTAACTGAATCTAGCCAACTTGTTAGGATTAAAAGGTGTGTTATTTTCTGACAGCTTTTCAGTGGCTTTTATGGCAGGATTTGGGGATCTCGGTCAGATGGGCTCAGCAGAGAACACCAGACTTGGATAAGCACAGAACCAAAAACACCTTCATACCATCTCAGTCGAGGCACATTACGGCTACGTCTACACGTGAAGCCTACATCGAAATAGCTTATTTTGATGTAGCAACGGCTATTTCGATGAATAACGTCTACACGTCCTCCAGGGCTGGCAACGTCGATGTTCAACTTCGACGTTGCGCAGCACCACATCGAAATAGGCGCTGCGAGGGTACGTCTACACGCCGAAGTAGCACACATCGAAATAAGGGTGCCAGGCACAGCTGCAGACAGGGTCACAGGGTGGACTCAACAGCAAGCCGCTCCCTTAAAGGGCCCCTCCCAGACACAGTTGCACTAAACAACACAAGATACACAGAGCCGACAACTGGTTGCAGACCCTGTGCCTGCAGCATGGATCCCCAGCTGCCGCAGCAGCAGCCAGAAGCCCTGGGCTAAGGGCTGCTGCCCACGGTGACCATAGAGCCCCGCAGGGGCTGGAGAGAGAGCATCTCTCAACGCCTCAGCTGATGGCCGCCATGGAGGACCCGGCAATTTCGACGTTGCGGGATGCGGATCGTCTACACGGTCCCTACTTCGACGTTGAACGTCGAAGTAGGGCGCTATTCCGATCCCCTCATGAGGTTAGCGACTTCGACGTCTCGCCGCCTAACATCGAAGTTAACTTCAAAATAGCGCCCGACGCGTGTAGCCGCGACGGGCGCTATTTCGAAGTTAGTGCCACTACTTAGAAGTAGCGTGCACGTGTAGACACAGCTTACAAGAGGAGAACTTGGACTGATAAAACCTGTAGTGGTAGAAGTGTGCTGCTGCTGCTCATATGCCTCCCACTCTGCACCTTTCTCGCAGCAACAGAGACATTTTGTTCCCGTATTTGGAGTTCAAAGCTTGTTAAGAATGTTCCCGTTTGTAAGATGCACCTATTGCCAGCATTCAGCTGCATTTACAGTACAACTAATGGGCCAAAGACTGAGCCTTGTGCTCTGTCTTTACACAGGGTGATGTCAGACCTTTACCTAAGTAAGGACAGAGTAGGAAATGAGCAAAGACCTCAGGATTTGGCCTAATGAAATCACCATCACAGCTAAAATAATGATAACTGATACTCTCATATAACCCCTCCTTAAATAATCTGTTTCCCTCGTCTGTGAACATATGCAGCACGTCCTAACCTAAAGTGTTCTTGGGGGAAGTGAGGTATTGATGCACTGGGCTCTGGCAATAATAAAGCTTGGCAGGACCATAAAAGGGAAGTCTGACTAGTGCAGAATGTCACAGGAATAAAGGGACTTCAAAGTGGGCGGGGTCCTTTCAAAAAGGATCCCCAAAGGGACAAGCCGCGCGGTGGCGAACCGCTTCAATTTCGAAGTGCCGCGGCCGCCCGCATGCTAATGAGGCACTGAATATGTATTTGAAAGACTGTTCCTCAAGACAAAGTAAATGATCTAACTTGAAGCTTATGCCTGAAGTAAGAACAGCTGTTTTGGGTAAGAATTTGCATGTGACAAGTTTCTTAGCAAAGTTAGAACTTGCTATGTGTTTTCTTTTCATTTTAATTTTATAACTTACTTTGATCTGTCTGTTTTCACTTGTAACCATTTAAAGCCTACTTTTTGTACTTAATAAAATCTTTTGTTTATTATAAAGCCCAGTGTAAATAATTGCTACCTATGGGGAGCAACAACTGTGCATAGCTCTCTTTCATTGGTAAAGGGGGCTTATTTTATGAGCTTCCACTGTGTAAAACTTTAAGACAGAGAGAGTTGGGTTTATTTGGGGGTTTGACCCTTTGGGAGTTGGTTTCCTGGCTGTTGTGCCCTAGAATTGTGCTCAAGGCAACTTCTGTGACCACACGCTGTCACAATCACAAAACCATCAAATTAGTTCCTCAGTATCTTACAACAATCCCTACACACCTGGGGATTATGAAATAGTAGCAAATGCAAATAGAAACTTGATTGATTTCTTTGTGATGTTTTCTTAAGCCAAACCTTGAATTCTTTTTGTGTTATTGTAGAACATTGTATGAAATAAGTCAACTTTGTTATCACCCCTGTGGGCAAAGTTGCCAAATATCCTACAGGGCAAATAAGAGAAAAAGAGAAAGAAGTAGGTTCTGTGTGAATGAGACTTTATTTTGACCTTTTGTGCCACTTCGTATCCCTCAATCAAATATTACTGGAAGTTGTGATTTGACAATTCCATTATGATTCCATAGGGCAAATGATAAATAATGCTCACACTGAAACTGACATAGGACTATTTCTTGTCTTTCCTCTATGCAAAACAACAAAGAGTCATAAGCACGGCCATGAGAAACATAAAGGCGATTGAGAATAAGGTAACAGTAAGAAAGCTTGGCTGAACTCCCTCTGAAATCAATAGGAGTTGAACGAGGTTCATAATGGGGAGAAGAGAGAGAACAAGAAAGAGGCGTAAAATGGGAAAATGAAGCTTAGTATCAAAAAGAAAATAATGACATGGCTCTTGAGTTGATCAGACACTTTGGATCACTCATTTAGTTTATTTTTCTTTTTATGATAAAAGAAGACACTAAAGTATCCACTTTAGTCTGCTAGAGATTCTTAGTGTTTTATTTGAAGCTGGTAAAACCCTGAAGTTCTGGCTGAGTAAAAATGGAGCAAGTGTAACGCCCCCACCAGTGGGCTCAAACCTGGGACCTCAGTGCAGGAGCCTCTGTAATTAAAGCCAAAAGCCACCTGCCTCTTGACTAAGGCAGCAGAGGATATTCATTCTTTCTCTGTGGAAGTGGTCTAGCTGCCACTGCATGGGACAGTGACATGCATGCCTAGGTGTGTGAGTTAAATGAGAACTTCAGGTTGTGGCCTTGTGTGTTCCCACAGAGCCTTATTTTCCACAAAAAATGTATTAAACAGCAGAAGCACCACATGGAACGTCAGTTTACTTGCAGCAAAGAAATCAATTCACAGGAACATATTCGTCAACGGTGCAACTCTAAATTGGTGTCAGTTTAGGTACAGAAGGGATGAATTTGTCCTTTTCTCTCTCAGCACAAACACAGCATCTTCTCAGCCCTGTTCAGCTTTTTGTTTCTTTCCATCCTTTATAAACACTTGTTTTTAGTTTCAAAACATCTGGTCCAGGAGGTAACTATTATAGGACCACTTGGGAATAGTGATCATAATATAACAACATTTAACATTCCTGTGGTGGGAAGAACACCTCAGCAGTCCAACACTCTGGCATTTAATTTCAAAAAGGGGAATGACACAAAAATGTGGAGGTTAGCTAAACAGAAATTAAAAGGCACAGTAAAGACTAGAGTAAAATCCCTGCAAGTTGCATGGAAAATTTTCAAGGATACCATAATAGAGGCCCAACTTAAATGTATACCCCAAATTTAAAAACATAGTAAGAAACCTAAAAAAGAGTCACCATGGCTTAACAACCATGTAAAAGAAACAATGAGAGATAAAAAGGCATCTTTTAAAAAGTGGAAGTCCAATCCTAGTGAGGTAAATATGATGGAGCCTAAACACTGCCAAATTAAGTGCAAAAATGTAATGAGAAAACACAAAAAAGATCTTGAGGAACAGCTAGCCAAAAACTCAAAAAGTAATAGCAAAAAGTTTTTTAAGTATATTAGAAGCAGGAAGCCTGATAAACAAGCAGTGGGGCCCCAGACATTCGAGATACAAAAAGAGCAACCCAGGATGATAAACCCATTGCAGAGAGACTAAATGATTCCTTTGTTCAGTCTTCACAGCTGAGGATGTTAGGGAGATTCGCAAACCTGCACTGTCCTTTCTGTGTGATGAATTTGTGGAACTGTCCCAGATTGAAGTGCCATTAGAGCAGGTTTTGGACAAAACAGAAAAACCTAACAGTAACAAATCACCAGGACCGGATGGTATTCACCCAAGGGTTCTGAAAGAACTCAAATGTGAAATTGTGGAATTATTAACCATGATTTGTAACCTATTCTTTACATCAGCTTCTGTACCCAAGGACTGGAAGACAGCCAACATAACACTCTAGAGCTCTAGAGGAAACCCTGGCAATTACGGACCGGTAAGTCTAACATTAGTACCGGGCAAATTAGTCTAAACAGTAGTAAAGAATAAAATTGTCAGACACGTAAAAGAACATAATTTGTTGGGCAAAAGTCAACTTGGTTTCTGTAAAGGGAAATCATGTCTTACTAATCTATTGGAATTCTTTGAAGGGGTTAACAAACATGCAGAGAAGGGGGATCCAGTCGATATAGCATACTTAGATTTCCAGAAAGTCTTTGACAAAGTCCCTCACCAAAGGCTCTTGTGTCAATTAGGTTGTCATAAGATAAGAAGGAAGACCCTTTCATGGATTGAGAACTGGTTACAAGACAGGAAACAAAGGGTAGGAACAAATGGTAAATTTTCTGAATGGAGAAAGGTAACAAGTGGTGTTCCCCAAAGGTCAGTCCTAGGACCAATCCTATTCAACTTATTCATAAGTGATCTAGAGAAAGGGGTAAGTAGTGAGGTGGTAAAGTTTGAGGACAATACTAAACTGTTCAAATTAGTCAAGATGAAAGCAGACTGTGAAGAACTTCAAACAGTGATTAGGCAACAAAATGGCAAATGAAATGTAATGTGGATAAGTTTAAAGTAATGCACATTGGAAAAAATAACCCCAGGTATACATACAATATCATGGGGGCTAATTTAGCTACAACTAAAGAGATCTTGGGGTTACTGTGGATAGTTCTCTGAAAACATCCACACAGTGTGCAGCAGCAGTCAAAAAAAAAGCAAATAGGATGTTAGGAATTATTAAAAAAGGGATAGAAAATAAGAAAGAATATTTTACTGCCTCTTTATAAAACTATGGTATGCTCACATCTGGAATACTGCATACAGATGTGTTCTCCTCACCTCAAAAAAGATATTTTTGCATTAGAAAAGGTTCAGAAAAGGGCAACTAAAATGATTAGGGGTTTGGAACAGGTCCCATATGAGGAGAGGTTAAAGAGACTGGGACTTTTCCTTTTAGAGAAAAAGAGACTGAGGGGGGAGATGATGAGGCACATAAAATCATTCCCATAATATAAAAACTAGAGGACACCAAATAAAATTAATGGGTGGCAGGTTTAAAACTAATAAAAAAAGTTCTTTTTCACACAGCGCACAATCAACCTGTGGAACTCCTTGCCAGAGGAGGCTGTGAAGGCCAGGATTATAAGAGAGTTCAAAGAAGAGCTAGATAAATTCATGGAGGTTAGGTCCATAAAAGGCTATTAGCCAGGGGTAGGAATGGTGTCCCTGGCTTCTGTTTGTCAGAGGCTGGAGATGGATGGCACAAGACAAGTTGCTTGATCATTGTCTTTGGTCCACCTGCTCTGGGGCCCCTGGCACTGGCCACTGTCAGCAGATGGGATGCTGGGCTAGATGGACCTTTGGTCTGACCCACTAATAGCTATTCTTATGTTCTTATGAGTCCGGCACCTACTCTTGGTCTACAGCTCCCTGGCTGTGGCCTCTCTTGGATGAAGACATACAACTCCCACGCTACTCACCAGGTCTTTTCCCAGGTTGCCTGACTATACTGTCATTCTCCCCAGCAAAGTCTGATTACTGAAGCAGGTCTGCTTGCTTTCCCTTCACAGACAGTGTAATTACGGTGGTTAAAAGGTACCTCACAGCTCTGTCCAGGTAAGCAAATGTGATTCTTATGGTAAAAGTATCACCCAGAGACCATATTAAAAATAATAAAAAGAACCTACACCCACATTACCAGAGATTGCTGCACTCAAGTATGGGTTCTGTCAGGCAAGCAGTCCTCCTACACCCTCCTTTCCACACACCATGCTCTCAGAGAGCTTTTTGTGATCACAGGTTCACAGCAGTCTCTGCTCAGTACTAGCACCTTCAGGAGCAGTTTTGTCTGTTCTTCATACAGTTTGGAGGGGATGAACTAGAGTTTCTAGGAGCATGTAAACAGTAGCTGTGGGTTTCTCACCCAAGGGTGTAGCTTCAAAAGGCTGCCTTCAGAGGGGAGAATTTATATTCCACTCCTCTCAACCTACTTTAGATATATTGCTCCCAAACACTTCTTTGACACTGATAATACTGCTCAGAGACTGCATGAATTACATTTTTCTAAGAAAAGTCACATAGAACCCTAACAACTGCCAAGCAATTGCATTTTTTTAATAAAGTGGTATTACCACACAGGTGTTATTTGGGGGTTTGATCCCTTTGAGGGATTGATTTCCAAGGTATTGTGCCCTAGAACTGAGTCCTTCTGAAGTTAGTCAATGTCTGCATTGCCATGGGGTTTACCCTGCGTAAGGCCAATGCACCCAGGTCCTTGGCCAGAGGAAATGAACCTGCATCCCGAGGGCCTAATGCCCTGTACTCTACCACATAAGCTAAAAGCTGGCTGGCTCTCAGCCATGGCTGTAGAGCAGACACCTCACTCTCCTTTGTCAGTGGTCTCAGCGTGCCTGGGTTTACACCAGGATACTGCAGAAAATAGTACCCTGTCACACCAACATCCTGTGGCCACAGGTACTTATTCTCTGCCAGCTATCCTGGCATGTACTGTGTCACAATACCAGGAGATTTCCCCATGGTTGTGGATGTTTATAAGGCATCAGGAAACCCATTTGGCTGTATTATAGTTTATTTCTATGGCACCTAAAGAGAACTGGAAATTTTACAGAACGTAGAAGAGCCATTGTCCCTGTCTCAAAGTCTTTGTACTCCAAGTTTAGACACAGGGCCAGGTTGTCAACTGGTGAAAATGGTCATAGGTCTAGTGACTTGAAGGAGCTACTCTGACTGACCTCAACTGAGGAGCTCACTGATAACATTCATACAAGAAAGAATGTTTAGACAGAACATCACAAGTGAGTAAGGAGCAGAGGAGGAGGGGTCAGGGGTGGGCAGAAGGTGAAGAAATTAGATGGGAGGAGAGAAGGGTAAATGAAGTGTGGTGTGATGAGGCAGATTTGAGGGTGGAAGCAGTGAAAGCCTCCAGGTGACTTTGGCAAAGTAAAAGTGCCCAGTTATAGGGGAAATATGGTAATGAGGTGCTGTCACAGGTGAGAACCAGCATTAGGACAGTAAGGATGTCTGAAAGCCCCAGACAAAGGTGGTGGAAGTCGGTCTCTGGGAGTAGGTGTTAGCAGCTGCAGGCTCAGGCTGTGTCTGCATTTCAGACTTCTGCCTGTAAGGTGTGTTAGTCCAGGGTATGAACCAGCATAGCTGTGCCAGCTGAAATCTCCAGCCTAGATACAGCTGTACTGACCAAGATGCACTTTTATACTGACCAAGATGCACTTTTACTGGCCTAGCTTGTTATGTTCTAAGTGAAGTGGCTTTACTTCATTGGCATAAGTATGGCTTTGCAGGTATCCCACACTAGTATTTCTGTGTCTGTTTAGCACTGCTGGGGTAGACCTAGCCATTGAATGTGGTCCCCAGGAAACTGCTTTTAGATCTGCTCCTTGGGCTCTGGAGAAAAGTGGAGAGAACCCTGGGGGACTTATGTGACTTTATATGTCGCTGATCAGTGACCCTAACTTTCTAAAGGACAATGATGTGCTGGCAATCCTTGAGGAAAATATAATGATAAAGCAGTGGAAGGTATTTAACATTTGCTGCTACAATTAGCACAGCTGAACTGTTTGCATTGTGTATACAGGGGAGGGAAAAAAACAAGCAAGAAGAAGAAAACCCATGCAAGAGGTGTGGGTGAAAATACAGACCTTATTGATTAACACAAGAGAGTCCACAGTTACAATCAAATTGTTCTTTGTTACCTTGTAATGGATGCTATGCATTACACTACAAGGCTGTTGCTGTTAACAGCAGGATATATTATGCTAAGGTTTGAATCTGATCTCCAAACCATCTCACTTACTGCCAGCTGAGCTAAGATCCTGCAATGTTTCTGTTGGAATTGTCTCTGATGAGTTTTCTGTTTCTTGGTGAATCATTCCCATTTTTGTGTAGCATTTATTTTATTAAGGGCTTAGCCCTGCAGTCCTTTAGCACCTTATTGACTCCAGTAGAAGTCTTGTACTCAGGCAGCAGGTGAGATCGGGCTCTTTTCTTGACTATGACTGAGATCAAATCCATGAAATGAAAGCAGTGTAGGAGGTTTCGATACACTGTCCATTAAAAATAAGGGAAGATGTACATCTAAATTCTCAGGACCACGGAGGAAAATCATAATCAGTATTTTTGGCTGCTTTGGGTACCATAGAAGGGATCTGAAGAAAACCAAGAATGGGAGAAAAGTACTGATGTCTGTTGGTTAGCTGAATTTGCTGATGCTAGCTACTGCCCACAGAGACTGTGCTGAAAAAGAAAGCCACAGTTACATGTCCCCTGCTGATGGGGATGATGTAGGGAGAGGAGAAAAATTCAGGACATGTAATAGATATTGTTGGATCTTTATTGCAGGTGTAGGAAGTATAACGCCCAAGGGAAATGTGGTGGGGGAAGGGAGGTAGAATGGTGTGAAAGAAGAGTAAAGGGCCAAAAGGTGCACTACTGTTTTGTGCAGTGCGATGCTGTGCTGGGGTGGGGAAATTGGGACAGGGTGGATCCACAGAAGGTTGTTGTCCTAAAAGAATATGTTATTTATTGTGGTAATGGTTTTGGTGCTTTGCTCTGAAGCACAATAGCCACTCACCTGTATTTATAGTGGGACTGCCTGCTGGGCATAGCCTTCCTATGTCACCCTTTCAACAGCAAATAGGAGTGGAGGCTGAATGCCAAGCCTTACCTATAAAACGACGAGAGTGAATGCAGTGGAAGGGGGATGTGTATGAACAATAACAACCAGAAATGCCTAATGAAAAGAGCCTCAGAAGGGTCTGTAGCTTCACAAAAAACGAGCTGTCCTGCAGCACCTTAAAGACTAACAGATTTATATATTAGGTAATGAGCTTTCCAAGGGTGAGACCCACTTCATTTGATGAAGATGGTTCTTATCCACAAAGGTTTGTTTTGAATGAACATGAGTTTGCTTTCAGTGGGAATTAAATGCTTAGTTCTTTGCCATTGAAAGCAGGACCACCTAGTGACAGGGCACAAGGCCCTTTCCACTTCCTGGCAAACAGCTTCCCCTTCCTCCTCCGGAGATGCTGAGGTGAGCTGTGTGGATAAGTGGGAGACAGAGGAGGGAAAATGAGAGTGCACTGCACACTGAGGTGTTCCGGAACTTGGATGACCCGTGAGTTGGGGAATATTCCATTCTCCCTATGTTTGCATATGTTGCTTTAGTTTGGTTTCTTGTTATGAGCGTGACTCTTTAATGGCAACTGAGACTGTGGTTGTTTATAATGTGGAGTCTGTGTTTAGTTTGCCCCACATGGGAAGTGTCCCTTGAAATGTGGTCCTCAGTTCTGGTTTTGAAGCTGTTACAAACTATGTGGGGCAGTGCCTGCCATGCTTAAAGAACAAAGAGAGTGGACAAAAGCATCAAGCAACAGAAACCAGCTGCTGAGCAGAGTTTTCTAAAATAACCTGGAAAGAGAACTGTACTCTGTACTTTTCCAGTTATATTTAGTGGGCCTTTTAAGACAGGTGGCAAGTAACAGTGGTTTCCATAGAGGTTTTGCTGTAATTGGAAAATGGATCCACTGTAATCAATCAAATACATAACCCACAGGCTGACAGCTCACTAGTCTATTACCTTTCTTAAATGCTGCACTTCTACAAGATAATTATTGTAATGGAGAGAGAATTCTATTTTTACATAGTACAAAGAGTTTTTAATCTGTTGGTGTAGGTGTAACTTCTAAAAATCCTTGGCATAGATCAATTTACACCATAACTGACCAGTTTAAGTCTCTGTGAGATCCAGACCCAAAAAACAATCAGGGTGAAAATCTATCATGTCAAACCCTTTTGAACTGTTTAGATCCATTAGATAAGGTTGTCCGCTCTTGCTTTTATTATTTACTCTGAAGTACAGTGTTGTCGTCTAGATAAGAAATAACTCTGGAGTTCAAGGCACCCCAGCAGGAAATGCGATGGACACAATTTCATTACACGTAGTGTAGAAGACATATTACTCTAGTTCCTGAACTTCCTGTGGCCCAGTGGGAAAACTCTGGAACTGTCTGAGGAAATTGGCTCCTTCTGTGTGTTTAAAATTTTGGTTAAGTGTAAATTATTAATTGTGAGCCCTGAGAGGTCAGCTCAAGCATGTCAACATCCAAGGAAGGAAGAAACATCTGATTCCCTCACACTTTTGCCAGCTGTACGTGACAATCTTAGAGATGTTATGCAGCAAGAATTGGCAAGATGTAAGTATAGACTAGCTGTGAAGACCTCCAGAGATACTGAGTAGCAGATCAGGTCTATTTGCAGTACTGAGTCAAAGGCAAGATGGTGGTGTTGTCTACTGTGTTTGAGAAAGGAGATAGGCGGGAGGGCTTGTGGGGAGGATTAGGCGCTCTGAGTTAGTCCTATCATGCTTGAGCTGATTGCTCAGCAGCCACACGGAGATATCAGAGAGACAGGTCAAGATTTTAGTTTGGAGAGGAGACAGGTGTGGAGTAGAAAGGTGGATCTTATAAGCTGTCAGCGTAGTGATGGTTAGCTTTGTGTCTGCAGATGAGATTACCGAGAGGTAAGGATGAGAAGAAGCCCAAGGACAAAGCCCTGTGGAACCTGTGCAGAAAATTGTAGGACAGATGAGCAAGTTCTTTCAAGGGATATGCTGAAAGTGTGTTGAGAAAGGTAGGAGCAGAATCAAGTGAGGACTGACTCACAGAGTGTAGAGAGATTTCAAGAGGAGACGGACAGGTCAAGGAGGATTTAGGTGGAGTGAAGTTCTGAGATTTGGCTAAGAGGTCATCAGAGACTTTGGTGAGAGTGGTTTCACTGGAGTGAAAGGGGCAGAGGCTAGATAGGATGGGGTCTAGCTTGTACACAGTGCATTCAGTGAGCTCAGAAACGAAAGGCAGAAGGCATGTGGCAAGTGGGGGACAAGGGTAAAACTAAAGATGGGCACCTGTGCCCAGGGAGAAGGAGAGCATTCTAGTAATGGGAAGAGCACCTAAGGAGAAGGGGGTCATGTATCTTTTCTACCAGGTTAGTTCCAAATGGCGACACATCTCAAGTTGCAACCTCCCCAGTTACACAGCAGGAAAAGGTTCCCTTAGAACAACCGCCTCACAGCAAATGAGGGGGCAGGCCCAAGACGCATATCTCATACTGATCCTGTTCCATCCAAAGCAATTTGTGCCCACAAATCTCAAGGGGCATTACAAGGGAAAACTACCATTGGCTTTCCACTCAACAGAGAGGCCACACAGTGGGTCAAGGCTTTCACAGCAGGTGAATAGCTGAGGTTGGTAGAGTTCCCCTGTCTTTTGATCTCCCATCCTGTGCTTTTTGCAGCAGGGCTGCCTGACCTGCCCCCAGCAGTAAAGGAGCAGTCTAGAAGTGCCTTCCTTGGGATGGTGGAAATGTCCCCCGTTGAACACAGGAGAATGGTGAAGCAATGGAATACAGGCATAGACTATCTGGGGGCTGATCCATTGAAACTAAGCAGGGAACATGTTAACACAGACATTAAGAAACTCAGTACACATAAGCCAGTCAGTGAACACTTCAGTGGAGTGGGCCATTCTGTTAAAGACCTGAGAATTTGTGTCCTGGAATACAGATAATTTAACAACAGATTACAGCAAGAGATTTGTGAGTTAGAGTACATATTCAAATTTGACATATTAACACATGGTATGAACAGAGACATCAGCTACCTCATGCATTACAAGGACTGCTTCCCTTCCTCTGATGCTTGTAATTATCTCAGGCAGGACACTTAACATCCCCCCACCTCTCATCCCCGTCCTTCAATCCTATTTGATTTGTCAGTTTTTATTGCAATTTTTTTTTTGGTCCTCTGTACTTATAAATGTCAGTCTATATTGAAGAATACAGTCAGGTCTGAAGAAGGGGGTCTGTCCCACGAAAGCTCATCACCAAATATATCATTTTGTTAGTCTTTAAAGTGCTACATTCTGCTGCTTTGTTTATTTTAGGTTTAGTGTGTTAGCTAGATCAGAGCTACAGGTCTGATCAGTCTGCTCAAGCTCAAAGTTACACCTTCCAGCCCTTGTGCAGACCTGCTCAAGAGAACAGCCAGTGGAGTCATTACTGCAAGTTCCTGTGTTAAATCATTCTACGCATCCTGCCATGAACTATATGGAACTCTTGTACACTCATTCATCCAGCACAGATAATGATGCTATGTGACTTAAAGCAGTCACCCAGACAAAACTTCCAATTACTGTGTGATTTCATAAGAACATAAGAATGGCCATACTGGGTCAGACCAAAGGTCCATCCAGCCCAGCATCCCATCTGCCGATGGTGGCCAATGCCAGGTGCCCCAGAGAAGGAGAACAGAAGACAATGATCAAGTGATTTATCTCCTGCCATCCATCTCCTGCCCTTGTTATGAAGGCTAGGGCACCATACTTTATCCCTGGCTAATAGCCATTTATGGACCTAACCTGCAAAAATTTATCAAGCTCTTTTTTAAACCCTAATAGAGTCCTGGCCTTCACAGCCTCCTCGGGCAAGGAGTTCCACAGGTTGACTGTGCGCTGTGTGAAGAAAAATTTCCTTTTATTAGTTTTGAACCTACTACCCACCAATTTCATTTGGTGTCCCCTAGTTCTTGTATTATGGGAAAAGGTAAATAATTTTTCTATATTCACTTTCTCCACACCATTCATGATTTTATATACCTCTATCATATCGCCCCTCAATCGCCTCTTTTCCAAACTGAAAAGTCCCAGTTTCTCTAGCCTCTCCCCATATGGGACCCGTTCCAAGCCCCTAATCATCTTAGTCGCCCTTTTCTGAACCTTTTCTAATGCCAATACCTCTTTTTTGAGGTGAGGAGACCACATCTGCACGCAGTACTCAAGATGTGGGCGTACCATAGTTTTATATAGGGGAAGTATGATATCTTTTGTCTTATTATCGATCCTTTTTTTAATAATTCCTAACATCCTATTTGCCTTACTAACTGCCGCTGCACACTGCGTGGATGTCTTCAGAGAACTATCCACTATAACTCCAAGATCCCTTTCCTGATCTGTCGTAGCTAAATTTGACCCCATCATGTAGTACGTGTAATTTGGGTTATTTTTTCCAACATGCATTACCTTACACTTACCCACATTAAATTTCATTTGCCATTTTGCTGCCCAATCACTCAGTTTGCTGAGATCTTTTTGTAGTTCTTCACAATCTGTTTTGGTTTTGACTGTCCTGAACAACTTGGTGTCATCTGCAAACTTTGCCACCTCACTGCTTACCTCATTTTCTAGATCATTGATGAACAAGTTGAACAGGATCGGTCCCAGGACTGACCCCTGGGGAACACCACTAGTTACCCTCCTCCATTGTGAAAATTTACCATTTATTCCCACCCTTTGTTTTCTGTCTTTTAACCAATTCCCGATCCATGAAAGGATCTTTCCTCCTATCCCATGACCACCTAACTTACATAAAAGCCTTTGGTGTGGGACCGTGTCAAAGGCTTTCTGGAAATCTAGGTATATTATGTCCACTGGGTGCCCCTTGTCCGCATGTTTATTAACCCCTTCAAAAAATTCTAATAGATTAGTTAGACACGACTTCCCTCTGCAGAAGCCATGCTGACTTTTGCCCAACAATTCGTGCTCTTCTACGTGCCTTGCAATTTTATTCTTTACTAGTGTTTCTACTAATTTGCCTGGTACTGATGTTAAACTTATCGGTCTATAATTGCCAGGGTCTCCTCTAGAGCCTTTTTTAAATATTGGCGTTATATTGGCCGTCTTCCAGTCATTTGGTACCAAAGTGGATTTAAAGGATAGGTTACAAACCACTGTCAATAACTCCGCAATTTCACATTTGAGTTCTTTCAGAACCCTTGGGTGAATACCGTCTGGTCCTGGAGACTTGTTACTATTCAGCTTATCAATTAACTCCAAAACCTCCTCTAATGTCACTTGTGAGTTCCTCAGATTTGTCACTTAAAAAGGCTGGCTCAGATTTAGGAACCTCTGTAACATCCTCAGCCGTGAAGACTGAAGCAAAGAAATCATTTAATCGCTCCGCAATGGCACTGTCTTCCTTGATCGCTCCTTTTATATCTTTATCGTCCAAGGGCCCCACTGCTTTTTTAGCGGGCTTCCTGCTTCTAATGCATTTAAAAAACATTTTACTATCGTTTTTTGAATTTTTGGCTAGCTGTTCCTCAAAATCTTTTTTGGCTTTTCTTACTACATTATGACACTTAATTTGGGAGTGTTTATGTTCCTTTCTATTTTCCTCACTAGGATTTGACTTCCACTTTTTAAAAGCTGCCCTTTTCACTCTCACTGCCTTTTTAACATGGCTGTTTAGCCATGGTGGTTCTTTGTTAGGTCTCTTACTGTGTTTTTTTATTTGGGGTATACATTTAAGTTGGGCCTCTAGTATGGTGTCTTTTAAACAGTTTCCATGCAGCTTCCAGGGATTTTAGTTTAATTACTCTACCTTTTAGTTTCTGTTTAACTAGCTTCCTCATTTTAGTGTAATTCCCCTTTTTGAAATTAAATGCCAGAGTGTTTGACTGCTGCGGTGTTCTTCCCAACACAGGAATATTAAAAGTTATTATATTGTGGTCACTATTTCCAAGCGGTCCAGTAACAGTTACCTCTTGGACCAGATCCTGCGTTCCAGTCAAGACTAGATCGAGAATTGACTCTCCCCTTGTGGGTTCCTGTACTAGCTGCTCCAAGAAGCAGTCATTTAAGGCATCAAGAAATTTAATCTCTGAATCCCGTCCTGAGGTGACATGCACCCAATCAATATGGGGATAATTGAAATCTCCTATTATTACTGTGTTTTTTATTTTGATAGCCTCTCTAATTTCCCTTAACATTTCAGCATCACTATCACTGTCCTGGTTAGGTGGTCGGTAATATATTCCTAATGCCATATTCATATTAGAGGAATGAATTGTTATCCATAATGATTCTATGGAACATTTTGATTCCTTTAGGATTTTTGCTTCATTTGATTCTATATTATCCTTCACATATAGTACCACTCCGCCACCCGCACGACCTGTTCTGTCTTTCCGATATAATTTATATCCCGGTATGATAGTGTCCCACTGATTGTCCTCATTCCACCATGTTTCTGAGATGCCTATTATGTCAACTTCCTCCTTTGATATGAGGTACTCCAGTTCACCCATCTTATTAGACAGACTCCTAGCATTAGTGTAAAAGCACGTTAAAAAACTACCACTATTTATATGTCCGCCTTTCACAGACGCGTTGGATTTTTTTATGTGTGATTGTTTCACATCTGATCTTGCCCATATATTATTTCCCACGTTCCCTATCTGACTAACTTCTAGGGAATCCCTATCTATGGAGCCTTGTGTAAGAGAAGTCTCCGTCCAGCATCAGCAGTGGTTCCCGGCCCATTTCTTGGAGACAGAGCTAAATATAGGGACCTGAGTGAGCGCTGGGGTAAGCTCATCTAGTTACCAAATACAAAATTAGAAAGAATCTTGGGGTGACTGTTATACCTGACCAGTCACAGAGCACAAGTAAGATCATCTAAAAATAAAATAAATCTTCTAAATTTTACACTTTTGTCATCGTTGTATTTGCAGTAAATATGGAGTAAATAATGCAGTAAATAATTACTTCTGTTTTGCAGTTAAAATAGGATCCCTTTTCTCTGTTTTGTATGAAAAATACAGACTGTCCTCCCCAAATCTAGAGCTTTCTGAGTACAAAATGAATTTTCTGAGAAGTTACAAGTGACTCTAACATGTTACTTAAATTATTAAAAATGGCCCCTTTAAGAAATTTAGCATCTCTGTCTTTTCTTTATGAACAATAATTATCTCAATGGTGGAATAATGCAGACCTTTCAAACTTTCTTTACAGTTAAAATTAATAGAAATGTTGTGTATTGGTTATATTTTAAACAAATTAAGTTGCAAGTAAGATAAATTATGAAAGATGGTTGTATCCAGTTATGATCACAGAGGCTACAGACAGCTCAAACTAATAGCTCAGGTAATACCATCAGTCATGCCTTCTCCTTCCCATCCTTGCACGTTCATTTATAGCTAATTTGCATGCGATCACTCTATTGGTAGTGATGAGTCAGGGGTATGAAGGAGACTGGACACATATGTCAAAAGTTCTTATTAGTAAATTACTTAATTTGTCGACGCTCTTCAGAGGTTTTTTGTGGTTGCATGTTTTCATACACTCCCTCTTACTGCCATCCTAATGCAGTTGTTTTTATCTGGGGATAGACTGATTGACTGCTCTTGCTGCTCATCACTGTAGTAAATGAGCATCTCACAACATCAGTTTTGTCTCCCAGAGCACCTCTGAGGCACTAGAGTTTTAGTAGAACGCATCCAGATGAGGCAGCTGTGGAGCAGGGAGGTGTCTCATGAGAACGACTGGCGAGCCTGAAACTGAGCCTCACACTGCAGTTCCAGGCTATTCCCACAGGGGGGTTGGATAGTTAATGAAACCTAGTCCGTCCTTGAAATCTGGGCTCTGGGCAGCCCCGGGACCATACATATTTAATGTCCCAACAGTGATGATATTTTACTTGTTGGAGACTCACAGAAAGATGTTTCCGTGCTGCAGCTTCCTTCTGTGACGGTTTGTGCGTCTGTGGCCAATCAGAAGATTTCAGAACCCAGAGGCTTTAGCTGTGATGAAGATGAACCCTGCAGGAAGAAGCAGTAGGGAAAAGGTTTTCAGACAGTTGCCTGAACTTAAGATAGCAATGAGGAGAAACGATTAGCTCCTGGCTATCAGCGGACAGTATTGAGGGCAGGGAGAGGAAGATCTCTTCCGTGCTGCCTGGTTGGTGTCCCAACTCTCAAACCTGTAGACACGGAGGATAAATTACCCTAGATCTGGGAATTACTGAGGGTAAAATTGGGCAATCCAAGCAAGCTAATGGGAAGAGCAACAGCTGAGTCCAAGGGTTTGTCTACACTGCACCAGGGAGCACAGGTACCAACTTGCTTCTGTCTGGGTGAGTGCTTCACCACCACTCTATGCCAGATCCCATCCCCACTTGGCTCCTTCCTCCAAGGCCCAGCCCTCACCCCACCACCTCCTGCCCCCTCCTGCCTCTTCCCACCCCTGCACTGCCTCCTCTCTCAGTCCCCAGCAACTCCTGCCCACCACTGAACAGCTGATTTGTGGGGATCTGCGAGGCCCATCAATCACTTGTTGGCAGGTGGCTGGTAGGTGCTGAGCACCCAGTGTTTTTTCCCTTGGGTGCTCCAGAGTCAGTGCCTGTAACTGGGAGTGTACCTACCAGCCCATGTAAACAGACACTGGAGTGGCTAGCTTGTGCTCCTCCCCAGGTTTCATTGTCTTCACTGCTATTTTTACCATACTAGCTTTTGCAGAGCTTGTGCGGGTCTACCTACCTGGGAAGGGAGGCACATTCCCAGCCAGAGTGTAGATAAAGGATGATAGAATCATAGAACACAAGAACTGGAAGAGACCTTGAGAGGTCATCAAGTCCAGTCCCCTGCTCTCACAGCAGGGCCAAGCACCATCTAGACCATCCCTATTAGTTATTTCTCCAACCTGGTCTTAAATACAATGATGGGGATTCTATAACTACCCTAGGCAACTTATTCCAGTGTTTAACCACCCAGACAGTTAGGAATTTTTTCTAAAATTCAACCTAAACCTCCCTTGCTGCAATTTAGGCCAATTGCTTCTTGTTCTATCCTGAGAAGCTAAGGAGAACAATTTTTCTCTCTCCTCCTCGTATTACCCTTTTAGGTACTGGAAAGCTGTGATCATGTCCCTGCTCAGCCATCTCTTGTCCAAACTAAACAAACTCAGTTCTTTTAATATTCTCTCTTAGGTCATATTTTCTAGACCTTCAATCTTACCCATAATCTCCTTGGGGTGTTGAGTTGCCTGGCTTCATACTTCACCAACCAGCCAATGAAGAATGGACAATATGCCTCTTGCCTGGTTGTGATGTGCAGATGTGGAAGGACCCATCTCCTGGACTGCATCTCTTTGCCAAGCACCATCTCACTGGAGACAAAGAGAGGTGGAAGCAGGCAGGAACCTTTCTCCTCTCTGATGCTGAGGCACCAAATCAGAGATCCCACATTGTAAAGCTTCCCCTCCCAGATACTGCTGTGCCAAGGTGAACCATCTTCTAAGGCCACAATGTCATCACCTTCCTACATCTCCAGCCCTCCTTGCTCCCCAACTCAAATGCTTCTGCACACTTGGACATTAACATCCCACCCTGAGGTCAGAGAAATGAGCCCTCTGACCTCCATTGCAATCATGGTCCAACTTTTCCAACCAACAGTCTAGATATATTATTTATGAAAGGTCATGAAGGTATAACCAATACTTTGGGCAAGTTTCTTTTCCCTTTTTAACTTCATTTGTACCCTCAACCCATGGAAAAAGAGCAGAAATTATTATAAGCCATTTGATTTAGGGGAGTAGGCATGTAAGTTTCAGCAGGTCTTACCCACAGAAGCTCATGACCTAATAAATTTGTTAGTCATTAGCTGTGTCTACACGTGCACGCTACTTCGAAGTAGCGGCACCAACTTCGAAATAGCGCCCGTCGCGGCTACATGCGTCGGGCGCTATTTCGAAGTTAACTTCGACGTTAGGCTGCGAGACGTCGAAGTCGCTAACCTCATGAGGGGATCGGAATAGCGCCCTACTTCGACGTTCAACGTCGAAGTAGGGACCGTGTAGACGATCCGCGTCCCGCAACGTCGAAATTGCTGGGTCCTCCATGGCGGCCATCAGCTGGGGGGTTGAGAGATGCTCTCTCTCCAGCCCCTGCGGGGCTCTATGGTCACCGTGGGCAGCAGCCCTTAGCCCAGGGCTTCTGGCTGCTGCTGCGGCAGCTGGGGATCTATGCTGCAGGCACAGGGTCTGCAACCAGTTGTCAGCTCTGTGTATCTTGTGTTGTTTAGTGCAACTGTGTCTGGGAGGGGCCCTTTAAGGGAGCGGCTTGCTGTTGAGTCTGCCCTGTGACCCTGTCTGCAGCTGTGCCTGGCACCCTTATTTCGATGTGTGCTACTTTGGCGTGTAGACGTACCCTCGCAGCGCCTATTTCGATGTGGTGCCGTGCAACGTCGAAGTTGAACATCGACGTTGCCAGCCCTGGAGGACGTGTAGACGTTATTCATCGAAAGAGCCTATTTCGATGTTGCTACATCGAAATAAGCTATTTCGATGTTGGCTTCACGTGTAGACGTAACCATTAAGGTGCAACAGGACTGCTTGTTTTTTGGCAGCAATGTGTTTTGCTTCAGCTGTCTCCAGCTGATCTATGATCCTCTGGTGAGGTAATCATTTTTTAAAGTAAAAAACCCACTACTTCTGTGCTGACATTCCTTCGCAGTCAGACAAAAGTACACTTTTAAAAATACGCACTGGTGTCACCACTGCCACTGTCAGACTCCAAGGCCGCACGAACAGATTTCTTAGACTACAGTGTTCTTCCAGTAACAGAATGCTCTGAACTAATTTGTTTTGAAATGCTGAACAAATGTCATTTGCTTTCCCTTGGAGCAAAGGAACAGCTTTGATGGTGTCAGCTTTTCTCATTAGCCCAGACCTGTCCACTTGTTCTCTTTCAGTATGTCTACACTTGTGGTGGTATGTAGGAAATCGTTAGCTACATGCCACTGTCACAGGCAGGCTGTGTCCACGTACACAGCCGTGAAAGGCTCATTCCATAGGGATCAGCAGGAGAAAGCTCCACCAACAGCAGGACACTGTGGTTCTAAAAATACCAGTGTAGCCTTGGGAGGCATTATTTGGGTGTACAGGGAGATGTGTAGGATATATGTCCTAGAGTTCAGGCAACTCTGTTTGCCACCTACACTACCATTTATACTCCTGCTAGCCCATAGCATCTGTAGCGGCATGTAGATTCTATTCCTGGTAAACACAGAGAAAATTTTACTTGGCAGAGCAACACAATTTGAACAAGCATTCATAGGTGTAAACAGACGTAATATTTTGATTGATGACAAAAAAAGACATCACAGATGTCCCAAAAGAAGCTCCTGGATCCTCAAGAAACCACATGAAGAAATAGATAGTGTTCTAGTAGAAATGGTACTTGTGGTCACTTTTTTCCTTAGGATACAGCCAGCTTGTGCAAATTAGAGCAGCCCCCAGGCTGCTCAAACAAGTGCCAGGGCCAGAGTAGGGCTGAGAACTGGCAGCTGACACTGGCTGTAAGTTCTCAGCTTCTTTCCTTTTTGCCCTCTGCTGGGTTGCCTTGATTGGCCTGTGTTTTCAGGAGATGGCAAAGCAAGCTGAGCTGTTACTCTGCCCTCCCTGGAGCTCACACAGCATGGCATGGAAGGAGGCAATGGAGCTGCCAATTACTTTTTGTTCCCTTCTCTGCTATGTAGCAGGCATCTATCGGAGGTGCTGCTGAACAGCTGAAGCTGAGAACGGACAGCAGGTGCTTAGAGTGCTCCCAGCTCACATTAGAACTGCTCCCAGGCTGGAGGATCACTGGTGCCTCCTACTGCCTTCTCAGGGTTGAGTCGAACACTCAGTTTAAAAATCAGAGGGTGACACACAAGGAACACATTGTCAATGTCTAATCAAACACAGATTTCCATGAGGCCACAGTTCAAATCTCAATGGAGGCTGGAGAACCTGCTCTGGGATCTTTCTCTGCTAAAAGATATGAGAATGTGCCTTCCCGACTTCAGAGGCTGGCACTGTAATTTCCAAAAGCTGGTACCAGAGGGTGCCACCTCCAGGTACACCACTGGGAACATTCCCAGGGCTCTTCAGTGAGGTACAGAAGGCAAAGGTCTCCACGTTGCCTAGGTTCGATCTCCATGTTGCCTAGGTCCTCTCAGAAGCCAAGATGAATGTTAAAGATAAGTTCTCCAAACCCTGCCAGGCAATAGTGATCACAGACTAGCCAGGCAGATAGAAGACTGAGAAACCACTTCTAAAGTATCAAGAAAAATGTCCCCAGAAGAATCGGTATCTCCAAGCTTCCATAGGCAAGAAGGCTAGAATATAATAGCCACAAAACTCCAGCTCCATCAGAGGAAGACAACCATAGCTTTGAGGGAAGCCACTACTTAGAGCAGAGTCTCAATGGCAGTATTGATAAGTAATTGAACTGGGGGGACCGAGGAGGAAGACACCAATAAAAGCTATTGCAGATTTGTCTGAAGTGAAAAAGAGCACCCAAGTTGACTAATGGTAGCCTCACCAAAGCTAGCTCAGGCATGTTTACACCAGCTGTGATCACACATCCTGGCTACATCTACACGTGCCCCAAACTTTGAAATGGCCACGCAAATGGCCATTTCAAAGTTTACTAATGAAGCGCTGAAATGCATATTCAGCGCTTCATTAGCATACGGGCGGCAGCGGCGCTTCAAAATTGACGAAGGGGACTATAAGGGGACTTCGAAGTAGGCGGAGTCCTTTCGAAAAGGAGCCCCGTCTGGACGCGCCGCGCGGTGGCAAGGAGCGTCAATTTTGAAGCGCCGCTGCCGCCCGCATGCTAATGAAGCGCTGAATATGCATTTCAGCACTTCATTAGTAAACTTCGAAATGGCCATTTGCGTGGCCATTTCGAAGTTTGGGGCACGTGTAGACATGGCCCCTGATAGCAGTGCAGACTTCCCATAGCACAGGTGAATAACTCCCGAGGAGAGGTGACCACAGACTGAAAGGGACTGGGTAAGCTGAGGCTAGAAACTGGCAAGTTGCAGCTGATGGGGATATTAGGAGCTAGGCCAAAAACAGCAGTGCCTCCAGGGGCTGAGAATCCAGAGAACTTGGATAGTTCCCACCTGACTGACACTGGGGGTGGATCCTGCAAACAGTGTCTTCAATGACAAGCCAATTAAAAAATACGGTGACTGAGAAATATGTGTTAAAACTGACATTAGACTGAGCTAATAGGACCCAGCAGTATGCTTCAGACCAGTGTCCTTTACCTTCTCAGTGTAACTTGCTTATTAACACGCTGCAAAAAAAAAAAACCCACCTGGTCTAAAGAAGAAATCTGAGAGGCAAAAGAAGTATCCCTTTTGTGACTAAGGGAAATGTGAGCTAAATCTGTCACTGGAGAAAGATTCATTTGATATCCTTGTGACTTGAGAATTGCTTTAATTTCATTCACAGGATCTACTTTATGCCCCTCCCATTAGTGAACAGTAGAAACTCTAGGCCTAATTGTCTCTTCCTTCCATTTTAATCCTGAGTGACTCCATTGAGTTCAGTGGAGCTTTTCTTGCTTTGTGCTTTATTAGTAAATAAGGCCTTTCTAGTTACTTGCATAGTGATACCTTCTGTGAGACTTTCGGCATGTCATTTAGGCCCAGACCCTCAGAGATATTTTGGCTCCTAACTTCCACTTATTTCACTGGACATTCCACAACCTCCTTAGGCATTTTATTCCATACTAAGCAAGCCCAGTTCTCTCAATCTCCCCTCACGGGACATGTTTTGTAGACCTTTAATTATTTTTTGTTGCACTTCTCTGGATCATCTCCAATTTGTTAACATCTTTCTTGAAATGTGCCCAGAGCTGGACAGAGTAGTCCAGCAGTGGCCTCTTCAGTGCAGAGTGGAAGAATTACTTCCTGTGTCTTTCTTACAACATGCCTGCTAATATGTGCCAAAATGATTGTTGCAAAAAAAAAAAAAAATCCAATGTTACACTGTGACATTCAGCTTGTGTTCCAGTATGACCCCCAAATCCCTTTCTGCAGTACTCCTTCCTTGGCAGCCATTTCCTATTTTGTATGTGTGCAACTAGTTGTTCTTTCCTAACTGGAGTACTTTGCATTGGTTCTTATTGAATTTCTTCCTATTTACTTAAAACCATTTTCCTAATTTTCCAGAGAATTTTGAAGTTTAATCCTATTCTCCAAAGCACTTGCAACACCTCCCAGCTGGTAATTTCCATAAACTTTGTACATGTACTCTGAGTATTTGTCAGGGTCGATCTCTGGAGTTTAGTTTAATCCTCCGCACACCTAGTGGAGACACAGAAAATCAGACTATCTGGGGTTTGCAGTTGACGTCTGTATTCCTCGCTATCACAAGGAGTAAGGGAAGTGGATGGAAGAAACTTTCCTATTGACTTTCCTGTATGTGGACAGCCAGATAAGTCGATTACAGATAAGTCAGTTCTAGTTACGCAATTGCCGTAGCTACAATCAACTTAACTCCCTAGTGTAGACCAAGCATGAGGTTATTTAAATTGCGTTTTGCCCAGAGTTGGTATAAAGAGGAAGTCTCGCCTCCAAGAACTTCTGATTCCTAGAGAGGAAAAAAGGAATGCCCTGCCTGGGAGGGAGAATCAAGCCCCAGGGTGTGGATTGGGATAGTACCTTGTAGGAGATAGCTGCTATATCTAATGGCTCCAAAACCAACATAATACTATTCTCCTCTCCAAACACCTGCTTCTTCAACAGTCACTTCCCTCTACGTACCTGTGTAAGCAAGATCTGGAAGCCAAGACGAGAACATGCATGGCTTTCTACAGGCAGCTCAGCCACAAGCAGTGATGGTGACATAACAGGAATGTTGGCTACTGCTCCCCGCTGGGTGAGGATTGTGAAATTAGGCATTAGTGCCGCATTTCACAGTGAGGGAAGGGTGTGCACAGACAAAGGGACTCTGAAGCTGAGAATGCTGGTATGTGGGTTGATGCACACCGGGTTTAGACACTGAATAAAAGGAGAGAGAAGACAATCACTAGTTCTCTGGTCTTTCCAGCACTCCAGTGGTCGTGAGGGTACATGTGAGTATGCCCTTCAGGCTGTTTTGTTAGGAGTGTCCTCTAGTTGGCTTGTTGATCTATTCACAGGGAGAAAGTGAGATCTTTTGGCTCCCCTAGAAGCTTAATCTGAATATTTAAATAAATGTGTAAATGAGCTTTTCACACATGTAGTTTTCATGTGGAGATTTTCAACTGACTGCACTAGAAGCAAGATTAAGCCCAGGCTAAGCGGACTGGACACACTGCAAAAGTTTACCACCAATTTCTGTGGGGCCAGGATTTCATCCTTATTATCGAATTCATGATTGGTATGTGTCTGTTCCATCCTGGCTGAAATATTACATGCTCATTTTATTTCCAGGGGGGTTTTTGGTCATTTTTCCTAATTTGCTTTAATTGAATACCAGAAAATGTCACTAAAATTATCTATGTCCCCTAAAAGAATCAAAACTGTCCCTTACTGCACTATGGCCTTGTGGCAGGTTTTGATGTGTTGTTTCTTTTTTTTGATTGGCTCCCAGCAAGTGGTGGATGGGGACAAACAGAAGCAAGGGCAAAGAGAGTTCAGGGATGCCTAGTGGGTTCATTACATTCCCAGAACCACAATTGCACCCTGGAGGGGGCAGTCAGAGAGTGTTGAGGTTTAGGGATTGGCTTGTTTGGGCCTTGGTTTGAAATGGGATTCACTTGTTTTTTGGCTTATTGTCATAGCTAGGACTTATTTATGGCATGTGAAAACTGGCAATCTTCTGTGCTCAACTTTTTTTAATCTGCAAGATGCCAGTGATACAACAACATATGTATTACAGAAAATAGAGCTTCCACTGTGGGTACTCTCCCTTATCCTAAAGCTCTTCAAACTATCTCTCACCACTCCAAGCTGTGGGGCTTTTTAGTCTGTGAACTCCCATCACTCCATAGCTGGGAACAAGCAATGCAACTTTGCCAAGAACTCTATTTAATATGGAGATATGCTTATTTCATAGAACTGGAAAGGACTTTCAGAGGTCATTGAGGCCAGTCCCCAGCACCACCTATCACCAACTCTAGCAGATTTTTTTTTTTAAATCTATTTACCCCAGATCCCTACATGGCCCCCTCAAGGATTGAATTCTCAGCCCTGGGTTTAGCAGGCCAATGCTCAAACCACCAAGCTACCCCTCACCCACTTCTTTTTTCTTTTTTTGTTTCCCCCACCACTATTGTCTTATCTCTCTGGACACTTTCACTTCCTAAAAACTTCCCTTCTAAGACTACATAAGCTCCCCACACAGGAAATTAAGATACTGAACTTGATAGGTATATGATTTTTGGACTGTAATTTCTGGACTATAATTTTTCAATAGCAAAAGGTACAAAAACTTTTTCACCAGGAGTAATTTTTATAGAGCATAAAACATGAACAAAATGAGTATTTTCCAGTACATTCACCACTTAACTCCACCCCCGGCCAAACACATCCATCTACCACTGCCCAGGTAGTTTAACTGGACAAAAACGTGTAGACCTTTTTAAAAAAAGTTAATTTTATGATGTGGTATTACACCACCTGGGCTACAGTTATACCACTGCGATCTGTCGACATAAGACACTGTTGGAAGAGATTTCCCGACAAAACTTCAGTCGACAGAGCGTGGCCACACACAAAAGCCAATCAGAAGAGTGCTCCGCTCTGTCGACAGATGCCTGGCCACTCTCTCAATAAAATAGGAATCCGGAAGCACAGCAGACAGGGCTGCCCATTGTTCTGGATGCCCTGTGTGTTTAGAGTAGCCCTCCAAAGCGTCCACACAGCTTTCCTGTTGACAGAGCCTGTTGATAAAAGGCTCTTTTCCTCATCTGGGAAAGGCAGAAGGTTGTCGGGGAGAGTGCCGACTTTGGTCGATGCATTTTGTGAGTGGATGTTCCACCAGTTTTGCTGACAAAACCAGGATTTTATCAGCAAAACTCGCTAGTGTAACCATAGCCCCGGGGTTCAGCTCTGGTGGCTACAAGTTTCAAGCTTAACAGTCACCCCAGTCTTTTGGAACACACAAAACAAAGGTAGTGACTATATATACATTCACAAATGGAAAGTCTACATTGTTTAATTAAATTTATAAAAGCTACAATTAAAGTGACAATTGCCCAAACATACAAAAAGTTTATACAATAGTCCCTCGAGTTGTGTGAGGGTTGCGTTCCCATGTACCCTCACGTAACTCGAATTTTGTGTAAGTTGGGGATGGTTCATTTCCCTGGCGGAATGCAGTTCTGCAGCCAGAGAAGAAGCAGGAGCACCTGGAGCTCTTTTTGAAAGGTAAATCCTGAGGTTGGGACGGCAGTTGGGGAGGGTTAATCCTGGTGGTGGGTTGGGACCATGGGGGTGGGTAGGGAGGTTAAGCCTGGGTTGGTTTAGGGCTACAGGGGAGACAGTGAGGGGTGGAGTTGAGCCGGAGCTGGGCCACGGTGGGTGAGCTGGAGCTGCGGGGGGGGGAGGGGGGGAGTGGGTGAGCCAGAGCCACGCACAAGGATTAAGATGGAGCCATGTGCAGGGAGGAGGGGGAGCCGGGCCAGGAGGGTTGAACCAGGGCTGTGGGACCTTAGCCATGACTGGAGGGAGATGGATTTTTAGTTGTGCTTAATTTGCATTAATGCAAGTTAAGTGCAACTCGAAATAGCGCATTTTGAGGACTTACTGTACATACTTGTGCAGAAGTTGCAAACATCGCTACAATGACATCCCTGACAACAGTATTAGGATTTGATGGGTCTCTCATAGCTTGAGAATCATCTGGGTGATGGTTCCTGCTGGAGAATTCCATAATGAGCTCCATTTTCCTGGTTTTGGCATTTCCTTTTTATAGTGTGATTCTGTCTACGCCTACATTTGACGCATTTCCCTAAAACCGTCAACCCTTCTTTTAGTGATCTGTGCCCCCTGGAAACTGAAGGGACTCTAGTTTTCTATAAGCTGTGTGACTTCCCTTTATTCTCATTAGCATTAATGCACAACTTTTATTTAATGGTCAAGACACATGTCTGAGACAGATGCATATTTACAGTATTTTTATGCTCTAACATTAATCTTCTGGGTATTTTTTCACAATTATCACTTGGGATTGCTTTTCCCATAATCTTAAGGCACTGGGTTATTTTCTGGTCACTTCTGTCATCATTTCTTGTCTCCAAAACCTAAAACAGCTAAGCTAAAGTCTTGCATGTCTCAACCTACAGGTTCTTGTGTTTCAGCTTGGTCTTACTCATGTCTAATACTTGGTTTCTCTAAATAGTGATCAATTTTACACTTTTATAATCCTACAAATCAACTCTAAAACACAATGAATATATGTAACATATTGATTAATCATAACATCACACAATCATTGGATAAGAAACTAAAAGATTGTCTGTGAAAGTCAAGTTGAAGATAATGAATGCAACAACCTGTATTAAAACTTCAGCAGGTGAAAGGATGGTAAAAGAATAACTTTGTTAAATAAGATGGCCAGCACAAAATGGTAACAGGATTTCAGCTCTCACTGTTTTAAGAAAAGATTACAGGATTATTATTATTAAGGAATAGCCAGAACAGAACTACCAAAAACAAAACATGCCAAATCAGTTCACCTTCCTTGTGAATGGATATCTTGATTTTCAGAAAGGCTTCTGAAACATGACAGTCTCATAAGCAAATCAGGGAAATGTAATCTAGATGAAATTACAGTAAAGTGGGCCCACAATTGGTTGGAATATTGTACTCGAGTAGTTATCAGTGGTTTCATATCAAACTGGGAGGGTTTGTCCTGGGTTCAGTACTATTCAATAATTTAATTAATGACTTCAATAATGCAGTTGGGAATGTGCTTATACAGTCTGCAGATGACACCAATCATGGTGGGATTGCAAGCTCTTTATAGCAGTGGCTCTCAACCTTTCCAAACTACTGCACCCCTTTCAAGAATCTAGTTTGTCATGTGTATTCTGAAGTGTCAATTTGCTTCCATGTTTACTTGCTTGCAAAAATCAGACAAAAAACACAAAGTATCACAGCACACAATTAAGAAAATGGCTCACATTCTCATTTTTACCATATAATTACAAAATAAATCAATTGGAATACGATATAGTTCAGTATATAGTATGTAGAATAGTACAAGCAAGTCACTGGCTAATAAAATTTAGTTTGTAGTGACTTTGTTTATAGTGGGTGGTAAAACTAGGCAAGTATCTAGATGAATTAATATACCCCCTGAAAGACTTCTGCAGACCCCAGGGGCACCCCTGGTTGAGAACTCCCATTGTTCCACATGTTCAGTGAAAGAAGGAGGACAAGTAGTAATGGGCTAAAGCTAGGGTGAGCAAAGTGGAGGGCGGGTCCCCTTGCGGGGGCATGAAATTTCAAAAGGGTGATGGCATGATTGGCTGCTAGGTCTCAGACTCATCCATCTCATGAAAATGGTGAAATGTCGTTATGCCTGTGTATTCATATTTACATATTGATTAATAATGTTTTTACATTCTACAAACATATTTTCTGACGAGTACTGAAAGGTTTGTTTTTGTTTTTTTTCAATATGAACCTAACTGAAATTTCTGTTGGTTTGGATGACATTGACAGGCTGGGGGGACCCCTGCTAACTGCAGGGATGAAAAGTGGGGACTGACCTAAAAAGTTTGCTCACCCCTGGGCTAAATCTTCAGCAAGGGAGATAATTGTTAGGTATTAGAAACTTTGATGACCTAGGTTTACTGAGTCCTGCTTCAGCACAGTGGGTTGGACCTTGAAGAACCCTGAGATCCCTTCCAGGCCCACATTTCTATGACAAAAAGTCCTGTCGCCTCTTATAGACTAACAGATATTTTGGAGCATAAGCTTTTGTAGGCAAAGACCCTCTTTGTCAGACTACATCAGACAAAATATCTGTTAGTCTATAAGGTGCCACAGGACTTCTAGTTGTTTTTGAAGATACAGACTAACTTGGCTACCCCTCAGATTTTTCTGTTATACTATTTCCAAAACACAAGAGGACAAGAGAGATGAAATCTTAGATGTATTTGATGTACAGGGTATGAGCACTCAAATATTAGGGTTATAAGCACAGCAAAAAGACACAGATGTACTTATTTTACCTGTAACCAAAACAAAGCACTCTTAATTAAAAGGATAGAGATGAATTAAAGTGAAGCCACAGTGCATTTTGCCTTTCTCTCACGAAGTCTGCGTAAGTTAGACCTTGTAATGGGAACTCCAAAACTGAAATGGAGGGAATGGAATTCAATCCTTCAGTTCATGGATGGAATGTCACTTCTCCACAACTGCAACTCCAGCCCATGAGCTGGAAGGTTGCAGCTCCGGCCTCTCTTCTGGTTGTAGTTCCTTACCAATGGATATGATGGTGCAGTGCATACAGCAGTGGATATGGATCTAACCTGCAATCGGAGTGCAAGGCATGCTCACTTGCTTTAGCCAAGACCATTTGGCTTGTGTGTACATGTGAGTGTGTTTTTCACAGAGGCTAAGGTACTACAGCTGCTGTTGCTACTAGAGGTATGGCAGGTGTGCAAGGACTAAGGCGGCGAATGCGCACTTGAGTACTTTTTACAATCCCAGCCCATGCGCCTTTTTCTCGCCCTTGTACATCTGAACTGGGCTGGGCCTAGTCTGGTTCTTTTCTCAGCAGGAATAGAATACAAATTCCAAAGCTGGTTTATAATATTGTTTCTTGTTTGAGTGTTAGCAGATTTCAGGGCCTTGCCACTAAATCTTCCTATGGAAGGGAAATCATTTAATGGAGTCAGGATATATTCTCTGTGTAACTTGTTTTATTTACACCCATAACAATTCTACATCAAAAGTCATCACAACTGGCATGCAGGCCAACCTCCATTTCAGAAGTCTCAGTCCCAGTAGCCAGGCCTGATTAAAAAGAAACTGTGCACCAAAAATAATCTCTTTAGTGACAGGGATTAAGGCTCGGCTCATATTCTCCTGAAGTTTGCCAAACCCTCCTCAAGAGTCTACAACGCAAAATGAACAACCCCATAGCACTTTTTTCAAAGACTGAGTAGTGCTCACTTGTTCAGAAAAGAACTTGTAAGATTATGGCTATGTCTACACAAGAGGGTTTTGTTGACAAAACCCGCTGAGCAGCTACATGCAAAATGGCCTTTGTTGATAGTTTCAGTCAATAAAAAAGCCAGCTGGAGGCCCTGTTGCCAAGAGGGGTCCTCCATGGTGTTGGCCAGCTAGACCTAGGTGTTGCCCTCTCCACTACACTCACAGCTGTATGGTCTCTGTCTCCAGCTGCTTTTAAAGGTACAGGGAGCCCCAAAAATCCCATGGCAGGAAACTGAGAGCGTGCAAGGAGCAGGGACACCACGTTCCCAGCTCTACAACCTCACACGCACCCCTGAGGCAGACAAAAATGGCAGAGGTGGCCTGAGACCACATGGTCCCTGGTGGGATGAGTCTGAGGGGTCCCATGACCCACCCTGTGGGTCCAATAAGCTTACCCCTTGTGGTCTGGGCAGCAGCTCCAGGACATGCTGGCCGTCTGGGGCAAGGAGGCCATTCTCCTTGACCCCAGGGTCAAGCGCCGCAACACCCCAGGATATGCCCACCTCACCTCAGCCTTGGCAGAGAGCAGCCACCCCGATCGCACCCTGGAGCAGGTATGGGCCAAAGTGAAGGACCTATGTTTCTGCCCTACACACCAGTGGGCATAACAGGTTTTAACTAACTAACCTTCTCTGGTCTATCTGTAGAGTGCAATACCACACAACCTGAAACTGCATGGCAGCATCTTTAGGGCTTTAAGATTAAAGAAAACGAAAGAGAAACCATCTTTCCTTGTTCTCCACTATGTTCATGCATTAAAATGACTATAACCCACTATAGCTGCGTCTACACGTGCACGCTACTTCGAAGTAGTGGCACCAACTTCGACGTTAGGCGGCGAGACGTCGAAGTCACTAACCTCATGAGGAGATAGGAATAGCGCCCTACTTCGACGTTCAACGTCGAAGTAGGGACCGTGTAGACGATCCGCGTCCCGCAACGTCGAAATTGCTGGGTCCTCCATGGCGGCCATCAGCTGGGGGGTTGAGAGATGCTCTCTCTCCAGCCCCTGCGGGGCTCTATGGTCACCGTGGGCAGCAGCCCTTAGCCCAGGGCTTCTGGCTGCTTCTGCGGCAGCTGGGGATCTATGCTGCAGGCACAGGGTCTGCAACCAGTTGTCAGCTCTGTGTATCTTGTGTTGTTTAGTGCAAGTGTGTCTGGGAGGGGCCCTTTAAGGGAGCGGCTTGCTGTTGAGTCCGCCCTGTGACCCTCTCTGCAGCTGTGCCTGGCATCCCTATTTCGATGTGTGCTACTTTGACGTGTAGACGTTCCCTCGCTGCGCCTATTTCGATGTTGGGCTGAGCAACGTCGAAGTTGAACATCGACGTTGCTGGCCCTGGAGGACGTGTAGACGTTATTCATCGAAATAAGCTATTTCGATGTTGGCTGCACGTGTAGACGTAGCCTATTGCTGCTTTCCAGAGCAGCTATTTGACCAGCTTCTGAGACCATTTTCATGCTATGAACCATTTTAAGAAGGAAAGGGAGTTTCTCTCTCCATGATGCAGTGAGAAGGGGAAATCCTGAATCACATTTTGTCATTGTTCTCTATATTTGTAATTCCAGGATGTGTAAGGAAATGAGAACATCACTATTACTGAAGTGCCTGCAACAAAAATATCTCTCAGACCATTCCTAAAAAGTCAATATTGCAGGCTGTTTTGCTGAGCTGTGTCTGAATCAAGTCAATTGGTCCTTTGTTATAACGATCTATATGAAGCAAAAATGAACTGTAGCTTTACACACATCAGAACTTCTTTATAAAAGCAGTGTAATATAAATAATGAAAAAATTCCACACTGTGAGTTACTTTACCCCACCCAAGTGAAACATTTTAACACTGGGGGATTCTAGCTGAGATAGCTCTTTAAAAAGGTAAACACACATAGGTTTCAGAATGAGTTGCTCAAGATAGCACTTCACAGAAAGTCATGCTACTACTTCTTCAAAGGGCACTTTTACACATCACATCTCATAGAGCTGGAAGGGACCTTGGGAGATCAGTGAGTCCACTCCCCTACCCTCTTGGCAGGACCAAGCACCATCTTTTCTTTTTTTAAAAATTTGCCCCAGAGTCCTAAATGGTCCCCCTCAAGGGCTGAACTCACAACCCTGGGTTTAGTAGGCCAATGCTCAAATCACTGAACTATTCCTTCCCCCAACAGTCGTGACAAAAGACATTCAATGATTTTGAGAAATTATGGCTTTAAATTTATAGGTTATCAAATAATATAATTACACATAATGGCACCAGAATCCCAGCTTTTTATCCTGTTTTATAGAACAGAACTCTCACAGAATAATTCAGCTTTCCCTGTTGTTTGTTCTATGTGCATTTAAGGGGGCATTCCAGATGACATAAGCAAATCAAAGCTCAGACATTTTAAAGGAAAAATATTTTTGCTGTGCTTTCTGTTTGACAAAGAAATTGCAAAACAGAGATCATTGGGGTAAAGCATAGCTCCATTAATTTCAGATAATCCGTTTGTTAAAGTGAGCGGTGTTGAAATTGTTCATTCATGGCAACATTTTAATTGTCATCTACGATGTGTACAATGCGTATTTCCGAGCAACTGTTTCAGGCTGTCTGTGCATACAGCAAAATCCACAGTGCAGAGGTTCATTTTCCAAGGGGTTTTTAAAACATCTGTAAAGGTTAGAAACTTCATATTTTTCAGTAAATGAAAACTCCCATGCTTGTTGCCATTTTTTTCTGCAGAATGTGAGTACGGTATACTGGTTAGTAAAGGCTCATCCAACCATGTACCAGCTCAGTCCAACTCCCAGCCAATGCTCATAAAAAAGATGTGTTCTAATTAATAGATTCAAAGAGTTTAAGGATAGAAGGGACCATTAAATCTCGTATTCAGAACTCCCGTATTTCTCAGGCCACTACATTTCACCAGTCAACCACATACTTAGTCCAACAATCTGTGCGTTCAATAAAGCATAACTTCCAGAAAGGCATCAGTCCTGATACGAAGGCATCAAGAGATGGAGAATCCCTCATTCCTTTTGTAAGTTTGTCCCAATGGTTAATCACACACAGACATGTCCCATCCATAAGATGGTTCAGGGCAACCCGCCCTGGGCCCCACACCTTTATTGTAGCGGGGAGTGCACTTTGGGGGGATGTGGAAGTGTGGGGCCAAGAGAGGCCCAGGAGATTAGTGGTATACCTGGTGCTGGCAGCAGGAGTCAGGCCTACCCCTGTATTCAACGGCCATGGCAGGGAGTGGAGCAAGGTGATCTCAGCATGCACTCTGCTCTGCTGGCACCTAGCCTTGCTCAGGACAGGAAGCCTTGGGGAAGAGGTGGAGTGGAAGCTAGGTAGGGGTGCAGCAAGGGCAGGCAGAGGCTGAGCAGAGCCTGGAGCAGCAGGTTCTCCCTGGTCCTGCACTCGCCTAGGGATGACCCTGATCTTCTGCATCCTTAAAAGTACTGTGCTTGATTTCCAATGTATCTGGCTTCGGCTTCCAACCGTTGGTTCTTATTGTGCCTTCCTCTGCTAGATAGATGAGCCCTTTAGTAGCTGGCATGGTCTCCCCCGAAGGTGAAAGACTGGGGGTGGGCAATAATTTTTGCTGCAGGTGGCCACTCCAAATATTTGCAAATCAGTCAATGGTTGTTGCACTCTTCCATGATATTAATGGAGGAGGGGTGGGATATGGGATCAAAATTGGGTGAAGAAGGGAGCTTGGGGTAAGGGAATAGGGTGCAGGGTCTGGAAGTTTGTGTGAAGGAGGCAGTTGTGACCTGGGGCAGGGGTCTGGGAGGCAGGAGGGGTTATACGGGTTTGGGTTGTGACCCTGGGCTGGGTTGCAGGCTCTCCACCTGCTGCAGTCTCTCTACCTGCTGCAGCCCGACCACTCAAAACAGCGGTCTGCTTCATGCAGCTCTCTGCTCCTGATGCCAGAAGGGAGAGGGAGGCTTTGCCCGCTGCTCCGCCCCCACCCCCAACAAATTCTCCAGGCTCCTATTGGCATAAACTGGCCAATAGGAACTGAGATCTTTTGCAAGGTGGTCGGAATACATGGAAGGCCTCCCCCTTCCTCCTGGAGCAGAGAGCACTTGAGGCAGTGGCTGGCTGCTCTCTGCCTGCGGCAGCCCGTGGGCTGGATCTGACAGCTTGACAGGCTGGATCCAGCCCACAGGCCCTATCTTGCCAGCTCCAGTAACCAAGTCAACTGTCAATCTTCCTTTGAATGAGCTAACCAGCCCCGGCTCTAAGTCTCTCACCTTAAGGCAGGTTCTCTACCCCTGGAAATGTTCCTGTGACTCTTCCTGCACCAGCTCCAACACCTATTTAAAACCCTGGGCAGGGGAACTGCCTGGAAGCACTGCAGTATCCATCTCGGCAACACCCCCAGCCCCCTCCCCACTACCTCCCTTGGCAGCACCAGGGATTGGCATGGGCCCCTTGTGCCTCAGCCGTGCGCAGGGAGCAGGTCTCTGCCAGGTGTTCCCAGCGGTGCATTCGCCCCCGGGCTGCAGCCAGGCGGCTCACCTTGCCCCTGCACACTGCCCAGCAGAGCCTGAAAGCAGAAGCCGGCAGCTGGGGTGGCACAGGTGGGAGCTGCCCGTGTGCGAGAGAGAGACAAGAGGGGCAGGTAACGGTGGTTATTAGCCTGGCTGAGAGCCAGGCCCTGCCAGGCGCGGGCATGCCACGCGGTCGGCTACCACCAGCGGTGGGGCCTGGGGAGCTCACCCACCTGTTGGGGATGGCACAGGGGTGTAGGGAATGTGGCAGAAGGAATGCAGTGCTGCTGATCGCTGGGAGGAATGTGTCTCCCAGAGATCATTTGCATGAGAATGCAAAGGTGTGCATGTGGGACACCTTTTCAGGCAAAGCCTAATGGGTAGCAAGTAAGCCATGAGATTTGGTCTATTGTAAACATGTAGTTGTAAAATCACAATTTAAGCTGACACTTAATGCGGGAGTTGTGAGATCTCACCAATGCTCTGGGTTGTTGTGGGGGACAGGGCAATCGCCATAGCTGCGTAAGACATTGATTATACAGGGCTCCCTGGTTTAAAGCATTGTAACAGAGAAGGGGAGGGATACTGGTTGGGCCAGTTTGCTGTGTGCCATGGCCCTGCCTATGCCTTAGCCATGTAGCTATAAGCCCGGTTTGTTTAGCTCTCCCTACCTGTTGAAAGATAGAGGTGGATACTAGGGTGTTTGTGAAACCCCATCTGAGACATACCACAAGCTGAAATCAAAGAGGGGCAGCTGAGGCCATGCAGAGCTGAAGTCACAAGGTTCTGCCTGAGGGCAATCCGAAGCAGAGGGGTTGGGAGTGATGATGGCGACTGGTGGGCAGCCGGTAGGAGCAGTAGCAGGTGACAGAGGGTGGTTGGTGGCAGCAAGGGGAGGCTTCAGACAAGTGGACAGCTAGTACTGCCCTGGTGATGTATGTGAGGGGTTTGGGACTGCACCGCAGAGGGTACACCCTGTAACTGTGTGTGGGGTAAAGGGCCAAGAGCCCAAGCAAGAGCCTGGGTTCTACTCCATATGGGGATGGCATCTGGGTAAAGGGGGTTTGTCTCATCTTTGCTTAGATATACTGCATCTGTCGCTGTAACCTTGGGGTAGGTTATGGTCATTAAACAAGCCATTTCTATCTCAGACTCTGTGCTTGTAGGGGGACAGGGGGGAGAACCGCCTTACAGGCACCCAGCATGGTGGGGGGGGGGGTTAAATTGTCCCAGGCCACTGGGTGGGGGCTCGAGCCAGTTGGTTGTATCCTTGACAGGAAAACCCCACAGGAGTTGAACCCGGCCCTTCTGGCAGGCATCTGGCATTAATAGAAGGGCAAGCGGCAGCTGCACAGTCGCCTCTGAAATGCAGCAGGGGCGCTTGGAAATGGGCAGCCCCACGGCCGTACTCTGCGGCGCCAACCACAAGGCGCCGCCCGGGAACTCTCTAAAGCAACAGCAGCAGGAGAAGGCGGAAGGCGTGGCAGTTACCCGCCCGGCCGTGCGCGCTCATGCACACTGGGACCGGCCGGCCGGCTTCCTCCCTCCCACGGCCCTGCCCTCGTGCATACAGGCCCAGCCCCAGCCCCAGCCCCAGCCCGGGCGCCCCCCGCCGGCCGGGTCCGGCTCCCCCAGTGCTGCGGGAGGGGCGGGGCCTTCTCCCCAGTTGAGCGGAGGGGGCGGGGCCAAGCGGGCTGCCCGGGCTGGAGGCGCAGCGTGCAGAGCCGGAAACTACCGCCGGGCGCGTGCACTCCGCAGCAGCACCTGCAGCAGCGCCTCCCGCGCGAGCTCCCCCCGGCCCCGGCGGCCGCCCTTCCCTCGGGCAGAGGCAGGGTGAGTGGGATGGGATGGGATGCGCTACACTGACCCGACCCGACCCGACCCGACCTGACCTGTCCCGTCCCGTCCCACGGCGGGCGGCTAACGTGGGTGGGGTGGAGGGAGGGAGAGAGGGAGGGGCGCCTGGGGGCTCCCGCCGCGAGGCCCGGCTGCCCGCCCGGCAGCAGGCGCGGGGGCCGCGTTCCCTCACTCTCCCCGCCTGGGAGTCCATGTTGCCGCGCGGCGTGGTGCATGGTGCATGATGCAATATTTATATTACGGCGGGAGGAAGTGAGCGGCCGCTTCATTGATTCGGCCAGCACTGCCGGGGAGGGGGATCTCCTCTGGGCGAGGGACTGACCCTCTCCCGCCTCCCCGAAGCTCGCACACCGCCAGCTTCCGCCGCGCGAGGGGCTCACCTTCTCGCCCTTGCGGGGCGCCACGCGGCTGGCTTCCCCCGCCTCCCGCCGAGGCTTGTCCGCGTCGGTCCTGGCTTGCGCGGGGAGCTGATGCAACGGAACGAAAAGTGAGGGCAGGCCCGCTACCTTCATCTGGGCGGGGGAGCCCGCCCTGCGTGGCCTGGAGAGCCTGTAGCGGGGGCAGCGGCGATCCTACGCTTGCCGGGGGCTTTCTTTCCATTAGACCAGAGAAAAATGTCCAGACAATGAATCAGCTCAAACCCACGTGCCCAGTCTAATGAGGTGACAGCTGTGGCCCGGGGGACGCGGGGTAGGAGGAGAGGGGAAGCTGGAGTTGTGAGTTTGAATTTGATCAGGTTCCCTGATGACTTTTTTTTTTTTTTTCAGTTCGTCACATTTTGTCCTTGTTACAGCAATCTGAGTGGGAGGAACAGCTGTTAAGCCACCAGTTATTGGAAAGACCCGCCTGTGAGTACTTTCGAGTTGAATGCATGAGGAAGCCTTTGCTTAGCTAATTCTCTTTACTTGCCTCATCATGGCAGTCATGGTTGAATGAGATGCCCCTTTTCTCTGTCACTTGCTGGGGAAGTTTGAGATCTGGGGTAATACTGGAAATTGCATTTTGTTGCTTAATATGGAAAGCAGCACTGTCAGCTTAAAAATCGCAATGTGTCTGACTTTTTTTTTTGTTACTGGCTGTTGTCATAAATTACACTTGAGATTACTGCAACTGAGCAAAGATTAATGAAAATAAGCTTTTTGCCCACTTAACCAGATGTTAACACTATCACACACATGCAAAAAGAAGCAGATTACCTTTTGTTTGTTGGTTTCAGACCCGGGTAACTAGTTTGTATGCATATTCTAGCCAGCTGTTATTTTATCAATAATTTCAGAAAAACATTGATTTGATAACTCTTGCCCAGATCTTTAACACTCCTCTGGCAGCTTTGTGCTGCTTCAATGGGATAAAACAGATCTAAATCAGTCTTTTCTATCCCTTCTTGGATTTCCTTTTTTTGGGGGATCATCCCATGGCGCCTCACGAGGATAGAGTCACTGAGTGAACCACAATGGTTCCCTTATACCAGAGTGGTCCTGCAGGAGGATCTAGTAGCTAGCTGTGAATGATTCTTCTTCTGGCTTCTCATCATTCCCTAGGGCGATGAGCTGTCCCCATTTTATAGTCCCAATAGCTGTGTTTTTCCTAGATAGAGGGACCAGATAGAAAGTGTGAAAAATTGGGACAGGGGTAATAGACAGCTATCTCTCTTTCTCTCTCCCCCCGCTCCTTTTGCTCTGAGTACAGGTAAGAGGGCTTGTAGCATCTGTTCCTTTCTGTCCCAAATAAAACTATATCAAAAGATCATTCAGAAACCTAGGTGGCTAATCTGCTTGTAATGTATGACACATAGGGGCTCAGACACCCTGGCAACGAGCAATGGCAATAAATACACAGATGAATATAAATAGACCTTGATGTTAATAAAATGAAATGTCTGGCAATTAAGTAGAAGCTCTTTCAAAGAGTCCCTTTGAAATAAAATTCATTTATTTGCTGACCAGAAGAGCAACTGGACATAAAGTGTACTGTTACATACACACAGTGTGTTCTTAAAGAGAGACGTAGTAAATGAGACCTAGTTGAGCTAGGCAATAAGGATATGTCTGAACATCAATTAAATGCTGACAGCTAGCCTGTGTCATAAAACTCTGTCTCATGGGGCTATAAAATTGCAGTGTAGACCTTTGGGCTTGGGTTGGAGCCTGACTATGGGACTCAGGAGCGGGAAGGGGATCACCGAGTTCTGACTCCAGCTTGAGCCTGAATGTCTACGCCCCAATTTTACAGCTCAACCTGTCCGAGCCTGGGCTAGCCAGAGGTGTTTGTTTACTATGTAGACATGCCCTAACAGTATAATTCGACAAAACAGGTAAAACACAGATGATGTGAGCATTCTTTGTGACCTAACAAATTAACACAGTATTAGGAGATGTTCTCAGGAGAAAGAAATCTCTGAATGTGGTGAAATCTCATTTAATTTAGGGGAAAATAGATCTAGGCTAAAAAATAATTGTGTGTGATATGTCCTATCTTCTCTTTGGTTCACTCTGTTACATACTATGAGAAACTGCGCAATATTAGTCACAGTCTGAATAGGGTTTAACATTGTACATATTATTGGTCCACAACCTCGGTAACGAGGGAAATGCAAGCTCATAAATATGGGATTAGGACAGGAAATACATTTCTGAGTCTGCCTTAGCCTGTTGCTCCTGCCGTTTTCTATGTTGAGAAATAAGTCTTCATTTCTTTCGTTCTTACGATTGCAAACTGTATTCTTCTTTCTTCTAGCATCTAGGCTTTACCTATTTAGATTTCACTCTTGTCTCATGTTGTTTCACAATCACTGTGATTTTTTTTTTGTGGTCTTGGCCTTCATGCTTAGTTGTTCATATACTTTTTTGAACTATAGGGTCCAATTGTATTCGAATTCCTCCTGTTATGCGTTAGCCATTCTGAAGGCTTACAATTAATTTTTGCCTTGTATTCATCAAACAGGGTAAGGTATTTTTACCTCATTGGTATTTCATATTTATCCAGTTATAGAAGTTGGTTTACTATGTAGTGGTCTATAATGTACAAACAGCATACACATACAGCAGAGCCCTGTTTATTCAACGGCAAATTAACCAAAATCCCAGTTTATCCAAATAGTGGTTAAGGTCCCCAGCACAAGACACTTAATCATTCCTTGACCTGTTTTCATCCGTATCCCCCAAACAAATAGGCCTATACTGTATGCCGTGGGCTGGGTGGCTCCAGCCCCGTAGAGACTTTTCGTGACAGACAGCAGAATGTTGCAATGTGGTTATGAAGAAATGCGTTAGCAGACATGATGCTGCCCATGCGTTTGGCAGTGCAAGGGCTCTGCAAATATGGCTAGCTCACCCCGGGGGCAGGGGTTGGGAAGTGGCAGTGGCTCCATCCTCCTCCTCATAACTGAAGAGCTGGATCTGTGTGCAGGGTGTGTGCGCTGCAACCGCTTAAAGGAGACACTAACAGCACCTCGCACTCTCGTAGGCATTGTGTCTATATGCTGCTCAGAAGGATGCCTTTCTGCGCTGCCGCCCATCAAGTACAATCTTGATTTTGTAATTTTTTTTCCTGTATGTGCTACACCAGTGAGCGTCTTCGAGGGCGGGTGGGGGTGCAGTATGTTAGCTTAGTATTGCTTTAAAATGCATCTGTTATTTTTTGGCTGTTGGTTATGAACTTACCTCCATTTTTATCTTTGTCTATGTATATATTAGGGCCTGGAATACACTATAAACTTGCTTTCCCACGAAAGCTCATCACATAATTTATTATCTTGTTAGTTTTTAAAGTGCGACTGGACTGCTCTTTTGCTTTGATAGTATATAGACTAGCCCGGCTGTCTCTCTGTTCCTTTCAACTTTTGCTTGCTTAGCTTCAGTCAGGGGTATGACAATGTAATCCCTGCCCTTTATAGCTGTGTCACCAAAAGCGTATATTGTGGGTGTAGTTATGACAAAACTGAACTTGTAGAGTGATGGCTTATTTGACAGAGGCTAGAACAAGCTATGCCGGCAAAAGCGCAGAATTTACCTGCTCTACTGGTGCAGCTATGCCAATAATGTGCTCCTGATGTTGACCTGGCTTAGATTCATGACTTACTGCTTAGAGGTCGTGTAGCTACCATAAACTCTTCCCTATCTGGCATTCTGTCATCTGGAACTCTCAAACAACCAGCATTTTAACCCTAAGTAAATTTTAGTTACGTTTTCCGTTAAGTACAATATGGTGAAAGTAAATACAAACAAATACAGCAAATACAGTGCAAGTTTACAGTGTACAATGCTGCTGTAGCTGGCAAATCAAGTACTCTGCATACATTTTTGTTTGTTTCTTAATATCTAATCTTGTTTTTCTTTAGTGTTATGCATTGCTAGGTACACCTCTCTATTATCCAGAATATTTGAATATCCAGCAACCTCCTGGGCCCAGGGCTGCATCATATGAAAGAGTTTACTGGAGTATGCAGTTAGTTGAGGTCAGCCTCTTAGCAGTGGTTTGTTTTAATTTACTTTATTTTTAATAATAATGGAAAATGAAAGCGCAAAATCACTCCTCCAATTTAGAATCCTACATTCTCATTCAGCTGACATCTGGCTAAGGGAACACTTTTTGTTCGTACTCTGGACGAATGTGACTCTGCATGCCTTGGTTCTGGTATCTGCAGTTGATGATCTGGAAGGGTACAAGGCAGGGATGGTCCACCTCAGCTCTGAATTAGTGAAGTTTTTGAGCAGTAATATATATGCAGCGATGGTGGGGAAAGTTTTTGGGTAGGTGGGGGGGCCATGGACCCACATAAGGTCAGTTGGGAGCAGCATACAAGTGAGAAGCCAAAATAAACAAACAAACCCTCATTGACATAGCCCCCAAATGGGAAACAGAACCAAAAGAAAGCTGCTCATCTCACGCATGTAATGCAGGGTGTCAGAGTTCCTCTTGTGCTCCAGCCCTGTGGGCAGTGTGCCCTCTAATCTTTTCCATACATGTGCAGAATAATTTTTTAGTGCACTGAGGCTTGTGAAAAAGTGCACCACTAATAGAAACAAAAACCTTAGCTGTGAGTGCTCTGCTAATCAACTGGGTGGCATTTGAGTCTCTCCTGAGTGGCCACACAAGTACCCGGCTTACAGGGAACACTGCCACTGAGGGCATCCCCCGTGACCAGATTAACTCTTCTGGGGGTCCCAGGGTAGTAGATTTCATGGGTCGCCCTTAGGCATTGAGGTGGGGCCAGAAATGAGGGAGTCAGTATGTGGGAGGGGGCTGCTGGGGAGTGGGTTGGGGGTGAGGGTGCAGGGTCTGGGCAGGAGTTGGGTGGGGGTGCAGGGTCTGGGAGGAAGAGAGGAGGCAAGGGATTGGGGCGCTTATGTGATGCAGCTACCAGCGGAGGGTGACCCGCCCTGTGCTTGCATGCGGTGCCCCCCAGCCATTGCTCCCATTGGCCGTGATTCCCAGCCAATGAGAAGTGACAGGTTGGAGCCTGCAAGTGAGTGCTTCCCCACCTGGGGAGAAGAGAAACAGCAGCATGCAGAGCTGCTCCCCCCACCCGTCTTTGCAAGGCAGAGCAGGTCACAAGGGGGCAGGGATTCCACGCATAAGCCACCTCCTTTCGTAGCAGGGAGCTGTTGCTCATGCCCTAGCCACACAGAGGGGAGGCAGGGAGTGCTGAGGCTTGAAGACTTGTGGTAGGGTTGTAGCACCAGCACCAGCTCTCCCTGCTAGGGGCAGGGAAGCATGAAGACGCACACCTCACAAGGCAAACCCTTGAGCTGTAGGTTCCCCATCCCTGATATATGCAGCATTAATGAAACGCAATGAGCCTTGGAGTGGAAGTCAGAAGCTGTAGGGATGGGAGCAACATTCCCTTGGCATTGTCAGTGAGGGTTGGTTTGTTTATTTTTGCTTCTCACTTGTATGTGGCTCCCTACTGACCTTATGTGGGTCATGGCCCCCCCACCTACCCAAAAATGTTCCCCACCATCACTGCATATATATTCCTAATGTTTCCATCCATGTGCAGATTTTTTCTATCCATGTATGAAATACATTTTTATGTGCACTGAGGCATGTATGAATGTGCACCACCAGCAGAAACAACCTCGTTGTGGGGGGGGCACTCTGCTAATTAGCTGGGTGGCACTTGAATCTCTCCTGAGAGGATGTACAAACCCACAGCTTATGGGAGGAGGCATGTTTGGCCAGTGGCACTAGAATAATGCTTAGCAAAACAAAAGGTGTCATGGGATATTTGTTCAGTGGCTATCCAGAGTATCCAAAGCAGCCAGGATCTCAGTATTCAGGGTTTAGTGTAAAAGACCACTCCTGGCACAACAGTTTCACAAACCCTCAAATTCATCTACCTCCTAAAAATGAGCAGCGGAGCTAATCCTGGGTGGAATTTGAATCTGCATTACACAAGGGTTACTTATTTCACACTCCAGTTTCACCTACTGTGTCATCCTCTCTGCTAGTGGAAATCCTGTAATTCTCTCTGGGATTTCCCTGCAGACTTCGGCAGTTTGAACATATGTAATACCAGGGATAAAAAAAAAAAATCATTTCAGTGCTTCTCAGCATGGCTTTCATTTGGGCTTTGCTTACTGATCACACACTATTTAATAATAAACAGCAGAGGAAGGGAAAACTCAGAGGCCCAATTATCTAATAGTCTTCTCACCCCTTCAGAGTTTTCTAATTACTGTACAAGTAGAGCTCTTATGTAGATACTTTCTCACAGAGGGACTTTAATAAGCTTTATAAATAAACTGGTACATTAATACCTATTAAATCAGAGCAGAATATAACAAATAAATAGGATTTGTGCTTGGTTTAAAAGCTTGATTTAGCTGTCTGAATGCTGCAGCCTGGTTCCCGTCTCCCTCGACTTGCATGACAATTTGTGTTACACGGGGGTTGCAGAAACATGTAACTCGAGGGTTTGCTGTACAGAGAATCTGCCATTTTATTGGTTTAAACCTCTAAGTGACCCACTCCCCATGTGGCAGAGCTAGACAAAAAGCCTCTAGGGTCTCTGTCAGTCTCACCTGGGGACATATTTGTTCCTGACCTCAAGTATGGTGATCTGGTAGAACTTAAGCATATGGGCAAGACCCAGCAGCCAGACAACTGGCAATTGTCTGTAGCAACTCAGAGCCTTCATCATCTAGTGTTCGTTGCCAGCCATTGGAGATACTTGCTGCTAGCAGTTGCAGATGGGCCATGTGCTATTATGGGCACCCTTATCACACCATGCTCTCGATTAATTTATTGGGCTCAGTGTGGCAGCCAGTTTTGTTGACTGCTTCCTTTGGAAAGCTGTCTGGTATTTCTCTTCTATGATGGTTAGACACCTTCATCTTATTACAAGCCTAAACTTGTTAATGGTCAGTTTGTATCCATTTGTTCTTGTGTCAACATAGAGGCTTAGCTTAAATAACTCCTCTTTCTCCCTGGTATTTATTCCTTGGGCTGTGTCTGCACTACAAAAATGAAGTTGAGCATCTACACACACTGTATTTCAAAGGTAAACTTCAAAGTAAAGCACTGTTCCCTTCCTGAGAATGGAGTAAGGACTTGGAGGTTGGGCTCCCTACTTTGAAGTTAACTTTGAGGTAAGGGAAAATGTGTGTAGACACTCTGTTGGCAACTTCAAAGTTAGGCACTCCATGGAAGTTAGTTCCTACTGTAGCTGCGCCGTTGGGCTGTGTCTACACGGGCACACATCTTTGACATAGCCGTATTTTGAAGATTACTAATGAGGCGCTGAATTGAATATTCGGCACCTCATTAGCATTAGGACGTTTCCAGCCGTGGCGCTGCTTTCGAAAGTGCGCAGCTGGGCACGGCTACATGGGCTTCTTTTCAAAAGGTGAGGGTCCTTTCAAAAAGGAGCCCCGTGTAGCCGCGCCGAGCCACGCGCTTTCAAAAGCGGCGCTTTCGAAGTGCCATGGTGGGAAGTGTCCTAATGCTAATGAGGCGCTGAATATTCAATTCAGCGCTTCATTAGTAATCTTCAAAATATGGCTATTTTGAAGATTTGTGCCCGTGTAGACACAGCCTTGGTGTATTTATAGAGTGCAATCTTATCTTCTCTCCTCCTTTTTTGGTTAGCTCCAACAAGCCAAGCTCTTTGAGTTTCCTCTCATAAGGTTTTAAGTTTTCCATTTCTCAATAAACTTAATAGCCTTCCTCCTGCACTTGTTGCAGTTCAAATTCACCCTTCTGAAGCATGGGAGACCAGAACTGCACACAGTGTGCCGCGTGAGTTGGAACTGGAATGCAGCTTTTGTCCTGTGGAAGCCTTGTTAACTGCGTGCTGTGATGTGGTGAAGATAATTGGAAAGGCGAGGTGTGCAGTGTACTTGAATCTTATAGCAAGATTACAGGAAAATGACAGGTAAACTACATGGGAAAGGGGATGTGCTGCTGCCCAAATCCCCTTCTGTAGTTGCTACCATAGTCCAGAGGCTTTAATAATCTTGACACCTTTCCTCGGTGCTGATTTATGGACGTGGATTTGCATAATTTTAGATAAACTAATCACAGCCCTGCCTTTCCTTTGATCTCCTTCTACACTGGTCAACGCAGAGTCCAATTCCGCTTTCAGAGGGTGTGCTGCACATGTGCTTTGTTATCCCGTTCTTCTGTCGGGGTGAAGTAGCAGCAGTTCAGTTGCACTGTGGTCCTTCCACTGCCCCCTGTTGCTGGGTGAACTTCGTGGCAGATGAAGGTTCACATGGTGGTAGGCAGAATGGGCTTTCATCTTGAATAGTCCCTAGAAAGGCCATCCTGTTACACTCTGGCATCATGGCAGGGATTTTCAGGTGATGAGGTTTGCAGAATGATGATTGCTTCCTCCATATCTCTAAGCTCCATATGGCTAACTGTGTTAATGCGCCTGATCTGTGTAGTTAAGGGGCAAGCTGAGTCATGGTTTATGTAGGCCTTAAATGACCTTATGAATTTCATTCTGTGTGAAAGGGAACACCGTGTGCCTTTATCACAGAAGCAAACACTTTATCTGCAGAAAAAAACATCTCTGAAAAGCAAGTCCTTTATAAACTCTTATCAGAGAAGTATCCATGTTAGTCTGTGTCTTCAAAAACAGCAAGAAGTCCTGTGGCACCTCATAGACTAACAGAAATTTTAGAGCATAGGCTTTTGTGGACAAAGACCCGTTTCATCAGTTGCGTGGGGAGGGAGGGTTTCAGAAGAGGATTTAAAGGCGGGGTCCTTAGTAAAAGGGGGGGCAGAGCTGACAAGGTCTATTCAGTCAGGGTGGAAATGGCCCATTATCGGCAGTTAAAGTGGAGGTGTGACCATCGAGAGAAAACAAGTCAGTTCATGGGGGGGGAGGGTGTGACCCTTTGTCAGATACTAAAGCCACATCCTCCCGGCCCCCCCCATGAACTGACTTGTTTTCTCCTCTCTGTTACTCCTCTCTTGATGTTCACTACTCCACATTAACAGCCGATAATGGGCCATTTCCACCCTGACTGAATAGACCTTGTCAGCTCTGGCCTTCCCCTTTACTGAGACCCCCTCTTTAAATCCTCCTCAGACCCCCCGCCCTGCACTTATGCATCTGACAAAGCGGGTCTTTGCCTACGAAAGCTTATGCTCCAAAATATCTGTTAGTCTGTAAGATGTCAAAGGACTTCTTATAAACTCCCACTCATCCTTATGCAAAACTAAAATAGCACAAGAGTTTCACAACCTGCTCTGCAGTGCTTTTCCATATATACCACATCATCAAGTGCCTTTTAGAAATAGCTAAGACATCTAGTGATCACTCTGCACAGAAGTTACCTTGTTTGGCCTGCCCCTTAGGCTGATATAACAGGAGTATTTGTATTCTGCCTCCTTTCATAGAAACGTTTTGACACTCTTTTTATAGCATCCTCTGAGTGTGGTGGTTCTTTTTTTGCCTGCTGCTGGACACTTATTAGCCAGTTCAAATTCTTCCCACACAAATTTCTTCCTGAGTTGGAGCACACATGCTCTCTGCTACGGCTGCAACAGAACTGTCAGTTCAGTAAGCCTGTACAAGATGCCTTTGGAGCTTGCTTGCCTGGTTTCTATGATGACACTGTGATGATAGCTCACACTTCCCTCACATTTGGTTAAAGTTCCAGATTTAATCACAGTGCTGCAGACTGTCTCCCAGGAATCTTTTTGCTATAGAGGGTGCTAGTTATATGACCCTGTTGTTAAGGTTGTCTCGTGCTCTCCATTATAGTTCTCTGATTTCAACTGATTATAACTTGGTAAGCTTCAACCATCAAGGCTGAAATGTTCTGTGCTTGGTCTCAGCCTTAGGTTGAAATTTTTTTTCAGCAGAAGAAGGGCTTTTTTTCCCCCAAAGAGCAGGATGCTTTAAAATGTATGTTGACTAATTTTTGTGAATCTTTAAAATTGCTCTTCGCTTTCCAGAGATTGGAGCAAGAACTTGAAATCTGACAGGAGTGCAGTCTTGGGATCAGTGTATTGCCCTGTGCTGCCCGCCTGAAAATCTTTCCAGATATGACCAAGTTATAAACCACAAGAAATCACCATTTTCACATGTGTAGCAGAACATGCTAGAGGCTTGCTTCTAAAATCTGTGACTATGTTCACTGATTATATTCTCCAGCCCCACTGAGGCTGCTGAAGCAACCACACAGAGACAGACGAAACCGATCCTCTTTTTTCCTAGACTGCAGCCTCATTCCCCCTGTAGTTTTAATTAATTAATTGAGCACTGATCTTCGTGTGCACTGATTGAAGCAGGGGGTCTTGTAAGAATAATAGTGATCATATAATTAAAGTCTATATCATAATACATATACTCAGTGGAGCTGAATTAAAGTTGTAGTGAGAAATCTTAAATTTTAACTTTTTGTAAATTTTGAGCTCCTGACTTTGCAACCTTAATATAATTTTTAAAATAATTTCATTCTGCGTGTAGTACAGCATACATATTTATCAGAAAAGCCTCAGTCCTTCTGATCCACACTGTTCTGTTCCATCAGAGCAGCTCTTTGAGATGCAACATGCAAAGAATAAGAACCTGGCATTTGTGTTCATGTTGCTTCATTTACAATAAACAGCATAACACAAATGACCAAATGCTACAAGCTGCTATTACAAATAATCCAACAGGTGCAAATGCAATATTCATTACATGAGCACTAATTTTAAATCCACTGTTCTGTGATATTTAACTCTTATTTTCCCATCTATAAAATGGAAAGGACAATATTATTGACCTAGGCGGACATTTTCAGGTAGGTTCAAAACTATATATTTAGGCCCCTAAATTTAAGCAGCTTCAGTTCAGGTTACACAAGCAGCTGTAAATCCCAATGGGACTGAGAACATTGAAAGATGAGGTCATTTGTATGGAGATGCCAAGCTGTGGATTTAGGAATTTAATATGAGGTTTGAAACTTGTAGCCCTAATTTTTGTGGGTTCTGGGCTGATAAATTAGCTAATGTGCATAAAAGGTGCATGTTGAAGATCTGACATGTTAAGGACTGAGTACTAAATTTGACAATGACAAATTTGTGGTTTCCTGTTGTTAGATTTTTCCCTATCGAAAAATTTTGCCCCACAGACTGATGACGCTGTTTCATAGTCACTTGTTAGGACTCCACTCCCTCAAAGTGCTGAATTTTTTCCTCACTGAAGTGAAGGGGACATCAACATGCAGGTTGCTTCATGGTGTCCTGCCCTGAAGCAGAAGTGAGGGACTTTTGTATAGTGTAGAATTTTAACTGAAAGGCGATCAGTCTGTGGGTGAGGCTACCATGGCAGCAGCTTTTAACATGCCTGGGAACTGCCAAACCGTACTGTATTGATATTACTGATTACTAAGATGCTGCTAAAATGGAAGGTACTTCTTCCAATAGCTAGGAGCACAGCAGAGGCTGCTGTGTGGTGGGGGAGGAGCAAGGTAGAGGGGATGATGCAACTGAAGTGCTTCATTGAAGGCTTGGCGTTCAATACAGGGTGGTGGCATTATTGAGAAGGGACAGTGAGGGAGGGGGGATTTATGGAGAAAAATATGTTTAGAATGGTGTAAAGCTGACTTCTGTAATCTCAGACTAGAAATAGAGGCTCAGCATCCTTGTCATAGTGAGGTGGAGGTTGAAGGGCGAGTAGTCCTTCTGTAACAAAACAATAGTCTCTGTTGTCCAGGCTCTGTATCTCTTACAAAGTGCTTCAGTGGAGTTGAGAAAAAATGAGGGAAGTCTATAGCTGTATTGTTCTGTGTGTGTGTGTGTGTGTGAGAGTGGGGGGGGCTGGAGCAGGTGTGCAGGGATTAATTTGTAAGGCAAGAGCAAGTAGCCATTAGGTCTCTGGGCTCAAGCAATTATTTTCCTTTAATAACTGATGCTGTAAGCTCAGAGGTGCCGGGGTAATGAATTGCCAAGCCTAGAGGTGGCAAGGACTCAGCCCTAGTAAGGCCCAGTTCAAGTTAGACACTGGGGAGGGGGACTTGGGTGCATTTTCGTCAGGGTTCTAATGCAAATGGCATGGTGGAAATGGCCTCTGGTTCCATGATACAGGCCTTTGTCTACTCCCTGCACACAGCCCTCTCCTTCATTTCTTTCTCATCACATCTTTTTCCCCTGCTGTCTCATTTCCTCATTTCTCCCCTTTGTTCTGCTGTTGCTCTCTTTGTTACAGCACCTTTGCTAACAAAGTTAAACATCACCATATTCACCCTCCCTCAGCCCCCCCAACCTCCTAGTTGAAAATCTGGTCCCCTAGGGCTATCTTTCCATCTATTTCTCCTTGGTTGTTCCCCACAACTCAGACACACTCCAAATAAAAACAATTAGTGCAGTCTACTGTCAAGGGAGACACACTATAGCTAATAATAATTAATGTGATTATTGGTCATCTTTCAGCATGCTCAGTACATAGTGCCTGCCTCAGGTGTGTTAAATGTATGGTCACTTCCAAGATTTTGATACTTCTCACTTCCTGCTTGTGGTTTAGGGAGCTGCTCGGGCTTCTGCATCTCCAGTGTAGCTCGCTCTGGTCAGCTGCCTGCTCCTGCTTCTGGGGGGAGCTGAATCATGAAAAAGATGGGGAATAATGATGAATAAGTCAGGTAGGGTTGCACTTCTTCCCTAAAGATAATTGTAGGGTTGAATGACCTCGCAGACCGCACACACTGTGTGAGTGGATATCTGTGTGTGTATAACAGCTATCAGTCCAGATCAGTAATTGTGTACTTAATTGCTTGATTTGCACATACAAATCCTCAATTGTGCATGCAAAAATTGTACGTCAAACTTTGGAAGATGCTTTGAAAAATCTAGCACTCCCCCCCCCCCCGCAAATTATAAAGCACCTGTAGGTATGGTGGTGTCAAAGCTTGCCTCTTCAGTTAATGTCACTGTAGGGTTCTTTTGTAGGTTGCACCAATTAAAATCACAGGAATGGAACCGTATTAGATTCATAGTCATGATAATGCCTTTGGAAGTTAGTACTGTAGTATGTTTTGGAATGCAGCTTAGTTGTTTATTGGAGAAGTTAACTCCACTCAGACTGGAGAAGGAGCTATTTAAAAGTACTATTATTTGTAAGTCTAATGAAACTGAATCCAGGTCTAGGACTCGCTCTAACCTGACTCCAAGCTCCAAGCATGTATGGCTTGCAGGAATGGCCCCAAGATCAGTGGAAACTATCCTGGATTAAGGAAAGCCATTTATAATTAATTGATTTGGTATGCACTGGAATCCCATTTTGCCAATGGATTATTTAGTCTTTCTAGTGTAATTTAGCATCTAAAGTTGCAGTTAAGCTAGAGTGGTAAAATCTTGCTTGAAAATGTAGTCAGCTTGTTTTGACACTTTTTGGTGGACTCAGCTCCTTGGAGCTGCAGCAATGTCTTCCCTCTTCCCCCCTGCCAGTTCGATGATTTATTTATTAAGCACTAATAAATCCTTCCCCTATTACCAAACCCAAGCAGCTGGCTTAGGGTAAGGCATTTGTGTGGGGCCTGAAGGGAGAAAGGTTGCCCTCCCCACAAATGCCGCGGAGTGTCTGCGGAGACACTGCTGCTGTTGGTGGCATGCAGTGCTTTTGGTCAGATTCATGTAGTTGATATTAAATCACAGGCGTTAACACTACACATGCAGTACATTGTGTTCAGGGGACTCACTTTATGTGTTTTGTGTGTAAAGCTTTCACTTTCCTGCTTTTCTAAAGCTTT